>NC_044495.1:17184710-17817210 GCF_902362185.1 Chanos chanos
ACCCCTCTCTTTACTATCTATTTGTCTATAAACCACATCTCTGCGTGTGTGTGTATGTGTGTGTGTGTGTGTGTGTGTGTGTGTGTAGAGTTAGAATTTCTGAGCAGCAGGACGGTTGTCATGCTCTCTTGCACTAATGATACACTGTTGAATATTTCAGTGTTTGAATGTGAGGCAGACAGATTCAGCCCTCTCACACTAACACAGTTGATGATGACAGAGTGTCTTCGTTGAAGTGTCATTGTCCCTTAGTTGGAGGTTATTCCACTTTAGCTGCCAATCACAGACTTTCTGACATGAACAGTGACTGTTATTGATTGTGGGTGGATACGTGGATGCAGATGTTTCTTATTTTCTGAAACCCTTGGGGGTTGGTAGAGGCATGTATGCATCTGCCTCCTGTGTCTCTTTCTGTCTGTTCCTGCGTCTCTGTCTCTCTGTCTGTCTGTCTGTCTGTCTGTCTCTCTCTCTCTTTCTCTCTCACACACCTCATTTTCCTGGCTATCCTGTTTTCCTAACTTCCTTCTTCCTGCTGTGCAGATGCAGGATGCTATGGGATATGAGCTTCCCTGGGTCTATTTTGTCAGTCTGGTCATCTTCGGGTCCTTTTTCGTTCTAAATCTGGTTCTGGGTGTGTTGAGCGGGTAAGCTCCAAGTATGTGTGTGTGTGTGTGTGTGTGTCTGTGTGTGTGTGTGTGCTTGTATGTGTTTGACTTGTTCACCAGACAACAAGACTGCAGGGGGCAGGGATTCATTCTTGTCCAGATACATGCACACACACACACACACACACACACACACACACACACACACACACACACACACACAAGAAGGTTAGTCAAGCTCAACTGCTTTTCTGAAATGATTACTGCAGACAGTCACCACATTAATATACAAACAGACCCCCTGTCTACTGCAGCAATGACCTGACTGCCAGCTTTATGCTAATGTATGTTCTGGCAATAAGTCAGCTGCCTTATAGATAGACACATACACACGCACGCGCACACGCACGCGCACGCGCGCACACACACACACACACACCTGTAACAAAAGAGTGACACACACCCTTCAGTGTTTCAGGGAGTACAGTTCGCTTTTCTTCTGTGACTCCCGATAAGTTTGTGCGGTTTTGGTCATTGGAACAGGTTTTTTATTAGGAGTTGTGATGTGAACAGACAGGCCGCCAGACAGATCTGCGTCTCTTTTGTTGAGGTTTGCAGGTTCACAGTCATGCATAAAGTTTCCTCCCTAGATTACTGAATAATTCACACACAGTAAAACTCATAGAGTAGGGGGAGGAGAGGGAGGACAGCCCAGAGCAGTCTTGTTGTTCTGACTCACTCTAACATCACTCCATCTCTCCATCACTCTATCTCTCCAGGTGAACGACGCTGTGGGGAACTCATGGCCATGGCTTTATTTTGTCACTCTAATCATCATTGGCTCGTTTTTTGTTCTGAACTTGGTTTTGGGGGTGCTGAGTGGGTAAGGAGCACACAGCTTCTCTCTGCTCAGACCTCTCCATCTGCTCTATCACTGGACTGGTCACTTACTCCTCACTCTTTTTTTCTACCTTCCTTCACCACATGTGTGTGGTGGATCTTAGCAGCATGGAATACTTCCAGATATACCGTCTTTTTGCTTTTACCTCAATTTCTGACTTGTTTGATTTTAATGTTGTTTTGTAACTGTCCAACACAAGCCCAAACAATCCCCAGCAGACAATAGATCATTATCATCTGAAAGAACAACTGCCCTTGAACTGACTGTTCTATGACACCTATACCAGTGTCATACCAGATGCCTAGCTAATGAGCAGAACTGCACAGAAACCCAGAAGTTGAATATTACGTAGGATTCGGCAATGAAGTTTATGACATGTAATTACCTACCCTGTTGGACTGTTGGCTTTGTGTGCATTTTAGTATGATTCTGAGTGGCAAGGTTCACGCCATCATCTTTTTATCATTGTCACTGACATCTCTGTAGACCTGTTTTTCTGTGCTGTGGCCTTTAGATTACTGTTAAATTCCTGACAGAAAGTCACCCCTTCTCTCTCCTCACTCTGCTCTGCAGACGCCTGTCTCTCTCCCTCTCTCTCTCTCCCTCTCTCTCTCTCCCTCTCTCTCTCTCTCTCTCTCTCTCTCACTGTCTCCCTCTCATTGTCACTCTTTCATTCATTCATTTCATTTGCTCGTTTTATTTCTGTTTAAGTATTTGTCTGAACTGCACATACTTGGCTTTTAAATAAACCTGATACTCAGATCTCTTCTTTCTCTTTTCTTACTCTCCTCTTCATCCCATGCCATTCTCTGGCTCTCTCTGTCACCTTGGCATGTTAAGAGAGTTCTCTAAAGAGCGAGAGAAGGCTAAAGCTCGTGGAGACTTCCAGAAGCTTCGTGAAAAGCAGCAGTTGGAGGAGGATCTGAAAGGTTATCTTGACTGGATCACTCAGGCAGAGGACATAGACCCAGAGAATGAGGAGGACGGTCTCGATGATGACAAGCCCAGAAACCGTGAGTATCTGTCAGAAAGGCAGGAGAACAAGTGCAATATTTCATTTGTGTTTTGTGACTTTGTGTGTGTTTTCTGTGTGTTTGTGTATGTGTATGTGCACATGTGCAAACTCGTGCAGCTGCGTGTGTATGTGTGCGTGTGTGTGTGTGTGTGAGAGAGAGATAGTGTATGTTTGTGTTCAATTGTATACACTTTGACAGTCTACATCCCATGGCTACCATAAACTAGTCTACAGCTCTGAGCTATAGTCTGTAGTAGTACTGTGTGTAGGGCTTGTTGTTAGTGTGTTGGTGTGTCAATTTCTCACTCTGGGTGTGAGGCTCAGTGGAGTGTGGATCAGTATTGTATATTGTGAGGCTTTGCATTACATTTTTTCTAAAAAGAATAATTTGGCTGAAACTGATGTTCTTTAGGATTATTTTTTTCCTTTTATCAAAAGAGCGTTTACAGTTTGTATGATTACTTCTCCATTCTGTGAAAGAGTGCCGTCTTATAGTGAAATTGATGATGCAAGACTTAACTCAGCGTATGTTATGGGCTGATTCCATAGATAATTATTCAAAAGCTGATGGCTAAGGAGTGCTTAAAGTCCTTACAAGAACAAGACAAGCTGAGACCAGGGGCTAGGCATTGGCAGTCTTGTGATTAGGCTGAGTACAAACAATTCCTTCTTAGACATCCAATACAAAGTCATGTGTCTGAGTGATAAAAAGTGGATTTTTTTTTCAAACATTTCTTTATGGTAACTTAATTTGTCAGTGAAACTGATTTGTCGTCCATAACACGGAACGCTGGCAAAGATATTAACATTTATTTCAGGGAGAAAAGACTATGACATTGCAGCCTGGTGTCGTTAGAACCAAAGCAAGTCACAGGTCTGTCATATTTCTGTCACATAGAAATAAAACTCCAGAGAGGACATTACATCAGAGGAAAATGGCTACCGTCTGACCTGCATACAATATAACTGTATTTTTAATAGTCACCTATGAACAGCGGCATAGATTTGTTCCCTACAACGAAGAGCAACCCCCCCCCCCCCCCCCCCTCCTCCCCCCCAAAAAAACCCTGAAGTCACAGTTGGGCAACATTAGAAGTGAGGCATACCACCCACCTGCGACTGGTAGAGGCTACATCAGGAACGCTGGGACTGTGATCACTGTCTTGCAGGCCATGCTTTTTGATCAGCAAGTGAGATGTCTGTTCAGAATATTTTGGGGATAATGCACTAATAGACAGCATCCATCTATTCAAATGAATGGGGGACTTTGTGGACTACAGTGGTATGTATTCACAAGCTAGGATTCTCTCTCCCTACCCACCACCACTACCATGACACACCTGCACTTTGTTTATTCATGTGCTCAGATGCTGCATTAAAACAATGTTAAGGTTGTGTTCAATTGTTGTATTCGTGCCGTGCTCAAAGTCTGTGTTAGCACTCTCTTTGTTTAAAGGGCAGAGGTGTGTTTTGTAGCCCTAGGCTCATTAGTATTGTGTAGCTGATGTGCTAATGGAGGAGCTGACAGAGGCGCCAGGCATAAAGCGTAACCGAAACCAGTCGTTAATTTCTCTCCTTATGCACTCACAGTCCTCTGTTTTATGGCCCGCTAGAGATGCTACAGTGATTCAGGAGCTTGCTCTTGCTCTCATACTGTCTCACTTCTGTCTCGTTCTCTTTTTTCCTTTCTCTTACGCTTTCTCTTACACCCCCCCCCCCCCCCCCCCCCCCCAACAAAGTATAGTTACAGACTTAATTCAGTTCTGTATGATATATTACTGCTGGATGCTTCAGAACTGTGATATAGTTGAAATTATAGACTCTCTCTTACTGTCTGTTATGGTTTCCTTACTAATATAAAGTTGTATTAATGTGTAACATTTTGTCACAGGTTTGTAGAGAAGAAGGCGTGAGAGAGTATCTAACGTCCATCTAACACAGGGATGAACTCCTTATGGCCCAGCAACACTCTTTATCTGGCCCACCAATGAATGTACCAAAACCAGAATGTTTTAAAATAAATGTAACAGCCACATCGAATTCAATTAGATAAATTTGTTAAATGTAGTACACTGCCACCTAGTGGTTGTTTTCCAGTATTTTAATCATCAGTACATTTTCTGCAGCTCTTTTTTTTGTCATCTTGAATGGTCATGTAATCAGCAACTGGCACATGGAGTCATTTTTTCTTCACTGTGTATTGCCAGAAACTAAACAAAATACAACTATTAACCAGAGTAACACGGAAATATAAAATTCTCCTTAATATTTTGATGATAACACGTCTTTTTACTGGTCTTCTTCCTTATTTGTCTTTGTGAAGTTGGCTCTTGTTACAAATAAGTTGTGTCTGTTTGGTATGTTTGGTATATTTGTTTTGTTTGAGCTTTATTTTAGCAAAGTGAAAGCAAAATATGTGTTTGGGTAGGTGTGAGAAACAGTTTTTGTGCCATATTTGTGTGTTTTTGCTGTGTTGCGGCACGTGAAAGGGACTGTGTGCTATGTTGGTTTTAGTGTATCTGTGGAGGGGACTGGTTGAGTGTGTGTGTGTGCGTGTGCATGCATGTGTGTGTGTGTGTGTAGTCTTTTTCAGACCTATTTTTGACTTTGGCCTTTAGAGCCTGAGAGACTGGGAGTTGTGCCTCTTACTGAGATCAGATGGGAACAGGACTTATCCCTTTGAGTATACACACACACATGCTAACACACACAAATATACATACACAGATTCACACATACACACCATAGCAGGGCTCTGAGGACTGTGTGTACTGGGGGAGGAGAAGCAGTTCCCCAGTGTTCCAAATGTCAGGAGTAAAACCCAAACTATGCTGAGCCCAAGAACAACACTGCCATCTACAGTGAGAGAAAGGCATAGCATTCTCGTTCCTTTCATTTATGCATTTAATTGGACAATATCTGTCCATCTCTCTCTAATCAACAGACTTATAGACCACAGGATTATATGTGTGTGTGTGGCTTGCTTTAGTCATTCCGTGGTAAATAGTTAATATTCTTCACTGTGTGTATATGTGTGGGCGTGTGTACGCCCGCCTGCACCGGTGTGGCAATACATTACAGTGTGTGGCACAAGTGAGATGTCCTTGTATTTCTGGGCTCAGTGTTCCCTGTGCTTTGTTTATTCTTTGTGTCTGTGTATCTCTCTGTGTGTATGTGTCTATGTGGCTCTGTTCTGTGACTTTGTGATCTAAGCTGGGGATTGCTGATCCTCCTCGCATGAGTCATTGGGATAAGGACTAGAAAAAGCTCATGTCTTCCTCCCTCCCTCTCTCTGTCTCTGTCTGTCTGTCTCTCTCTGTCTCTCTCTCTCTCTCTCTCGTGGGCAAATCATCTAACAATATCTATCTATTGGTAACTTACCCACCTGGAGGAGTAAGTGGGCAGGATCCAGTCATGGTCATAGTAGTGATTCTCCCCCTCTTTTTTTTCTTTTTTTGCTTCATATGATGAGTATTCATGTCCGTATGTGTGCGTGCGTGCGTGCGTGCGTGTGTGTGTGTGTGTGTGTGTGTGTGTGAATGTATATGTGGCCATGCTTGTGTGTATGCATGTCAGCGTGGACTCAGTGGTACTCTTTGTTTCCAGGAAAGAGTCAGCGTTTTCAGTGCATTCCTGGAGCGATGAGGAGAAAAGCAGCTAAACTTCGTAAGGCGTGTGCGTTTGCATGGCCAGCACACTCTACTTTCTGCATCCCATTTCTGCCCTCTGCCCCATGCAAGAGAGAGAGTTTACTTCTTTAAACTATATGGGGTGGTGAGGGACTTTGCTGAAAAAGCTGTCCTGCCTCTTGCACTTGTAGAAGGAATCTCAAATATTTTACACATTAATATTCTGAATTATGACATGCATGCAGATTTCATATTCTGAATATTAATTAAAAGATGAATATCCAGCTACTTTATGTTTGATTTGGTTTGTTGTTATGTGCCTGGGATACCTGGACGTTGTGCATGTTCATTTGCTCTTACAGATAATTTCATCAGAACTCTTTGGAAATTTTTTTATAAATGATTTTTTTTAAAGGAAAACATATAAAACTCTATAAATGTTTGGGTTATAATATATACTGATGGGGCAGATATAGCCTAATCAGTGTGAGAGACACTGTGTTATGTATGAAGCCAGTATTGGAATGATGTGTCTTGCTTTGCCATAAGAAGCCTTATAGAGCTCTTACAATTGAAATGAAAAAGAGGAGCTGAGCTACATAGATGAAATGAGTTTAAGAATATTTGAAGTATCCTGATATGACTGGCATGATGGCAGGAGCTCACTGACT
Source organism: Chanos chanos (assembly GCF_902362185.1). Classification (NCBI taxonomy): domain Eukaryota; kingdom Metazoa; phylum Chordata; class Actinopteri; order Gonorynchiformes; family Chanidae; genus Chanos; species Chanos chanos. The sequence goes on from NC_044495.1 coordinate 17,191,532, forward strand.
GCTGACTGATGCTCTAAGCAAAGAAATTGAATTCAAGTTCACAAAACTTTGTAGATGATCATATTTGTTGATTTGAGACCGTTCATAAACTCAGATCTGCTAGCGTAATCTTATATCTTTTTCACATTTATTACTGTGATCACACACTCATTTGCAAACTGTCATATATGTTAATGTTTACAGCTGTCTTTTAAAAGATGCCATGGACAAATCCAGGCACGTCAAACAAGGTTAAGGACAGTGTTTAAGTTTTGAGTTCTACTGGGATGTTGTTTCCAATTGGTTGTGCAGGGTACAAAATGTGTGTGTGTGTGTATGTGTATATATATATATATATATATATATATTTGTGTATTCCGCTGCCATCCAGGCCCTGGAACAATAAGATTCCTGACTGGACTAATTCAGGATTTCATTGTTACGTATAGGACCAGGTGTGTTTAGAGGTGCCCTCTGAGCTTTGTGGGGGAAGCAATGATTCTGTGTTAGGTGTGTGTGTGTGTGTGTGTGTGTGTGTGTGTGTGTGTGTGCGTGCACACATGTGTTGGTGTGTGTGCTTCATGTGATCTGTCCCATTAAAGCAATGTGGAGTAGTACTTATAACGAGCAGTCATGGCAGTGGTCTTCTCCGTTAAAAGAGGTGTGAAACAGAATGCAGCATGCAGGACATTCATGAAACGCTGTAAAAGCATGCTGCAGGAACCACAACCAAGCCTGCATGTGATTGGCTGTCTCTATGGAGCCATCCTATCTGTGATTGGTCGTCTCCATAGAGCTATGCTGTCTCAAATGAATAGGGGAAAGTGTCTGGGTTTTATTGCTTCATTTTGGGTTTTACTGATCAAATGAGCATTTTTGCTCATACTGAGTAAGCTACCAGGTTGAAGGTTTTTGTTGGTTCAGATTCACAGATGCAGCTTTAATGTCTCCCACTGATTCCCCAAAGGCCTTTGCTATTCTGCACCAGTATGGATATGAAGAATGACAGAAACAATAAGAATGATATTTTGATAGTTCAATGAGGATTACCCAGTTATTTTCTCACCCCACCCCTTTGGTCCCACTGTCCATGATTAGCAGAACCTCCCAGAGAGAATTGTCAGTTAGATGCTGAGGAGATAAGGTACTATTTATTCTGTCTTGCTCTTTCTCTCTCTCTCTCTGTCTCTCTCACTCTCTCGCTCTGTCTCTCTCTCTCGCGCACACACACACGCACACACACACACACACACACACACACACACACACACACACACACACTCAGTCTCCTTTTATCTGTCTCTCGACCTATCAAAGCACACTTAGAGCAAAATGCAATAGGTCATTCTCCTACAGTCTGTGTTCTGTGTTTAAACCTTTTGGCTGCAGGGTTTCTGGGGAAAGTAAGTGGGGCTGAATTTTGTCTCTCTGGAGTCTTGCTGGGCGCCACACAAATAGCTAGACATATTTTCATTGGTTTAATGTCAGTGGAACTTATGGATTTGGTTAATATGACTGATATGTCTGCCATTATCATTAAATTATTTATTGTCTCTCTGTGTCTGACTCTGTTTGTGTGTGTGGTATGATTGTGTTAGTGTGTGGGGAAGAGAATGATGGGACTGAAGGAAATGGTAAATAACAAGCGTCCTTACTGGTAATTCATCCTTCTTTCTCTTCCTGTCCCTCTCTCCCTCTCTCAGTGAGCATGCCGGCCAGTGAGAACGAGTCAGTAAATACAGATAATGTTCCTGCTGGAGACATGGAGGGAGAAACCTGTTGCACCAGACTAGCGTAAGCCTCTTCTCTTCTCTTCTCTTCTCTTCTCTTCTCTTCTCTTCTCTTCTCTTCTCTTCTCTTCTCTTCTCCTCTCCTCTCTTCTCTTCTCTTCTCTTCTCTTCTCTTCTCTTCTCTTCTCTTCTCTTCTCCTCTCTTCTCTTCTCTTCTCTTCTCTTCTCTTCTCTTCTCTTCTCTTCTCCTCTCTTCTCTTCTCTTCTCTTCTCTTCACATTATTTGCTTTTTTCTCTGAGAACATGGCACTCTTACCCTTAATTTTGCACATCCTTCGCTCTATTGCTGTACTTATTCCAGAACCACTTATTCTCTTATTGAGCTTTTTTTTGTCTTTGTTTTATGTGATTTTTCTGCTTACAGAGTATCAGTAACATAACAGAGCCGTCGTATGTAGGATACAGAGCGCATACACACACACACACACACACACACACACACACACACCAATCACACATGTGATTCATGGGGAGATTTTACACTCTGTTTTGCATTCTCTTTGTTCATCTGTTTCTGTAGTTTGTGACCAAACTAGACACATGTCATCCCTAATTCTCAGTTCAACACCATCCCCAAAACCCTGAAAAACACAATGCTCAGCACCCAGAAAAGCACCATGCCCAGCCATTAGGGACAAGCCAAGCGGAATACTGTAGTTGTATACTCCAACATTGTGGCTCATATTTCTATTAAGATATTTGACATTCCAAGTCTCTGTTTCATATTTCACAAGATTAGTGGCTGTAAATTGTCAGTGTTGTAATTTACTGTAATGAATTACTAGTTCCTGGGTACAGTTGTAAACAACGCCCTCCCCTGATGTCTCTTCATCAAAAGAAAAGGTCATCTCTCCATTCACTCATACTCTCTCCATATGTCTCCTTATCACTCTCTAACTTCAATAGCCTAGCCTGTTTGACATGCTGTTTTCTGTTGTTTCTTGAGTCTCTGTCTCATTGTGTCTTTCTCTCTCTCTCAATCTGTCTTTCTCTCTGTATCTCTCTCTGTATCTCTCTCTCTCTCTCTCTCTGTCTCTCTCTCTCTCTCTCTCTCTCTCTCACTTTCTCTCTTTCTGATGCAATGTCTTCCATAATGTCATGTCCTTGTTCTGTTTGTATAATCCATTCTGTTTTTTGTTCCAGAAATAGGATCTCCAAATCCAAATTCAGGTTAGTACATGTCATGACTGTCCGGCGCCTGGACACTCTGTCTTTGTTCTCACTGTTTAACCTTTGTGTACTTATGTGTGTTTGTATGTAAATATATGTGTCTGTACATGTAAACATGTATTTCTTTGTGTGATTTGTGCTGTGTTGTATTGATTACAATGTGCCATGATTCACTAAAAAAAGAAAACACACACAGAACCCATCAGCATCTTGCTAAACACTAGCCAGTCATTACACTAGACTATTATCAGTCAGGCAATACTATCCAAACACTGGGATTTCAGGTGTGGTTTGCCAGGACTATCCTGATTTTCATTACAGCGGAAGTAGGATAAGTGGGATGGAATGGCTTTCTCCCCTAAAGTGTTTTGTTGTAACACTAAACAGTGCTTGTGTCTTTCTTTTCAGGCAGCGTATTCTTCTAATGAAGATATTTAGTAGTGCTTTTTGTATGAACAGTGCGAAGTTAGTCCTCTTACCATTAGTGGTTTTATCACCTGGTCATGTGTTTTACAGTAGCTGAAATTCACTGCCGTCCTTTAATTTGGCAATTTAATTTTACACCTGAGTAAGTGACTTTCCAGACTGGCCCAAAAGAAACACAAAGTACCCATTAGCATGTGGCAATGATACAGACTAACAGATTAATTCCTCTTTAATGGCTCTCTAACATGGTCTCCTACCAACTCCCCATATCTGTCTTTCCCTCTCTCTCTGTCTCTCTGTTTCTCTGTCTGTCTCTCTCTCTCTCTCTCTCTCTCTCTCTCCTTTTTTGTCTCTCTCTCCCTGTCTGTCTCTCTCTGGGCAGTCGGTACTCTCGTCGTTGGAACAGGCTGTGTCGTAGGAAGAGCCGTGCAGCAGTGAAATCCAATGTGTTTTACTGGCTGGTGATCTTTCTGGTGTTCCTTAACACCCTAACCATTGCATCAGAGCACCATAAACAGCCTCAGTGGCTCACGGATGTACAAGGTGTCTCTACTCTTCACATCTTTCTAAAAACTGAGTGAATATGTGCATTAAACTGAAAAATCAAATATGGCCAGTATGGCCATTCACTGTGTGACTAATTGACTTGCCAAAGTGTGTTTATATGACTAAATCTGCATAAATGTGTGCCCGCAGACATAGCGAATAAAGTTCTACTGGCACTTTTCACTGGAGAGATGCTGTTGAAGATGTACAGTCTGGGACTGCAGGCCTACTTCGTCTCACTCTTCAACCGTTTTGACAGTTTTGTTGTGTGTGGTGGTATCCTGGAGACCATCCTGGTTGAGACTAAGATTATGTCTCCACTTGGCATCTCTGTGCTGCGTTGTGTGCGGCTGCTGCGCATCTTCAAGATCACCAGGTACAGACTGATAGACTAGTTACTCTACTGCTGGTCTCTCTATAACAGAATGGCTCTGCCAGTCTTCATATAGAATTACTGATGCTTTCATTAGTATCCCAGTCTGTATAGAACTACTGAAACTACTGCTACTGTCTCCCCTCACTGTGGACTCTGGAATTAGTGTGTCCATTGATGTTTTTTATTTGTACATATAAGGCTACTGAGTTGTCAGCATCTCTCTGTATATGGGACTATTGATTTTAATGTTAGTGTTTTATTTTATGAAGCCTTGCCTCCGCTTAGCGATTTAAAAACCAAACTGCTAAGCAATGGTGTGACTGAAGCAGAAACGGAGGACAGGGGAAGAAAGGACAAATATAGGCATGGAATTCAATCCCTTACATTATCTTTCATCAAACTCTACAGCAGTGGGTACCACGCAGGGTAATGAGCCTCTGGACCTCTTTACTGGTACAGTTTAATCTATCAGCAATACCCTTCACCTTAGGATGAAGTCATGAACACTCTCCCCACGAGCGTCACTACACTGTGTCTGAATGTCTGTATGACTTTAGACAAATATAAACAGCCCTCTCCTGAGGGCTCTGGCTGGGTACAAGAGAGCAGAGGGTCTGTTTAAATTGAATAAAACATATTCACATTGGAGCTGCTCTCTTAGAGGTCTGGAGTCATTTCAGTGCTGTGGTCAGGTCAGTTAGTCACCGATACACTGGAGCAGCTTTCCGATCAGTCATTTAGTCTGTGAAACAGACACAGTGCTGAAAATGTCTGTGCGGTCATTCTTGGAAAATAAGGAATGGAGTCAGTATGCTAAAAAAAACCCTCATCAGGCCATTCTTTTGGAGGGTATTGTGAGTAATGAAGCCCATAATTTAGAGCATTGTGGTTTTGAGGGAGTATTGTGATTAATGAAGTCTGTTTTAATGGCACAGGTACTGGAACTCTCTGAGTAACCTGGTGGCATCTTTGCTGAACTCCGTCCGCTCCATCGCTTCATTGCTGCTGCTGCTCTTCCTCTTCATCATCATCTTCTCTCTCCTCGGCATGCAGCTCTTCGGTGGTAAATTTAACTTCGACGAGACCCGCCGCAGCACCTTTGATAACTTCCCTCAGTCTCTGCTCACCGTGTTCCAGGTGTGTGTATGTGTGTGTGGGTGTGTGTGTGTGTGTGGGTGTTTGTGTGTTTATGTTTGTGTGTGTGCATGGGCTGGGTAAGGGGGTGGCTGGATTCCATTTTCATAATCAGACCTCAGTCATATTTGTTTGCTTAAACTTTTGACAGATTTTAACTGGAGAGGACTGGAACTCTGTGATGTATGATGGTATTATGGCTTACGGAGGACCATCCTTTCCTGGCATGCTAGTTTGTATTTACTTCATCATCCTCTTCATCTGTGGAAACTGTATCCTTTATGTCCCCAGCATACAGAGAAGGACAGGGAAGGGGGACTCTCTCTGAAATGCCAAAGTATACGCAAATGTTATGCACAAAATACTCATTAAAGATTTAAAGATTTTAATGATATTCCTTGCAAATGCATAATTCTACAAACAGTCTTAATCACAGTTTTACTAATTGCTCTCTAAATGTTTTCATTCTTTTACATTGATTGTTAACTGTAGCCTTTTAAAACTGTAGGCTTGGGCCCTTAACCCTGTGCTGTAAACAGATATTCTCCTGAATGTATTCTTGGCCATTGCTGTGGACAACCTGGCAGATGCTGAAAGCTTGACATCTGCCCAGAAGGAGGAGGAAGAGGAGAAGGAGAGGAAGAAACTGGCCAGGTATTCAAGGAAAATGTATGAGCTCAGAATAAGTATCTTTGTATGGTGGATGTTTTTAAACTTATACTGTGTGTGAATATACATCTTTGTGTTGTGGTTAGTATTTTGTGCTACATTATTAATGAGCACAGCACTCTGTATGAGACATCTTTTCCCTGTGTTACACTGTATTTTGTCCTTAATGTTTTTTGTACAAGCAGCACTATCTGAGAATTTTACTGAATTCTGATTTATCACAGCTATTAAACCTTACCCCATCAGCACATAACTTGCAGGTTAAGCAAGCTGATGGTATTGTTCTGGTCCTGTAGGACTGCTAGCCCAGAGAAACGACAGGACACTGAGAAACCTCCATTAGAGGAGGAGAAGAAAGAGGAGAAAATTGAACTGAAGTCTATCACCTCGGATGGAGAGACCCCTACTGCCACCAAGGTCAGCCATATATGTATGCATTCATTTTCACAAACATGTGTGCTCGTACATGCTCACACCACCACCTCATACAGGGACACACAACACTCTCAAATGGTCATATTCTCCCCAGCTATAAACTCACTTATATCAGCAATGAAGTATTCTGCTCTGTGTGGGTGTCTGCATTGTTTCAAAAGTACTGTATTTGTTAAACACTGTCATAAGCGCAGCTCATACCTGGAATTACAGAGCTGTTCAATAAATACAGGGTTTGCGTGACTGCTAAATGTGAGAGGTAACTCATTTATTTGTTTGTTTGTTTGTGGTGAATTTTCAGATAAACATAGATGAATACACAGGTGATGAGAGAGAGGAGAAGAATCCATACCCAGTGAATGACTTCCCAGGTACCACTGTAGCAGTGCTCAAACGTAAGAGTAAACAATCCAAAGGGAAAACCACAGCAGACATGAAGCAAGAACAAAAAACTAGATTAGTGCTCTCAGTGACGTAGAAGCCCAAGCATTGCTCACAGTGCACTGGACAAAAAAACATCTCGCTAAAGGCGAGCCCTAAACCTCCCTCTAAATGTTATCCAATCCTCTAACCATCCGCCAAGACTTAGACATTCTCAGGTCAAAAAACAAACTTAGAATTGCAAGCAACACAGGAGAAAAAATAGAGGACAATTAGGAAAAAATCTTACAATTTGGCATAGTTGAATTTTTCACCTATTTCCCCAGCACTTTCTGGCTCTTCTTTCTCCTTTTGTCTGCTCGGTTTGCCCACAAATCAGTTGTTTTGTTTGTCGTTTTTGGTGAAGTTGCGTTGGGACAGTTCTGAAAGATTTCATTAAAACATCCTTATTGTGTTGATATGTGAGAAAACATGAAACATTCGTGCAAGGCACTGCTCTGTTTTTCTGTTTTCTGAGTCTCGTTTCATTTCTCACAGACTGTTTGAACACTCTTTTCCTCACCCTTCAGTCACCCTCTCTTTCAAATTCTGTCTCTCACATTCTCTCCCCTCTCTCTCTCTCTCTCTCTCTCTCTCTCTCTCTCTCATTCATTGTCATAAGTATATCCACACAACATGTACACATATTAAACATTTATACACACACCTGGTGAGTCCCATTATCCTGTATGTGTGTATGTCTCTCTATCTCCCTCCCTCTGTTATCTCCCTTTTTCACTTTTTCTCTATCTCTCTCTCTCTCTCTCTCTCTCTCTCTCGTTCTCTTTCTCTCTGTGTCTATAGGAGAGGAGGAAGACGAAGAGCCTGAGATGCCAGTGGGGCCAAGGCCCAGACCGTTGTCAGATATCCAGCTGAAAGAGAAAGCAGTGCCAATGCCAGAGGCCAGGGCATTTTTCATCTTCAGCCACACTAACAAGTACAACATCCAGTCATTACCACTCACTCAATCACAAATTCACTCAACACAACAGTCAGTCACATACTGTAACGCTTTAGCTTCGTAGAGTGAAGACTGGAGACACCATGGAAGAGGTGGGACAACAGAGCTGGCGGTACTCATAGGGGAGGTCATAATAATAAAGTGTCGACCATAGAATGCCGGGTCACCACGGCACACTAATCTGGACATACATGCACTTCAGACTAGTGAAAATAAAACAGAAAGGGCATACATGAGCTGTTGCGTTACAGTTTTTCGGCGGTAGAGTGAGGCAGCGAGCACTGCACTTGTTCCACACAAGAGGGAGACTAATTTCCTTCAATCCCACTAACATACGCATGCATAGGCAGTGTGCTCTTAAAGACAAAGCACATTATAACCGTTACAATACGCAGTCTCAAACACAAACTCACACACAAACTCACAAACAAGATTCCACTTTCTGACATGCTTGAGAATTTCTCCAAATTCCTAATTACCTCACCCCTCCCTTCCCCTCCTCTGTCTCCAGGTTCAGGGTTTTATGTCATAAGATTGTTAATCACAACATCTTCACCAACCTCATCCTCTTCTTCATCCTGCTGAGCAGCATCTCCCTTGCAGCTGAGGACCCCGTAAAGAGCGACTCTTCCAGGAACAAGGTACATACTGACACACACACACACAGACACACACAAACACCGGGTCACCCAGCCATTGTATGTAAAGTGTGCTAAGTGAGTTGTGAGTGGAGCTTGATTTAATGTCTGTGGTTCTGACAGATTCTAGGCTATGCAGATTATGTATTTACGGGACTCTTCACCATTGAGATTATACTAAAGGTAAAATCTGTTTCCTAAATCGCTCAAATCAGTTGAAATCATTTGAGTCCATATTCATTCTAACCCAGTAAGAACAACAATCTGAATCTCTCTATTTTTCTGTTTTGCTGTCTGTTCAGATGACAGCATATGGAGCCTTCCTGCACAAGGGCTCTTTCTGTCGTAATTATTTTAACATTCTGGATCTGGTGGTGGTCAGTGTGTCGCTCATCTCCTCTGGGATACAGTGAGTCCTTCTACATTTACTAGTTCTGTTCAGTCAAATACTAAGATGCGCTGTTCTGTTCAGTCAGTACCATCAAACCTAATGTTTAAGTAATACTACATTATTGTCATGACTAATATTTGTTTCATTAAAAAACTCAGCTCTTGCATGTTATTCTGTTGCCTTCTCATTACAATGTACTGAGTCTAGTCTGCTCTGCTGTAGGTCAAGTGCCATTAATGTAGTCAAGATTCTTAGAGTGCTGAGAGTACTACGGCCATTACGAGCCATCAACAGAGCCAAGGGCCTCAAAGTGAGTCTGCCCTCTCTCTCTCTCTCTCTCTCTCTATCTCTCTCTCTCTCTTTCTCTCTCTCTTGCTCCGCTGCCATGTTGCTCTCCCTTTCCACTGTATATCTGAAAAAATACAGTTAGTAGTTTGGACTTTGTTTTGTGCCCTCAGCATGTGGTGCAGTGTGTGTTTGTGGCAATCCGAACCATTGGGAACATTGTAATCGTCACAACGCTGCTGCAGTTCATGTTTGCCTGCATCGGCGTCCAGCTCTTTAAGGTGAGAGGGTCCAAGAGCATTTTACACTGCAGATGTACAACAAAAACCCTAGAGAGACAACATTATTTCATCATCTAATACTGTTTTGTACACAAGGGCACATTTTAATTTTATTATTTGCAGCCATGCTGAAGTCTGTGTAAGATGTTTGTTTGTTTTGTTTTTTTCCTCTTGTGACAACTGTTCTGTATTTTGCAGGGGAAGTTCTATTACTGCACAGACTCCTCTAAACAAACACAGGCAGAGTGCAGGTAGAATATATAGTTTATAATGTGTATTCTTGAAGTGAAAGACAAAATCCATGCTAACACAGTTGTATACTCTCTTAGTTTTAGTCTTTCTCTCTCTCTCTCTCTCTCTCTCTCTCTCTCTTTCTCTCTCTCTCTCATACTGTGTGTGTGTGTGTGTGCGCGTGTGTGTGGGTGTGTGTGCGTGTGTATTTGTGTTTCAGGGGGTCCTACATCCTCTATAAGGATGGGAATGTGGGAAAGCCTCTGAGAGCTCCCCGGACGTGGGAAAACAGTGACTTTAACTTTGATAATGTTCTGACCGGCATGATGGCTCTATTCGCTGTGTCCACCTTTGAAGGCTGGCCAGGGTCTGTAGGCACCGCAAACACAAATGTCAAAATTCACATGCGTGCGCGCACACACACACACACACACACACACACACACACACACACTCACACTCACACACACACACACACACACACACACACAGACATTCCCCTTCAGGGCTAAGTAATAAGAGTATGTGTGTGTGTGTGTGTTTTTCCCCAGGCTTCTGTATAGAGCCATAGACTCACATGCTGAGGATGTTGGCCCAATCTACAATTACCGTGTTGTCATCTCTATTTTCTTCATCATCTATATCATCATCATTGCCTTCTTCATGATGAACATATTCGTGGGTTTTGTCATCGTCACATTCCAGGAGCAGGGAGAACAGGAATATAAGAACTGCGAGCTGGACAAGAACCAGGTATAGGGAATCCGTTTTGGGTTTTGGGTTCTGGGTTTGGGGCAAGTCTCCTCAGCAGTTTGGTGTCTTTGGACAAATAAAAGTATGAAAACGTGTGGTTTGTGGCACAATATGATCTGAATCTGTGTGTCTTTGTGTCTTTGTCCGTGCCATGGCACAGCGGCAGTGTGTGGAGTATGCTCTGAAAGCAAGGCCACTACGCAGGTACATCCCGAAAAACCCATACCAGTACAAGGTGTGGTACGTGGTCAACTCCACCTACTTTGAGTACCTGATGTTCACACTCATTCTTCTCAACACCATCTGCCTTGCCATGCAGGTAAACCTTGTGACTGCCAGATGTATGTATGTATGGATCAATGGATGGATGGATGAATAGATAGAAGGATAGATGGATTGACTGACGTAAGATTAAAGCTGATATTTATTCTGTGTTTTTCCTGTGTACAGCATCATGGTCAGTCACAGTCCTTCAACAAAGCCATGAACATCCTCAACATGCTCTTCACTGGCCTCTTCACCGTGGAGATGATCCTTAAACTCATCGCCTTCAAGCCAAGGGTGCGTGTTGAATTTCACACTGAACAGATAGCTAGCTCTGATACACAATACAGTCAAAACTACTGTATCTCTTATAAGAACTAGACTGACAGTTACTTCTAACAGCCTTAAAGCTTGTTCTTATTCAGACCATCGACACAACTAACTGTGATATAATTCATTTGGCCAACGACAGAGCAGAGGTATTGACATAACCCTGAGTGTTCTCAGTTATTGTGATCTGTTGTATATTGTTATTTATTTAATCAGTTCAGTATTGACATGCAGACATAGCAGATACTCACGCTACTCTAGCTGCTCAGAGGAATCCTTCTCACCTGGCATTCCATCTGGAGCAAATAAATAACAAATATATTTATGTTTCATTAAACATGACTGTGATGTATTATTTATTGTTAGAAAGTGATGGCTTACCTTAGGGACCAAAAAATGAGCATAGTACCTACAAGTTACTGTCCATTACAGCAAAACACTGTGAGTTGTTGTTTATTGAATTATTTGAGAGAGATCTCTGTAAACAACAGTGATCTTAAGGTCACTGCAACATTTTCTCTTGGATGTTGTGCTAACAATCCAGTAGAGCATTCAAAGTGTCCATCCTGATTTTAGGTGTGAAAAACTCACAGGGTTTTGAATTACGTGACACATTGTTTTTGTATGATAACTAACCTTTCAGATGTTGCCTGAATTGTTTACATTTTCTAGCACCCGGGTTCATTTAGAAATGTTAATGTGTGTTCTTCCAGGAAATGGCTACATGTCTCCAGGTCCAACTGTAAATAACCGTATGAGTCTGAAACATTGTTGATAACACTGACTTGTATAATTCTGATGACAGTGTGAGGCTGATGATTTGGAAAGTGAAATGATAAGAAAAGTCCTAGGATTAACCCTTAGTCTCTCTCTCTCTTTCTCAGTAATGCCGTTTTCCTGTAGTAGATGACTGGGTTTGGTGGGGTTAGTGATAAATTGGTCGCAGTGATAAGAATCTTCTGAGAATACCTTTTCTTCAGGTCCATCATTATGCTGTCTTTCCTCCAGAGCTCTCCTACCCTCTGCCCCTCTGTATTCCTCCCCAAAGCAGAGAGAGTAGACACAGGCAAAATCTCCAGTCTACACAGCCAGTGATCCTGCTTCAGCTAGCAATCCAAAGCTCTACTCACAATCACACCATTTATTGCCCTTCTGCTCTAGAAAATCCACATATACAAGCTGTGTTTCAGTCAGATGCAAAGCCACTGCACTGTCTCTGGGATATATTGGGTTTGGCCTTGAGAGATACGTTTAATTTGACAGCTAATCTGGCCCTAAGTGCGTGTGGAGCACAACTAGCTGTATAGCACTCTTCCATATAATAATGCCTGTCTAACTGCCCTCTCTCACCCCCCACCTACCCCCTCATCCTGTGTAGGGTTACTTTAGTGATCCCTGGAATGTTTTTGACTTCCTCATCGTAATTGGCAGCATTATAGACGTCATTCTGAGTGAGATCAACGTAAGTACATTGCCACCTCTCTCTCTCACTCTGTCTTACTTTCTCTTTCTCTCTCCAACTCCCTGTCTTTCTTTTCTCTTTCTGTCTCTCTGTCACTTTCTTTCTTTCTCCTCCATCTGTCCATCTTCCTACCTGCAGTGTCCATCTTTTGTCTTCTTCTCTTTTTTACTCCTCTTGTCTTTCATACTTCGTCCCTGTTTCCCACCTGAAGTTCCACCTCTTTTCCTGTCCCCTACCCCTGAAGGCGAGATGGTGGCTTACCACTATGGTTTCCATCACCATGGTGGCATGGTATTTCTGTTGTGTGATTAGAACTGGTTTTAATGAGAGAAATATAGAGATAGGAGGGAGAGAGAGAGAGAGAGAGAAAGAGAGAAAAAGATGGAGAGAGAGAGAATTAGAGGGCATTAGAGATAGAGAGAGAGAGCAAGAGAGCACAGTTGTTTTTCTCTTTAAGGCTGTGATGATGTGATATATCACTGTGACTAACACTGTGACTAATGGAAGAGCTCTGCCTGTTCTCTTCGTTCTGTGTTATTGATGACGTTCTTTTCCCATGATCAAGCATGGCCAACTGTAGGTCCTCTGTCATTTCTTGGATTTTATTATTTATTTTTCACATTTTCCACGACTGTTGCTTCATTTTGACTTTTCCCCTTTTCTTCAATGAATCAAAGTAAGCATTCATATATAACTTTTTCCTTCTTATTTTCCCTCTCTCCCTTTCTTTTCCTTTCATTTTTTTCTTTTGATTTTGGTTTTGTTCTGTCTCTTTTCCACCCAATACAGCATTATTTTGTTGATGCATGGAACACATTTGATGCCCTTATTGTTGTGGGCAGCGTTGTTGACATAGCAATCACTGAGGTGAACGTAAGTAACCCCAGCCCTCAGAATGTCTGCCTGCTCCTCTCTCTCACCCGACACAATCAATAGAAATAACACTATTGCATTGTCTCAGCACCCTGGTTGATGAGTTTGACTTTTGTTTTCCCTTCTTTTACTCTGTGCTTTCTACCAGAGCACACTGAGCCTTGACTGACTCTGTATAGCATGAGCAAGCAGGGCTATATACTCTGCCCGTCCTCAGAGCAGATATGACCATGAAAACTGAAGTCAGATTTACATTAGAAAAACGTTTATTTATACTTTGCTGAAGGTGTCAGGAATCCAGATACTGGAAATGAGCAGAAAGTTCTGTTTCGCTTTCTTATGAAGGGGCTTTCAGTCCTTACCGATTAGAGCATACATTAGGAAATAGATCTTTAACATTATTCTGCCTTCAGAATGCTGAATATCCATTACCACAGTATTAATCAGCAGTTTGGTTCCCATGAACATCCGAACTGTCTCATTTGTTCTTGGCAGAATTCACCTTCAAAAGATGAAACATCAAAAATGGTTTCAACAGAGGTCAGAAGAATATCCGATTCACTGAATTTAAATTAGGATCTCGTTTAAAAACTAGTCTTGGATTAACTGTCTTTTTTACAGACCTGGCACTGAGGTTTGATTTATGGTAGGCTGTATTTAAAAAAAAAAAAAAAACTTCGGTTAAGTGCTCCAAGAGCAGAGGCCTTACTGACTCTTTCTCACATGCTAACTATGGAGGCTGTTGTGCAGTGACATTTTCACTCTCACTCCATGATGTGTATTAATATGAGGAGAGCTTTCATGGGAGACCCATCAGTATATTGTTGATCTCTCTGAAAGGGAAACTTTCTGCTCTAGAAAAGTCGAGGGCTTGTTATGATTGGTAGCTGACTCAGACACAGAGACGTATACAGAGTTATATGCCTTGCTGTGCTATACAGCCCTTACACTCTGCACTGCACTCTGAGTTTGGTTTGATCTTCCTTTTTTAGAACCTCCCTTCATTTTCAATTCAGTCTGAATTTAAAGCATGACATTAAAAGAGCATTGTGTTTGCATTGTCCTTTTAGTTATCTTTTTGGGTTTTTGGGGGTTTTTTTGCTTTGTTTTGTTCCTTTTTAATTTTCCGTTGGTTTGTTTTTTTGTTTGTTTGTTTGTTTGTTTTTTCTAAAGAAACGCACAGTACTTTTTTTGTGATAACCTAGCAATTGTTGAAGGTAGATGATCAGGAAGTCTCATTAGCAGATAGCACATGCTCTGATATGAGGTGAGAGGCCAGCGGTCAGTCAGATAGAGTCCAGCATTTCATGCTCTCCACCACAGATCAGCCTGAAGCAGGAGTGCTAGGCTGACTACATAGTCGGTGGAGAACGGTGAGGTAGTAGTACTGTTAGTGGTGCTATTGTCCTGGCGATGCCACATTGCATCCTTCCTCTGAATGCCTTTTTCTCTTCTATCCATCTGAGCTGATCCTTCCACTGCACCCCTTTCTCTTTATGAATGTTTTTTTCTTTCTCTGTCCTTCCTTCAGTTTGTGCTGTTTCTGTTCATCTCTAATGGCAGCAGGGTAGCCCTGGTCTCTGGCTGCATGACAACTAGCAATGGCACCAATTACGGCCCTACATTCTTCTAAACAATGAAGTCTTCCAGGCATTTCATTCTACAAAAAAGGAGCATTCAACAATCTGAGCATTGTGTAATTACTGAAATCCGAAATGCAGCATTCATAAATAAATCTGGATTGAAACACTGATTTGTTGATGTTTACAGTGAGCCAGAGAGCTGTGGTACCTACAGATTTCAGAAAGACTGCTGTAATGCAACGTGAGACACTCACTTTGTGACAGTTCAGTTTCTCAAGACACAGTGTCTATTTTGTGCAACAATTTGTCACATCTGCAGTCTCACAGTTGCACAGTTGGAATGTGTTTTTAGATGCTGTGATGTTTGTGTACAGTGTGCATGATTAGGGTTGCCAGGTCCTCTGCAGCTCTTAAGCATGAGCCTTTCTGACAGAGCGATTTCTGGCTAACTAAGCTATTATCAATTGCTAAACTAAGGCAAACGAAGGGTTACTTTACTGTGGAGTAATGATAAAGTGAATTTACAATTTAAAGTCTGGTTTGAATCGAATTTAGCCTATTGCATGCAATTCCTTATGCAGCTCTGCACACATCCCCTCTTCAACTCTCCTAACACACACACACACACACACACACACACGCACACACAGACACACACACACACACACACACACTGAGGGAGAAAGAGAGACCTTACAGTGCTCCCTCCTTCCATAGCAGACACATTCACACTCTTGTGCATTAAACAGATAGTCAGGGATAATACATGGACTCATTACCTGTATTCAGACTTGAAGAGCATTCATAGCCCTCAGTCAGTACACACTATGAAGAACACAGATCACAGCTTCTTGTTCTCATCCTTTAAACATCATTTTAAAACCCACCAAAATGCCCCCCACCTCACAGTCGTACCCCACCCCCCACCCCATCACTGAAGGTCTGAAAGGTGGCATGAAAGCTCCCGCTGCCACTCTGTGTTTGGCAGGGTTAGGCCTCATGTTAATGTAACTGTTATGGAGTTCAGTGTTCTCAGAATTTTAGCTGTCTGACGTTAGTCAGTGGGCCTTTCATTTCACCCCCATATCATCTGAGAATCAGGAACTCCTTCAGTAAACACACACTACTATACTCCAGTGTCCCACACACATGCTTTTGTGTGTGTGTTTGAGTTTGTGTTTCTGAGAGGAGATCTGAATCTCGGTGTGCTGTAGTCAGTTTCCCCTCAGTCAGCCTGTGACAGCAGTATCACTGGTGGCCAGTGGATGGCTGCATCTCTCAGGGATCATACGCTACACTGACCCCTCTGGCAGAAAGACAGACGTGCTATAGGAGGTGTCTCATCCCAACACACACACACACACACACACACACACATACATAGATATGCATATACACAAACACACACACATACATACATGTATGAACCCAAACACACTCCACACAACTTCGACACATACACTCACACTACCCTGTCCAAGGTGCTGTGTGGGGTGTCAGCCCTGCTATAGCGTTGATCTGTGTGCCTTTCTTTAAAGCCAGCAGACCACTCCTCGACCACCCACTCCTCTGTGGTAAGACCAATGGTACAAACCGACGGTAAACTCCGCCTCCTGCCCCGCACACCCACCATCCTCATCTGCACTCCCCCCTCCCACGTCACTTCTTTCCCTCCATCACCCATACTAGCATGCCCTCCCCATCACTGTGGCATTGGGCTTAAGCAGTGTGTCATTGATTCATGTTGTATGTCCATTGCCTAGCTCCCCTATGAGTGACGCCTCTTCGAAGCTTTGTGGTTGGTGTGCCATGATCATGTGAACATACTGCTCTCTGTGTGTGACGTAGTTGCTCCCTGTCTTATCCACAACCATCTTTTCCAGAGGGCGCGTGGTTTGTGGTTGTAGGCAGTGCTGGTGGTTTTAGGGAAAATGGCTGAGCCAGGGCAGATCACACTCTCACTCTGCAGTTTGTAGCATATTGTGTACATATTGTATGAAGCTGTTGTTGAATACCACACAGTCACGAGTCTCTGTTTCAAATGATCAATGAGCTGTAAAGTTCATTTTGATTTTATTTAGTTACTAGATTTTTTTCATATTTTCATTGTATTTAAATTGTGTAATTCATCATTTCATTTGCAGATCTTTTGTTAGCTGTGGTTTGTGCTTTTGAAACTCTTGTCTCTTGTCTACTCTTGTCTTCAGTGATTCTGTCAGATTTACTGTTGCTGTAGTAGTAAAAGTCTGTGTTGCACTGATTGACATGATAGGTGAAAATAGCACATCTTCATTACATGCTGAGAGTGAGAGTAAAGTGATTCTCTAGAGGAAACTGCCCTCTGTCCATTTGGACTATCACCATTTTTCATGAAACCACTAGAGTTGTCAGCCCCATTCTCTCCTAATGTCTGCACAAGGTCTTTTATTTCAGACATTAATTTGTGTCTGTGTGTGTATGTTTGTGTCTGTGTGTGTATGTTTGTGTGTGTCTGTGTCTGTGTCCTGTGATTATACGTGAATGCTGTGTGTGTGTGGGTGGGTGTATGCTTGTATGTGTATGTGTGTGAAACTAAATTAAAAGGGGCTCCAGAATACAGAGGACAATGCGCGGATTTCCATCACGTTTTTCCGCCTGTTCCGAGTGATGAGGCTTGTAAAGTTGCTCTCACGGGGGGAGGGCATCCGAACCCTGCTCTGGACCTTCATCAAATCTTTTCAGGTAAGAACAGACAGACACACACACACACACACAGATGCACACTTTTCCCATCTCTCCCTTGTTCCTTTTTTTCTGTAAAGGTGTGTTTGATACTCACTGGGCATTGCAGACACCAGCTGCAGGGGTCCCAGAATTACAAAATATAATAAAAATTTAGTGAGAATGTTATGACTTTCCGTGGATGGATTTGAGGAGCGTGGTATTAACCTGTGTGTGTCTTACACTATCCCAGAGATGATATCCCAAGTCTGGTAAAAAAAAAAGCAGTGGGTGTCTCCACATGTAGTGGGGAGACATGCAGTAGTCTACACCCTCCCTGACCAGTGTGGGTGTTGTCTAAGTGAGGGGGGTTAGAAATGCTTGGGAATTATACAACATTTAACTGAGAGAAAAGGGGTTAATGAGGCAAAAAAACCAACAACAACATTTCTCTAATGCTTTAAAAGGTTGCTAGAGAAAACAATAACTGATCTTACTTATCATATTATAACAGAACACTTCTCTTTCTGTCGAAATTGTTTTAATTGATTTGTGATCTCATTAGTAATCTTTCTCTCTCTTTCCCTTAGGCTCTACCTTATGTTGCCTTGCTTATTGTCATGCTCTTCTTCATCTATGCCGTCATCGGAATGCAGGTAAGACATCTGACATCCTCTGGTCCCTTGCTCTCTTCATTTCTCATAGTCTTTTGCTCTCTCTCTTATTGCTTTTGTCTGCCTCATCCAGTAATGTGAATGTGTGTTTTTCAGATGTTTGGGAAGATTGCTCTGAGAGACAATAGCCAGATCAACCGCAACAACAACTTCCAAACCTTTCCACAGGCTGTCCTACTCCTCTTCAGGTGATCTCTCTCTGTCTCTCTTTCTCTCTTTTGCTCTCTCACTCTCTTGCTCATGCTGAAGTGAGATTTTTTGACAAATAGCATAGCATGACTTTTTTCACTTTATAAATAGCAGGTGTTCTCTGGGGTTATAATTTTAGAAGTACACATAACTTTATTAAAGTCAAACACTGGTAAAGACTGGGTGTATTGGTGCATTTGTGCATTGAGCTGTCATAGGGAAATGCCCAATGTTTATGCCAGGTGTGTGTGTGTGTGCATGCCAGAGTATTGTATGACATCTGGTGTGTGTTCATGCATGAAGTATGATGACAGTTGTGCATGCACTTAAGAGAGGTAAAGAGCTGTCTGTGCCTGTATGCAGGTGTGCTACAGGGGAGGCCTGGCAGGAGATCATGTTGGCTTGTTCTCCTAACCGACCTTGTGAGAAGGGGTCAGAAGATGTGTCAGTCACTGAGGACTGTGGCAGCAGTTTTGCCATCATCTACTTTGTCAGCTTCTATATGCTCTGTGCCTTTTTGGTGAGTATATATACACAAACATGTACATATACACCCTCTCCTGCTTACTATCTTATCATCTTATTTACCACAACATTATACATGTTAATTTTTTAGGGGTAGGTTTAGGGTTTTATCAGCTTTACCTAACCCGGCAGATGTCCAGTTGGTCCTACGAGATTATTTATTCGAAAAATGGACAACATAATGATGAATAAAAAAAAGAAAAATACATCAAGATTTTCTTTCTTTCTTTCTTTCTTTCTTTCTTTCTTTCTTTCTTTCCCAGATCATTAACCTTTTTGTTGCTGTCATCATGGATAATTTTGACTACCTGACACGTGATTGGTCCATCCTTGGGCCGCATCATCTCGATGAGTTCAAGAGGATTTGGGCGGAATATGACCCTGAGGCCAAGTCAGTTCACTTCCTGTACTCTCTGTGCAATTTAGGTGTCTGTGAGCATGGCAGAATTTCTGTCCCCATGCTTTGTATGGTATCACTGTGTTATGATTACGTGAGTGAATGTGTTATTAGGGATGTAATAACAGTATGAGTGTGTGGCAGGGGACGGATTAAACACCTGGATGTGGTGACATTGCTGAGAAGGATTCAGCCGCCTCTGGGCTTTGGGAAGCTGTGTCCACATCGAGTGGCATGCAAGGTATAAACATCCCGTGATTCTACAGCATTTAACATACCACTTGTGGTGGCCTCTGAATGTCTGTGTGTGTATTCTCTCAACAGCGTCTGGTGTCTATGAATATGCCACTGAACAGCGATGGCACAGTTATGTTTAACGCAACACTGTTTGCTCTGGTGCGCACAGCGCTGCGTATCAAAACAGAAGGTAAGCAACTCTTCACTCATGCAGAAGAGACTGCTATAAAGAGTGTCCCCTCTGCTGGCCCTCTTAATTCTCTGACACTGTTGTTGTTGTTTGTTGTTATTGTTGTTGTGTGTTTGTGTATGTGTGTGTGTGTGTGTGTGTGTGTATGTATAGGGAACTTAGAGCAGGCTAATGAGGAACTGCGGGCCATTGTAAAAAAGATCTGGAAGAGGACCAGCATGAAGCTGCTGGACCAAGTCGTACCACCAGCTGGAGGTCTGTTACAGGTCAAAGGTCAATAAGGTGTCATTGTGATCGGACAGGTGTGAAATGCTTGTTTCTGTTTCCTCAGATGATGAAGTTACAGTTGGGAAGTTTTACGCCACCTTCTTGATCCAAGAATACTTCAGGAAATTTAAGAAGCGGAAAGAACAGGGGCTTGTCGCCAAAGTTCCACCAAAGACAGCTCTGTCCCTGCAGGTGGGACTCCACAGTCCGAGGAATTGCTATTAATGTGACGCTGCTATGGCCATCTCATTCACTTGTGGCTGTTTGTGTGTGTGTGTGTGCGTGTGTGTGTGTTCACACATGAGCAGGCAGGACTACGGACGCTGCATGACATGGGCCCTGAGATCCGTAGAGCGATATCGGGAGACCTGACTGCAGAGGAAGAGCTGGAGAAAGCCATGAAGGAGACAGTGTGTGCTGCCTCTGAGGATGATATCTTCAGGGTAAAGGTCGGCCAAACGAACTCAAATACACACACACTCACACCCTTCGTATGGGGCTTGGTCGTCGCTTCTGCTGGGCCGCTTCTACTGGACCTGAGCTACATACCCACTGCATCTGTCATTGCTCTCAACATGCATATATCCTAATAGTAATACTGGTGATGTAAATAGCTGCAGTAGCATTAACAGTGATCTGTATGATGTAGCATGTTAGGTTATGTTCTGATCTTAAATGTGAGAGACACTAGTGATCAGAGCGTTCAGATGAAAAGTTGCTGCATTATATCTGTCCATCTGCACTTCGCAGTCATCCATCCCACTACAGAAAAGCCAGGACAAATTACAGGCAGAATGGCTTTACAGAGCAGTTATAATGTCTAAACTGAATGGAGAGACTGTTTAACACAAACGTAATGCTAACCTTATTGGTGTAACACAAAGCTCTTAGATGCAAAAACGAGAGATGTCCCATACAGAACTGCATGGGAATGGTTTTTCTTATAAGATACCAGTTTTTATGAATGATTTACAATGGAGTTATTTCCTGATAATAGACATTATGGCTCTCTGCTTGCTTAAGTATTTATCTGTGCGTCGCTCATAGATGTATAGGAATGTGTGAGGTAACATACAGAAGAGTGCATGGTCTATAAGGTATTATATTGAAGGGAGGACTACCTACTCTATATATAGAGAGAGATAGATAGATAGATAGATAGATAGATAGATAGATAGATAGATAGATAGATAGATAGATAGATAGATAGATAGATAGATAGATAGATAGATATGTCTATATCTGTGTGTGTGTGTGTGTGTGTATGTATGTGTATATATATATATATAGAGAGAGAAGATGTATGTTGTGTGCTCTTGTGTATGCTGAATCTGTTCTCGCTCTCTCCTTCCCCTTTGTTAGCGAGCTGGTGGCCTCTTCGGAAACCATGTCGGCTATTACCATCAAAGTGATGGGCGTAGCTCTTTCCCACAGTCTTTCACTACACAGAGGCCACTGCACATCAGCAAGGCAGGAAGCCCATGTGAGGGTGAATCCCCATCCCACGAGAAATTGGTGGACTCAACCTTCACCCCCAGCAGTTATTCTTCCTCAGGCTCCAATGCCAACATCAACAATGCCAACAACACTGCGATTGGTCACCGCTACCCCAGCCCTGCCATCAGCACTGTGGACGGGCACAGCGGCCCACCACTCACACCCGTCCTACTTCCACGGCCTGCATGGTGCTTCCCCACCAAGAGGTAACAGTCCTAGACCGCTGAGTCCACTCATACAGCTTTTGTTACATACAGTTCTGGGTT
This sequence comes from Chanos chanos, assembly GCF_902362185.1. Classification (NCBI taxonomy): domain Eukaryota; kingdom Metazoa; phylum Chordata; class Actinopteri; order Gonorynchiformes; family Chanidae; genus Chanos; species Chanos chanos. The sequence continues at coordinate 17,213,471 of NC_044495.1, forward strand.
TCAGGATTGAGGATGATGGCCATCCTGAGGCCACAGTGAGCCAGTAAGCACAGTGCTCATAGATAGTTAGCACTGAAGAGTGTGAGATGAGTAACTCTGTCCCTCTATCTCTCCCTCACACACTGCTGCCATCACTCTAACCAGGACCTGTCTCTATGACACATTCATGCGGTATGTTTCTCTCTGGGAAAGAGAGAGAGAGAGAGAGGGAGAATGTCTTGATGTTGATTAGACGTCAGTATGGAAGCCAATTGCAGCCCACATCCATACCAGGGTGGATCTTTTAAAAACACACACGCGCACACACACACGTTCTCACACCACACATATGCATGCACACATATCACAAGACTGTAATCTGTATCCCTTTATACTTCTGTGTGGGCTCTCACTTTGAAACTTTCATCTTTACAACAATCTTAGACCAAAGTCAATCAAGATCCACCCTGAGCATAGCGCTACTGTTTGTGAGTGGCTTTCCTCGTAGAGGACAGTGCTGAGGCTGATAGCATACAATTCATTCAGTTCTGTTGCTAGCTCTCCCCATAGACTACAGCATTAAATGTGCTCAATTAAGCTTCTTTTCGCCTTTTCACTATCTTTCCATAGAAAACAGCATTAAGAGTGATAGCTTAAGCTTCTCTTAGCTCTTTCACTAGCTCTGTCCATAGAGTGTAGTGTAAAGTGTGCTAACTTAAGCTTCACTCAGCTTTGTTATTGCTTCTCCCCTGTGCAGCACAGTGTGTAGTGTTCTCTCTGAAGCTCCTACAAGCCGTGTGAAGCAGGAACACCAGTGTGTCAGTTCATCCCATTGTTGAGTAGAAACTGGTGTCACTGTGCCCCATGAAGGAAACTCTTTACCTCAGCCTTCCGTCATAAAGATAGTGGGAGATGGAAAGAAGCTATGAACAATTTACCCCCAGAACTGTTTATGACAGAAAGGTCATCAGCACCTTGGCCTGGTCTGTATCAGATTTTACAGGTTGGGAATGTTTCATAGCATGGTGGACTATAGTGTTCTCCTCACATAACTGGACACAGTTCTAGGAGGCTTTATGACGGAGGATGCAAGTAAAGTGCATGTTAGGTTTTAGTAAAATGTGAGTGCTCTTGGTATCACCTCCTTGCCAGCTTTGCCTTCAGGCTTTTTGCTTTAGATCTTTTGTCTTCGCTTAAGAACCGTGGTCTAAGAACTGCGTTTTGACCTTAACTGTGTGTGTGTGTGTGTGTGCGCACGTGTATGTGCATGTGTGCGTGTGTGTGCAGCTCAGACTCCAGTGACAGCCGGCTTCCCATTATTCGTCGTGAGGAGGCGTCCACGGAGGAGACATTTGATGAAACATTTGCAGATGAGAGAGAGTACCGCAGTGATCAGAACATTCTGTCCTCTGAAATGTACTGTTCCTGTCCTTTTTCTTCTCCTCTGCCTTTTCTCTCCCTCTACACTTTATTCTGTTCCTCTGTGTTTCCTCAGTGCTTCTCTTCTCCTTTCTTAATTTATGATCTACTTTTATGGTCTACTTTTACTTGTTAATCATCTCTTTGATTCTTTAATATGTGAAAATTAATTGTCCCTCCTTGTTTAATATTTCACTCCACTCTTCAAAGCGTTTGTCTCTTTCATAATGTATTCTAACATGTGCCCTGTTTATGTCATACTAACTCAAATTCAACTCTATTCAATTTCATTAATTCTCTGATCTTAAGTATACATATAATCTCATTAGTTTAAGCTCAATGGTGTATTTTATTTTTTTTTTTAGTACTGTTTGCCAAAGCATCAGTTTTTGTGTTGTTATCATATGACTCCACCATATCTCAGATATATACCTGTACCTTTGTGCGCATGTGTGTGTGTGTGCGCGCATCTGTGTGCATGTTTGTGTGTTTGTAATCATTTGTATGTTTGTTTTGGAGCAGGTTAGAATATCAGGATGAAGAATGCAAACAACTGGCACCAATGGAGGAGGGAGAGGAAGGGGAGGAGCAGCGGCCATGGCAGTCTCCCAGACGAGCCTTCCTCTGCCCTACTGCACTGGGTAGGGAACACACACCTACAGAGACCAGTCATAAACACTGAGGGGCCAGTTTTTTTAGATAAGAAATAAAATTTGAAACTGTCATTTGAGCCAGCCATATTCTACACTATTGATAGCTCCTTTTGCTTGTGCTAGAGCTAAGTCACTCCAGTCTGAAGACTCAGTTACAGCAGCTTCCTAAAGGTTACTGTATGAACAACCACCTGGACTCTTGCTTATAATGAAAATGAACAAGGAACCATCCACGGGTTTTGTTCCTTGTCTTGAGTCTGATTCCAGATAGTCAGAGTCAGCAGGGTTTAAGAATGAAGTTTGAACCGCCTTGTAGACAGTAAGACTTTGGACTTGTAAGGGCTGGTTAGTGCATGTGGACACGAGTAACTGAAGCACAGCTCAACACGATAACCTAGACAGAAATTACAATGGTAGACCATATTTTTAAAGAATTGAATAATTACTAACTGTCACTAACTCTCACTTGTAATGGGGCAGGTGTTTAGTAGACAGATGGAACCATTATGTAGTTAGTATCTGACTGAATTGAATGAGAAATGGAATGAGAAGTACATCAGGGCATCTTTGATTACTAAAGGCCAAAATTTAGAAAACCAAAAGGTGGGGACTACTATTATTACATTACTACTATCGGGAGGGGGCTGGACCCATTATACAGCATACACCCTAATGTACACATGAAGTAATTTTGAGGCCCAAAATGGGTAGATCTGACTCAACCATACCCTAAACTCTGTACCAAACCCATGCGCACTTACAGGGCGACGATCTTCCTTTCACCTGGAGTGTCTGAGGAGACAAACAAGACCAGATGTGTCTCAGAAAACAGCACTGCCACTGCACCTAGTTCACCATCAGGTTAGTGCTGCCACACACACATACACACAACCACAGATCTCCCATAACACACAAATAGAAACACAGATCTAAAATAACTGTCTATAACTATAATATAATTTAAATGTACCTCTCTCTATGAACCTTATTCATAAAAAATAACGCTTTCAAATGTACATACACGGACAGGCTCTGGCAGTGGCAGGTTTGAGTCCGTTGCTAAGGCGGAGTCACTCTCCAACGTTATTCACGCGCCTGTGCTCCACTCCTCCTGTGAGTCCTGGGGCACGTTCGCGCGGTCAGCTCTACCAGCCCGTACCAGCTCTGAGACTGGAGGGAACTGGTTCCTATGAGAAGCTCAACAGCAGCCTGCCGTCTGTTAACTGCAGCCCCTGGTACAGGGACAGTAATGGAAACAGCATGGCCAGCTCTGGGCGACCCCCACGGCCTGTCTCACTCACCGTGCCCTGTGTAGGGGGGAAGGACTCGAGCTCACATTCACATGGCAGTGCAGGCAGCCTGGTGGAGGCAGTAAGGACATCTTCAGCTCTCTTTCTGTCCTCTGCTCCTCTGCCTCTTCTCCTCTCTCAATTTTTAGCTCTCTTTCTCTCTAGTCAAAAGCATTTGTTAAATATTTCTATTAAACTCCAGTTCCCATGATTCATAATCTTTATTTCTCTCCCCCTCTCCCACCCACCTGTCTTTCTTACTCCCTCTGTTCCTCCCACCCTTTCTTCCCTCCCTCTTTTCTCCATCTCTCTTTTCGTTCTCTCTTTTCCTGCCCTCCTCATCCCCCCTTGCCCCCCCCAACAACTCACCTCCCCTTGCCCAGGTGTTGATATCAGAGGGACTGGGACTCTATGCACAGGACCCATCCTTCATTGAAGTAACTAAGCACGAGTTGGCCGATGCATGTGATATGACAATAGAGGAGATGGAGAACGCTGCTGACAACATTCTTAATGGCAACAGTCAGCCGAGTCACAACGGAACCCTGCTTCCCGTCGTACACTGCAGAGAGGCCGCAGCCCAGGAGTCCTCGCACGGGGACGATGCTTCAGAGAGAGAGGAGCTTCTTGGGGGCACTGGCTCTGAAGACGAAGCAGGGACAGGCCAGCGGAACAGCAGCTTACTGGAAGATGAGGACATGGAGTGTGTGACCAGTTTATAGGGACATTTACAGCACAGAGACTCTGTCTCTCTCACTCTCTTGTGCTCTCTCACCGTCTCTGCTGACACTGGCGGCCCATAGCCTGAACTGTTAGTTTGAACATGTATTTATTTTAGAATTACTATGCTTTTATCAGTTAATGAGTAATTTTATTTTGATGAGCGTGTATGTGCGTATCTGTGTGTGTGTATCTTTGGGTGTGTTTCAAAAGTGCCTCACAGTTTCTACATCCTTGGGAGGATTTTAGTAGGTCAGGAAAAATGGAAGCAAAAAAGAAAAAAAAAAGAACAAAAAACAAATGGACAAAATGTGAGTGAATGGCTGCAGTGAGTGTGTTTTTGCTTTGCTCTGATGTATGTCTCTGGCCGCCAGGCAGACGGAGAGGTGCAGGGTGAGTTTGTGCTATTCACTTAAGCTGAGGAGCTGCTGCCAGGGGGTGGGTTGCTGGGGAATGCCACTCTCTCCTCTTTAATCCTCCTCTTCCTGTCAAGCCTCTGTGTGGGACCACTGTGTGAGGGAGAACACAGTGTACACTCACACACAGTGTGTGTGTATCAGAGGTGTGTGCGTCGGGATGAAGGGGGTCATCAGCCGCTTGGGTTTGTGTGATGGACAGAGCAGAGAGACTCTTTTACACAGGAGGAAAGAATCCCAGTCATCTCCTGCATGCTCTCTACAACCTCCTGCGTTTCACAGGAGAAGGAGTCCACTTGGGCTGATCCTGACCCGAGGAGAGTGCCCTCTGCTGCCATATACCTCTCTCTCTCTCTCTCTCTCTCTCTCTCTTTTTTTTTTTTTTTTTTTGGAACCATAAACCATTTGGCATAGTTTTTGAGTGGTTGTAGCTGTAGGTAACTGTGCTGAGACAATGACTGTCTGAGCTCTGTTGGGGAGAGTCGACACTCCGTATTCATACCAGTACCTTCTGAGGATCTATTCACAGACTCTTCTAGGGTGCATTATTATTATTATTATTATTATTATTATTATTATTATTATTATTATTATCGTTATTGTCGTTATTATTATTATTATTATTATTATTATTATTATTATTATTATTATTATTATTATTATCTCCAGGCCAGCCTTTATCTTTATTTTCAGGTTATTTGTCTTTGTTTGCACAGAAATGGGTGCTGGCCTCTACCTGATTTCTGTAAGAAGTCTATGCCATTTGGTTGAGTGTTGCTCCAACAGGTTGTTGTATTTATTTATTTATTTTGCTCTCTGTGTTTGGAGTGGGGTGACTCTGTATTGCTGTCTACAGTTGAATGGGGGAAGCGGGTACCACAGGCAGCATGCTCCCAGGGTGTAGTGTTCCCATTGCTGCTTTCATAGTCTGATTGTTGTTCTGAACCGTGAACTACTGAGGTTTTTCCTTTTCACTATCAGCACCATACAGAGAGGCTGTGGCTAAGGGAGCTGTGACATAAGAAAACCCCTGAGGAGAGGGATCCACTACAAATAGTCTGATCCTGGTTTTGTGTGTGAGGTAGCAACAAGGTCCTCTCCTGCATTCTTCTAGAAACTACAACTAAACTAAGATGGAGTGCAAGCAGTGCGCTCTGGGGGAAAAAAAGGGGAGATAAATCATTATTCAGGGACGTGTGGATAGTGCTTCATTTAAGTAACACTTTCTAATGTAGTTCACACAGGGCTAAATATATCATTTTCACTATTATATGATTATCATCAAGATTATGGTTACTTTATTTCTTTCTGTCAGGTGTCCTTAGGCTTCATTTTAGCACTGTATGCATGGACACCATACAATCAGAATCTCCAGTGGGATCACAGAGAATGACCGTTTATGATCTATTATGCAAATATAGTGTTCAAGTGTTCGGTTTCCAGTTGTTGCGTGATCATGATGATGTGGTAAGGAGTGGGGTTTTCCCATTTGTGCAGTGTGAGAGTGAAGCGTACATTTATAAAGTCATATTCTCAACGTAGTGTTTGACGTATTGAAAATCGGAACTTCATTGTGGTTTTTTTTTTTCTTTTGGTCATCCATTTTAGAATGAGACAGTGGCAAATCTAATGTCACTATTTTGCACATCCAAGTACAATATATGTAAGTGACTTATTATCAGACAGCTTTGATCATATTTATACATATCTCAAATGTCTGTGGCAATTTTGACATATTTTCAATGGGTCTTTGAGGCTGATCAAAGATTTTCCAATTAAAAAAAAGCATGTTTAGGTCCTGTGTTGGATGACTGCCAGGTATGTTGTGTAACAGTGTGTGTTAAAGCAGGTGAATGTTTACATTACACTGAAACTTCATCCTAAAGAAAATGCAAAAGCTTGTGAACGATGTAGCCACTCTCACATCCTTGGAGCCCAAATCAAATGTGCCATACATTCAAATGAAGCTGCATCTGCCCAGGGGCACTGGTCAAGGCCGCAATTGTGTGTATGTGTGTGCGTTTTGTTTATGTGTCATGTGTGTAAGATGGAAAAACGAGGATGCGTGTGTGTGTGCGTGCGTGCGTGGGCGTGTGCGTGTGTGCGTGCCTGTGCTTGCATACCACAAGATATGCAAAACAATGCAATAAGTATGACTGTATAGAAGAATCAAAAGAACTATAGTTGTAAAAAGAAAAAGAGATCAATTATTGGAGATAATATATTCAGAATTATTGTTTATTAAGTTACAGATGTTTAAATTGAAGAAACCTGTTATACTTGAAACCAGGTGCATTTCAGTATTTAAAACTCTTGTGCCAGGGTTGTTTTTGACCACTCTCTCTGTCCACTAGTTCTTTTACTTCTGTTGACTGAAATTTACTAGGTGTACATTATTGCATGGGATTCATTCTAGGATTTTAGTGTGTCAAGTTTTTCTTTGATATTTCTGTTTTATCTTGGGAGAAATGATCTAAAATGGAAAACGGCGGTTTTATGTTTCAAATGTAATATGTAAATAGGGACTTAGATATATCTTTCTGAGAGGTGGAAGGACATTAAGGGACACTCGATGTGAACTGATTTTGCATATCTTGTGCTCATCTAGTTGAAAAGTGGCTGTACATTTACTGAGAACAGTTCTTTCCTCCTTTTATTCCTCTCTTTCTCTTTTTCCACTCTGGAGATGAATGATTCCATTTATGAGGCAATCGCTCCTGATGAAAAGTGAGAAAATGACTAATCATATTCATTGGAGTTAATAAAAAAGACTCATTAAGTTGTCTAGATTAGATAATATGGAAAGTAATTATATTTCAGGTGTAATTCTACTGATACCACTACCATTGCATTGTCTTTCCACTGTCTGTTCCGGGAACATAGTATATGTGCAATGCTTTGAACTTGGCTCAGTTGTTCTATTCTGCCCACAGGTATTCAACATTTCAGTGGAGTCAGTTTTATCACAGAGACATTATAGGTTTATGAGAGAGATTTGAGATGCTCTCAGATGAGAAAAATAATATTGCAGTTGCATGGAAGTCTTCAGAGGATGAGTGCTGATCCTGATAGAGTGACCTGAGATGTCTCACTTTACTAGCCATTGATTGTATATTTTTGTAGGCCATACAAAAGGGACGAATCTTTGAAATATAGAGCATATATAACTGAATGACAGGGTAAAACAAACCTTGTAGATCATTCAATGAGAATGTATGTAGTAATATGTACAGATAGAAATGAAAGCATTATTATAGAAAATTATAGACCACATTATTGCATTTTATTACAGTAGCTCCTACTTCTGTCACTCTGAGTTGTATTTAGTTGATGGAGTGATGGGGTGAAGGTAATGGAACCTAAAAGAGAGTGAACTCATTGTGAGACTTAATGTTTTTAGATTTTAGGGGAAGGCTTTATGTTTGTACTTTAGAGGGACAGGTTGTGTTCATGCAGTCACACTTACTTTCACACTGGGCTCATTGTGAAGAGTCCATACGAAAATATACTCTCAAAACCCATGTTTTAAACATCACACATTTACTCTTGTAAAACAGAGTTATACCTTTGGCAAGTATTCTGAAGATGGGTTTTCAGATCAGTCAGTGGCACACAAGAGTGCATCAGAGAGCAGTAAATTAAAGACCTTCGTCTATTGTTGAGTGAACTGCACCAGCCCTCACCTAAAACCAAAAATCTGAGAGGAGTTAGAGAAATGATCGGCGTTTACCAGTCCAGAGGTTCCTGCTGGTTTTTAGTTTCAATAGATCATTGATATGTAGCTTTTCCCTGTCTCAAAGAGACACTCACAGTTTACTTAAGTAATCTCTTCAATGTAGGGAAAACCTCCAAGCTACATGGTGTTGTAAGCCTGGAGTTCTATGAGTGATGCCAGTATTTGGGTGGCCAAAGATATGACCATTACATTTCCACAGAGCAGCAGAAGTACAGTCAGGCATTTCAACAGTCTTTATGGTTAACTTGATTTAAAATGGAGAATGGTGCCTGTTGATGAAAATTATTTTCTATATTTCTGTAGCCCAACAACTCCTCAAAATAAGGATCTACTTATTGCATAACAGATGTTTATTAAATATTCTATTTTTTGTAAATTGGTTGATGTTGATCATTTGGGCTAAGCAAAAAAAAAAGGACAAAACATATTTTACATACAGATTTATTATTTTTTTCATCAAGTTAATCTAAAAGTAGCCGTAAAATTGGCAAACATTGCCTCTCTTTTTCAACAAGACCGAATAAAACTCTTATGTTGACAGTTTTATTGTATAGTCACTGTTTGTATTGTCACAAAAATAGAATTATGTGATAAATCACAAACATTGTGAGATGTTATTTTAAAATACGATCAATTAAAACTGTAGAAGTGGACATTATTATATAGACTATTAAAAAAAGAAAACAGATGCAGGAGCAACATAGTATATCTTAACTTTGCCTTATGTCATGGAATTCCCTCTACAAATGGAAATGATTTATTTTACATGCAAACACTTCACCATGTGAGATTTTATTAACTTAAAGTTCAGAGTTGAAAGGGGAACTTGACCAAACCAACAGTTAACCTCACTGTACTAGTACATAGGTTATACATCTGAAGCTTGTAGCATACTTACCTGACAGAATGCGAACAGCAGGTAGATGGAAGAGGAGTTAAATACACTTAGACTGAAAGTGAGTGGACAGTTTTGGCAGTGTAATTTCCCATGTTTCGTTGTTTAGCATTTGAACCAGTTATCACCTCACATGCATGTGGTCATAGCTAGTATTACCTTTCATCTATATATTCAGATCTCATTGCTACAAAGCCATGTTAAATAAGAACGGTGATGATTTGAACTTAGAAGGCAACACACTGACCATGTCATAAATTCTAAAAAGGTTGATATAGCAGGTTTGACGTCAGAAATGGTTTTGATACAAGTTCAGTTTAATTAACAGCGTGAATATTTGTGCAAGTGACCAAATTGTGGTCTAGTTCCCCTTTAATACTCCAATGGGACAGCCTGTCCTTTGGAAGTAAATCTTGTGGTTATGCTGAGCAGTGGAGGTTGCATTAGCATTCTGGTAGCGGGTCAGGGAGCTGAGGGTTAGGAGTTAGAGTGTTTGGCAAAATGCTTTGGATATGTCGGATAAATGACGGCATGTTGTATTACCTTGATCTCTTCTGCTGTTGATCTCTGGCCCAGAAATGAGCTTGGACAGGTTTGCCCCACCACTGCCTCTGTAGAGTAGCACTTTTCTCACATCCTCCTTTAAATGACTGTTAATTTAATATGATCATGAGTACTATTAGTATTCTCTTCTTACTCCTAGAACTATTACCCTTATGCTGAGATGATACTTTAGCACTAGTGATGCAATAATCAGCATTTGCAGATGGCAGGATCACTATTTGCACATTTTAGCCACTTTTAGTTCAATGTGTTTTAGTTATTTTAATCCTGGTAGAATTTTGAGCATATAGGTATCTACATTTTCAGAAATACTCAAGTATTTTCTTACCCCAGTAGTCATTTTTGGTGAGAGAGCTGGAAGAGCCTTTATGTCTCTGCATTTTGTTGGTCTTGATGGATGTTGATTGTTGGGTTTAAGGAACGATGGCTGTACCTGTGGGATTGCTCATTTCTTATTTTAATTCAAGCCAGCAGAAGCTTCCAGCTCTAGGGGGTGTGTTGTCAACCCTCTAAGCCAGTAGTATCGCAGGGTAGAAAAGAGGACTCATTTTCCATGCAAGCATTTATTTAACCACATATCCATCAAACACAGGGTGAAGGAGACATGTTTGTTCAGCTGGTCTGGTTGTTTTAGATCATATTCATTTTGCTCAGCATTTGGAGAGGGGGTTGTTTCTAAATTTCCCAGCAAGGATTGATTTATCTGGTTTGGATGCAGCCTTCACAGAACTACTGAGAAAATGTCTCTAAATTGCTCCTATTTTTTGTGTCATTATCTCTTCAAGGTCACATGACCTACTGTTGTACACATAAGAGAGTGTGTGGACCAGGGAGAGGCCAGCAGGAAGTGAGGTCAGTGCAGAGTGTGTAGGTAGGCAAGTGCATGGCAGTTTTATCTCGGCTGTGTGGCCGGAATGTTTTTAGCTATTGAAACATAATGAACAGATATTTTTTTTTAATGTTTAATGATCTGCTTACAAATGAGTCCTTTGAGCATCACTGATGTGATTTGCATTTCAACTTTTATTTTTAAGCTTTTAAAAATTTAACAGATTAGTAAATTATGGCTATGATAAACTCTCAAAGGAAATATTTTAGTCTTTATTTTGAGAGAAACAAACTTGAACTGTTCTAGTACTTGGGTAATTCTGGTGAGACTGAAAAAATACTATTGAGGAACAGCATCATTTATGTGATAACACCATTGCTTCATATTGTAATAGGATGTGTAGGGTGCTTCTGATGACAGTTGGGGTGGTTTTACTTTCAATCCTAGCACACGCCCCCTCTCCAGGGTCTTACAGGGGTCACATAAATTTTGGAGTGGTCTGACCTTTGACCCCAAATATTCTCACTGTCACATCTGAGAAATATCTCTGCATGGTTTTTCATCTGCCCATTGCTCCTCTATTTTAACAGACTTTACTTTTTCATTCCCTTCATTCTTTCATTTAGATTTTAATAAGGGAAAGAATATGATAAGTAAATCAGAATATTCAATCTCTTTTCTACTCCTATTTTCAAAAAAAATTGAAAAACAAAACAAAAAGTTGTATTTGTAAATAAATAATGTACAGTTTGTATCTGTAACTGTCAGTCTGTCTTTGGTGACAGAGTCTGTCTTGCTTATAACGCACGCTACCAGTAAATAAAGGAAAAAATATATTTAGACTGTATGGTCCTTGAAAGCAAGTTTTAAATTAATATCTGATGTATATTCCTGTAACATTGCATTTTTATCTGAGGAATGATGTTATTAAAAATTGCAAATAAATTGAATTTCGTATAGTTCTATTGTTGAAATTTCCTGAGAATTTATTTGCCCCCAAATTTATTATTCAAGCTTTGCCAGGCATGTGTCACAGCTTGAAAGCTGACTGATGAACCTTCTCCTTGATTAATTAAAGACTTTCAGACCAGCTCAGTGCAGAAGAGAAACCTACGAAGCTTTGTTGCCACCGCAATGGTATGTTGCCTGTTCTGTGAAACTTTTATGCTAATACTTACTGTTTATTGATTACAATATACTGAATAGAAGTTGAAACAGATTTACATGAGTTTGTTCAGGGTAGAATGAAGTTCTGATTCGCTCCTGAGTCCAGATGCTCTAGAACAGAGGTGCTGCAATACCTTGGCCCTCCAGAACTGGATTTGGACACCTCTGTCCTAGAGGGTAAACCTCAACTTTAAAAATATGTAGACCACAACTAGAAACAAATTGCACTCTTCTCTTAGAAACAACCTGTAAAGCTATATTAAAGACAGTCTCTGTGCAAATATCACTCTTTCGCACTGAAATGAACGGTAAGACAGTTCTATGTGGATGTATTGGAATTCAAAAGAGCACACCATTTACCACAGTATTGCATTTGTTTACTATTTCTGTAGCCTTGCTTAATACCACCACTTACTCTCCATAGTTTTAGAATAAATCGCCATAGTCCCCTAAATATTTAACTATTTTCACCACAAAGTGCATAGGACATAATTATCATGTGTGGTGCATAAAGTAAGTAATATTTATTTCCACACTGTAAACCTCCAAATCAGACATCAGAAAACAAAATTACACTGTTTATTTTGAAATTGATCATGTGCTGCTCAGAATAGTATTCTATATTACATCTACTCTGTAACAGCACTGCCAGTACCAGGTTTATTTTATCATATCATATTACAAGTACTTCCTAAGATAGGTTGGGATGACAGTAGCAATCCCAACTCTTAAGACATAAAGCCATCAAATTTGCTAGAGATACAGCATTTCACTGAGACATCCAGCAATAACAATCCACATCCCCTCAGTCATATAGAGCAAAGCATTGGTATATGAACAGTACAGGGGGCTGAAACTGTGAGAGAAGCCCCACAGGTTCAGACTTTAGATGGCTGACACAGGCTCTTATCAATGTCTTTCATTAACATCAAGATATAAATCATTATTTCTAAAAGGATAAATAAAATGTAATAATAAAAAAGAAAAAACATTGTTCAGCCATTTACATTGGTGAACATCAGGGAGACATATGTTTAACTGTGTCAGAAGTGTTAGCAGTCAGCAGTTAGCTAGAGACAGAGGTTTTAGCCGATACAGAAAATGAGGGGGTAAGTGAAAATGAAATAGCAAGATCACTTTGGTAAGGCAGTGTTTCTCGGTGCAATGGATAGCACACCTGGTTTCAGCTTTACCACAGCTTGCAGTAATTCTACAATTGATGGACATAAGTGTAGGCAAAAATATGCATAGTATAGTACTACTTAATCAACAAATACTTCAAGGGCCTAGCACCTTAATCTATAGAACCAGTTTTCATGAAATCTGTCTTTTCTGGAGTGCTGCTTTACAGAATGGATTGCAAATCATTTATGGAAATGTGTACAGTGTGCTGTCCAATTTTTGTACCATATCTATCAGGGTTTTTGGACGTGACTACACGCTCAGCAGTGTAAAGAGCAAGAATGAAGTAAAGAACTCTACACGAACCTGGGTTTTGTTAAGTAGTCAGCCTCAGCAAATTACTTGCACCTTAAATTTGGGATTTTAATTATGTGCTTAGAAAAATTTTGGTAATGAAACAATAACTAAATAAACATAATAATACCTTAATTATTAATCACAGTAAGTGATTAATGATATTTAATAACATCTGAAGTTCTTTCATATTTTGTTTGCTTTAGTTGATATTTGAATGATTAGATGAACAACAGGGTTTGATAAAAGGCCATTTATTAAATATAGAAATATAACAATCATGATTGAAAGGTAATTAAGATATTTACATTGTATACAATTGGACAGCTGAACTATTATTTAGCTTACAAAGGAAAAAGGTATGGGTGTGTATGTCCAAAGCTGCATCTGTAGCTGGGCAAGAGGAGAAAAGTATGCATGTGAATGAGACAGCACATTTGTGCTTGATGGGCAAACTGTGTTAGAGCATGTGTGAACATTTGTGGGCTTGTGACTGCGCCTGAGCAGAACCCACGTTTGGAGAGAGAACAACAGGGAAAATGGGAGGGAGGTCTGAAGCTACCTTAACGGGTAGGACCTTAGGCCTTAATGTGGGGCAAATCACTCACACTTCAAACTCAATAAAACTCAAGAGTAGTCTGATTCTCTGTTCTACTATAAATGTGCCACCTGAGACTCCCTGAACTGTTATACCATTAGTTTATGACTGAGCATTGCAGGTTGGAAGTGAGAGTTTACAAAAACGAAATTTGTAAATCAAGTGGCAAATATGACCATCCTTGTTCTCTTATAGAGGAAGCAGATGTAATTACTCACAGTACGTGCATAGAGGGAGCGAGAAACAAAGACCTGGTGCATTTGATTTTAAGGGCAACAGGGACCGAAACAATGAGCAGGGTTTCCATTCAAATCAGACATGAATGCATGCATCTGGGCATCACAAAAAATATGGCATTTTACTAACAAAACAAATTTTCCTTTTCTGTCTAGAAACATTCAGAGACAACACTTCAATGAGTTCCCTGGACAAACAAACAAAAGATATAATGTTTCTACTGTATTTCCAAAGTTGAACTGTATGATCACTGGATACTCCTGCTTACTGCAAATACATGCAACTTACTGCAGTGAAAACTAATTTCACCTGGAAAAGAGGAGCATATGCTCTTGGTTTGATCCAAAGAGCACAACGTCAGTGTGGCAGCTTTTTTTTTTTCTGTAAATTTAGTTTCCATTTCATTAACGAATTGGAAGGGCTGTAGTGCTGTACTTCTATTTTGGTTAATAACACTGGAATACATATCCAACTGGGGGATGTTTCCCACAAACTCATTAATAATTAAAAACTAATGGCATCATGCATTTGTTAAATCAAACTTTGACACCAATAAAATAAATATCTTTGGTTTGGTAAAATGTAGAACAAATCTTTCTGTATGGTTGTAATTTGGTTATTACAAAAGACTGCTGAATGGTGCTACTCAAAAAATCTACTTTTGCCACATTGACATTTTTCTTTAGAAATTAATTCTATGGGGCAGGTGTGTTTTGAGCCACTGCAAGTAAACAACTAAGTTTAAATATCCAGTAGCAAAGCCTCGTCCCTTGGGCTTAACAGGCAATCGATCCTTTGTGCTCTTCCCCTGGGACTGGCTGAGGATTCTGAATGTTTGTAATGAATTGTGGGATGTGGTTTTGTAAGTCATTGACTGTGCAAAGGACATGTAAACAAACCATAGTGGCAAAGCAGCACATATTGTTACACAACTTCAAACCATGATCAGAATTTAAAAAGTCAGCATATAATGCTCCAGCATAGGTGAGCATGTGTCTGTTCGATACACACCCGAATGAGACATCTATTTCTCTTTCATCTGAGGTCTTCAAATCTGTTTTGTGTATGTCAGGCTGACTGAGATGGTGAGCTCTTTCTGAGGTGTTGTATCATAAAAATAGGAAGGCAATACTGCTACTTCTCGAGGTCATCCAACAGGGTGCGCTAAACTGCATGTGTTTAAAGGTATATGTTTTAACGGATGCGATTAAACCGGCATGTGTGCTTGGTCTTCTCAGTTGGCCACTTTGTAGCTGTTGATGTCCCGAGACTCCCCATGATGTAAAGTGAAGAAGTCTTCAGGGTTCAGTCCATGAGTCAACATTGCCTCTCGCACCCTCACCGGAGGCTCCAGGTAATACTGACAGAGCACAGAAACATTAATAACAATTAAACTGACAGAACAATAGATACACACATACAGAACAAAACTGTCAAGCTGCCACAACATACTTATAAAACAGGGCAGCATCAGGTATTTAATATGGAATGTTGTAGAATTAATCAGCACATCCCATTGTTTACAGGTGTGAAAAGCATCCAGGCCAGAATTCTGTTTGCTCAGTGCAGGCCTTTGTGTGATGGCTTTGGGTGGTTGATCCACTGTACATGCAGTGACTACATGTGTGCCATTTGCACATAATGACCTATCTAAGCAAAAAAGCCCAGCTTCTTTTAGAGCTTGCCAAAGAGATTACCGCCTGGATACAACATGTTCCCGCAACTCAAATACTTCTTCTAAAATTATCCCCGGTATTATTAAATTCTTAACTTCTCATCTTTCCTGAATCATAGCATATGAATTTAAGAGACAAAAACTGTGAAGGATTTTATTTGAAGCATTTATTAGAAAGTGATGCCATAATAAGGTTGTCATAACAAATCTGTAGTTGATTCTGGCTAAACGCGGTTGTAATATCTAAATATAAAGAATATTACAGCTGTTGACAGTGTCACAGGACCTTTGTCAGCAGCAAACACTGTCCTTGCGAAAGGAGATTTAAGGACTGTTATTATACATGACAGCACCCATTGTGGTGTTCTGCTGTATTACACAGCACTTACGATGACTTTGTGCTGTTTATCTTGGGCAACTTGACAGAATCAGAGTGGACTGAACTTTGTCCGGCTAACAAAATGTCTGTGTATCCAGTATTTTTGTGTGGAGAGGTGCTCTCTCCTCCCACAGTGAACCCTGCTCTTTACTGCTGTCAGGCCAAATAGCTGACTGACTACAGCTGACAACAAACTGAGTGTGTGTTTATCAGCCTGGCCAAAAATCTGTAGATCTAAAAGCTCACGCACAGCAATTGTTACTCTCTAACAATCACATCTTTGTACCCTTTTGTGTTAAGAGAATAAATACTGTCAGAGCTCCTTAGACTAAACTGAAGCTTCTGCAGATATGAGCTCTTTTAGCCAGGGACACACATCTCATTCTGCTGTGTCTGTGTGTGTCTGAGCTAAAGAGTTAGATGTTTGGACAACGTGAGTGCCAGAGACATACCTCATATGCCAGGGCAAAGGTGCCCCAGTGAATGGCCAGAGAGTGTTTAGCCTTAACGTCTCTGTGGATCTGTACTGCCTCCTCTGGATCCACATGCTGGGATTTCATAATTCCTCTGAGCAAGAACAGAACAGTTTTTTCAGTCAGGTTTACCAGAAGACACACATGCACACACACACAAACACTTCAGCTATCATTACAGAATTAATCAGAGGTTTCTTTTGTTTCAGCCTACCTGGGTAGGTATGCTCCTATGGGGATGGCAGCTAAATCAAAAGGCCCAAAGCGTTTGCCAATCTCTTGGAAAGCAGAGCAGTATCCTGTGTCTCCAGCAAAGAAGAAACGATTACAGGGACCCAAGATAGACCAGCTGCTCCACAGTGCCCTGTTATCATCGACGGGTGTGCGTTTGCACCAGTGTTGTGCTGGTGTGCACACAAAGGTGATCTCACTGTGCCCTGGGACACAGTTTTCCCCCCACC
Organism: Chanos chanos; assembly: GCF_902362185.1. Classification (NCBI taxonomy): domain Eukaryota; kingdom Metazoa; phylum Chordata; class Actinopteri; order Gonorynchiformes; family Chanidae; genus Chanos; species Chanos chanos. Next base: position 17,230,437 of record NC_044495.1, read on the forward strand.
AGTCCAGCTCAATGACATTCTCACAGCCGCTTTTTTGCATCCAGTCCAACAAGCCCAGCGGCACCAGCCAGCGCAGTTCCTCCCCGAACCTTGCATTCAACTGGGCCACAGAGCCAGCATCCAGGTGGTCATAGTGTGAGTGACTGATGAGCACGGCATCCACATGAGGGAGCTGATCTACGGTGCATGGTGGGCCACGGAAACGCTTGGGCCCCATGAACTGAAGTGGAGAAGCTCTTTGACTGAAGATGGGATCAGTCAGCACCACCAGTCCATCTATCTCCACCAATACCGTGGCATGTCCCAACCATGTCACTCTAAGTCCTGCACCAGAGCCACACACACGCTCAGAGCTATGAACAAAGTAGGGTTCCAAAACAGGCAGCTCCTTATCTAACACCTGAGTTGAGAGAACGCAGTGAGAGACACACGAAATCAGAAGCACAAGAGCTCAGTCAGGCTACAAAATCCAGAAATATACAAATGGTACACAGCAGCTTTTATCATCATTACACCATCATTAATCTGAATATATATTGTGAAAATACTAAAAAAAATTTCAGTGAACAAATGGTAACTGTTTTTACTTTCAGAGCACCTCTTAAACCTGGTGCACACACAAATGTCCAGTTTTGTGGTTCCAATTTAGATAACCTCAAAATAGCACAGAGGGGTCTGTGTAGGCAAGTATGTGGGGATTGGAGAGCATATCAATTGCTTGACCAGAAGAACCTCAGAACTGCAGAGAATCAAGGCAACTGGTCTTTATGGGACACAATTCCCACAGACTTACCATGTTTTAAAGGCCACATTATCCCTTAATCATCCTATCAGAACTTAAGATTCTTAAACAACACTTAAAGCATAGGCTAACACAGATTCGCCTAAGTTTCTGGCTGATATTTCAACTAGTGGTAGGTATTGCTGAGGTTTCAAACAGGGCTTAACACACACGAATCTCTCAGATATGCACACATTAACTTCTACCTCACTCTCTCTCTGGAGCAGGGCCTTACCTCCCGTGAGGGCACATTGCTGTTGTTCTTCTCTGTGAGGAAGAGTCTAAGGATGGTGGCATAAGAGGGGAAGTCCCATGTAGGCCAAGGGTTAATAAAGCGCCCATGTCTGTCTCTTTGAGAGTGTGTGACCTCCTTGTCCAAATGATGGTCCAAACTATTTTGAGAAGACTGAGAAGACTTAGACATATTGTCGTTCATCAGCAGTTGGGTGGAGGCCTCTTCACTGGGTTTGACATCCCCCTCTTCTCTCTCACTCTCCATGATACACGTCTTCCCTTCTCCAACCGGCTCTGCCATGTGTTGCCTGCCTGCTCCTGACCTGCAGAACAGTATCTCACATTCTTATTCACTTTTAATGATTCAATCTGTATAAATGTACATGTACTTATTTTGGATGAATGGATGTCTCCAAATCTGTGAAAAGAGCCCCATTCACTCTATCAAGCCCCTAATATCAAACATCTGATATGCAGTGTAGTATGATGATATGATATCTCATTGGCAGGAAACTTAGTTTACACTCAGTGGCCAATTTATTGGGTACCTCACTGTGTGAATGACAATGAATCACTCCCAAAGACAATGAGAGACATGGCCAAAGCTTGCTGTACGTGAACATGATGCGATGTGACGTGATGTGACAGGACATGATACAGGCAGAGAGGCATTGGGGGGCTCACTTACTGCTCAGCTGAAGAGCAGAAAAACATCAGCTGATTCAGTGGCTCAAGGAATCCCTGTTTTATTGAGTCATGCTGATGCCAGGTGTTAGCAGTAGAGGAATAAATGATCTCCTAATAAATGATCTCCTAACACACCAGCTGAGCAAAACTTGAACACCACAGCACATCTGAACATTGTTACTGATCAGCTACATCAGTTCATAGCTAGAGTTTACCCCTTTTCACATGGATACTTCCTGCAGGATAATGTGCTATATGGAATATATGCCTCAAAGCACATTTTAGAAAAGTTCCAGGAACATAACAATGAATTCACTTTATTGGATCAGCCTATACAATCCCCAGGCAGCAACCAAATACAGCATCTTTGGGATGAGATGGCTGTCTGCAGCATGAATGAACCACCATGTAATCTGCACAAACTGTGTGACACAATCACATTAGCATCAACCAACATCCCGATGGAACACTTCAGACGCGTTACAGCCTCAAATAACTCAGGCCATTCTGGTGCCATAATGAGTTCTAACATGGTAATGGACAGATGAAGCCAGTAAACTGGTCATTGATTGGCAGTTTTCTACTGAACTCTTAATCTCTGGAGAGTAAAAATGAGATGCTAATATTGAGGATTAATATCATGGCCACTGATGAAACACCTGGATCAGTGGTATACTCCTATGGCAAAAGACAGGGAAAACTGGCACTAAGACTACCTCATTACTGGGACAATAAACAGCACATTGTGATCAGATATAATGGCCTAAATCGTATTTAACAATAAGGCAGCTGTTTCAGTCTTTGATGTCACTATTATTTGTCAGTGATAGAGAAGGAACACGATCCCTCTTATCAGTAAAACCAAATCTAATGTTAACACCGGTCAGCAGGGTCAAGAGATAGTGCATCTTTGAACATTTTAATAGTCAGGCATTTGGAAACCTTCCTTCATCACAGCAACAGAGCCAAGGTTCAAAATAATTGGACTCTTAAAATTATTCTTAGAGATACATTTTTTAAATCTATTTTTGGCATGGATGTAGAATGATTTGCGGAATCGGAAAGCACTGAGATAGAAGATAAAAATCTCACGTCATTCCATGCCATTCCATTCACAAACAAATGACATTCATTCTTTCAATGTATATCTACACTTAATTTGTTTGGTGACATATCCGAAACATGACGAATTAGGTAGCAGTAAATGTCTTTAAATATTCCAGCCGTCTGGGCAGTAGCCTGTTTGCCAGATCTTGCGTTGCCCTTCATGTCATTTAGAAGTCAAACTAAGAGGCGCATATTGTGAACTCAAACCACGGAAGTTGCCGAAAGAAACATACAAACATACTCTGTCGCAGAACGCAAAAAACCACACCCTGCAGGTATTTTGAACAGCTGATACCAGCCAGAAGCTGACAAAGGAGATCGATGGCAAACAGAAATTTGGACGTAACGTCTCGAAGTCTACTGATTTAACCACCGATATCATTCCTAAGAAGCTGAGTCGCGGCAAACTCATATAAACATATTAAACATTCAGCAGTTAAACATATTAATAAAACAATACAACAATACAAACAAATACCTGTCTGTAAGGGAAAAAATGTAATCCTCTACTCCGTAGGGATAATGAAACTTTTCACTCGCGAGCCATTTTCGGAGGGTTTATCTTCTCGTTTGCGCCGCAGCCGTTGAAGCCAACAACATCAACGCTGGTTGTGGTATGACGTCAGACCTGTATCATGTGACTGTGCCAGATTAGGACAGTCTAGTAATGGTTCATGGAATTCCCTACGAAAGAGTGCTCAAATCTAGCCTTCACTCGAAAACTGTTTATTTGTCAGAAAAAGAACAACAAACCTCGAGCACAGTATTTGCCGTAATCATCCCAACCATAATGAACCTGCCTCACACAATCCCAACGCTGCAGTGCATAACCGTCAAAATCAGATTCCTGACCTATGGAATGAGGGCGAACTTTGAATAAATTTAGTTCTCTCTAACAATGCTATGTATTTAAACATGGGTGCTGAGTATTCTTTGGGGGTACATGCTATTTTTTTTAATTCCTTTGCAACACGCAGTAATGTTTAATTTAGCATACCGAACAACTTTGTACACGTGTATGTTACAGTACCCTACTCACATGCATCAGTGCATTTCAATAAAACTGCCTGTCAGCTGTGCGTGCGTGTATGTTCCATTACCTTACAGAGTTCTTTCTTTCGTAACTCGTGTATTTGTAGAAAGATGACATCAGAGGACAAAATCGCGTTTTATTTGAAACGCCGAACAGCCCGTCACCTGTACGAGACACCTGTATCACCGGGATGCGAGACGACCACATGATTTAGCTATGCTCTTTATCATTACAGTGGGTAGACCCGTTACTCATGTTTAATCCCTGATATAGATAAACAAATGTAGTGTACTTTCTGCTGTTTGGTGGAACACGGACCACTGAACTTCTTTGGCACTTCCGCGATTATATGACTAGGGCATGTTCAAGGCCATTATAGATGCGCAGGCGCTATGCTCCTTTCTAGGTCGAATTTACGCCAAAACCCAGCCATACCAGCTTGGTTTGATGGTTTCCAAACGAACAGTCATTTCACATGTGCCCAGAGGCATAAAAGAACGCTCTGCACGTTTTATGTGAAAACACCCGAAATTCAGCATTTTAATCACAAAACTTCTGCATGCCATTACCGCGTACCTTTTCCCAACAGGAGTGAATAAAATGTCTGTCAGCCGCTGCTTTGATGAATGGTTTGGTGTAGAGAGACGCTATTCAAATTCATTTTCATGAGTAAGCACTGCAAATAATGAACATTATATTTTTTGCAACCGGCCCAAATCATGGCAAACCAGCCCAAATGTTGTCCACCCGCTCGAGCTAACCAAAAGCACACCATCTGGCCGAAAAATAGACCAATCGATTCACGCCTTCTCCATGGACATATGGAGTTATGCCCTATGTGGATCGCTGTAGCTCTAGTTAAATTCATCGTATTTAATTGCTTGAAAGTACTCAAATCCTGAAAACAAACAAAGGTTTGTCTGGGTTGTGGGTGGGAGGTTTTAAGTTAATTAAAAATCAGTTTTATTCGGATATTCCTGTTTGCAGCTAAAATAGTCACAGAGCAGCTTTACAGTGTACTGGGCCTGAGAGCCACAATAAACCAAACTAATGCGACAGTGGCTTACTGTAGACAGCATTCTGTGTCATAGTCAGGCAGCAGTCTTATAGGGTGTTCAAATGCACTGGAAATAGACAATATCAAATCCAAACGTCCAATTTCAAAAACCTTACATGACAATATGAAAATCTAACGTCAGTTTTTTCAAATTTTGAAATAAAGTGGCAAAAAAAAAAACCTAGGCCGAACTTAAGCATATCAAATGAAGAACAAAATTTAAAAACACAGTATCACATTTTGTATGTTTTATTCTATGAAAAAGAGATTCAGCTCTCATGACCACTTTTCATGTCCAGTTTAGACATAAGCAGTAGGGTGATCTGTTATTTTTTAACGGGGGGGGGGGGGGGGGATGGCCCAATGGTCACTGACACCACTCTATAAAGTATATAGGGGTATGGCAGGTTAACAAGGGGGGTGCGTTTTGGTCATTTTGCTAACAATGGGGATGGTGTCCCCCCTCATCCCTCTACAAATTGCCTGCTGGACATCAATGCCTGTGCCTTAGAAAAGTATGTTTCACAAACAAATTAACAAACAGTCTCTGTATTTATACACAGTTCATACATCTGAATATATTTATTTAAAATATATATATTTATTGATCTCTGCATTTCCTCCTTTGTTTTTAATTAATTCATAACAATGAGTTTACAAGGAATTTTTAGACAAAATTGAAATACACACTTTTACCAGTAGAGGACAGCAATGTGTTGCAGATGAATGCATGTAACATCGCAAGGCCTGGAGGTGTATGTGCCAGGGATCACATCATATTTATTTTCCAACAATAGCCTCGTTCAGTGTATATTGTCCAGTTCATTCTTATTCTGTATCTACCATCCTCTTCTTTTACCATCATCTTTGGTACTCTTCTGTTCTGCATATTGCTATGTCAGCCATCTAGTGAATAGTTTGATTCCCAGCATTGTGGATCCAAACACCCCCCTTGCTCATTCATAAACTGATTTCTGTAACATCTTTTCAGTTTACAATGGCAAACACCAGCAGGTTGCCTATTTTTAATTTATATTTGAATGGTTAATTTATGTAATAACGATATTCAAAACATTAAATAAATTATTATAAAGAATTTCATGGATTATGGACTGTGTATACTGGGCTAACTATCTAGCCAGAGTTCACATGGATTATAATATAATTATGTGTAACACCAGTTTACCGGTGATTAAACTAAAATAGTGACTACTCACTGACCTGTCAGCAAAACCATGGAGTAAGGATATTTATCATTGTGTTTAGTCAATGGAAACCCATGCCTTCACTTAGCTGATCAAGCCCTTGATAATTTGTCTCAGATGATTGATTTTTCATGTTAGTGCTGGGTGAGAATAAAAGGAGGAAATTAGATACATGGGTTAAACAGTTTTCCTGCCATCTTGATATCTTTGGAGAGTAAACTTGAAAAAAAGAAAAAACATTTAGCCAGATAAGGAATTTTAAAAATCTACAGTGCAAGCAGGGGAATTTTTAAATACATGCTATGGCTCTACATATCATATTTTTTGTCTGTTCTATTCCCAAGTGCCTCATCATTTAATCTCAAGAAACGAATGAAAAAAAAATCCTTCTTAACCCCAATCAGACCAGTGAGCTTCATCTGTTTCTAAAAATACCACGTGAGTCACTGTCGCTGCCTTCTCCTGTAAATGGCGCATGAATTGACCATTATTCACCAAAAGAGGGAACACCCTTATACATGAGCTAGAACCACACCCTGGCAGAATGATCTCACAGTCCTTAACTGGATTCTCCAAGCAATGGACTAGACCATACAAGGACAGAATGAGCCCTAGATGTAATGTCTGGCCAAGCATGCCATAGGAAACAGAATAAATTTGAGACACCCAAAAACAGGCCTTTATGTCAATGTTGCTTATGGTACGCCTCCTCCTCCTCCACCAAATTGAATAAACAGACCTGCATAACATAATATCCTACATGTACCGTGTGTGCTTTGTGTGCGATCCAAAAAAATCGTAGAGTATGTTTCCTAAATTTTTCTTCAGAAAACATGCTCATCATAATTAAACGTGATACATTTCTTTTTATCGTTTAATGGTCTACATTATGCCCGGAGAACTGTGAGAACGTCTTACATGTTGTAACACTACATTACAATAAAAAGGAAAGAAAAGAATGCTCCGTCTGACGACAGACCGCTATTTGATGAATCACGTTTGTACACTGAGGACAAATACAGCAGTTGTCAGTACTTACGGCGTTCTCAAACCTTTAGGATAAATCATATTGGCTGTGCCTGATTGGTTGAAAGACATATTACGTCTACCCGTTTCTTCATTGGTGATTGGTACAAATAATGTGTCGTTATTAAATTTTCCTGGCCATTGGCTTTCGTTTCTGTCAATAATGCACGATGGCTGACGTAATAGGAGTATTATGCCTGTGCAACCAGGAAATTTGGTTGTATTATGTTTTACCAGGTCGCCTTGAGGGTGCTTGACACTTTGAATAAGCGTTCGTGTATAGACGAGTATAAATGCATATTTGTAAATTTAAGAGCTGCTCCTGACAGTCATGTGAAACATTTGAGGACTGGAGAGAGTGGCCACCAAGCTGTCATCTTCCTCCTGAACTGACGGGCTATTAATTATTATTATTTGTAGATTTTTCATTTCTCCTGTGAGGAACGCTAGGTAGCTAGCGTGCTATTTGAAGACTGGAGCAGGACGCAGAGGTATGTATAGCAAAATAGTGCCGCTTTCTGTCAAGGTTGCACACCTCTTGCGCGCAGGCTAATGTGTTCGCACGGATTTTGACTTGGCTTTATTTTTGGAATTGCTATTAAAATCCCCGACAAACGTCATATACGTGAAAATAGTAAGTGACATGGCGCATAACTAATTTTAGAATAAATATCACCATTCTGCATGCTGCGCGAACGGTGCACATATTTTTATCGAGGCATTTTACCAGTCAAATCCTAGATTGGTGTTACATGTACGCTATCGCTAGCTGCTTTGAATAGGGAACGAAGGCCTGGGTGTCCCGTTAATACGTTGGTCTATCACCAACAAGTAAACAGAGATTCTTTAAAACCCGTCAAGCTGCATGTTTACGTCCGGAAGGTCACTGTCAAAACAGTGCGCATGTGGCAAATGACGTAGAGTATTGCACTGTGATTATAATTTGCTTTATGCTAGTCCGTGCACTGAATCGCAATTATTTAGGAAGAGCGAGTATAAAAGTGGCTTTTCCCACTTAATGTTTGATCTCTGAATTATCGCTACCTCTACAGACTGCCACTCAGCGTGTTCAGACGCACACAGTGTTGTATTTGCCTTCGCGGTACCACATTTTTGATAAGTTCCTGCACTGACATCTCCATGTGAACTGTCAAGGGCTTGGTTATAAATAGGCGAGTTGAATGGGGTGCGTTACTGCTTGCTTATTAAAACAATAATAACAACAACAACAAATACAAAAACAAGAACAAAAAACAAAAACAAAAACAAAACAAACAAACAAACCAAAAAAAAAGGAGGGGGTTGTTCAGGGCTATGGCAAAGAGCATTTCTCTTTGACAAGAACTCCCTTTACTGGGCACTTCAGGAAAGGTGTTTGTTACTTATGTAGATTCTTGAAAGTTTGACAAAACTGCGTGTATTTCACAGATTTAAGGAAATGCCACATATGTCCTCTGAGGGGATTGTTAGGCAGACTTGATTTTGCATTGGAGATTAGAAGCCATAACCGTGAACTAAAAACAGCCGTTCTAGGATGAGTAGTGGTGTTTGCATTAGTCCAAAAAAATTCTGTAGTGTCAGCCATGTGATTTTGTGATGTTTGACCACTGCCACTCAATGGTCTACTATAGTAAGAGCAACTCCTACTCAGGGACGTATTACATATCTGAGCATTTGTGCGTTGATAGATTTGTGTCTTTCCATGTCATCCTGTCTTTGGTACCATTCTGAGAGAGATGGGCATAGATGCAGACAGTGTTGTGGTGACACCACTCAGCTCAGAGCATGTGTGGTGTCATGTGTTATGAGCCTTTGTGCTGATCACTCTGTAAAGAAGAGTAGGAACTGGATGTGTCCTTTCATTGTAGCTGAGCACAGTGCTGGTCGAGCATTTAGCCCTGCCAGGCATACGGTGGTAATACTGACACTACTTAGCTGGAGAGTCTTATAAACTACACCAGAGATACAGTACCTGAAAGGTAACCTTTCCCCCTCAGAATGTTATTTTTCTTCTGGACTGTTGAGAATAATGAACATGGAGATGAGACAGTTATGTGCTAATTTGCGTAGTTCTGTTCTTGGCCCTGCTGTGTTTCTGGCTCCCACTTAATTTTTTTGAACGGAATGATATTCAGATGTTAAGATTCTAGCTTTCATATTTAGCCTACGTGCTGCTGGTATTTAGGCATTTATATTGCTGTATTGTAATGGTCTGTTATGAGAGCCGTTCTGACCCCTCTCCCCTGCGTATGTGATGCATGTTTTCTCCTCCCTTCCTTCTCCTCAGAAGATGAAGGACAAGTCTGTAAGAAGAAGAGGGCGCGGTGTTGTGTGTGTTTCTTGGCCTGTTTAGCTCACCCCTCATTCTTTACCTCCTTCATACCTCCCTTTCGTCCTGACTGGGTTCTTTTACTGATTTTTTTTCACTCTGGTGGGGAGCAGTTTCCTGTCTGGCAGCAGGGGCAGGGTGGAGGCTGGTGGATCCAGTTTACTGAGTCTCAAACTCCACTAATGGAACATTCACACTGTTGTCCTGTTATATACCAACCTTTACTTAAGAGCTCTTGTAAATACTAAGCACTGCTTTTCTCAAGACCTCTGTTGTACTCCAAACATACTCAAGAGCTCTGATACATTACAAAGGCCAGGTTTACTCATATTTACTAACTAATAGAACACTACCTGTAAAAGTGGTGGTTTAGTAGTTAGGACTGTTTTAAAGGTACAGTGTGTTAGTTAAGTCTGCTTTAAAAGTAAAGGTGTATTAGAAGTCGCTTTTTAAGAGCAGGGGAGTATTAGTTAGGACTGTTTTAAAGCAGAATTGTCTTGAAAGAGTTAGTGAGGTATGTCAAGGATGGTATTTGTATATTACTGAGATCGCTGAATTGAAGGAGATGCAGAAGTGAAAATGTTATTTATACACACTGCACTCAAACACAGACAATGAGACTTATCTTGGCCAGGGGTTTTGGCCAACAAATAGTTTTCTCCACCTGCTTCAGAGGTGTTGATTTCACTGCCACCCATTATTGTTCTCTCTTTAAGTACAACCACAGACCCCCATACAGATAGCAAAGGAATCCTGTCTGGGCTTACAGCATTCTCCTAAAACTACCTCTCAAACGGTCAGAGGATTTTCTCCCCATTCTTGACAAAATACATTTTCAGTCATTCTAGAAAAAGAATTCATTCGCAGTTTGCCTCTAAGCTCAAGGTGCTGAATCTACCAAGAATACATAGAAGTGTTTTACTGGTATGTTTGTGTGCTCTGTTTTCAGTCGATCAGTATGGGGTTTTCAAGGGCAGATACCAGTACAGATTATTAGTAATCAAGGACACTGATAACTGATATTGGGGGACAGTGTTCATTTGCAATATGTATGAAAATGTTACTTTCAAATTTTACAGTGATACAAACTCTAGCACAAAATATCCTTTAAACATATGTGTAATGAAATACTCAGAAAAACTTCTGAAGATTTTTGAACATTTAAACATTGTCTTCACGAAAACAAAAAATGGAGCACACAGAGCTCCCAGAAGGTACAAAAATGTGTAAAAAGGTAAGAAGAACATGCTAAATTTGCAGAACTCATGCAGTAACGGGTGAAAAGAGCATACTAAAGTTACAAAAATCACCTGGTAAGCAGACTTTGCTCGTGCTCTCTTACATCTTATTCACACATACGCAACCATTCCACATTCGTTACAGTCAGAATGACAGTTGGACAGCTATGACCCCCCCCCCCCCCCCCTTTTAACCATCACTACGGGAATGGTTTAAGGTAGGAACACTGTCATTTGAAGACTGTTGAATCATAAACCCAGGCTGAAGGAATGATTTGGAAATTTTCAGCTGATCTGCAGACACAGTACTGTTCAGACGGAATATAAACTAGCCTTCGCTCTACTCACTGAAATGTCATTCTGTGGTTGGGTATTATTGGTGATACCATGATAAAGATAATAAGGAACACTTAGGCAGAGACTGAGAAATAGGTTGTTCTCACCTTTATGGTCAGCAGAGAGAAAGACAGTCCGACCAGCCGTCTGGGAAACTCTGGACGTTGTACCTATCGACAGTCAGTTAGTGTTGATTTTGTATAAGTTGTCATCGTAGTTACTTTGCATTTATTTCTTTGACCGTGGAAAGTGCAGGAGAGCATTCCTGAGAAGAGTTGGCTTGTAACTCTGATTGTCAGGTTATCAGATACAGAAGTCAGTACTGGTTTGTAGAATGTAATCCAAATAGTTGTTATTGTGGTTCAGCTTAAAGTGGACACTTAGCCCTCTATGGTTGAAAATCAACCAACCAATTTGTGGTGTGTAACATTAGGTTAATATATTTTGTGTTCGCACTGAAAATTTGTGGGATGCATTCGGTTTTACATTTTTTAGAAATAGTTTTTGTGACAATTTTCATCTCAAGTTAGCACATATCAGAAGTGTACAACAACAACACTGTAAACAGGTAGAATTGTAATTTGTTTGGTGTTTGTTGGAAATTAAGGGATTTTTGTAGATTTAAATTTAGTTCTGAATAATTACCTGAATCTTAAGGTCAGTGAATAGCATGACCATGACTGGATTTGAATGGGACCATCTGTGTGTGGGCTCACGTGCCTGTGTCTGGTGGCTCTATAGGATAGTATGGCCATGACTGGAGGGATGGCAGCGCCCCTCCCCATGAGTAACCACACCCGCGAGAGGGTGACGGTGGCCAAGCTTACACTGGAGAACTTCTACAGCACGCTGCTTACCCAGCATGAGGAGCGGGAGATGAGGTACGTGTGAAAGTGCCGGGACTTGAAGAAACAAAAAATTCTCTTACTTGGTGGAATAGATGTTATTAACATATAAGACTTAATACTGGGATAAAAGTATTGATTGTCATAACAACTGACACATGCAGTATGAGTTATATTAAGTGTGATACAGACATCTGCTTTCTGCTAGGACTAAGTTAACAGCCCTGTCAGCTACTAACACAGACGGGCTGGTCTTTCTTTGGGCAGGAATACTCACTACTACCATCTAACATCTGAGACTGAAATAAATCAATCTTGCAGTAGTGGGTTCCCTTCTGTTTTTGTGCACGTATTAATGCAGGTCTGTGCTGTGTTATGTGTTTGTGTGTGTGCAGACAGAAGAAGCTGGAGAAAGTGATGGAAGAGGAAGGGTTGCCAGACGAGGAGGTGAGAAGCCGTGCTGTCATGCATTCGTCCTGTGGGTTCTAATTATAAAAAACTTGAGCCCCTCAAAAGGCTACCTTTTTTTTTTTTTCTGATCTCCCTGTCTTTCCATCTGTCTGATACGCATATTGTAGAAAGTCATGCGACGTTCTCAGCATGCCCGCAAAGAGACAGAGTTCCTGCGACTCAAGAGGACTCGACTGGGACTGGATGACTTTGAGTCTCTCAAAGTTATCGGCAGGGGTGCCTTTGGAGAGGTACCTGTGTGATTGATTATGTTCAAATTATCGTCCGTTTTTTTTCTTTAGAAGCTTGATCAAGACATAGACAGCATTGGTGCGTAGAAACTCTCCTGGAATAAAAGTTAAAAAAAAAAAAAAAGACAATTTTTGTGTTTGGTGTCTGCCATCCACTTTCTCGATGTCACAAGTACCCTCTGTAGGCTCAGGCTCTATGTTACGCTCTTCAGTGACCCCTAGTGGTGAGAATGACTGATAGCAGCATGATTTGACCTGCTGTTCTCAGGTACGTCTTGTACAGAAAAAGGACACTGGACACATTTATGCCATGAAGATCCTGAGGAAAGCTGATATGTTGGAGAAAGAGCAGGTCAGTGTGGGTCCCTGTGGGGTCTTTTTCTCTGTGTGTGTGTGTGTATGCTTGTTTTTGTTTGTCTGTGGGCTGTTTTTTAATTCCTTTATCCCTCATATGGTCAGGTGGCTCATATTCGTGCAGAACGGGATATTCTGGTGGAAGCTGATGGAGCTTGGGTGGTGAAGATGTTTTACAGCTTCCAGGATAAGAGGAATCTTTACCTCATCATGGAGTTCCTGCCTGGAGGTCCGAACAGCAGTGTTTTCCCATCAGAGGGTCTCAGCAGCTCTCAGAGCTCTGCTGTTTTATAGTAATAGAGGAGAGGATGAGGAATTCAGCAACCAGATGGTGGTTTAGGAGACATCTGTGTTTTCTATAATTCTTATTACAGTTTGTAATCTGTCTGTACTAATGGGCTATCTAGTCTCTCAGCACATGGCTCATGTCTATGACAGAATTATTATGATTAGTTTTATTATTATTATTATTATTATTATTGTTATTATTATTATTGCTGTTGATGTATCTTGGCCTTACTTGGGTAAAGCAGAGAGGCAGACAAACTGACTGAGTTAAAACTGTTGAGTTGTTTAGTAAAAGCTTGTGTTTAGGGGCAGCTGTCTTTCTCCTTTGATCCAAACAGATCATAAACCACAAACTAGATGTGTGGAGGTCTCCCCAGACTGTCTGAAAGTAAAGAAGGATGAATCTGACAGTGTCTTTCTGTGTGTGTAGGAGATATGATGACGTTGTTGATGAAGAAGGACACGCTGTCTGAAGAGGCAACACAGTTCTATATTGCTGAGACAGTCCTTGCCATAGACTCTATTCACCAGCTGGGCTTCATTCACAGAGACATCAAACCAGACAATTTATTACTAGACTCACGGGTGAGTCATGGAAACAAGCGCACGCACAACTTCTCAATTTCATGGTCGCTCAACAACACACACACACATGCACACACAAACAAACAATCGCTTGGTCACATACAGTTTCTCACACACACGCATACAAACTCTTGTAGGGGTGTCCACATTTCATTAGAAGTATCTGCATCAATACTATTTCCAGTACTCTCCAGTTTTCCAGTGCTCTTTTTTCCACAAATGGTGAGATGCAGCAGAGTGAGAATGTGAAGACGCTGATGGCTAAAGGCTCATTGTGTGGTGGCTAAAAGATGAGCTGTAACAAGCAGAGTTCAATATCTACATTTATGAGACTTCACTGAGGTCCTCTTAACTGACTCTAAATGGTATTTTGGATTCTCAGGGGCATGTCAAACTGTCAGACTTTGGCCTGTGCACTGGCCTGAAGAAGGCCCACCGGACTGAATTTTATAGGAACCTCACACACAACCCTCCCAGTGACTTTTGTGAGTAATGTGCTTCCACACACGTGACATTTGTAAGATACATTGAAGAGTATGTCTGTGATTTGAGCATGCTGAGTATCTATTTGTGTGATTATGCATAATGGACACATACACACAGGCTTGGACATTTTGGCTGGGTCCATGAACAGTGAACACTGTGGACTGAGCACCTTCAACTCACTCTCCTCTGTTGTCTCCCTAAAATGGAGGGTCTGCTAAGTGAATGATTATGCCAGGGTTGTAGAACAGTTTACTAATGGTGAGGATTCCTAGATGGATAATTCATAATACTCTGTCTTTTCCAATAGCATTTCAAAACATGAACTCAAAAAGGAAAGCAGAGACGTGGAAGAAGAACCGGAGACAGCTGGTATGTGTGTGTGTGTGTGTGTGTGTGTGTGTGCAAGTGTGATTATGTTTTTGGTCTTGTTTTTGTTTTTGGTGGCATACACTTCACAGTTCTCAAGAGCCCAAAACACAACACACTACAATACAGTACAATACAGCACAATAATCGGAATTTTAAACATCACACATTACAAAAACCACATTTGCTCAGAAATGTACCATTCACTATAGTGACATGTTGACCAGAGACAGATCCCATGGTATCTGATCAGTCCTGCTGAACATGAGAGTCTACTACATGGTCACTGGGGAATTTGGTTTGTCAGCTCTCGCTCTGTGTCTCCCAGGCATATTCCACAGTTGGTACACCAGACTACATTGCTCCAGAAGTGTTCATGCAGACTGGATATAACAAGCTTTGTGATTGGTGGTCACTTGGAGTCATTATGTATGAGATGTTGATAGGTATGTACATGGTGAGGAGGAATTACAAACACAATGGGAATGCTGTAGGAATGCTATAGGAATGCTGTTGGAATGTTGAATTATTAAAGATGTCAGTAGGAAGGATGACCCCAACAAAAGGAGTAAAAAACACATACGACAAAAGAAATAAAGATAAAGCAAATTAACAAGTTTAGTAATACATTTTTCTGTGATTATGTTCTCAAACTATTGAAAGCTAGCTAGATTAACTTACCCTTATACCCCAGTCATTTTATGTAAAGAGTCAGTACTGTATGATGTAGCTGCAGTCAGTCTGTTTGACCTGTACTGTGTGTTCCAGGCTATCCACCATTCTGCTCGGAGACCCCACAGGAGACGTACAGAAAGGTGATGAACTGGAAGGAGACACTTGTGTTCCCTCCTGAGGTGCCCATTTCAGAGAAAGCCAAGGATCTTATCCTCAGGTTAGTACACACACAATTACAGAAGATGCAACCTGATCCTTGGGTGAGATCAGTTTTATACAGAATAGGGCAGTTTGGACTGGTATGTCCTGGTGGTGGAGGATCAGGAAAGTTCTTTTGCTGTTTATGCAACTTTACAACTGCCCTGTGTTCTCACAGCTCACACGTGTGTCCAGTGCTCATACTGATTTTATGTGTGTGTGTTTATTAGGTACTGTACTGATGCTGAAAACCGTATTGGTGCAGTCAGTGTGGAGGAGATAAAAAGCCATCCATTCTTTGAGTCTGTAGACTGGGAACACATCAGGCATGTAGATCTCTCCTCACTGCTTATTCTCTATCCACCACTAGTTTTGTTGGTACAAACATATTAATGTCTAATCATGTATGTCCAGCTGTGTGTATTTTAATGTGTCGTGCCTGACTTTGTTGGGGTGTGTGTGTGAGCGTGGGTGTGAGCGTGGGTGTGAGCGTGGGGGTGAGCGTGGGGGTGAGCGTGGGGGTGAGCGTGGGGGTGAGCGTGGGTGTGAGTGTGGGGGTGAGTGTGTGAGAGAGAGAGAGAGACAGTGAATCTGATTGCACGTATTGCTGACTCACAGAGAGAGACCTGCTGCCATCTCTATTGAAATCAAAAGCATTGATGACACATCCAACTTTGATGACTTCCCCGAGTCAGACATTTTACAGCCAGGTGAGGAAGATTTCTCATCTCTTCAGGAATCAGATCAAATATCTGTAAACACTGAGGTGTGCTCCACACAGAATAAAATGGAGTTGATAGAGCCCAGTCGCATTTGAGGCACATGCATGTTGAATAGTAATTTGAATTATTTAACAGACAAGGAAATTAATGGAAGGAACTATGCGTAACAACAGTCAAAACAGTTACGGGTTGGTGATAATAAAATCTCTATTTAAGAACGGATTTAAAAAGAGACAAACTGTAAGCGTTTTAACAAGGAAATACAGTTATACATCAGGGTTTTTTTTTAATCTTGCAAATATTATTTGAGGATTAAAGAAACCGATGGTTACCAGTGCTTTTTAGTCACAAACATAATTTGCTAGAGGGCTGTAATATTTTAAGACAGCTACTCATTTTGACCAGTAGATGGCACCATGTAGACTGAGTTAGAGATGAGATATTCTAGCTGTGAGAGGTCATTTACATTATACAATTTCAGGAGCCATCAGGGACCATTGTCAAAACAGAGAGGTGAGATTTTGGAACAGATTTATGGTGTGGTTCTTCTCAGGGAGAGAGGATAGATTTGGAATACATTTATTATTTGGTTCTTCTCAGGGAGAGAGGATAGATTTGGAATACATTTATTATTTGGTTCTCAGAGAGAGAGGATAGATTTGGAATACATTTATTATTTGGTTCTTCTCAGAGAGAGAGGATAGATTTGGAATACATTTATTATTTGGTTCTTCTCAGAGAGAGAGGATAGATTTGGAATACATTTATTATTTGGTTCTTCTCAGAGAGAGAGAATAGATTTGGAATACATTTATTATTTGGTTCTTCTCAGAGAGAGAGAATAGATTTGGAATACATTTATTATTTGGTTCTTCTCAGAGAGAGAGAATAGATTTGGAATACATTTATTCCAAATAGACAGAGTGGTGAGATTTTGGAATAGATTTTTTATGTGGCTCTTCTCGGTGAGAGATACTTTAATTTGACTGACAAGACTCTCCTCTTATTGCAGTGACAAATGTAACAGAGCCTGATTTCAAGTCCAAGGACTGGGTCTTCCTCAACTATACCTACAAGCGATTTGAGGGACTGACACAGCGTGGCACCATCCCCACCTACATGAAGACGGGCAAAGCCTGAGACAGACAGCTGCTCCAGCCAATGGAGCAGGTAGTTTGGAAGATGAAGGCAGGGTTGCTGTTTGAGTGACAACTTGAATATAATTGTCGACTCATTGCTGCTGGACTAAACTCAGATGCTCCGCCTCTCTGCCTGCTCCTTTAACAGCCCACATAGATCTGTCAGGCAGGTTTAAACAGGGTGCTGTTACTCCAGTGAGTTGTTGTTAACATGGCCACTGCTTAATTAGATCTTTAGCCAGTGGTGTGGTCACCAATGGAAAAAAAATGCTCGCTTACATACTTTAGAGATTGTCCTCCATCCTGCTAATGTTGTTCGGGTACGGCATGGACAACAAAGCGCACACTTGCATGTAGTTCAAACACTGTTCCACAGGGTCACAAACACTGTATTCATTCACAGGGTCACAAAATATGAGGGATTCCAGGAAGCTAAATTCCTTCAAGCCGCCTTATGTATATAAACAGATAACAGGTTAAAGGATGTACTGTGTTCTTTCCACTTTTTTGAACTTTTTAAGGTAAAGTCAATTAGAAAGTTGTGTGAACTGTAGATAATGGTGCTTTAGCGATCCTAAAAAGTTGTTTTATCCAACAGTGCACCTCAAACCAGGTGGAAGGAGGCTTTTACCTGCCAGACAAAGTTCTGAGTTTAACAGAATGAAACAGAGAGGAGACACATACTCTCAAGTCATGCTTGAGGATCTCCTCAGTCAAAATGCATCATCTTTTTTTGGATAGCGGACAGCTACATCAATATTTGTGGAACACATATTTATGAAGAATCTGACTTTCTTACTGAATCTGAGAAAACAACAGACATCCCTCTGTGCCTCGCTCGCTCACAGCAGGACTGGGCACTGCTCCCTCTGCAGAGCTCTAGTGTATGCAATCTTTGGCTCCAACACCATTTAAACATAGAAAAGATGGGAGATACTGCTTCATCGCCAAAGTTATTTTACTTCATAGACAAGCACTGGTTCATGTGGATGCCTTTATGTAAACACCGTTTTATTGTACAAACTTGTGTGAGGTTGTCCGTTAAGAGTGTTCCACAGTCAAAGTTCATCTCTTTTCGTCTGTCTTTCACCTCTATTTCTGAGGTGCTTCAGTGATTCAGTGTACATTGTCATGCATGACCACTGCCCATTTCCCCCATTACAAAAACACAGATCATACCGCGCCACAAAACTCAACAAACACTGTAACCAGAGCGTTTCAGTTTATTATGTGTGTAGGCTTTAAGAGAGTTGGTGGGAATAAATTAATATATTGACTGTAGGACTAAGTGGTCTCTCCTGTATGTGCAAATCTGGTGGTGAAAAATTAAACTTATAAAATGCCACAGACTGTGATTTTATAAAATGAGTTGTTCAGTCTCCTTGCAGACACATGAATTTAATTTACTGATAATTGCTAAAATGGGTCTTTCGTCACTTTTTAGTAGCTTGTTGTTTAGTCGTAAGTACTCTTCCCACGGACCATAATTAGTAAGGGATTTAAGGATAATTCTGCTGCGAGTTACTCCACAACAAAAACCTTTGCATTGCCTTCACAAGAGCAGACACCAAGGCATTGTGCACATGAAAAGGAAATAACTGCTGAAGTGTTTGTGATGAAAGCGATGTCTTAACAGGATAGTTTTGCTGGACAGTTAAATTGTCTGTAAACAGCCAGTTTCTTACCATTTATCAGCATTCATGCTTTCTCTTATGCCTCTCTTTTTGCCGTTTGCAAGATGGGGTCATTGGTAAACTGGGGAAGTTAAATGACCCGTGGCTTACTGGCAAGTCCTTCACTGAGCTGGTGGTTTGTATGAAATTTCCTTGTCAGAGTCTTACTTCCAATCATTCTCACATCACAACTTCTACTTCTTAAAAACAGGTTCTGCCTGCCTTCGTCAAACATCACTCAACCGTGCTTCTATGAGTTTTAATCAGACAGCATATAAGATATGCATCATGAATTTATCTCATGTTGAACTTGGCTTCTGGCAATATCGAAGACTTATTCAAACAGGCTATGAAAAAAGTGAATTAGTAGTTTCCTGCTCGATGTTTAGGGTGGAGCACGAACAGGGAATTGTACTGGAAGTTGTGACCTTTGGCTAGACACACACACGCAGACAAACACTCCTTAAGTTAATTTTGAATGGAGCTCAGGCTCCACCTTAACAATGACGCAAATTACAGCAGGTATAATAAGCTCAACATAGCAGTTACTGCAAGAGGTCAGTGATAAATTGGGAGTGGATTCAGGTCATTCATGTCACAACAAGAGCTAGTTAGGGAAAGATGAATGGGCCAAAAACCACATTAGAAAGAAGCTTTTGGTTTTATGGTTTTATCATAAATGCTCTCTATGCCTCCTCTTCATTATCATCCATTACTACTACTACCACCACCAGATCTGTACTGTGGACAAAAGAATGCGATAGAAGACTCAGACAGAGTGTTCACACCACAAAACCAAATATGTTCTAGGCTACACATTTTAATCAAGTTTACTGCGAGAAACACTATGGCATCACTGGGTGAAATTTCAAGTTTTTTCAATATATGACATCAAAGAGGATAGTTTCCTTGTTATTTAGTGTCTTGCACATCTCCATAAGCTGCTGGACTTAGAGTTAAACAGAACTGAATATCAACAGGCATGACGTCATGGTGACAGAAAACAAGCCTGTATAAAATGTGATCCAGTAAGCCATGTAATCATAAGAATGTCCAAACTCTGTCAAGCATTTCAATAGTCCTAAAAACAAGTACCATGTGACACTAATCTAACATCAGAAAAACTAGGATTCATTGTTTTTCTCCTTGTTTGATTTTATAAGGCAACCATCATACAAAGTGCTTTGCCTTTGATATGGAAACTGAAACAGGGTCAATGACATCTTACAAAAATAACCTTAAAAAAAGGTCAACAAAATTCAAGTTTGAATCTGTTAACATGTCAAATACTTTAAATGTTCAAAGCCTGCATGACAGTTTATTGTATCTGCCATTAAACAGCCTTCCATCAGAGGACTGTAAAACCATAGACAGACAGTGCATTAATCATCGGTTTTGTATTCATTATGCATTGCTCAGTTATATAGCCTATGTAGGGGATCATTTAAAGTCAGAACCTTTGTTTCCATTGTTTGTGAGGCCTGTTGTCGCAGGTCTACTGGATTAAACATTTTGACAATAGGTGTGATGCAAACATGAGATATCGGTAACATTTTCTTAAGACACATCTGTTCTCAAAGAGCTACAGACCGTCTCAGTTAACTCTAATGTATTTTACTGTCTATATGTTACTGATATGAAACTCGAAACAAAGTATTCCAAAGTCATCTTAAATCTTTTTAAGCACAACTGTGTGAACACAGTGCTTTTGAGTGTGAATCAAAGACAAATGATTATGACCAATCTTGCTTCATTTTGTCTTATTGCTGCAAACAGGTTGCTGCTCTCCCATATCAGAGTAACAAAGCACAAAGCACAAGAAAGCATATGACTGTTGATATGAGGTCATATCTTTCAACCCGCTGAACAAAGTGGTAGTACACAAAATAGTGATCTGGTGAACCAATGATTTAGGGACACTTGACACATCATGTGATCTTCCATATTTTGGACAACTTCAAAAGTGACATGAAATACTATAATGTTCCTGTGCTACTTAGTCCCCAAGACAACACACATAAGCTTTCCAGTTAAACTCCTCTTTACAACTGGACTATCTTTCCTGATATTGGCAGTCTCCCAGTCTTAGGAAAGCTCCCCCCTACAATATATACAGGCGTTCTCTTCCTGAAAGTATAATGGCGCTATAAAAGTACTGAAAGCATTAAATAAGTTTATGTTTTTAAACAGAACAAAGAAGATGATGTGTTAATGAATGAATCATATATATTATACTGCTCTCTCAGCCTCCATGAGAACTCTATGTCCCTTATTAGCATAACATGCAGCACCTGTTGCCTGCACTGAGGGAGTCAGATCAGCAAAGAAATTAATTTCTATCAGGTGATTTCAATTTCTTTTAACTGATTAACCAAAAGTGTAAAAACAATGGAATTATATCATTTTCCATAATTAATTTTCAACAGTTAGCTCAGTTATGTTGACAGTGGGCTTGGATCCTGTCATCAGTACTATATCGCAAAACTCTTTGACTCCATCCACTAGCCATTTTCCCAGGGATAAAGTAGGTAAGACATGCAGAATCTCCCAATCCCTCATCATAAAGTGTACAATTAATGTAAAATACCAAATTCATTGTAAAGCGTGATGTTGGTATGGGGCACAGTTTTAGATACCTAATAAGACTACTACAACCTTACATAATTTTGGCCCGTTAAGCTCCCTATAATGAGTCGTCTGTTTAAAATAGTTCTCTGAGTATACAGCATGACTAATGTGTGTGGACTGCAGTTTCCTAAGAAGCAAAACCACACTACAGACAGCCAGCGGTCATATTTTAATTTTTTTTGACAAATCTCGAAAAGATACACTGTCCCATCAGATTAAAGTGTACAAAATATGCCGTACTTTTGTGAATATACCATGTATCTGTATAGGAAAAGGCTCTGCATTCACCGCTGTCTGTATTGTATATTTTTGTATTTGTACTCCTGCATCGCAACTTAAAGTGAAATACATTTCATGAATGTTCTCTTGGTCACTTCTCAGACCACCTTAAACGACTACGTGTTTTTTAAATGTTCCCATCAGACTACACAATATTTTCCTGGCACACCTCTCAGTTGTATGTCGCAATTTGTCAAGAAAAAAACCCCTCAAATACTGTCCTTACGTCACGTCGGGCTAAAAATGGGTTAATGAGCCGGCAGCCGCACGTGACGGTGGGTTATATAATATATAGGTCAAACTAGAGCACGTTTCTTTTGGGCACGTGCACCATCGCGCTTACGTAAAGTGCCGTACCATGGTGTTACATTACACAGCACAGGTAGAACACACACGTGAGTCACTAAAGGTGGAAGGGAACTTAGGGAAATGTCGCCTCACCCCGCGCACATCTGCAAAGGGTGTTCAAAGGAGCGACAAAATTATGTTGCTCATCAATATTTTAAGAAATAAGACTGGTCAGCAGAACAGATGTTACCGTTACAACTAGTACCTTAACTGCTACTGCTATTACCACTGCTTCCGATGGATGATGATGAATATTATTATTATTTCAGGATGTTTATTCTTTTAAGAGAAATTGACTTCACTAACAATAGGGCTAACTACCGCATTCACTTGATTCTTCTGTGGGAATAAATACGTGTTTCCTTTCAAGACTTTATGTAAAACTTCCATAAGCTATACATGACTACACGTTATACGTCGAGACTGGGAACTCAGACTACTGCCACTGGTCTCCTAGTATTCAGCAACGTTTACTCTACTTCGGCTAACCGTTAAAAGGCATGAATAGCTGAGCAGACATGGCACGTGAGATTTCAATGAATGAAGAGAATCTTTTGCAACGCGCGGTAGGAGGAGACACCGTAGGCATACCATCTGTGTCTCCCTGGGTTCAGTTGAGACCTTGTCCTCATCACTGTCTCTGCACGTTTCTGTTTCGTCGGTACACCCCCACCCTCTTACTCCAGCCTCCCCCCTTGTCAGAGAAAAGAGGAATAAAGTCAACTTATTCAACGCCCCTAATTCCCCGCCTCTTCTCTCTATGTCTCCCACCTTACCATCTAACTCTGCTTGCCATTAATGCACGGTGGTTTGGGGCACCGGTACACCGGCTCTGGCCATGTCGGCGGGGAGGGCAGTGGCCGACGATGATGACGGAGCGGCGCGAGGCCATACAGGTATTCTATTTGTGCTTGTCGTTGTCGAGCTGGAACCGGCGCCTTCCACTCATGTCCGGTGGTTGTACCGGCGCAAGACTATAAGTGTTATACTTCGGTCGGTGGAGTGGGGAGCTGTTGGCAGCTTGTCGTTTTCCTGACTTTCTGTTCTGCCAGAAATTGGGTCAGTAGTTCAGTAGAGCAAACTCACTTTACCGATCTCTTGAAATATCACAGAAAGGTACTCGGAGCAGTGTTGGCGTGTAGTTGAAAACATTGCCTTTACCGTGGCTCTGTAATGTAAAACTTCACGAAAACGTATCGCTTGTTTAGAAGTGCGAAAAATTATTTTGTGAAGGTGGGCACCAGCGGAATGAATGATCTTCAGATTGTTCTGCTTGCTTGTTTTAGAACAGTTTGATACATGTTAAACACACACACACACCTGCACAGAATTAACTCCATGTGCACCTGTTGAATATTTTTGTATTTATCCCTTTTCTTGCAGAAGGCAAGGTTTACCATATTTTAGGCAACTTTTAGCACGTGGATTACACCTAACGGAAGATTTAATTGTGTTGAGGTTAACTTGCTGATTGTCCTCACACTCCGTCCAGTTTTACGAGAATGTTTTGTAATGACTTATTTGTGAAATGATTAATTAGTACCCTGTTGTTTACTGTTTTGTGTTATTTTAAATCTGTATCTTATATTTTGTCTTCAATATTTCAACATTACAATATTCATATTTTGTTTTAAATCTTCCCCTAGCTGTGGGCTGCTAAGTCCATTTAACAGCTATGAAAACGTACGTTTCCAGATAAATGTTGATAAAATTAGTCCAGAACATTTGTTTAACACCGAAGGGTTTATGTGTGTAATTTTAGTATTTCTGTGATTTATTTGGATGTGGGTATGGGGAAGGGGGATGATAATGACTGACAATTATAATTGTGTGGAATTAAGTGACTACCCGATACTGGTCGTACCATTTACCTTTTTATGAACGTTTTGTATCCAGTTGTTAATATAATGAGTATATTTGTGTAATTAACATTGTAGCATATCAATTCATTCTTATAATGCTTTAGTGATTAGTTGATAAGTTTAATTTGTGGTGTCAATACTGAGCTAGATGAGAAATGTACAGTCTTGTGTGTTTGAAAAGTATAATTAGAAAATACTTGGTTCGATAATGAAATATGGCTGATAGTGTGATGTTTGGTTCAGAGAGCTGAGATTAAAATATGTTAACTTTTGAGCAGGGTAATGTAAAGTTTGTTGAGCTCAGGGTAGGACTGCAAAGACCTTGTCTGGGACTCTGTAGTGTAACACTGGTTTATTCTGGGTTTGAGATCTGGTGTTCAATTACGTTGGCTGGGGTCTAACAAGACCAAAATTGTTTAGCCATGAATGCACAGATTGCCAGCTCTGCCTTGCAGTTTGGTGGTACAATATGAATGAATTTACCAGAAACTTTAATTTCCAGGTCTGGTGTATGTTTGTATGTATGGTAAATTGACCATATGCAGTAGTAGTTGAGACCATGCACGCTGTTTGTTTGAATGATCATTCATCAATAAGTCTGACTGAAAGCCTGACCGTCATTATAGCAGACAACCTTTGCTGACAGCTGTTGACTGTCTTTAGTGTACCTACTGTTATCCCTTGTTGGAGAATGCTGGGCTCATTGGGGTTTCCAGAGCAAGGCCTGATGGTGTTGCGTAATTGATTTTGGCTAAAAGTGGGTCAGCTGAATAGGGTGTGTTCAAGCTGTGCGTTTGTTGATTATGTAACCATGGCAATGTTTACTCTGATTAACCATGGCAGTGTTGTTTTTTATTAACTGTGTTTCTCCTTTTTGGATTGGCGTTAACTCTATGGCAATGTCGACCTGTATTATCTGTGTTTGACTATGATAGTTTGGGCTCTACCACATCAGATGTATCCATCTTCTAATTAATCCGTGTTAAGTTGTCCTCACACTGAGTTTTGTTTGGTTAATTTTATGATTTATAACAGACTGGAAAAAGTATGGCATGTTGCACTGATTGTCACTTAACATACCCAATAAAAGACCAGTAGAACTACCCCGACGTCATAAAGTCTTCAGGACAGATCGGTACGATGTTGAACAAAGAACATTAAAGTGAAATTAGTGCCCTTTAAGTGAACTAACTGTTCACAAACTTACCCAAATATGTAGAAATCTTTTTGTAGAGGTACCAAAAGTAGTCTGCTTAAAAATCTGAAGCACTTAATCAAAATATTTTGTGTGAAATTTGTGAAACACGATGCAGTACTTGCATGCTGAAATATATCTATATATAGAACATGGCACCTTTAAATAATTAAATGCATTAGTTTGCAGAGAGCGAGGGACTACTGACATAAACTGAAAGCTCAATCAGTTGAATAAGGTGTGTTGATGTATGGTTGCAGTTACAACTGTAGCTATCAAAGCATGTTATTTACAAAACCTCAAAAATCTGGCCTCTTGATGTTATTTGAGATGAAGGGGATTTTTTTGTGTATCTTTATGAAATTAATAAATATATGATGATCCTGACAGGGCAGTCTCCCTCTGTTTTTGTGTTTCATGTTTCGGAATAATACGTGTTTTGAAGTTGCTCATCCACATGATCTGGAAATGTGTGCACTGTCCATTTTAGGCTTTGTTTGAGCTGATCTTGCTATGGTATGTCAGTTCATATATGATTCATATATATACATACAGATAGATAGATAGATAGATAGATAGATAGATAGATGTGTGTCTGTGTGTGTGTGAAGATTCAGTATAACAAACATGACATACCAGCTGAGATTCTATATTTAGGTCTATTTAACATTAACATTTAACACTCTTTACCTCTCCTATTCATTAGGTTGTACTGAAACAGTCCTCAAGCTGCCTAACGTCTGTTTATCTCTTTGGCGTCTGGTCAGTCACAAATCTGAGTTAGTACTTCTCAGTCAGAGCAACTGTGTGTCTGCCTCCACACAGAGTGAGCTTAGCCTCATCCTCTGGATGATCCAGACAGATGTCCTGAAGTTTAGATCTCTCTGCCTTGCCTTTCTGTTTGTACTGTTTTGTATTTTTTTTTAAGTGCACAAAAGGTATGTGACTCAAGTCAATGACAAATATGTTTACATTTTATAAGTCTTTGTATGTACATAAGTACCAGTTACATCCATTTGGAACCAAAATCACTTCTCTCAAAGATAAGTGTGCAAACAAAGAAAGCATTCTAACAATTATGGTAACCTTATTCAAAAGGCCGCGTTTATTGAACACAGATGAAATTAATGTAAATACCTTTGTTACATATTTATTATTTGTAATCCATAACGGTCCTACAAATCAAAGTTATCTACTATTGTAACATCAGCAAATAACTGCAGAAAGACTGATTTACACGTGTTTCTCTCTCATTAGTGCAGAGCATTCTAAGATCTGGTATGTAAAGTAGGCTAGTATATTTCTGCCGCGACACAGTTACAGTTGCATTTTAATAGTAGAGTTGACAATCACTTCTGCTTCAAAACCACCTAAATTTTCAGTATAATTCGCAGCTGAATGATGTCCATGCTGTACCGCAGTATTCTAAAGGGCATTCACGGATTCCACACAATATAGGTCAGTGCGACAATTCAAAATATCTCTTCCGTTCTCTCTTTCCCCCCTCTTCAAATGAATGTCAAGGTTTAAAGTATGATCAGACTCGTGTGCAGGATGTAGGTCAGTGTTACAGCGTTATATAAGTGCTTAGGTAAGGCAATAGCTGCTACTCATTACTCTCACGTGCCGCTCTCCCAGTGAAAAAAAGCCCACTGCATAGTTTAGCTGCCCCAGTTCAGACTCTGTCTGAACAGAACCACAGTCCACATAACTACCTACACTTTCACGGGCAACTCTATAATCAGCATTTTCTAGGTCTGGCTTCAGCATACCCTCTGGACAGACTGGATAAATTTCTTCTACAGTTTCATTATGCTTCGTGGTAGCATTAACTAGAGTTTTACGTGAAGGGTATATTAGGCTATTCCACGAACTCGAGTCTAAAACCACTATTCAGATACCATTCCAGAAGTTTAGATGCGGGGCAAAAAGTTCGCCTCGCTGATAAGAAGCCTTGAATTCTGACCTTTAAACACACTTACTACAAATCCTTTTAACTATGCTACACCGAAAGAGTAAAGCTGCGCAAAACATTAACAAACTAAACCTACTCACCGTATCCTAAAACTAAAGGTCGTTCATATTAAGCAAATATGAGAGATATTTTCCATCCATCATAATGATTTTATGTACCCTATTATCCAGTTTGGGAACTGTATAAAGAAATGAACGCCGGGTTTACATTTGGATAAACGACATTCTTAGAAAAATTTATTCAACAAAGAACGGATGAAACTGCCTACGCAGTGTTGCCAGGGGGTAGTAATAGCTATTCGTAAAACATTTTTCAACTTCCTGTAAGTGTGGAAACAAGTCAAACGCGGCGCTTGCGCCACCATCGGGATAACGTAAAGAGGTTCTATATTAATAGTTCTTCCTTTTTATCCTATGGGATAAGGGAAGAAATAATTGTGTCCCTTTTTCGCGCGACCACATTCCACCTCAGAAAATCAGTTCTTTCAATGCTGACGTCTTTTAAGATTCAATCGCGTGATATTAAATTGCTGATTTCGTATGCATTGTGTCTTGCCGACGTGCGTTAATATTTTTTCTATTGCACATGTGTCCTTTTTGCGAAGCCAAAATTACAAATAAAAGTCTGTTACTCTTAATCATTCTGTTCATTTCGGAAAACGTCGTCCGAAATAATGGTATACCTGTCATCGTGTGTATGTGGAGGGTGTACAGTAAAAATAAGATCATGCTGCACATTCTGTTCTAAATCAGCAGACATGTTAGAAAGTGCATATTTAGAAGCATTTATTGAAGGTGTTATATCAACTGACAGTTATGTTCAGTGACACTTGATAAGCTAATGTTTAGTACAATTCCTCTTCTAAAGTACAGTTTAATTGATAGGGCATGTTTGACATAATGCTATCAAATTTATATCAAATGATCCTTCGTGATCTTTACTGTAGAGTTATCAGCACTACACAATATTTTTTAAGTTTCATGCAGTGCATTTTCATCAAATTTCAGTGTAAATTACTAACATTCAGCTTAATGCATTGTTTTATGAAGGTAATGAATGTAGTTTACCTAAGTGTGATGGAACTGAGTTTATAGAAATCATATTCAATATTGGTTATCTAAAGTGGCCCATGGACAGTAACATTTAAATATTCATGTGTGTGCTATGTTTGTACCTCAGGAGCTGAGCGCAGTACCAGAAACATCTCTGTCTCTCCCCCCGATCTTATGATGACTGGGTCCAGTCACAGCCTAGAGTCCATCAACCCAGGCCCCAGCCAAGACTCTGGCCTGCAATCTTCTCATGGCTCTAACCCCAGACCCCTGCTACCTGGCATGGATGTCCATAGGAAGAGAAAGGGCAGCACAGAACATCCGTGAGTCCTGAACACATTCAGCTACTAAGTACTCATCACAGACTGCCATGGAGTATTCACAGCCAGTTACTAAGTTCCCAACAGAGTCAGCCAGAGTTGGTCTTTTATCTGAACCTCATTGAAAAACAGTGTGAACTGAGCATATTCACACTTTATGAGGTATTGTGGTCACTGTGTTTGATGGAGGATTTTGAAATGACGTTGCATGTTTATTTTAGAATAAATAAATTAATTTATTTATTTTTGTTATTGTTGTAGAAAAGTAGTAGCACATGACATCCTGACAAACACTGACTTTTTCTGTATCATATTTCTCCCTGAGCTGCGTTTTTTTGTTTCTTGTAGGGAAAGCTCAGGTGCTGTCATGGAGGATTCGGCCAAAAGGTAAAGTTTTGGAGCAGTGTTTTAGACATGTACGCACACAGTCTTCAGCTCAAATTTGATGAAGACTGTGATGCTGTGGTGATTTATGTGGAGCGTTTTCGATGTTCCACCTTGATAACTCTCCCTCTCACTCCATAGGACTGAAGGAGATGAGCAGCAAGCCAAAATCAAATGTCTCAGGTACCTTCACGGTCTGTTAAGAAAGCAAGGGAATATGAGTTCTGTTGTTCACAACTTGTAAGTAATATTTTTATTTGATAATCTTGCTGACAGGGAGCCTCACAGCCAAATAGAAAAGAGGAGGCGAGACAAGATGAATAATTTGATTGACGAGCTGTCAGCCATGATTCCTTCCTGTAATCCACTAGGCCGTAAACTGGACAGGCTGACAGTGCTAAGAAAGGCTGTGCAACACCTCAAATCCCTTAAAGGTACTATGAATTTCCTCTCAGATCAGCGTCATTCTCCTCACACCTGTACCCAGAATATCACAGTTGTGTTTTATTTGACACTGGTAAGTCAAACTTAGGCAGAAGAGTAGCATAAGTTTGAAAATTGACATAATTTTCATTCTGTATCCCAGATGCCTCTTAAAGCAGTATTTGTTCTGAATATACTTTGATTTGGTTTCATGTCCACTGTTGGTTTTAAGGCCAATGATCATGTTATAGTATTCTCTTGCCAGGGACGACCAGCTCTCTCACTGAAGCAGCTCGCAGGCCTTCATTTCTCCCTGAAGACGAACTTAGGCACCTGTTGCTGCGCGTAGGTCCTGAGTATACTGCTCCAGCTCTGAGTTTAGGATAGGCCACAGCAAACTATACAATTAAGTATTTAATATGAACGAGAGACAGAGAAGGTCCAATGATCTGGCAAGTGTCGTTGAGATAGTTTGGGATTTTTTAGTTTAATAGCTTTGCTCTGTGGTGACACAGTATGTTCATTGTCCGTGAAAAATTATTCTTCAACAATGTAAGTTTCCTGTTGTATAATGTTGTATAAGTGACAGTTGAATGAGAATGCTGACACACATGCTGGAGAAAAAATGACTAGAAAAATGATTTTTTTTGGAGCAGTGTCAGCCTGTACTTCTCTCCTCCCAACACTTAAGTCCGGTCAACATAATGAAGAGTTTAGGAAATGCTGCTGATATTGGATGACCATATCCGTGTCCTGATTACTATATGTCTATATCCTGTAGTTTTGGTACTCATGCAGTTTATTTCATTAATATTGCGCTCATCTCTGTGTGGTAGGCAGCTGACGGTTTCCTCTTCGTTGTGAGCTGTGACCGAGGAAAGATTCTCTTTGTTTCTGACTCCATTTCGAAGATTCTACACTACAATCGGGTGAGAGAGTTGGACTGCACACTTCTGGGCTCTCTGAGCATCTAGCTAGGGATTTCTTGGCCTGTTCATACCGGTCATTTTAATGGACTTGATCAAATTTTCTCACAGTTTGAAATGGCCAAATATTCATGCCCGTGATTCTCTCTCAAAACACTGTACAATTTTACACTGCTAGTCAGTGGTGTCAGTGCAAAGAGCAACATAGTGCAAAGAACTTTTACCTAGCCTGCTTGATTGACAGCGAGTGATATAGCAACAATAGCTCTTCCTGAGTATTCTTGGCCAGAGTCAGGATTCTAGCGCTAATTCCTGTGTACACCTGCACTGTGTGGCAGTGCCTTAGGAGTCAAGGTGCATGTCTGGAGACATATTTTACTTAATAGATGGATTAATATGCTGTATAAATTCTCACACTAATGAAGTATACTAACTTTGCACACAATTTACAGAAAGCTATGACTGCTGTGTCAGTTAAGTGTGGGACAAAAGGTTGCCAAGACACCAGTCAGAGTTCAGTGGTCTTGCAAGTGCACTGAACAGAGTGAGTGTGCCATATGTCACGGGAAAAAATGAGAAGAATTCTGATTAGTATATCTTGTATATTGATTGTAGTGTTGTTTTTTTTCCCTCAGCTGGACCTGATTGGACAGAGTGTGTTTGATTACATACACCCAAAGGACATTACTAAAGTGAAAGAGCAGCTTTCAAGCTCTGAGCTCTTTCCTCAAGAGCAGCACACTGATACCAAAAGTAAGAAAAAAAAGCTTTTAACTTGCCACAGTGTATTTGTGCTCCATTTGTCCCAGTAGATGGTACTTTCAGGACATAGCTCTGTGGTAGTGTGTGTTGGTACGTACTGTATATGTTAATCTGTGCCCATGTGTGTGACACCTGTGGACACTATTCCGGTTTATTTTCTGTGGTGTGTTTTCAATTTTGACTTGTCGGTCCACAATTAGGTTCACCTCCTCTAAGTGGTCTTTTCCTGTGTTGATTCCAAGTGAGCCCGCAACAGTGTGTGTGTCGTGTATTTGTACATAGCTTAGTAGCAGTGTGCTTGTGTACCTTTTTGTGTGCCTTTGTTGTGTACCTTTGTCACTGTATAGGTGTGTGTTACCATGTGTGCATGAGCTCTTTGTACTTGTACACTTCTGTGAGCATACAGGGGTTGGACAAAATAATGGAAACACCTTGTTAAATAGCAGTTTTATTATTTAATATCGAGTTGGTCCTCCTTTGGCAGCAATAACTGCTTCAATACGTCGAGGAATAGATTCATACAACTTTTGGACAGTGGCTAAGGGAATTTTAATCCATCCCTGAAGCAAAACCTGTTCCAGCTCTTTCAGAGATGGTGGTGGAGAGAAGTGGTTCCTTACTTGCTGCTCCAAAATGTACCAGAGATTTTCGATTATGTTAAGATCTGGTGATCTTGTGGGGGCCAATCCAAGTGTTCAACTTCACCTCTGTGCTCTTCATGCCAGTCTTTAACGATTTTAGCAGAGTGAATTGGCACATTATTGTCTTGAAAGATGGCACCACCGTTTGGAAAGAGTGTTTGGACCGCTGGGTGAATTTGGTTACCCAGAATTGACAAAAACTCTTGGGAGGTAACCCTACCATGCAGTGCTAACAGAGGACCAAGAGAATCCCATGATATTGCGGCCCAAACCATCACAGAACCGCTTCCATGCTTAATGGTTGTGGTCAAGCAATCGAAATCAAGGGCTTCTTTTGGCTTCCTCCATACATAAATTCGTCCTGAACAAGGAAAAAGCGTGAGGGATGATTCATCAGAGAAGATGACATTTTTCCACTGGTCCATTTTCCACTTCTGATGGTCTTTGCACCATTTTAGGCGTTTTCGAACATCGATTGGGGAAAGAAAAGGTTTGGCAATGGCATCCCTTCCATGGTATCTAGCTGCACTGAGCTCTCGAAGAACCTTTTTGGTTGATACTGGGTTAGCAAGATGTTGGTTTAGCTCTGCAGTCACATTAGTAGCTGTGGTTCTGTGATTTTTTTGACTCAGTGCGTTTTAGTGCCCTGCAGTCACGTTCACAGAGTTTTGGCTTCCGCCCAGAGTTGCACCTCCCAGAACTAGTTTTCCCTGGTTTTTGCTATGCCATCATGACTATGCCAGAATCAGTTCCTCTTGATGCTTTGAACAACTCAGCAGTTTTTGTTACTGAAGTGCCAGCCATTTGCGCTCCAGCAATTTACCCTCTTTGGAAGTCTGAAAGGTCACGCATTTTTGACTTGTACGAATACGCAGACCTCTACAGAAAGAAAAATCTTGAGTAATACATAAAACACAGGATGTCTGCAGTGCATATACATAAAATTTACATATCACTGGGAATCGTATTAACGTCTAAACGTCAGCAAATTTATAGGTCTTGAAATACCACGTGTTTCCATTATTTTGTCCAACCCCTGTATGCATGCTTTACACTCTGCATGGAGGCTCTGTGTATGTGGCTGCTTTACTGCATGTGGTACTGCTTATGTGTGTGTGTAGGTGGGTCACAGATGCAGGGAGATCTCCCTCATGGTGGAGCTCAACTGTGTACTGGTGCACGTCGCTCCTTTTTCTGCCGTATGAAACAGAATCGCATGAAGAGTGAGACTCTGACGCAACCATCCACCTCCAAGAGGAAAGGTCAGAATTTCCTATCCCTATCCACCCATATTCAACCACTGTTAAAAACCGCACATTTGCCAGGAAGGAGGAAATACCAAAGCCATGATGAATATTTTGTTGCCGTTAATGAATTCTGTTTGTACTTAAATCCAGCTGTAATTAACATGTGAATTGACACCAGTACCGAGGGAAGGGAAGTAAACAAGAGAAAAGTCACATTTTTACACATAAATACTGACCACTCTCTGTGAACTGACTCCAAATGAGTAATTACAACATAATCATGAGTACATTTGATCGGGGAAAAAGCAATGCACAGTTAACACTGCATAATAACAATTATTGATAATAATTTGAGATTAATCTGCAAATTATGTGTACTTTCAGCATCATCTGTGCATGTAATGGTGATGGTGAACAGTCTGTGATATGTTTAATCTGTCAGACTGGCAGAGGTACTGTACAGTCCATTGTACTGGCTACATGCGCAGCTGGGACACCAGTCAGCTTGACACCGAGAGTGAGGACCTGGACAAACACACCTCACAGTTTAACTGTTTGGTAGCGATTGGCCGCATCCACTCCCACTCTGTTCAAGCAGACAGCAGCGAGGTCAACGTCAAACCTGCCCAGTTCGTCACACGCTATACCATAGATGGGAAATTCACCTTTGTTGACCAACGGTAAACCTTCAGTGAAGCTGAGCTGAAGTCATTAACCAGAGGAAAACATGAACATCACTCTCAACTTTTTGTCCTCTCTTCCAGAGCCACCACAGTTTTAGGATATCTACCCCAGGAGCTACTGGGGACATCCTGTTATGAGTATTTTCATCAGGACAACTTGCCACATCTCGCTGACAAACATAGAAAAGGTCTGATACTGTTTTTGCACCTTTGCTCTGATTTGCTGATAGTCATTAATACGTTAAATACTTTAGTTTTATGGTGTAAATATTTTGTGTGAAAACTATTACAGGGTATTTTCGTCCAGTGAGTGAGGCTAAGGTGTGGTGTCACTTTTATCTCCATTTTATCCTGCAGTTTTACACAGCACAGAGAAGATTGAGACTGACTGCTACAGATTCAGGACCAAACAGGGCTCTTTCATTACTCTCCAGAGTCAGTGGTTTAGTTTCAGAAATCCCTGGACCAAAGAGGTAGAGTTTATCGTCTCCACCAACACGGTGGTGTCGTAAGTACATAATGCCTCATTGGAAAATGTTTTTGACCGAGATACTGTTAATGAGTAACTCTCAGGATTGACAGATAAAAAAGAATGATGAATATGTTGAAGTCCATAGCGGACAACGTGAATGAATGATAATGACTGTTTATAAAATGTTAATAATTAACGTACCTGGATGCCATAAAGGACACATTTTCGGTAATATTGTCATTTCCAGTAACTTAACATTTGATTGTTGTTTTATTTTAAATACAGGGGCCACAGTCATACCACAGGG
The DNA here is from genome assembly GCF_902362185.1 of Chanos chanos. Lineage (NCBI taxonomy): Eukaryota > Metazoa > Chordata > Actinopteri > Gonorynchiformes > Chanidae > Chanos > Chanos chanos. Next base: position 17,265,006 of record NC_044495.1, read on the forward strand.
GAAGGCACTTCAGCAAAAAGACCTGAACATTATGGCATGAACGAAGGTAAAGAATATCAACGTGTTAGACGCCAAATGGAAATCACACTAATTTTCCCTCATGTACAGTCTGTGTGGTATTGTTGGTCCTTATGCTGTGTTTCCTGTAGTTACTTGCCTCAAGAGATTGATGTCAAATGTCAAGTCTTGAGCAGTAGTAACTTAGACAAGAAAACAGAGCCAGCAACTAGAGGATTACAGGTTTGATTCCCCACATTACTGAAAAAATAACTGGAGTGGAGCAGGTTAAGATTCCCCACTCTTCCAGTATATCCTTGAAAGGAATGTTGACCAGAGGTGTATAGGGGCGCATGTTATTGCTCTATGATGATAAATAACTGATTAAAATGCAATAAAGGTGTTACACGTTTATTGCAATTTAAATAAAACCATGGAGATCAGCTGAATTTAAAAAGTTAGGTTTTAGAGAAAAAGACGTTAGACAGCAGACAGTGACACCGGGCTGGGTTTGTCTTCTGTGCAGATAAAGCAAAGCCATCTCCTTCCATTATTCCAACTATGAGGAGCACAACGGGCACCATGATCTATGCCAGCAACATTGGGACACAAATTGCCAATGAGCTACTGGATTTCAACAGGTGTGTGTGTGTGTGTGTGTGTGTGTAGATGATCCACAACTAGACAATAAATCACAAGAAAAACTGTCTTCTTTTGTGGTCAGCAGATACTGAATTACAGGGCACTAATTCAACAAGTATGATTTAGTTAGTCATATTTACTCATAGCTGGAGTGATCTATTATTATGGCTGAAAACAATGGATATGATTCTGTATATTCCACTTAACGGTTACTTAACTACTCTCTCTCTCTTTCTCACTTTCTGTTTCTCTCTCTGTAGGATAACTTCACCCCCATCCAGCAGTCCTCCCACTGCCCTACAGGTTAGATCTTGTTCACATTTACATTGTGTTTACATTGTGAAATATACAATGGTACTGAACACTAGTCATTAACTGCACTGACCAGAATGAAGGCATGACATTTTCAACACAAGCACACACTGCTCCCCTCCACTACATCTGAAGCACCATAACCCAGTCAGGCATTTTTATTCTAAACAAATCCATGACTTATTGGAAATTAACAGTCGTGTCTTTTTTTTCTCAATCGCTTGATTTTCTTCTTTCCTCTCCAACCACACATCTCCCTTTATTTCCCAATGTCGTGAACTTTAAAGGGAGAGGTGGAGGAGCACGTGGAGCAACAGGACCAGCAGCAGGCCCACCTCACATCAGGTATGGATGGAAATCTCATTCAAGGTATGTTCATTTCATGAATGTCATCATCCCAAACATCACACCAGCCATCTTCTGCATCCTTTGCGTACTGGTAAAAAAAACATACTCTTTTATAAAATAAAACTACACACACTGAAGGCTTGGATCAATTAGGGCAGCTTTCTCTTCACAAAGGCAACCATTAGCCTACAATGAACTGGTAATTAGCATATAAAGCAGCTCTATAAATAGCCCATAAACATGTCCTGTTCTTGTCCCCAGATGAAAGCTCCCATTTGGACCTGGAGAGATTGGTGAGCTCAGGCCTCAGCAACGATGAGGCTGCGATGGCTGTTATTATGAGCTTCTTGGAGACGGATTCTAACCTGAGCCAGACTTCGGTGACCGACCTCGGGGACATGCACTGGCCTCTATAGAGATACAGGCACACTCTGGTCTCTGGTGTAAAGACCCAGCAGGAGAGCGTGTGTCATTGTGCCCATATTTTTTTTTTAAGCTTTGTGTGCAAAATGACCATGCAGACAATGAAAGCCACCTGTCCATAACCACTCACCCATCAAAGCCTGGGAAGCCATTCTAGAGTACCCCCCACTGTCAGCAACACTGTGTAACAGAACTGCTGAAGAGGAAACGCTACCGCCTCAGCACACGGACGTGAGGTGAAGTAAATGCCATTTATGTGGAGCCATTTAAGATCATTTAATTGTGAAGAGTTTGCTGCTATACAGTACATTTTGGAGTTATATTCCTCTTCATTATGAAAATGGTGAATTTGTGGTGACTTGAACAGTTTGAGCATTTTTTTTTGTTTGTGTTAATGTGCACAGAACAGTTCAGTGAGGGGATCTTAACACGGTTACTGTGTATTAAAACAAAAAAAACTAAGAGTGGGCAATTACGTTTACTGGTGCTTAGAAGAAATAAGAGGAATGTTCTAAAAATGAAAGGTTTGGCTCTGAGCGCCTTCTCCATTGTAAAGACCACTAGGTGGAGCAGAGAGAAGCCAAATACAAGTCATACCAGGGAGAATCCTGTTCCACAGAGGAGAAACAGTGGTCCAATCAGTGTTGCTTAGTAAAACATATTGCTGTTGTCGTTTAACTGGCTGGAATTGCACTAAAACTTGACCATGACAAAGGAAATCTATTCACAGATTCATAGATTTGCCTCTGTTCATAGATTTCCTAAGCATAATCTTTTCAGTCTTTCGGTATATAGAACGCAGTGTGGAATGTCTTCAAAAAAATGTTTGGCATTCCTGCCTCCTTTTGAACTTCAGAAGGTCTTCAATGAACATGATTCATGTCATCTACATGGTTAATTCCTTTGTCTCTCATAGTGACTTTTAAGTGGATTCATTTTCCTTTGCCCCCCCCCCCCTCCTTACACTGTTTTAGCGCTAACTTGTTGCAACTATGCATCCCAACCATTAAGAGAAATCAGTCCACGGTTGTTAGGTTAGTTTATTAAATAGTGTTTGAACTGGTTGACAGGGCTTAAATAGTGATGTAGCATTATGTGAGATATCTGTTTCAGTTCTACTGAAGAGGTGCAGTGTGCAGATGCACATTCGAGAACATTTCAACATATAATTTGATGTTTAAATTTGAAAGATTTAAATGGCCCTGGAAAACAGATCATACATGATGTGATGATACATGATGTGGACTCTGAATATATATATATATATATATATATATATATATATATATATATATATATATATATATATATATATACATATTCCACTATTGGGAACAGATTGTAAACCTCCAGTATATGGCTGCACCCACTCCTTAAGTCACAGCAGCAAATCGCATCAAGCCATGGCCACATCATCTTCTCATGCCTTTACTGTGCCTTAGAACTCCTCTTCCCAAACTAGGATATTGGGATAGTATTGCTCTGTTGTGTTGGCATTTACTAAGGTATTAGGGTCTAAACACTCCAGTGTACTACAAATGGGATTCAGAGGGTTGTGTATTTTTTCCACTGTTATTTGTTTAAATGTTGTCATAAAAAAAATGTGCCCTGCATTTGTGACAGAACTGAAAATGTGAAATACTCTAAACAGACACACACAACACTCAATATTGATATGGACTTGGCAGATGCCTTTTTAAATGCCTGAGGTACTTCAGGGAAAGAGGACCCAAACCTGCTCCCAGACAGAAATGTGACCGTTGTCCTTATCTCTGTCTCAGTGTACCCACTTAAAGATGGACAGCCTTGTTTCTCAGTCTATCAATAGTATTGTTCCATCTTCAGTCATGAGCAGAGTTCACTGCCTTCACTGTCCTGCTGTTAATGAAGTCTGCTTTCCTGTATCCAGCCTGCCACAGATGGGAGTAAAGCATCAGTCCTTCTGCTTGCACTTTGGATGATTATTACTTGAAGTGCTCAGCAAGAGCAAATGCATATATACGCAGACAATACAGCATACTTACTGTACTGCTTGCAACTGGCACAATAAAAAAGAGGTTTTATATGCAAGGTCAGAGTTATTCTGTTTGAGGAAGGTTAGGAAGATTTTCACTGCTCATGAACGCTAGTGTGACATTGATTACTTGATTCAAATAAATGTTTCAGTTGAAAATTTGCCACATCAAAGTTTTTACGCTTGATGCAACTTTTTTCAAGGATATGCAGGTAAATGACTGAGATCCACACAAACGCATTGTTTCAGATAATCCAGAGTGGTGATAGAATACACTGATAAGCTGATGTGTGATGTTTTGGAGCCTGCATTTAAGTGTATTCTGATCTCAAAGATCTAATATCACATTTTTATAACATGCACTTAAGCAGTGGTATCTCACCTTCCTGTATGCCCCATGAAGCTCTGAATGTTTCCAAAATGTGTGTAACAGCACAGAAGCAGCCTGGGCCGTACGTGTGGGCCCAAACCTGCACAGCAGAACAGCTCACAATATTACTGTCACAACTAACTGTTGGCTCGCAAAGCCCTTAACACATGTACTTCAGCTGAAAGTGAAACATTACGAAAAACCTCAACGTTCCTCATAGCTTGCTCATACCTTTTTCATGTTATTTCTCTTAAAATGAAAGAAAAATGCTATCTGTTTTAAATTTCTGTATTTTCATTTCCATTGGACGGGCGATTGAAAACATTGATGAGACTGACTTACCCGTTGTCTTTGGTGCTTATATCGATGATTTTGGGCAGAGCGCCATGGTTTACAATGGCACGTACATTCTGACTGGATGTGTGACTGAGATTCATCAGAATGTGACAGAGCGAGATCGAAACCTCAGAGGGCAGATCTGAGTCCTGCACACAATACGATAACATGGCAACTAGCTCTGGCAGCACCTGTTTCACTAGAGAGGGGTCAAAAAGGGAAAAAAAACAAGGTGAAATGCATAATTTCTATGTGTAGTGTGGTGTTACTATGGATACAGCCTAGAGTATGGTATGTGGATCGAGTTACAATGTTTGCCTTCTGATATACTGCGGAAAGAACAGTGTAATCACTGACCTCACAGAACAGTTATTAAAAAATGCATTTATAAAACAGAGGACACAGCTCTGTTAACTTGAAGTAACTGTAGGTTTCTTTTGCTCGTTTGTTTGTTTGTTTGTAAGAAAGTGAATGGCAGAGTACTATGACTTACCAATGTCACTGTGAAGCTCTCTGAAGCGAGAGATGTTCCTCAGAAGAGAGACTGAGGTTCTCCTCACACCCGGTTCTCCCTCCTGCAGCATGCGCTTGACCTGCAGCAGTCCACCCTCTTTCCGCACTACTGTGTGTGCAATGGCTCGAGATATCTGATAGAGTAACAATCAGGCCAAGTTTAGGGACTGAAAATCTAACATGACAGAGACAAGCCTTGTGTCTTAAAGTCTTATCTTATCTTATCTTATCTTATAAGACGTGTTTTAGTAAAGTGGACTGCATCCATTGCCTAGAGGTGATGCACTGCCTCAAGATTCAAGCAAATTACTTCTTTATTTGCCACACTAGCCATGATGATATTAGGTGCTTAAAACTGAGCTCCCATTTTTGAAGAGAGACTTAATCAATGTTAATTTACTTGGCTGATTGACTGATGATATTACGTCATAGATAATTACCACTCCACTCCCTGCAGTGAGATTCTGTAAGGCACCAATAGATGCTTCCTGGGTGTGTGGACGGCTGCTTCGGACGATAAGAGACAGGTACATGCGAACAGCAATTGCACTCCATAGCCATTCAATGCCATGAGGGTTCCCTTTCTCCTCCAGCATAGGACACTCTGACTGCAAATACTGGGAAAACACCCAGACAACCATCTTCAAATCAATTTTAAAACTCAATAAGACAATCGGCAATGCATTAGAGCATAATGCTGTAGCTACACGATTATCATGTATTATACTCTAACTACATTAGTCATTATATATGCATTAATTATTATCTAGTGTACTCTAACTACATTAAATCTTACCTAGACATTAATTATTATGTTGTATACCCTAACTAGGGCACAAACTACACAATCAACCACTGTTAAGTACAACCTATTATCTGATATCTACAAATTATTATCTCTGATTACAAGACTAATCTGAAGATAGACTTGTAATAAAACAATGTTGATTTATGATAAGCAATTTGGCTACCAGACCACACTGTACAACAGCAATGTTCTGGGCTCACCATGATCAACAAGGAAACTCCTGTGTTAAAAGATCTGAGATTCTACCTCTGATAATTTTGCACTCCTGACACTAAAGCAGCCAGTTGTGTTGACCGTTGCTGGGTTGTCTCTGGATTCCTGCTGCGTGGGTGTCTGTTCCTGGGGAAGCTCGGAGCTGATCTCATAGGACAGGTTATGCAGGATACATACACAGTTTTCTGAGGTCTATGGCAAAAGAGACACCGTGAATACACTACCTGTATGACTACTTCTGTCTGACTCAATCAGAGCAGTTGTGCATAATAACTCAACTGAACACATGGAAAAGGTTTAACAGTTCCTCATTAATGGATCACACTTAAGCATTTCTGTAGACAGAAGAATCAGTCAGAAATATATTTAATTCTTGTTTACGGAGTGAAATGAGGTCAGGGAAATCCTTAGGAATGGCCTGGGGGAAAAAATGAAGTGGGAAAACAAGTTTTGAAGAATATTTGGCTCAGTACCATGTCATCTGGATTGTAGTCTGCGATGGTCCCCCTGACATAGTAGACAAGAGAATCAATAAGCCCCTCACAATCCCGCAATGCCTTTCGGCCATCAGGGCCAGTGGAACTGATGTTTCTATAAACCAACGCAACAATCATAGTTTAGACTGGACATATTCAGTCTCATAAAAGCAATTTAAGAGGTTTAAGCATTAAAGAAATCGTGAAGCCCACACTGACTGTAGTGCTGGTCTGTATCCTAGTCTGTGCAGATCACATGTACTCAAAGTTAATGATATTTAAACAAATATAATGTATACTAATACAATTATTTCAATAAGCGTAGAACTCTTCCCCACATCCAACAGATGCTCAAACCAAATATTTGCTGATGTTAGTTGTTTAGTAAGCTTTTCCCCGGAGGACGGACAATCAGATAACCTTGGTGGTTCCTATTTATAGAACTCAAGAATAAAATGACTCTGTGCTAAGTGTATACCTTCACATTGTTTGTGTGTAAGTAAATCATTGATAGCCATGTCAGTCCTGTGAAACCTAAACTTCATGAATGTTCCATTGAACCTTTCTCTACACTGTACCATTATGGAAACACTAAGGGCTCTATTTTAACAATCTAAGCGCATAGTCTAAAGTGCATGGTGTAAGTTCATTTAGACCATGTCCAAATCCACTTGCCAGTGTAACGGCAGATAATTTCAGCACAAAGTAAGGCGCGAGGCACAAGGCACAAAGGGGTTGTACTTAGTCTCTTAATTAATTGTAGGTGTGTTTTGGGCGTAACATGAAATAAACCAATCAGAGTGTCAGCTACCATTCCCTTTAAAAGCCACCTGTGCTGGCACCTTTGACGGATTGCTGTTACAATGGAGGACTTATCACCTGGACGAAAAGAACCATTCGCTGCCTCTGCCGTCTCCCAATCCTCTGTCCAATCAGGTACTCCATTTTTCAATGAAACAACTGTGACATTACTTTAGACTAGGTTTCTGTTGGTCTAAGCACAGAGGCTTTCGGTTGCATTCAAAATGGCAACGCGCCCGCAATGTGACTGACCACACCTAATTTCAAGACCAACCGCCCAGATGGACGCAAGTTCATTTGCTATTTAAACAACGTGGGCGCTGGATGGGAAAATGACAATTGCGTCGGTCTGAAACTAGCAAAGACATTTGCATTTCAGTTTGCACCACGTTGCGCTGGTGTAAGAAAGAGCCCTTTACCTCCAACATGTGACCAGCAAGACATATTCCAACCTGATACCATTTTCATAATCATGTCACTCTCTCACTACAGATTTCTCTCTCACTACAGACACACCAACCCATCCCCAGTCTGCCTTTATTTCTCAATGCAACAGTACATTCATATGTAAGAGTGTTTGGACTTCAAATACATTTAAGTAGAGAACTAGCTCTGAGAACTGTCTACAAGGTTTTTCTTGTGTTTTCCATGTCTATGACATTGGCACTCTGTATGTGTGATGGGCATTGAGCCACATGACCCTGAGACTCCCGTGGGATGTGCCCTGGTGTTAGAGTGACACACTCTGAAAAGCCTTGGCAACTAATCCAGGAAAATTAATTATTTAGACTGTGGCCTTGAACTGTTGGGGTGTGTTACTATGGTGACACTGAGGTAGTGGAACGTGTTTATCTTGGCTGTGGGACAAATCTCTAACCTGGGAGCTCCCCTGCTTCAGTGACTCTGCAGGGTGTGCCTGACTACTACACCACTGCAAAACAATACCAGCATAAACACTAAAAAAAACATTACTGGAGTCAAGACAATTGCTAAAATACAGGAAACACTAGGAAAGAATTTGAGCCGGGCCTTCCCCACCACAAGCAGCCAGGTTGGCTTCAGCACTGCTGTGGAGTAGATTCTATAGGTGTCTAGAAAGCTTATGAAGGGAGGCAGCACCACTGTTCCACAAGAAACTCCATCATGTGGAGCTCCAGTGCTGGTAATGAAAAAATCAATGTTTCAGGTGCAGCTCCAGAATCTTCCATAACGGTTCAACTGAAATGACAGCTTGTGACTGAGATGTCAAAGGCATGCTCATTGAGCAATTCATTGACCTCTGGAATAGAAAATCTCTTCTTAACCGCTGACCCTATATTATGTACATTTGCACAAACAAGCATTGCTTTTGGAACCCACGCTAAGGGTCCTGGATTTTGTAAAATCCTTAATGGCAGTGTCATGTCTTGTAAGGGACATAAAAAATTCAGACAGAGCTTTACTGACCAGCGCAGTTAAAAAGCATTGTCATCTAGCACCCCTGCCCCACCCTGTCATCGTTAGGCCCTTGTGTAGGCCATGGTAACATTTTTCTCACATTTTGTAACAGTGCCCTTGAGGACAGCGAACAGCAGCACACACTTGAGAAAATCTGGACAGTGGTGAGGTATTGTGGACTGAAGTGAGACTCAGGGAACACAGTGTTCCATCATGCTAAAACAACAATCAGTCTGCATAGTGTCACTGTAATGCACTCTGGTCAGTGTATCAGATTTAATCAAAAATGCTTCCATTAGAGTAAAAGGATAATGTGGATTACAGCTAATGTGGTTACAGATGTGCCTCAGGTGTTGCAGATTGTTAACTGGAGCTAGAGGTGAACCTTGGGCTGTGAAACTGGAGCACAGAGTCACAGGTATACCTCAGTTAGGCTACACTAATGTAGAACAGAGTTATAGCTGAGCCCTGTAGTGTACTAGAATAGAACTACAGGTGTACCTCAGACATCCTGTGGCATTGTAGAAGACTTCAGGATCGGCTAATAACTCATCCTTAGGGTTCTCTCCCTCTGAAAAGCCTGAACATGGTACCACCACCACATCAGTCAGGGGTTTCACAGCTTCTCTGGCCAAAAGCTCCTTCAGAAGGTCATGAGAAGAAAGATTCCACAGCAGACCTAGAGCATGCACACATACACACACAAAACACTAATACCTCTCATTACATTCAAATTCTAACACCCGCCCCCCACTGAACTCAAGCCTTTTGATATGCATACATACTGACAGAAACCTGACAAACTAAAATATTTTCCAAAATGGTTGAATAGTTTTCAACAAGGTGCATGAACACAGGCAAGTGTAATATTTAATCGTGTGATTCTCTGTACACTAACCAGTTAGCTGCCGCCGAGTCTCTATGTCCTGGCTTCTCTTGAGTAGATTTAGGATGATTGGAACTCCCTCACAGTCCTTTATCTCCATTTTATTCTCGCTGCTTTCAAATACAACATTGCGGAGGGCACAAGCCCCTGCCTGTTGGACTTCCTCACTGTCACTTTGCAGAAGTTTCAGAAGCTTAGGGATCCCATGAAGATAAAACATCTGGTAACAAGCACATCACAGAAAAAAAACATGATACACAGACTTCTTTAAAAACCAGGAAACAAACAGTAATTATATACCTTCAGACAGACCCTGTTCATACTGTTCGTTACTTTTTTTGCTATTTTATTGCTATTTTATCTTATTCATTGTTCTATTTTACCTTATTTATTGTTTTTTATAGCATTGAGTATAGACGTTGCAAACTTAATCTTGTTGTACTTGTGCAATGACAATAAAGATATTCTATTCTATTCTACTAAGAGGCCAAGAAGAGCCTGATATTGTATTCTGCATTTTAGAAGCACCCAACATACTTCTCTTACTCTTCAGACATATGCTCACATACTGTGAAACAAAAGTATCCAGAGATTCAGATTGGAATATGCATCTTTCACTGAAGAGCGCAAAGTCCATGGTTTTTCAGGTGTTGGGTTTGAGTTAAAACCTCTTCTAAAGATCAGTGTGTCTTTTATTGGTACATCAAACAAAAACAAAATGCAGCTGAGGACATTGTAACCTGTTTCCAGCAGAGATGAGGAAGCAGAAGACTGAGGAACCTTGTCACAAAAATGAGTTTTCCATTCAAAATGACAATGGCAGAAAAACAAGTGACAAAAGCTTGAGCTAAGAATGAACTACCATACAACGAATTACAAGTAACTGAATTACTCATAATAAATGAAACATCAGCACAGTCAGTCTTTTTCAATTTACCCAAAATATATTACCATAGTCTATAATAAGGCCTCTGATACCATGTTCATTAGAAAATGGAACTGATCTTTGGTCCTCAGACTTCCACACCATCAGTAGTATTTGCATGTCATGCCCACTCCAAAGCTCCAAAAACTCATGTGTACCATCTTTTTTGCATCAGCACTGCTGAAGCATTGCGTCTGAATGAAACGTGCTGAGGAGGCTTGTGTATCCTCATTGTCGTGTGTAAGGAGGTTCACCGCCCTCTCTAATGTCATCTCACTCACTGTCACATCCAACTTGCTCATCCTGACACAAAGAGAGACATTTTTTAGAGAATGGACATGTAGTCTTCTCCCAGTCTGATATTAATATATCCTTCTCAGCTTTTTTTTTCACAACAGCGACAGCACTGGTGTGTCTTTTTACTATTTAGATATTATTAAAAGCACCAGCATGTCTCACTTACAATAAAAAAGGACATTTCCAGTACTATTTAATATGAACATAAAGGAAACTGTGACTCAGTCTTACTTTTCAGTCACCATAGCACTTGTTTGCTGGATCTCTTCCTCTTCAGCCTGCTTCCTGCATTCGGTGTCCACCTCCACACTGACTTCTGAGTGAGGGAGCGAGGCTTCTCTGACTACTCCAGCTCGCTGACTCTCCCTAGTGACTACTCCAGCTCGCTGACTCTCCCCAGTGACTACTCCAGCTCGCTGACTCTCCCCAGTGACTACTCCAGCTCGCTGACTCTCCCCAGTGACTACTCCAGCTCGCTGACTCTCCCCAGTGACTACTCCAGCTCGCTGACTCTCCCCAGTGACTACTCCAGCTCGCTGACTCTCCCCAGTGACTACTCCAGCTCGCTGACTCTCCCCCCTAACTACTCCAGCTCGCTGACTCTCCCCAGTGACTACTCCAGCTCGCTGACTCTCCCCCTTGACTACTCCAGCTCGCTGACTCTCCCCCCTAACTACTCCAGCTCGCTGACTCTCCCCAGTGACTACTCCAGCTCGCTGACTCTCCCCAGTGACTACTCCAGCTCGCTGACTCTCCCCCCTGACATGGCACAACCAGACTGCTTCCCCAACCCCCTGTGCGGTCTGGTTGCTCGCCACCTGTGCCATCTGCTTTACTGGCATGTAGGAGACATGTTGTGGACTGCTAGGTAAGAACACATCGTCACTGGGGGATGACTGTCGGGGCGGAGGGAGGGAGAGGCCTGGGGGTTTTATGGAGGCTTTATGGAAAGAGGGATAGGATCTGCTGCTGCGCATGATCTGTGACCGGGCGCAGTGTTGTGACATTGCGGTTCTGTGAAGGCGTACTTTGGTTGGTACAGTCCGTCCAGCTGGAAGGGTTTGAAACCTAGTTCCCCAGCGACAACCCTCTGAAAAGGTGCTGCATCTGGGCCAACCGTAGCTCCTATGAGCCTGTCGGAATTCTGGGCTTGGAGACCTCGAAACATCCACTCTTCGCGAGGGCCGGCAGGCCGCTGAAATACTGGCATAGTCAGTCTGCAATAGAATGAAAGCATCTTTATTCTGCTGTAGAGATAATGCTGAAAACAATGACAGTGAATCACATCCTTAGGACACAACATCCAGTGCCAAAATGTTCTGGTGTCTAAAAGGTTAATACCCATCAATGTTTAGTCATGTTTTTTTTGTCTAAAATAAAGTCTGCTATATTTATTTATTGACTGGCTGGCTGATTACAGGACAACACATTAAATGACATTTCATTTGAAGATAAATGCAGTTAATAAAATGCTTTTATATTTTTTGTCCCAAGATTTATTCATGTCTGTTTTAAAATCTGAGCTAAACCTCCTGCACAATGCAATTATGATAAACAGAAAACCCTCTGAGTGACAAAATGAAAAATTAACAGAGGACCACGAAAAGGTCTTACCTTAATTTCTCCATTTCTCACATCAGTGCAACTTCTTGAAGTAAAGCCATGGGGTAAAGTCCCTGAAATAAACACAATTCTACCATGCTTTATTCCCCGCACACTTTAAATCGACTTCGTCTTTTGCTGAGTAAGTTCTATGGGGACTATTAGTAATGCGTTGATAAGCCTGCTTTTTCTATGCAAAATTCTTGGCATCCACTACAGCACTGCACAGCCCTGCCCTCCGACAGGAAGCAGTGATAGCGCCACAGATTTATTTTGTGTGAACAGACAGTGCCGCAAACAAACTACACTAAAGCCAGTCTTTTTTAGAATAAACTAAAACCCACCCTGTATAAAGCTTACAAAAAAGCTGTTCACAGGCAAGAGCACTAGACATATTGGGACAGAGGAATGAACTTGTGGTCGCACAGGTCCCATTCGAGAACTAGTGCTGAATAATATTCAAATAAATCCAGAGACATGACTATTGCTGAACAAATATTTCCTCGTTTGATAAATGAAGGAAATTATAGCCGAACCATCGCTGCTGGGTTACGGTAACAGGTTTTGGAGAATGTAAGAGGCTACATGCATTAACGATGAGAGCAAATTTGGGTAAAACGATTTGAAACAGACGTACATATTGTGACACATGTATAAACATATATAGGTTATTGACTGAAGACACAGTAATCTACCATTCCGTATTGTCCTCTTCCCTTTTCTGGAGAGAGTGAGTTGCACCTGTTGTCGAACGCGAATACTTCTGTCTTTCAGCTGGTTGGTGGGATGTGTGATTTTGTCCTTAGAGGGTAAAGCCAAACTTGTGTTGGTTTCAAACGCCTCTTGCGCGGGTAAGACGGTCTTAATGAAATGCCGCGCCTCAAAAGACATTCTGTAAATGACTGAGAATATTAACCGAATGTCACTTCAATTAATTCAACGTTTTGTTTTTTGTCCATGTCAAAATATAAGATGTACGCCAACTTTATACCTTGATCGCCAGGGTGTAGATTAACACACCCATACTTTATGACTTGGTTCTGTAGGGCTGTTATCAAAGGTGTGGTTTTAGTATCGTCACCTGAGTATCGGTTTACCTAGCAGGAAGTGTAGTGTAGTGTAGTGTAGTGTAGTGTGCATTATAGCTACCGGTTTCACGAGCATTCACGAGCTTTACACTTTTAACAGCGTGGGAGGAATGGTTGCACACTGTCTATCCTCATGTAACTTAGTTTATTTTTGTTTTTGTTTTCTGTTTTGTTTTTTATGTAAGTCTATGTAGCTTGGTTTCTCATTGTTTAAGTTTTGAGGGATCAAAATCAATAGATTTTCAACGTGAAAGGAGCGTTTATATTTCATCCTGTGCCACCAGAGGGCAGAGCATACGTGGGCATTCCTGATCAAACGTTTTGGAGAGGGAAAATTAAAAAGATGAGTAAGTACATTGTGTTTAATTAATTAATTTTTGAATTTCGGGATGTGTTTTTTTTACGTAATTAATCACTAAACTTTGAACGTTTTGAATATTTGTTTCACGGTAGCATTAGTGGGGATTTTGAAACCTCCAATGTCTTAGTTCATATTTGTACAACATCTTCAAACCTGTATTACAGTGACATTTCGGTGTGAATCTTCCATCCACTAACTACTTGATGAACTGTAATAGATGTAACAGATCGCTTGTGATAGAAAAAGAGTTGCTACCAAAGTAATCTGGTTACTTTGTATGTATTACGAGTTAAAGTAGGAAACTTTTTAGAATGGCTGGTAAAAAAAACCTTTTTGTCAAAAAGAAGAGTGAAAAGAAAATTCATTGGTTACTGACAGTGTTGAAGTGGTGTCATCTCATTAAGTGTCAATAATATCAACACACTGATTATTCCCCACCTAAACAGCTATTGCAGACAATCATTTCTTTCTGAAATTACACAGCATAATGTCCTTGATTACACTTAGTGACAGAAAACAATGCAAACAAATGCTAGATATGTGTAAAACAAAACAAAACAAAACTGAAAGACGGGTGAAAAGGGACAATTGTTCCCTAAAAATCCTGTAGACACAATCAAGAAAGTGCCATCAAAATAAATTGCAGATGTGTAGTCATCTGAATCACTGTATTAATTCATGTGTTCTTAGAAAATTGTGAGCACTGGCAGAAGCTGATACTAGAAATGTTCATACACAACTGTCCACTAAGCCCACTAATTCATTATTAGTCATGCACCTGTAATGCACTGGACTCTGGAGGCCATCAGATGGCCAACATGTAACCAAATTTCTGTGTTCTAAGATTTGAACAGAGAAGTTGAGAGAGAACCACTTAGTGTTTAAGTGAAACAAGTCAACCTAGATGACTTAAGCTAGATAAACAGAAAGCAATGTTCAGGGCCTACTCTGACAACATAGACAATTATGGACTTATACTACAACACACTTGGTAACAGATGCCGCTGTCTGCACAGCTGTCAAACAACCCGTGTGGCCATTCATCCCAGTCAAGATGACTATTTGGTCTGTGCCTTTGGTTGGGTCACTATAGTCACAGAGAACTAAACATCAAATCAAACAAGGATGTCATTTTAAAACATCTTGTGGACTTTATTGTCAGCTGGCATTTATACATAACACAGAGAAGTCAGACAACTCTGGTGGAAATGAACATAGTTGAGCATGCTAATCACATAATCAGACATGTGGCATAAATGCATAAAGGATTTATAATGCTGTGGAGCTTAGAGAAGGAGAGAGGGGGAAAGCCTCTCCCTCTGACTGAGATAGCTGTCATGTGAGGTGGAGAGACAGTGGACAATTGAACAGTTGAAATGAGGAGAAGAATGGAAGAGTACCCCAAAACAATACTAAAACAAGTAAACAAACAAGACAAATAAATCTGCATACAGAATATTGCACAATGTCAAACGTCTTAACTTTCACAGTTAATGACCAAACAGAAAACAGTAACAGTTCAAGTCAATAAGCACATTGCAGTCATGCTGTCACACACTGTCACCGTTTGCTAAAATGCCACATTTCGGCTGGGTCTAATTTCTGGGCAGACAGAGAATGTGTGAGTCTCAGAACTTTTGAATGTGCATGTACTACGAGACATCTTCAAATACCTTTGCGATGAAATATAACTAAGACAATAAAGATACACCAGATAAAAGGCTACGTTGAGTTCTGAGGTCACTACAAAAGCCAATGTAATATCTCAGATTTCCTATAATGGATTTGTTGGGGTCTTTTTGCTAGAAGCTGCTGAATGAAGCCTGCCCACTATCTGAGATCTTCACCTTCAAAAAGACAGGAACCAGTCCCAAAACATGTTTTATAAATCGAAAGATTCTGTTTTGCATTGGAAATAGAAGCTATTTCCTAAAAGATATACAGAAAAATATCCTGCAGTTGAATGGAATAATCTTAAATTCCAATGATGCTGCGTTCCCAATTCTTGATGTGTTAACGTTATTGCAGTTCGCTAGGGAAATGTGAATTACTCTTTTACAACAGTAATTTGCGCTGACTCGGTGGGGGCGACTACAGAATATAGCTTTTCAGTAATGTGTAGTAAATGAAACGACTTTCGACTGTTTTTTATGGAGGAAATTAACACATACAGCTAAAAACTACAGGCTGCGGGGGTAAACCAGCTGCCACACCAGGCTTTTGTCTCGCTAGCTCCCGCACTCGGAGGGGGCGACAACAGGCTAAGCGGTCTCTTTCCAATAACATGTAGTAAATGGAACGAAAAGTTAGTGAACTCAGAGTCCTGTGTTGCAAACAGAATGGGCATTCTTGTCTTTTGGCCATCCACAATGATATGAATCGATTTGAAGAAACATAATGGCTGACGCACAGACATGCAATTATGTTTTTTTCCGCCCGAATAATAACACGCAACTTCGGGTAGAAGAAATATGTTTCCATCGTGTTATTTGTGCTTTCCCGAATAAACGTATTCGGGTACATCCCTACTCTCCACTAACCACATCGTTTTACAGTTCTGCACTACAACTACAGCGAATGGTGTGAAAAACGCTGCTGGCCTTACTAGCCCAAATGAAAGGATTTATCATGAAAGAGGAAAAATGACACTAACTGACCATCTGAAATTGGGCAAAATGGGAAAACAGCTCAGCTAATCAAAGACCAAAAAGGAGTGCAGAAGTTAACAAGCCTTTCATTTACAAAAGCTAGAAGTCACAAATGTTACAGCATGTTTTCAAGCACAGATTTAACTTCTTGAAATTCTAATTGAAAAACAGCCACTAAACTAAATTTGAGTCATGTCTGGTTTTGATCCCTAGTCAGTTCGAAAAACAGCAAGGCTCAAACATCCTTTTCGCACAAAATCTCCACATCCAAATGATACTAATGGATGGTTTGCTTCACTTTCCCAGTAATTTAAAGACCTGATTTTCTCAACTCAGTGGTTATGTTCCATAAACCTTATATTTCCTACACTATTACATGTCAATTACACTCTCCAAAAATGGTTACCCTAACAGTTTTACCAATCTTTGACACATTACCAATGAACCGTAACTCAGTGCCGATGCTTAACCAATGCTTTGGCTTTCCACAACCAATGTTAAATGTCCATTCAGTTTTCCTCCTCCGCCTTATTCAATAGTGTTATTTTAGTATTTTGCTCATGATACTTCTTCAGTAAATTTCACTGGCAGTTGTTTGTGAGGCAATGAAGAAAGGCATGAGATGACTAATGACTAACTGCACATTCCTGGAATGTATAAAAGTATATATGATCTGGACAAAAATAATTAATTATTCAGTTGAAGGGTTATGACCTCTCAGTCAAAAGAACAAGTGTAGACATAAGTGCCTTTCAGCACAATGGTTGGACTTCCTTGGTTTAAGAGTTTCAACTTGAAAAAAAACTCATGGCAGCTCCTGCTATGTGAAACTGAAATTTTGAAATTTTACTTTGAAAACGAAGTTTTACTCTGATTTCACACACATCCATAAGATTTCTCATAAGCCATACAGTATTTATACAGAGTTGTGATCAAAAATGTCAGTACCCCTGGCATGTTTCAACAAATCTCCAAGGATGATCTAAGCTCTGCATAATACAAGATCAGATATGATACCTTTCTACAGATTTTCCTCCATAATTATGGTGTATTAACATACACCTTTGTGTCACTTCTATTTGATTCTTAATTGTTGCTTTAAAAGGAAATCGCAAAGACCCAGAGAAGTTTATTGTCTTAAGACAGCTTTAGTTAGTCAAATGATTGCAATTCCAAGATTGAAATATTATTCCATAGCAACTTCACAACGTATGTGATAGTTCTATCTGGCTTCAGCAACTACCAGTTCTGGGCAAAGGCCCATTTCTACTTGAATTTTGGCACACATAATCACTTTACTATTTTGAATACAAAAAAATATGTTGAATATGAAAAGATTAACTGAAACATACACTTTAGACCGGAATACCCGACCATTTGCATTCACCCGTGTTAAATTAACTAAGGATAATTATAGTGTACCACTCAGGCATAAAATTGGAAAATCAACATGTAACTCCTTACAGTAGCAAGTACAGTAATAGTGTTTCCAAGTAAGATAATGGTGAACAAAAAAGCTGTATCAAATAAACAACAGAGGTATTGATTCATAATGGATGCTCAAAATATTTTAATTATAATTCAAATGTTTACATGAAAAAAGTTTTTTTTATCATTTTTTAAAAGATGGGTATCAAAATTATTGGAATCCCTAAAGCAGTAAACCTGCCTGGAAGATAATGCATTGAGACTGTCTGTGAAAAACCAAACAAATAAAACAACAAATAAAGAGAATTACAGAATCTGGTTGCATCTCAGGGTTATAAAAGCCTTGGAGGGATTGTCTTTACTGAGAGCAACTACCCAGTGCAAGGACCTGGCATCTGCTAAATGGCAATGACACTTGGATTTAATAAGTTTCTATGGTGAGATGAGACAAAAATAGTGCTCTATGGCCACATCCCCCAGAAGAATATGTGCCACAGGAGGAACAATGCAGAGAAGCAGCTACGACTCTAAAAAATCGTGGCATCACGGGTGGTTTGCGTCCAATGGTCGTGGTTCCCGTGTTGAGGTCAACAACATCATGAGCTGTGCTGAAGTAACAGGAAATTTTAGCCAAAAACCAAGTTGCCTGAAACTTGGCCACACGAAAATCTTCCAGCAAGACAATGACCGGAAGCACATATCAAAATCCACATGGAAATGATAACTTGATCATAAAATCAACAACCTGTGATGGCTATCTCAGTCTCTTAAATTAGAACGTTTGACTTAGAGATGGTGGTACATGAAAGTAAAGGACAACAAAGGTCAGGGAAAGTTTTTTTTCTTTGTTATGAAAAAATGGTCCCAATGGAAGTGCTCCAGTCTCAAAACAAATTACAGAAAAATATCCATGCAACTGAAGATGCAAGACGGACATGCAAGGGTGCCAGTAATTCTGAATTTTTAAAAAAATGAAGGTAATTTTCTATTCCAGTGAATCATTATTAGAGTAAAATATAAAACATATGCTAAACACTTACAATATACCTCAAATTCCAATCATACTTGATCTGAATGCACTCTAAAAATAATAAGAAACAGAAAAAGATCATTTTAAAAGTCTGTGTCCTGCTGGATGAAGTGGACTTTAAATGGTTTAAGTCCCAGGAAGCAGGAAACTACAATTACTGGCTTGGCATTCACAGTGCTTCCAAAACATTTTTGTAATGTATGTAATTACAATGTTTCCAAAAGTAGTTTCTATTTCCTGGTTTAAATCTACAAGTGGTAGTAATGTAAAACTTCAAAAGTAGCCTCTGTTTCCTAGTTTAAATCATTGGACAAATCAGTGGGAAGACCTTGAAGCTGACCACAACATTAGCATTGTACTTTTGGACCTACAACATGCACTTTAATGTCAGTTAGTTGTGCATAAGACTATAGCCATTATTTGCTATTATTCCTACCAAGCACTTCTACACAGAACTTTGATCAATGTCACTAAGTTATATGAATGTTTTTAGTTCAATATGCTACATATTAACATAACACCCATTTCATCTAACAGTCCTGGCTGTAACAGGACTGCCAGTAGAAAGTTGTAAACAGTCACAGAGTTCCTTGACAAATACATTATTCCTTTATGATACAACAAAGGTCAAAGAAAGAACAGCAAATGAAACAATGAAAAAAAAGAAGACAACAAAACACAAAACGAACCTTGTGGCCCTGTGTCCTCAAAATATGACATCTTATTCAGAGAGTAGTGGTCATACATATCCAACAGGTCACACTAATGAAAATACTTGAATATAACACATATTTTTATATACATACAAAAACAAAAAGCAAAAAAATATAAAACACAGTATATCCTGAGAAAAGAGGTGCTGTCACTTCATCTTTGTTTACACAGTACAGTTTACACTGTACTCAGTACAGTCTCATTGCAGTAAAACAGGGGACCTGGAATCTCACTCGACAGTTAAGAAAGCCACACCTCAAAAATCAAACAAAATTATTTCCAAACAGTTCAAAATGAAAAACAACAACAACAACATCAACAACAAAAATCCAAGTGTAAAATCAATAAGAACACTTATTGTGTTAAATTTAAGCAATAAAATCCAGTGTCCCAGTTCATATATTTTCATCAGTTGCAACCTTCATTTGACTTTTTACATGCTACCATATTACCAACCAGGGGATGCACAAAACATCATTAGTTGGTTGTCAAGATGACTGGTCTCCAAGAGGATCTCAGAAAAAAGGAAACACCTTGAACCAGCTTGTTTTTTGTCTTTCTAAGCACCTCTTACTCCACTCATATTCCGAACAGTGTTTCTTCAAAGGTGCAAAATAGTAAGGCATTTCTGAGACTACTGCAGGTCAATCAAATGCATACATTAGGTGCAGACAAATTAAACAAGAGTGATGAGGTGGGCTGAACACCTTGACAGCTTTTTTAGGGATATGTTCTTCTTTAAGAATCTTGTGAACAACATGGCATCTTCTTTTAAATAAGACTTTGGGTAAAAAAAAAGAAACAAAAAACAAAACAAATAAACAAACAAATAAACAAAGCAGTGTCCCTGTCCTGCAGAGACATGTTCTCTCTTTTGTCTTGTTTTTCCCCCAAAACCCTTGTAAAAAAAAATATGCCAGTATTGCTACATATCTGCATGAGGTTCAGGACAAAGACGGTAGTTCCTTGCAAGTGTTTTCTCATCTCTGGTCATTCCTTCCTCCATGGAATACAAACTCCTGCTCAAATAGATGTGAGTATATTGCTAAGGCCAGTTGTAACCAAAGTGGCTGCTGGTTCCTTTGGTTTTGCTGATACTGCTGAAACAAGACAAAGAGAATTGAATCACAATTGGACCAGTGTGCACAATACTATTCAGAAGGCTACACAAAACAGTTACATTTCTTTGTATCAGTGGAGATGTGTTCACATTCACATTAGCTTTTATATAAGCACACATAGAAAATCAGTCATTTTTTACTTTTTTTTTTTACCTGTAAATACCTTTGTGGGTGAGTACATTGAAAAAAAATAATATCTGTTCCATGAAGAAGTAGCCCATGTCTTGTCACACAAAGATTTTAGTCACGCATTATCACCACCTTCATTTAAACAGTGTAATAATGCACAATAGTAGATTATAGTGAAATATGCACTTTAAATTGAAAATGAGCGCAGTCTCTGATTAAGCCACACTTATATCTTCAACCCAAAATAAAAGCAGACATTAACGTGTATACATAAGGCTGGGAATACTGTCATTGGTTTCCTGTAATAAAGATGCACATTACACAGCATTGCATAAACTCCTGCTTACTCCTTACAGACTAATTCCTGTATCTGATTTCTAAGCATCACCACAAAACCTAAACACTACAGTATAAGGTGCTTTACAGTTCAGTAAAGATCTCTAAAGTTAGTGATGTCCCAGTTTGTGCACACTACACTGATGTAGTGCACAGTATGTCCACAAATCTCTGGATGAGTATAATCCATACCATGCCTATGGTGGCTTCGAGAGCAAAGGCACAACATACATTTCCAAGGTTAAGTATTTTGACAAACAATTAAGAGTGACCTACGCCAAATATTCTACATCCTCCTTGTAAAAGAACATCCAGAGATATTTTCATAAGCTAGTTTAATAAACAAATGAGCAAATAAAGAAAAACCTTAATTGTGAATGTCTTTACAATCACACTGGAGCACTGGAGTATCATAAGCCTGTTATAGCTTGGTTTATATGAACCACTTTGATAAACAGTTCTGATGTTTTCAGAGTCAAGGAAAAGGCAACATCAGCAAAATAAAAAGTCACTTATCTGCTCTGCAGCCCTGCAGGCAAGACTTTCTACATGTAATGGCTGCTCTGTCCTAGTTTTTTTTGTTGTTGTTGTTGTTTTTTGGGTTTTTTTTTTTTAGCGTGTGTGCATGTGTATGCATGTACAAGTGTGTCTATAAATGCAGGAAGAGTTGAGAGCTATTAGGATATGTGCGTGTGTATATGAGTACCTGTATGGCGTGGAATGTTAATAGGTTCCTTTTTCTATTTCCTCAGTTCTTGTAAAACTCTTTCAAAATGTATTCATGAAGAGCATCCAGCACCCAGGCAGCAGCCCATACAACATAATTAATGACTCCTGATGTGAAGAGGAGGCATCACAGGAATGTGCTATTGTTTTCGGATCAAAGGCCACAATAAAGCTTAAAGGTCTTAGTCACAACTGCACTCTTTGTTCTATCGCCCAAAGAGTATGGATGAAACCTCAGGCACATTATAACTACAAACTACATATTCGGTACACCTGTGTGCACTCAGCTGAATCACACATAAGTAATTATGTCACTCTGATGAGTGCCTGTTACGCCTTCTCAGAGCTGCCATGACGGCAGTGTCACAGGCACCACGTTAACACACAGAGGAGGAAAAAAGGGTAATAAACAGGAAGCCATGGCACTAGTGAGTGTCATGGTGGAGGCTGGTGAGGAGGAGGGAGTGGGGATAGTCTTGCCTCACATTAATCTGTAGAGTAAAACAGGAAGTCATAATGCTTGGTTTTGGTGAGGAAACAGTGACTAAAATAACCCAGAACATGGAAATGATCTTGTTTATGTGGATGAGCACAAATGTTGCTGAAATACACATGCTCTTTAAGGTTCAGTAGAGGAAGGCAAACCCAGTTAGACAGGACTGTAGGGCTTACTCCTGATACAGGTGTTACCATAGCTTTTACTGGTTTGAGTGAAATCAGAACACACTTTTACTAGAGGCCTGTAGGAGTGTTCTGCTTGATTACTTGTTTAATCACCAAATAATGTTCCATAAAAATACATGATCTTGCCATTTCATTGAGACAACATTTCAACTGTGTATGGAAGAACTCAAAATATCATCTCATGAGTATCACATGCTCCCAAGGCTTTAAAGATCACATCAAGTATTATGGTGTACTGTGAATGCTCCTTAATGCATCGTACATGCAGACTGCAGCTTAGGTAGATCAAAACAAGGACATTTGAGCTGGTTCCAGAATACTAAGAAATAAACTTTTGCATACTTCAACCCTGCCACATGAAGGCTTTAAAGTTACATAGAGTTGATGAATTTTGTTGGAATTCACATCTTTCTTAAAGAACAAAAGGACTTGAACTGCAGTAAGCTAGGGCTCCTCAGTATAGAGTGTTCATGGAACTGAGCCTCACTGAGCCTGAGTGCACAGAGGCAGTATTTCACATAATAATCCAGAACCAAGGCCTCTGCAAGCAGGAGACAGGTAATAGTTCATATAACTAATGTCGTTCATACTACTACTTAAAGCTCTTCAATCTGATTTGCAAAACATTAAGCCAATAAAGACAGAAACATTATGTGATTACTAGTCACATTTAAAGATGTAAAACTACACCCAAGGAGAGCCAGCAAGTCTGTAGTGTTCCAGAAATGGTACATTATCTCACCAGCATGTGCTCTTGGTGAAACTGGTCTCCAATCATCTGAAGTTTCTGTCCAATCTGGGCCTCCATAGCTAGAGCAGGCTCCTGATCTGGTTGTTCCATCCTCCAGGGTTCCTCCTCTAACACAGCCTCACCCCTTGGCCTCAGGGACAGTCCAGGTGAACACAGTAGTAGTGCTGCACGACCTGATTGAGAGAGACAGATGGATAGACAGATAGAGAGAGAGAGACAGAAAAACAAACAAACAGACAGACAGACAGATAGATAAATAGATAGATAAAAAAGACAGACATCTTATTTTAACCACTCAAATGCTGAACTTATCTGTGACATTGAACCTTGTAAAGTAAAGACATCAATGACATCACTTCCTTGTTTTTCCCTATAAAAATGAAAATATCTGAACATCCCCTCAAAAACTGCATGACTGACATAATTGATGCTAATTTTCTAAGTAACCTAAATTGAAATAAATTTTGAGACACACATTTCTACATTAGACCACAAAGCTGTCAGCCTGACTTCAAAGATAATCAATCTGTCTGGAATTCATAGTTTTTGTAAAGTAACCACGACTTATACAAATGACCTGTTTTCATTAAACGATTCATACAACCTAAGTGAAAAATTCTTCACATCTTAAGCTCTTGCAAAGATTTGGAGATACCACAGCAGCTAAGATGAAAGGAGAATGACTGTATACACTCTATACACTGATGTGTGGAGAAATCCCAGGCTCAGACTCCTCCCTCCCAAACTCTCCCCCCTCCCTCGAGTTGTGTGCAGGATACCCTTACCATAGAAGAGTCGTCTGGGGTCTTCCCTCACGCCGCAGGGCAGCATGCTGTTACACTGTGCCTGTGAGTGGCTGGGTGTCTGAGTCGCTTTGTCTTCCTGCTTTACCTGTCTAAAGGAGGATCGCCAACAGTATGAACTATTACCAAACACATCGTCCTCATCATCATCCATGAGGGGCATCCCAGGAGGAATTCACCTGAAACAACAGAAGACCCCTTAGAAATATGGAAATTCTACTTTGGATTTATTGAATTTATTTTGTATTAAATTTTGTACTTACTAAATTTAGACTGTTTCAAATGAGAATTGAGAGTAGGGTTAGCCAGCACTCATGAACACTGCCAATTGTGTTAATGTGGATGCCTGACCAAGCTTGATGCACCGCTACTGGGAATCAAACCAGAGAAATGAACATTTTAGCGGTGAATATTTGTCTGTTGACCGAACCCTTAGAAACAAACAAACAAACAAAAAATCCTTAAACTGGGGGGTATTCCAGAGAGCAGGTTTAGTGAAAACACTGAGTTACTTAATTCAGAGTAAGTAGTAAACCTCCTCATAGAAGAGCCCTATGGTTTCATTCTCCTAGCAAAAAAAAAAAGCCATAGGGCTCTTCTATTAGAAGGTTTACTACTTGCTCTGAGTTAACTAACTCAGAGTTTTCATTAAACCTGCATTCTGGAATAACCCCCTGGTGTTTAGAGATGTTGCTGAATGAGGTCTTCGAGGATCTCAAGATATTTTTGAATTTCCTGAATTATTTGAGACACTTCATTGAACAGCAGTAAATCATGTTGCCTAGAACAACACTGATATTATCAGAAATCCCAGAAAATTCATTAACTGTGGCAAAAGATCAGTTTAGCAGCTGAAGCTGCATGTTCGTAGGTCTTACGGCTTATAAGATGTTTTTAAATGACTCACTAGGGTTACAAGGTATGAAAATTGTTCAACACTGAGTCTGGAATGCAACATGTATATTAGGAAAAAAACAGTCTGAACAATGGGCTGCATTCATGAATCTGTTCAGTGTAGTATCCCTCCCCAGCTAAACTGCACACATCTTGAACATGGATACGTTAGAGGCAGAACGGTCTGAAGGGTTTCCCTGTTGAATACATACTAAAACAGAATACATACACTGTTTAAAAGCAGTTTTGTCACTTTACAATCTGAACTTCAGCTATGTTCAGATATCTAAAAAAAAATACTGCTTTAGAGTATATATTCTCCTGTTGTCTAAAAACGCATGATACACAAGATACATTCAAAGTAATTTGAATTACTGTGTCTTTTATACTCCTTTTACAAACATGACGTGCAGATCTATTTCCAGATCAGGGCTTGCAATATGGTGAATAGGCTTTTTTTTGCCATAGCAATTTCTTTACAATTCAAAACCAATTGTGTCCCATTGGCAGGGCCAGCTGGCCCTAAAACCCCATATGACATACTGGAATTGCCATAATGAGACAGCAAACATGCTCATTTTCATCAGTAACAAGCATGATAGAAGAAGGAAGGATCTCTACAAAAAGAGAGAGTCTCAAAAATTCACCTGAAACCTGCCCTTTAATGTGTAAGTTATTTCCAACTGGGGACATAATGCTATCTGGAATGCAACATTCAGTTAGCGTCATCTAAGAGAGAAGTGGTGTCTAGTTGTCCAAAACTGTTTTCATCCCTGTTACCGGGAATAGGGCATTGAACCAACGCTATGATTGCAACAACACTAGCACCTTTTTTTCAAACTGTATGCTAATTAAAACAACTTGATACTAGAGATCAATATCTTTCTGAAGGGTAATTCGTTTTTTTTAATGTTAGGGTTTATCCTGCTGTGACACTTTCACTCAGTGTGTCCTTCAACCAAATCAACAATAACAAGGAAACAGTAGCTTAAGTTGGGGGTGGGTAATGTTCTCCTTTAACATCTAGCGACAAACTATACGCGCTTAACACCTTTCAATTTTTTTTAATGATAAAGGATTAAGATCGCTACAGTTTAACAAAGGACGAAAACACAACGAAGTACATGCGTAACAGAAAACATTTACAATTTGCATGTCTTCACTCCATTTGATCAAGTCCCGGAAGGTAGCTGATATGCTAAGGCGGCTTCAAAAACAAAGCTGACCTAGTGTTAGTTTTGTTTAGGAGTGTTTATACCGTACCTTTCCTTCACTTGCTAAAACGCCGCCCACCCTAACACAAGAGTTTTTCTCCTATATTTAGCAACACTGAAGACAACGCGAACAGTGTGTACATGTAGAATATTTGTTATCTTGCTGAAGTCACCATTTTTAATATCACCAATTCCCTCTTCGGTGTAATTGACTTCACGCGTCTTACCTCTGTTCCGTGCTCCAAGAGTCTGTACTGCCTTCGCTTAACACAGTAACTTGTTCAGTGACTTGTTTTTCTTTACAAAGTCCTTTCTCTCTCCACTCGCAATTGGCATTCTTCGGGGTTTCAGTACATGGGCTGTTATCTTTTTCATCTACTTCTGTATCAAATTACTCCTCCCTTTAAAATCACATCACGTAAAGCGACTGAATAAATCGCAATTAAAGGTACAGTCCAAGATTTTAACTCTTGGCTGGAAGCAAGCCAGCACCGTCGGATTGCTGATCATCATTTTTTTTACACATCATAACTGTCAGCTGACCACATTATTTACTCTTGCCATGACTTTTTGCATGTTAAGAAGATGACAATTAACAGGTACTGTTGACAGAATTTACAGATCCCAATTAGATAGTCATTTGAGAAATGTAGGGGGAAGAAAAGGAGGAAAAAGTTATCACCTGTTAATCTGTCTAGACAAAATACCAGTATCTCGCAGGAAAAACGATTATCTCATGGCTAGTTAGGAATACACAAACCAAACAAAAATGGTTTGTTTGGAGCAAAATTAGGCTTGACTGCACCTTTAAGATTACGCTACGGCATAAAGAGAAACCAATCAGGTCGTTTGTTATGATCCCGCCTTGTTTCTGTGTAGTCAGACACGTGGAAGGGAAATTCCTATACTTCGGAAGTTACGTAGACACTCTCGGTTAGCAACATACTGCGTGTGGAGAAAAACACGTACTCTCTGTTAAACGAAGAAGGTGGATGAAAGTGCAGCCGACAGTGTTATTCTGATTTTGATTCTTCTATTGTTCTCTCGATGAGCTCATTCGAGAGTGTCCATAAAGATTATTATTTACAAAATGTAAACTGGATGCTACATCAAACAGGTTCATTCTGTAATGAACACTGGTTAAAACGTAAAAACAATTTTCGAACGGCAAAGAAAACTCAACCAAATGTTGAATTTCTTCGACTGATGTTTCATAAATATGCAATTGTTTTAAGTCGACACTTGGCAGAGAAGGTAAAAATTGGTATACTGGCACTTGGCATGCAAGATGACATCCTTCAAATCATACCCACTTGATGATGTCAGTGTATATTTTAGTTTGCTAATGGTTCACGCAGAGCCTTTTTACTGTGTGTATAACCAAATGATCAGTTGTGTAGTCATTCAAGTTTTTAGGTTGATGCGCAGTCATCACAGAGGATAAGCGAGCTTGCATGATCTTCAGGCATTTTCACAAACAGCATTGTCCTGCTTGGTCTTGGTTGAGAATTAATAAATTTCCATTCGTTTCACACAAGTACAGATCTCCAGGGCAGAGTCTCACTGACTTAGTGTGCTTTCCCCTCTTACTGCCTGCTTTTTCATATCTATATTGTGTAGTGTTGTGCTGCAAGGCCAGGGGAAAGTATTACTTGTAATTTGTGTGATGTTAGTGGGACAAAAACATTCCTACATGGTTACATCAGTGAATCATACATATGCGAAGTTTCACAATTAACTGCACGAAGTGGCATGACCAAAAACAAACAAACAAACAAACAAAAGCCGTGCTGCTGTAGTATAGTTTATATCTAGATGACTATTTAAATACAAATGTCGGAAAATGTGTGATTGAGATATGAGTTTTTAAAATGTTGAACATGGCCTATAGGCAGTAGGTGATTTGTTATTTTTTAATAGGGGGGATGGCCCAGTGGTCACTAACACTACTCTATAGAGTATATAGAGGGATAGCAGGTTAACAAGGGGCATGCATTTTGATCATTTCGCTAACAAGGGGGATGGCATCCCCCCTCATCCCCTTACAAATTGCCTACTGCCCATAGGTGACACTGAGAAAAGGTACAGAGACTTGCCATAATGGTAAGAGATCAAGGAGTACTATGCTTGTAAATTTTCATCATCATCAACCAGCCCATTAAACAGAAAGGGCTTTTTTCCCATATGGTATGTTCACTGCCGATATTTACTGCAGAAAATATTGTCATCAAAGAAACCCAGTGTCACTGCAGTCTAATTCCAGGTAAATGTTTAGTCTTTTAAATGTAAATGAAAGGTTGACTGAGAGTATGAGTTTGTAATTTGTCAGGCTGACCTACAGATAGTGCTAGAGAGTAAGAGAAAAGCCCTGCCTCTGTGATCGTCAAGCAATGGATAATGCCTGTGAAGCTTCATTGTCATCATTTCATGCATTAAGCAGGTATGGCTCAGTTCTTAACACAGAGTGAATTATATGGCTTCATACTTTGTAAATTAATAAATGAGAATGTACTGCAGGAAGGTGATGTTCTAAACAAGGACAATTTACCTTGTGTACCAGAGAAAACTGCAGAGAATATTGTATAGGTTGTTGTTTCTGGCCAGTATATGTAAAATTATAAATGCAATCAATACAGTTAGAAATGTAGGTATGTTTGCCTCGTACATCACTAGACTGTATTGAATTAATGTTATTTGCAGGAATCTTGTTATTTCCAGCTGGTGTAAATTTAAGCAGCACCCTGTTTCATTTAACCCTGCCTATGGGATATATGCAGTATCTGGTTTGTCTTTTCCAGTTTAATTACGAACAACTGGTATATAACATATATAATATACTGCATATAATAACTGTAATTAGAGTATACAGTTGTCTCAGAGACATGTTTTGAGGTTGTTGTTTTTTTCTCAGAGAGGAACCAAAGTTGAACTGTCAACTTTGAAAATCCATCCAGCTCCAGGGTGAAACTCTTCAAAACTCTGATAATCAAATTGAAAAAATAAAAATTCATTTACAGTTCCTTTCAATAACGTGTTTACCCATGCAGACTATGTGGTGGCAGAGTGGAGAACAATACCTTAGGTGATTAGGGGCACGGGAAGCATAAATGTAGAAAACTATGTTTCTATGGAAACTGTGAGTGGGTGGGGGTTTGGTGGTAGGAGGTACAAATGGGAAAGGGGGCAAAGCAAACAATCCTGTGCTGACTTTTCCTTCTCAGATGGCAACAGAGCTGTCATTGGCTCGCACATCTTCACATGAGGGAGTGAAAACATAAACGTATGTTTTTTTCTGAGCAGGTATTGGATATGTAGAAAAGTCCCTGCCTGTCTAAGATGACCAATGCAGCACTGGCTTTTCAATAAGAGACCGTCCTTTTAAATGTACAAAACCTACTCACCACATTTTATGCATGTCTATACATCTTGAACTCATTCTACACTCATACCGTAGAATCTGTCTATAAGTAATCAGAGAGAAGTAAGAGAGACAGTCCTCAGACCCTTGTGTATCATCTCAGGTGAAAACAGCTGAATTATTTATTTGACAGTGGGAGGGGGAATAGGGTCTCACCTCTGTCTCTGTCAGACTCAGAGACAGCTGCAGCCTCTTAACAGGAAGACGGTTATTGAATTAAGGTTTTGGCTAAGTTAATTTATTAGCATAGTATGCTGATATTGTAATAAAACCTTATCCACATTACTCCTGTCCTGGCTTCTCTTCACTGGCTCTAAATTCACGACAGGGCTGATTTTAAGGTCCTCCTATTAACATATTAAATTCTACATGGGCTTGTGCTGGCCTACCTATCTGACTTAATCACATTCTATAACCCCCCCCCCCACCACCACCACCACCCTCCACCAGC
This sequence comes from Chanos chanos, assembly GCF_902362185.1. Classification (NCBI taxonomy): domain Eukaryota; kingdom Metazoa; phylum Chordata; class Actinopteri; order Gonorynchiformes; family Chanidae; genus Chanos; species Chanos chanos. The sequence goes on from NC_044495.1 coordinate 17,295,202, forward strand.
CCACCCCCCCCTCTTCTTTTCATCCATCCCTGTCATCTTTCCATTGTCATCCCCTCGTCCTCGCGGCTACTGCAGATTCATGGCTGGTCATCTTCCTGCGCTGCTGTGGCTGTGTCGCCTACCTCTGTTGAGCCCCCTTGCTGCTTTTGTTATCTTTATTCTGTCTACTAATATGTTTTCATTTAGATTATTTATATATTGTTTGCAATTTGCCCACTGGGTTGGCACCTATTGCACATCTCTCTGGCCATGAAGGGGTCTCTTCTGGATGTGGTCCTTCTCAAGATTTCTCCCGTTTTTGCCCATTTGGTTTTTTGGAGAGTTTTTTCTTGCCCGCTGTGAGGATTAAGACAGGGGGTGCCACCCGGCTTTGTTTGCTGTAAACCTGTGGGCACATAAAGCCTTCTGAGACTGTAAACTGTGATACTGGGCTTTAAATAAACTAGAACTTGAACTTAAATGATTGCGTATTGAGATTTCACTCAAAATTGGGCTTTTAATCTCAGAAGTTTGACTTTAATCTTGACATTTTGACTTTACTCTCCAAATACAATTGCGACTTTATGCTGAAAACTTGGATTTGAAATTTCAGTTTTAATCTCAAAATTCCAAGTTCTTGAAATTACATTTCAACTTTATTCTCGAAATTCAGCTTTAATTTTATTCTTGAAATCTCTTGAAGCACAGTCTCGACTTTATTCTCATGATTCAGTTTCGACTTTACTCTCGTATGCGGAGGAGTGTTGGGGCCACCGAGAGAGATAGAGAGAAACAAATGATGCTTGTATGTCAAAATTTAATTCGAAATTTTGCTTTTATTCTCGAACTTTTGAGTCAAATCTCAAAGTTAATTCTATGAATAAACTCAAAATCTAAATTCAAAATTTTGAGAATAAAGTCGAAACATCAAGAAAAAAGTTGAAATACAATCATTTTTATTTCTCTTTAGGTTCCCCGAATATTCCTCTGTAGTAATAATACCCCATGTGAATGTAGTTTTAAGGTTTGTTCACATGCACTGTAGCAAGATACTGGTGGGGACATCTCCCTCCCATTCTTCATGCAATCTATGTCTGTAACCAGTATTACTCTATGATATTAGAGGGGTTGGACTGTTAATAAGTGTTCTTAGCATTACCCACCATGTTTGTTTTGGGGCCGTTGGTTCCTGTTGTGTGAGTACTTTGTTGCTCTCTCTGTCAAGTTAGACAGTATTATTATTTTGCAGTTATTAGGGTAAATCTTCAGGAATGGACTCACCAACGGTTAAGTTCTTACGTATAATGTTGTGCTGTTATGGTAATGCTCTGAGTATTTTCTGTAATTGTTTGACCTGTGTTTGTTCAGATCACATTAAAGGAATAATATTATTTTGGATTAAAAGAGTGTATTCTGAATAAAGTCCAATAAATCTGGTATCAAAACAAAAAACTCTCAGGTTTCCCTTTCATTACCCAGTGCTGTAATATTACATTCAGTTGCCTCACAAGTCACAGTTTGAGTGGTCAAGTTCTGCCAACAAGTGGTGGAACGCACTGTTTTTTTCAAATTTCACTGACACCGGTTTGTAAGATCAGTCTCTGCTACATGTGCCCCCTGTTCTCCCTGGCTGCCACAGACTTGCACCTAGCAGAAACCTAATCCTCCTGAAAAATGCAAGAGCTATTCAACAAAAACAGTCTGGTATCCACTTTCAGGTGGCTTCTAAAAGACAGTTATCAAGTCTTCCTCTAATTGTCAGAGCAAGATAAGTATGTGTGCACTGTTTTTTCCCCATAAACATTGAGTACAAGGAGTAAATGATGACTGGCACTTTTAAGTGGTGTGAGTTGAGGTAAGACAATCACTTAATCATGTCACACTGATTTAAACTACAGTAATTTCCTTCCTGTGTGAAAATGGGTACAATTCATATTTCACAATACTTTGAATAGCTCATAGCATTTAATATGCAGGATATATCCAGTCATTTCCTTCACAGATTTGAATGCTTTTATTTTGCCTTACTAGGTTATACAACAACATGACTTCACACAGATATGTTTTGGACCATTTTGTGTCCTATGGGAGTTATCCAAGCTTGTATAATTGGGACACTACAACCAGAACATGTTTTCAGACTGTGACTTAAGACAAAACTAGCTCCCATTTCATATCATACCACCGTTGCCCCCAAAGTTTCCAGAGGCTGTACATTGCTTGACAGAAAGTCATTCCCACCATTCCCACAATTCCCACAATTCATATCCACCAGCCTGACCAATGCTGTACATTAAGTTGTTCCGAGCGATAGCAACACGATGCTTTTAAAGCAAAGTCAGCGTCTTTCATTCTTTCTCTATCAAATAATGGATATTTTATCATGGACAAAAATCAGAGTCAGTCCTGCAATAAACACATGATTCAGTAACTGTAATGAATATGTGTCACAAGTTATAATACTAAATACTTTATGAGTAAGTGGAGTCATTGTAACAATAGAAAAACATTCAATCTTGTTCAGATCCAGACTGTGTTGAAATATTATCTAGGAGAGACCTTCATACATCAACACACAAATGCCCTTTAATGTATGTTCCATTAAATATTTACAATTTGTTGAGAAGTAGGGCAGCCAATCCAAGGTGCGTAGACTGGGTGGTGCTAAAGTATTCTCTTGCGGTGCTGACCTCTTACTTTGTGTCCAGGCTCAAGGCATAGGGGAGTATATTGCACTTTTTTATTGAGGTCACTCCATCCACTGTCTGTCTGGAGCAGAAAGTGCTCACACTTACCCCCTACTTGTGACAACAAATAGGAGTGGGGGTCACTGGTACTGACTGACCTCTAGCCTTGGTTATGTGAAGCCATTTGTGGCAGATGGTGAAGTCAGATTTTCTAATACACAGAAAACAATGTACCTGTCAATCAGTCTTCAGCAGACAGTTCAACAACACTGGAGAATTCTGCTTAGCCTCCCCTTGCATGCCAACATTACACTAGTACTTCCAAAAAATGTGATAACCATTCAGAGCGATGCAGCATACTATGATGTGGGTCAAATTAATATGATGTCTATGATGGGAAGAATTTTGTACCGTTTTGCATTTAGGGAGATATTGATCATATACAGAACTTTGGTCAGATGGGTTCTGGCTCCTCTTTATAGTTACTTGCCTCAAAACTTAAGTCAGTTCATCACTGGAGTGAATCAGTTCAACAATGACCTATGGTGTTTATGGATATAATACTGCTGACGAAGAGCACACATTAAAACAGTCTAAGTTTAATGGTTATTCAGCAAGCATACATGGGATATATGTCCACTGACCTGCCCTAGCTTGTGGATGAGAAGATGTTGTGTTTAGTTGGTCCAATCACCACAAATAGAAGGACGAAGTAGCTTTTTTTACCAGGTTTTTGATCATGGCCAGGTTGTGCTGACAAAATGGTGGATAGTCATGCCCCTCAAACCTAACCCAACCGCGTTATTGAGGATTCTTGAGGGGCATGACTATCCACCATTTTGTCACAACTGATTGTACTGCATTCCCACAACTTTCAGAGATAAAATCTCTGCTTACACCATTAAACTTGTAAAATCAAATAATTTCAATAGCAACAGGCTGTCTGAACCAGCTGCCCCGTGAGTGGGTGGCCACTTCATGATGTTCATTCAATAGAATTTTCCTTACTCAGTGTATTCAGTATGGTCTCATGATAAGATGCTAATATTTATAAGGATGAGGACAAGCATTAATATTCATCATCTATTCAAATATTCACAGTATTCAAATAATTTTCTCACAGATATGCACTGGTCATGTTCAGTTTTATGGGTATTTGTTGCTGAGAAGCTGACGTTTGCATCAAACCTCTATGTTGAGGAATCATGTTCGAAAACCAGTACATTATGCACTTTTTTGCAAATGAAACAAGTGGAACAAGATGGCACAAATGTTGATGTAGCTTTTTTTTTTTTTTTTTACAAATAAAGTCAAAATTGAATCAAATTACACTCCTTCTGTAGCACAAAAAACTCCAGAAAAACCAGCAAAATGAGACAAACGAAAAATAAAGCTTTCTTTTCTACAGGCTACCTTTCCACTTTAACCTAAAGTAGATTCATACCTATTCTAAAATAAACGACAAAGGAACCTAAACTAGAATATAGAGAACAAAAAGAGAGCACAAAAAGATAAGGGCTCACCAGAAGTCTCTTGCCCCTTTTTGGTCTCTCCCGCTCTGTCTGGTGCAGCGACATCCTCTTTATCCAGTATCAGGTGTGCCCAAGATTACTCAGCAGTGGCACTCAGGTGGCTGAGCCATAGAAACAGGTAACATGCAGATGCTAGTGGGGAGGACCTGTCACGCACACACATGAATCAAGTGAAATGCACAGAGTGTGGTGTATTATAGTGATGTAAAGAGTGACTTCAGTCAAATTACTTGGACACGAGTGATGAATGGGGAAGGAACCATGAAGTTAACTAAACACATTTTTATTGTAAACATGTGTAAGGGAACTAACTTAGAAAGAAAAATGTGCCATTCCTCAACAAAGTCACACAGAATAATCATCGAAATAATTAATTTTATGTACGCCTTTGAGATATTTACAGAGCATCTGTGGTCATACGCTCAATGAACAGTTAAATAACAACATATGATATAACACAGTTAAAAGCTATCAAATTGTGATGTTTATCAATACAAGTGTATTTGAAGTTCTACAGCAAGACATAAGACACATTAGACACAGCAGAACTCCATATATTGATCTGTAGCCCTTCACTACCTCCCTATACCTCTCAATAACCATGGGTCAGATTGGAGCAGGATATAAATTGCTTAAGCACTCACATGTACATAGAATCAGGACTACAGCTGTGTCTTTTGCAACAACAGGAATTTGTTGGATTTGGATTTGGATTGTCTGATCAAAATGTTTCGTTATTTTCATAAATATCAAAAATAATTTTCTCCCATGATTATATCAATCTGTTTCTCAGACGTAAGGTGGGTGACATTTCAGGTAATGATTTGAAGTGAGTTCAGACTTTCTCAAAGAAATATGACAACATCAGAATCTTCTATATTGAAGCGTTACCTACATTTACATTGCAGTATAAATCTTACAAATGCATGGTCTGAGATGACTGGTTAATTGTTATGTGTAACATATTTGTCATAACAGAATAGCTTTTAAGAAAGTAATCACTCTGAGAGGATGAGACATTGAGGGATGAAAAAAAGGAAAATTCCTTTCTTGACAAATTTTGCACTTTCAAACAAGAGCAAAGTCACTCAAATATTCTAATAGCTATCCATACAAAATGTTCTATTGCGGCAAAATGTAAAATGCATCATAAAAGAGAAACTGGTCAGCATTGTGCCCAATATATGTTACTTGCAAAGACAAAGCATAAGCCCTACTTAGTGTTGCTTACATCAGCCAGCTGCTTTATTTACTTATTTATTTATTTATTTATTACTTTTTTTTCTTTTGTTTTTTTTCTGTGGTGCTTGGTAATGTCATGAGATGGTAATGGTAATGAGAGGCAAAGAATTGTAAAGTTCTTCTCACTGGAAACTGCAAAACTACACACTCTTGCCAACCATATAATAATTCTATAAACTCCATATACTGCTGCTCAGGATTGAGAATAACCAGGTGCTCTAGACATGTACTCTAGTGCTCACATAGGCAGACAGCTTATTATGCATGTCTGAATAAAGTTAAAACGACATACAGTTCATTGAATTCCAACCACAAACAAGAAATAACTTTCAGGTGTATTTCATTTTCTGTGCATGCAAATTAGCTCCCTTATTTTGCATTCTAGTTAATCTGGCCTACAGTATGACCACTTTTGTCACAATAACTGTCCATCTGCGCAGAGCCTTTCCACTGATGTTGTACTGTGTCTCCTTTGTCCCATACAAATGTTTATTGCACCAATGGACTTTCAGTTTGTTTTATCCAGTATAAAGACTATTATCAAAAACAACCACCACCCCCATTACCCCGTATTGCATCTAGAAATTCAATACATTTAAAGTGTTTTGGAGCATACCTGTGAGCAGAAAATAATAAACAATTTGCCAGTATGCCATGTCACTGCTGACCTGTAATTTCTCTGTTCTCAGCAGTAATAAATATTACAGAAAATGAAATGCAAAAATTAAATATTACATATATTATACATTATATATTAATATTTACACAGTATAAGGATATTGGCAGTCTTATAACAGAAACTGTAATACAACAGTCCTTGGTGCTGTCACTTGATCTCTGTCCAATGATCAATTTGCATTTCCACAGCATGGAATTTCAACAAAGTCCAACTGTTGTGCAAGCGCACACTATTTGCATGTGTAAAACAGAAATCATGCATAAACTGCACCCTTCACTATTGCTGAGCGGAAATAAATCAATCAGGCTAGTGCACAATTTCTAAGTTGTCTCTACCTCTTTTGTCATGTTAGGATAACAGCAAAGAAAGCAGTTTCACTGTTTAAGTACTGTAAATGCGTAACTGAACCCCTTCAATCCATATTTATTCACATCAGGACATAATCTTTAGCAGTGTAAGGAGACATAAGCAGTCCATATGTTGAAAAAGATCACCATGGCAGTACTTTGCTGACAGCGGTGTCAACATCAGCATCATCTGGAGTAGGGGAGACTGAGGATAGTACATCGAAGCCATATTTTCAAATCAAATTTGTAAACTTCGGTGTTCAGCACACAAATGCGACCATTTCGTGGACCCAACACAAAACAATGAGTATCAACATTCAAAACTTTTCAAATTATGGATTTACATGATCACTGTAAAGACCAAAATAAGTCTAATTTGCAAGCCAAATAGAAAGGTGACAAGGACATGAAGACTGAGCTACTATCATACACATATTCAGTGGACTCTCTTCAGGTAAGTGTCTCCATCTCTCTCGATCACTCACACATCACTCAAACTTAAGTCCTCCATCAGGCCTTTTGTCATTAAAAGTGACAGAAACATTTTTACTACAGTATTATTATAATTTTTCATAGGTGAAAGAGGCTAGGTTTTGTTCTGCAGACCACAGGAACAGAGACGATGCGGTGGAGCCACCATCTTTTTTCTTGGCTTACAAACCTGTTTTCGTTTCTCACCATCTGCCATGTATGCCAGGGCATGACACGTAAGTTTAGGTCTGACTAGTTATTGATCAGGTGCAATATGAAACCACACTCAATGTGAAAACATTGAGAGGTCACTTTGCTTGTTCTTTGTGAAATATTATTAATGCATTCTCCTAAAATTAGACTTTGATTCAGCCATTGTCAAAGATTAATCTGGTGTCATTCCATTGAAAAGATAACAAAAAAATTATTAAAGTATCATTTTGAGAATATGTGGTTTGTCTTGTGTTGTTATCACTGGAAATATTAGAAAGATTAAATGTTTAATATGATTGGTCAAATCAAATTTTATTTAAAATACTGCATTGATTCAAACAATCATGTATTAACGTCAAGCCAAGAACCACCTTCTATCTGTAAATGTTCTCTCTAGTGGGTTATAGAGGCCACCGTGAAAATGTAACCATAATTTACTTAACTGAGAAAACAACACAAGTTGAAGATAGCATCACATATAGAGGTAAGTTTGAATTGCCCTCATGAGATGGTGATTATGGATTTTAATGGGAAGACACAGATATCACTGATCTTTGTTCTTTTGTCAGGACCAGAGGTATATCTTCCAAAGTGTGGTGATTATACGTATGCTATATATGTAGGAACAGAACAATATACAGGTACCTGAATGCTAACTTCAGTGTTGTCTAATTTTGTATGGTAAATATCTTTTTGATTAAATTGGTAAAAGGATGTTATCTTTTTTGCTATTCTAGAATATTGTCATGTAGATGCTGACGACCATGAACCGATGCACGACTTCCATGTAATCAAACATGAGATGCCATGTGAAATAATTTTGGGAAGGAAATTTGAAGTGGTGACACTATCAGTCACGTCACATACACCATTTTTACCCTCAACATTCTCTTCGGGTATCAGTAACCAGTGATTTTATATGTTTGCACTGAAAGGATTTGGCAAGGCATAAATTAATCTCTCCTCCTGTACAATACAACACAAGAGGCTCAATGTGAGCAACAGTGCATCCTTGTGGCTAAAATGTACCCTGGGATTTTAAGTTAAACCGCTATTAAATTATTTCAGAGCAGCATTTTTATGCATGTATCTTCTGAATAATTCTAAGGACTGTACTGAGATCATGCATCATTTGGATTAGACTCTTAACAACAAGTTACCCTTGCCTCACACAACAGATTAATCACAGAATCATGCATTACTGCACAGTTACAGTTTATATAGTATACGCATCCCACTCTCTGATTCTGTATAATGAGTGACAACTCTCTTTTGTGATAAATCTTTTAAATCAAAGATTCAGAATTATATTCCCCACCCTCACACCCCCACCCCTTTTTCTTGTATAAGGTAATCTACATATACATCATGAGTTCAGCTGCGATGAGGAGTCACCCTACAACAAGACAGCTTGCACAGGTGAGTCAAAACTGAACAACAGTATAAAAATAAAAAGATATGAGAGTGGGAGGAGTTGTTAAGTATTTGGTGAAATAACCAAATGTGATATTTTTATTGGCTAAAATGTCTTTTCTGAATGTTTGCAAGGGAAAAGCACAAGTGCCTACATTCTCACCGTGTCAGAGGGCGGGAAAGGGAGTTGCATAAGATGCAGTGATCCTGTCAAAGTACCACAGCTGAACCTAACTATTACTATTGATTTAGAGGACACCTCAGATATCTACGTCATAAATGCGTTAAAGGCTGTGTAAGTATTAAAGAGTCTCAGGAACATTAGCTCCTCTAACAATACCAGAGTTTGCAGAGGAGTGGCTCTGGCAAGAGCTTCTCAGTTGCTTTCCTAATGTGATTATGACAAGTAAACATAAAACAGTTATGTCGGAAGCTGAGCCAAAGTATTTCACCTTAGGAAAGAGAGAGGAATATTCTGAAATCAAAATAATCACAAAGATGTCCATATAAGCCATGCAACAAGCAATAGTAATGCAATGCAAGGAGCAAAGTTTTTTTGTAAATTAGGAACTATGCGAAACTATGCTTAAAATAATGCTGTAAATACTTTTTTTCTCTTTTTTACAATTCATAGTCATACAATTTACCACTTTTTTCAAGGTGGTAAAGATATTTGGACTGGTTTTACAATCATAAGAAGCACTTGCCAGTATAAGAAGTACTGACCAGTACTTACAGAAAGTTGCTTTGGAAGTTGTGGTAACAAGCTAAGTTATGCTGGTGTTTGATAAGACTCAGTTATTAGGACGTATATTAACACTGCATGATTTCACTCCTGATTTAGCCTTTCTAGACAAATTTTCATTATCAGAGGGAAATTGTCATATTGTGAGCAAAATGTGAACATTGGCTGTTACACAATGTGAGGGGCTGAAAACTGTTATAAATTTTTGCTGTTATGACTTCTAAACCAATCTGGGACGTTGAACTCCAAAGAACAAAGAATTGATTTGTTGTATCTATGTGGCAGTCTTCCTTATGTTTGCAAAAGTAAAGTTATTTCTATGTTGCAATGTGTTTTCTTCAATGCTAACCACTTTCTTACCTTAATCATTTTTCCTAATGCCACTAATCATGAATCACCAATACCTATGATAGACCACAGCAGAATACACCAAAAACCAACTATATTTTTAACGGCTTACTGATTTAGAAGAAATGGATTACTGTGGCGTCTGTCAGTAAATAGGCTCTCTTTGTGTTAGACAAGTGATCCAGACCTTAAAATCCATGGTTAAAAATATGGGCAATGCCTCATCTGCGGCAATATCAAAGGGAACAGTCAAAGGTCTTATCCAAAGGCAAGTCAAGGACAAAGAACTGACAGAAGTCTACATCGGTTACTCCAGTGAACATGATATGAGAGTAAGAATTTCATCATTATTCAAAGGCCTCTAAAAACTTTACATGACATAAAACTACATTAACTAGGTATATTAGATGAATACATTATAAACATAAGATAAAAAACAAACTTTACAAAATTTTTTCTGATCGATTGTCTCAAATTGGTGAATTCTAGTTTGGTTTGACTTCTTTCAGGCTGTTAACAGCAAGGGTGCTGTGGCGAAAGCCTTCACCTGGTCTGTGAGACTTCCAAAACAAGCCTTTCAGCTGTCAGCTTCAGTGAATGATGGAGATGCATATGTTGCGGTGCTTCGCTTTATAAACATGACGCAGGTAGTATGGACCAAATGCCTTTCCTCATATTCAAATAAAATATCATTTGTGACATGCTTTTACATACTTTGTCCGATTTAGTGAACATTTAATCTATTTTAAAATTCATTTGCATTACATATACAGTTTGGGCATGTATGTGCATATATATGGCTTACATTCTATTAGCGTGTAACATTTCAATCAGTGATGGTAATCTGTTATCCATACAAACCTAGGATGAGAAACGGAGCCGTGTTTTGGGTGATGCAGTATATGGCATAGACATGGGGGCTAATATCTCAGATCTTACAGACACAATTGACATTTCTTTCACAGACCCTAACACGGTAAGAGATTCATAGATCACTTCTGATGAGTATTTTTGTGTTGCAAAGAAAAACACAAAATATGCATTAAGCATGATGAAGAGCACATTTTATTTCTGTTTGGTGTTTGCAGGAAGGTGCCATAATGTCCTGTCATTCCTGGGATGGAGATGGTATTTGAATCTACTTTAGTTTCATTGTCAAATGGTAGCGGCACAGCTGTTGATACTCACCTCTCATAGCAATAGTTTTCTGTTCAGAGGAGACGTTTGCTCTTTGTGACATCCGGGCTTGTGTGTCCACATGATAAACCATTTCTTTAAAAAAAATTACTGCACTTCATAGATATTGCATTTTTCACCAAAATCACACATTTTCCACAATCACCTAAAACACACTCAAAGATGCATTGATTTACTGTGATGTTAATAGTCTTGGCTGCATCGACAGAGAATTCTCAAATAAAATTCTTTATATATATATATATATAAAAAAAAACCTGAATATAAAGATCTTTGAGTCACCGAACGATGCCTAGCTAAGTGATGTGTAATCATGTTTTCACTGTCTTCAAAGGACCTAAACCGAAGTGGACCACGGATGGCTGTCTCACAGTTGAGCGTCACGGCCAAATAATCTGCCAGTGCACTCATTTATCATTCTTTGCAATACTCATGGTAAGAGATTCTTGGATCATTTTTGTCTTTTACTGTGTCTACCATTTCCTCTGTGTCTTTTGAAATAAGTAATTATGCAAGAATCATTCAAATGGACTGTTAATTATACCATAAGCAAAACTGACACAATTAAGAAATAAAAAACAGGTTACTATCGCTTTTCAGATTTTTAAGACACCCTGTATCAATTCCACGGCATGATATAGACCCTGATTTGCCAACTCTGGAGTCTTAAGCCTTAAATTAGCAGTTCACTAGATAAACAAAAAAATTTTAAGTCAAAACTAAAGTGTGGAAAATGACATCTTTTGTATAAAATAACTAATTATATGAGGGCTAATTTGTCTGTCTGCAAAAGTGGACAGAGAATTTTGAAGACAGCTAAAACAGAACATACATGTGCCTGCCAAATGTGATCTCTTCTGTATAAGCACCCACCAAGCGAGCCCCCCCCCCCATCCCCCACTTTTTTCCCCCACTTTTTCCCCCAATTTGTAGCTCCCAGTTGCCCATTATTTCTCATGAGTCTCCTCCTCACATCACAGCCAACTGAGATGAGAGGACCAAGACTTTCTTCAACACGTGAACTTGACCACTGCATTTTTCTGTAGCTTTGCTGAGCGCCACAACTCGCTTGGAAGAAAATGTTATTCATGTCTACTGCAACTACGTAGCTGCCCGAACACCACTAATAACTAATGTGCATGAGAGAGAGTGTGGTGACCTTGGTCAACACACTCATTTGAAGGAACATGGCCATTCGCATTATCTATATAACATGTGGCGAGTGCAATTTTAACTGCTGAAAGCGTTGTCCTGCTAACGAGAAGCAGAAATGAGAATGAGATATTGTTCAAACAATGTAAACAAAAATCTGCAACTGACAAAATTTTTCACAAAACAGACATGCAAGAAAGTAGAAATATTTGGGAATACAGCCATAATTTGTAAAGGAGAATAACTGGATAATAATAGTCATCCAGATACTTATTAAAACCAAAAAAGATATCTATATATCTATCTTAGATTTTATTTACATATTCATCAGTCTACAGTCTTCACCAGATTTGGAGCCTTCTTTCATTGGCAGTGTTGTCAGCATCTGTATGTTGCCTGTCTGGTTTGAACTGGCTTGCTGCTGTGGCCAGAGCAAGTTATTTAGCTACTGCATTTTCAGTTCCCTGGGTTTAGAGGATAATGTTGAACTACAATAAGATTATTATTAAAGGTTGCACTATATATTAACGTTTCACTTTAAAGACATCATGAAACTGGTCAACTTTACATATAAGCATCATATTTCAAGTAAAAGAAATATAACTCTTCCACAAAAATGTCATTGGTTGGAAATGACATATCATTAGTAATCTGTATTCCTAGACCGTGGAGACCTTTGCACATGGATGTGGTTATCAGAGTCTTTATGGTGGTTACTGTAGCATGCCCAAGACACTTGTTCATGTATTGAGTTTATTTTCAATATGTTTTTTATCCATGTTCTTGAAAGAGCTGCAGATTCGTACATAGACTAATTCACAAAAATAGCACAAATCATCATTGTTTCCTTGTCCTTACTATAACAGATGTTAAGAATACTGATATGTTCAGTAAATGCACAAATGAGAAACAGTTTTCACAGTCCTCAAGACAATCTACAAGAAAATGATATGTGTATAGAGTGGTCTTCAAGCATCCACATTGGATCCCTTTGTAGTATGTTGAGCTGAGGGAATGAAACTTACTATCTAGTAAAACAATTTAACATCTGAGGAATGTAACAAGGCAGTACATATCTTTTTATTTATCAGAGCAACCATATATGTATTGTTTTCAGTTACAGTCTGTCAAATTTTGTACTGGGAAGTTGTAAAATTTATCACCAATATCCTTACCCTACATGATGTGTAGACCTGTTTTGTTGGAACATTAGGATGAAGTGCTTTTAACAGATCAAGTGAAATTGGGGATTCTTCTGGTCCTAGGCCTGTAACAAAAGACAAAGTAAGCTTAATCACTGTATGCTCAGCACTGGGCCACACTTTACAAACATTTAAATAGCTTCTTTTTGATCCAAAAACACAGTTTTGTGAGTATCTAATTGAACAGGATTTATTGGTTGGAATATGTAGTTGTTGTAGGTACAACCCCCCATTTCCCATGGTAAACCAGCTTAATATGCTTTGTTCATTCACTGATAGCTTTCTCTCAATGGCTACAGTACAGTCTCCTTGTTTGTGTTGGGCATAAAGATTACAAAGTGATGGAATTGTTTATGGCCTAGATTGTCAGTTATTACATTAGCCTTCACCTCTTTTAATTATCAGCTAACTCCTCAGCAATGGTTTTTATAGAGTGATGACAGGATATAGCAAGTGATGAATACTGTTCTCTGACATTTTCGAAAAAGCTCTCGCACTAATTCATTTCACTTGACATTTTTACTGCATGCTATCCGCATGTTTGTGCTGTCAGTCAAGGTTAATGTGTCAGTGTGATTGCGTGGACTGTTTAGCGTGGTTCTGTTTATTATTTTCTTTATTATTGTTGTTCGTGTAAAAGTGGTGATACAGGTATGTAAGGTTTTATAGACTGTATGTAATCAAATAAAAAAAATCTCAGCTCTTATCAGACTCATTGTATACATATTATATGACAATACATACATATATGATCAACTCAAATTGGAACCACCTGCAGAGATTTTTGTTTTGCAAGCCTGGAGCTAAAATAATAAAACAGTTACAGTGCACTTGTGAGCATTTTTGGCTGTGTAAAATGTTGTCTTTTTTCACTGATAGAAACATTCGGAATGCACAAGATTTAAGGTATGCCAAACCAAGTCTACTTAAACCTTTTTATGATTTCTCAGTCTTTCCCAGGGAAGAACATAACTGCGTCTGACTTGGAGTCTCTGAGCTACATCACCTCGATTGGATGTGGAATATCCATGTTCTTTTTGGCTGTTGCTATGTTCATGTATTTCTTGCTAAGGTAAAGCAGTCGTTGTGTTTGCTTTATGTTCCTAAGATTAAAAGTAAGGGTCTCATATTTTTTTCTCAGAGCTGCCTAAATCTCTTTAACTAAATTGATAACAGATAACAAAACTGCCAATGTGATGATGAACTGAATTTTATTCTTCCTTTCTCTTTTTATGTTGTAGCAAAGCAAAGTCCAACCAAAACATAAAAGTCTTGATGAATCTCTTTGTGGCCTTGTTTCTTCTGAACCTCACTTTCTTGATCAATGAGTGGATTGCGGCCATGAGAAATTCTGCAGCTTGCATTTTCATAGCAGCATTCATGCACTACTCAATGCTGTCCACATTCTCTTGTTTCTTCATGCAAGCCCTCCATACATATCTCAGCATTACACAAGTCAGCATGCGCATTAACTATTACATGCTGAAGATGACCATTCCTGGATGGTGTAAGTCCATGTCTGCTCGGTTTTGGTTTGCCTTTAAAGCTATTAAAGAAGTAAAATGTACTCATTGAAAATGAAGCCTTCTTCATTCGAAAACAGACACTGAATTAATTCCCGAAAATCATGATTTCCCACAACCCATGGTTGTAGTCTTTAGAAGTCCTGAGACAAATTGTTCTTTTTACACATTTCTTTTGTGTTAGCTATTTTAGCTTCTGGTATGCAGAACCAGTAAAATGATGTATCTCTCATTTTGTTTTTGTGCAGTTTGTCCTGGTTTGATTGTCCTAACTATTTTACTTTTGCAAAAGTATGACTTCCTGACTTTAAATGTAACCAGTGGGAATTCTGTAACAATGTAGGTACCATTTTTGATGCTTTCTCTAAATATTGTTAAAAAAACAGACATAAAAACAGACTTGTTTTGGTTAATTAGGAGCCTTATGTGTTAATTACATGGAATCTTTACATTTCCTCAGAAATGCAATCTGAGCAATATCTCAACATTATTCAGGTTCATTATTGCTGTCATTTCAGGTGCTGGATAACAGACTACAACACTCACTATGTGGTGAACATTGGCTACTATGCAGTTGTGTTTCTATTCACAACTGTAGTTTTCATACTGGTAATCCGAAGACTTCTACAGGCCAGAAAAGTTAGGATTGGTGGGGTTCAACAAATCACCACGTCAAGAAGTGTGATGATGATTCTAAGTATGTTTGCCTTGTTTGGACTCACGTGGGGCATTGCTTTTTTTAGCTATGGAGAAATGACGATCATATCCTATTACATCTTCACCATTCTAAACTCCTTGCAAGGTAGGACATGCATGACCACAGGAAAATTGATTGTACTGAAATTTGATCGCTTAATTCTGTTTTCTGGGATGTTTATTAAATCTTGATAAATTCTTGCAAAACATTATAATGCAGACCCCTGTTTTAGTTCCAAGCTTATTGGTATAGTTGTATATAAATCTGGCCACCCACAAGCAAGGCAAGGCAAGGGAACAGCTCTTGTACATAGTTTAAAAATAATCAGAAAGCGAGCAGTGACTAAGGCTGTGCTCACACCACAGTTACATATGGCCGTTATTTTAGAGCATGATATGGTCATCTTCACCAAATGGCATCCATAGCATACACTACTACTACATGTTACAATGCCTTATTGGAATCTACCACCCAGAAAAGAGCTGTTTCATTGCAATTTAGCTGAATATCACTCATATTAACCTACTAGACAGACATGACGGAAGGCAAACATTTTTCTGATATGGTCAACACTAAATAGATGTTTCTCTCTGATTATGATTGCACAGTCAATAACCAGTAGGTTCTCATGCTGCAGTCAATCAATGTTTAAAAGCGTGTTTTAATACGTATTTTTTTTTTTAACTTAGGCTTCTTTCTGTTTGTGTACTACTACAATCTTCGCAAGAGTGAACTGGAGATCTGCAATATATCAGATGGAAGCAGTGATGGCACAAATCAAACTTCTGTAACTGAAAACATTAAATAATTTGTCTAAGTTGAGTAAGGACAACAGAGAAATCAGCCAACAAAGTTCGTTTACATGAAACTTATATGAATATATGAATTTGCTAATGATTCTTTACTCTTAACTTTGGTTATTATACTTTCTTCCTTGATATGCCACAGCAAAAAGCAAACACTTGTGAAGCAAAATTTGAAATTGCATGTGCAATATAGATAATAATATCTTTTTATCTTACAGGTACTTTACAAGAAAATATGAAATATTGTCACATGATTTTATGTCTTACTGATATATAAAAATGAAGTAAGGTAGTAGCTGAGCAAAGACAATGCACAAGGTGGTGAACAGTCAAGAGAAGATTGTAATAATTTCCAATAATGACAGATTTAAACAGGACAGTCTTAAAACCAGAGCATGGTGTCACTGAACAGAGCATGCACATGCATAACAAAGATGCTTCTTCTCATGTGATATCACTAACCACCACTGAGGGATCACTAGAGGCTAGTGCAAGCAATGTACAGCAACACACACAAAAAGCACACAAACATTATAAATATTACGCTGCTTGTGTTGTGTTTGTTTATGTCACAGTAACTATGAAACAGCTTTAAAATAGGGTTTGGGTGACTGCAAAAATGTGCTTCTGCAGACAAACTGGTTTTGATCTAATAGTCATAGAGTTCAAATATTTGTTGTGATAGCAAGGGACCCTGTCAGTCAATCAGAGCTGCATGGACATACACCAAGAGCTGTGTCCACTTGGAGCATATTGTTTGAACAGAAAATAGGATAGAGCACACCCTGTGGAACCATGGACGTTATTGTAAATCAGTGCCAGTTCGCAATACCCTCTGAATTTTGTTTTCTGCTTCCAGTCTGCCAGGGTGCCTAGAGTTAAATGTTGGTGAAGAGTAAAACTTGTTGATATCTCTTGGAAAAGAACTTTTATTGATGTTACTGAGTCAACTGCATGAGGTTTTTGGTTCAGCTAACAAAGTTAAACTCAGTTTGACAAAGCCTGTGTGATCATATATATGAGTTCTGACGTGAGGGTTATCTATGTGTCAACCAAACCATTTTTACAAGTGTTTTGCATAAGAAGTGTTCTGTGATCGTGTTATTTTCAGCTGACAGGGTGTGCTGACCACCAGTAGTCATCTAACTTCTGACCTCTGTCCTCAGTCCTGGATCTTAAAAGGCACAGAGACCACATCATAAAAGGAAAACTCCTTGTTTAATTCTCACCTTCTCTATTCCTAGCAAAGAATTTTGTGTAGCAAGGCAGATTTTCATACCCATTTCTTATACTCAGCAGAGCTCCAGGCTCATGACTACATTTAAAGTACATATGAATTAAGACAAGCTTCCAGTTGCTTTCAGTTTCTCTAAGTCTACAAAATTTTAAAATCAATTTTCTGAGAACGAAGACAGAGAGTTCATATTAGAACCAAGCATTTAACGACAAGGATGTGTTTTACCTAGATGTTCATGTGTTTCATTTCATGAAAAGGAATGGACGTTTTGTGTACAAAATTGCCGTTCTGTTCATGTGCAGTTTCTGCTAGTACCATACTCACACTGATAAATGACAAAACACATAACATCCTTTAGCCTTGCAGAAAATATATCCTGATATATCCTTTTTTAGTTATATATTACTACAGCCAAATTTTTGCAACTAATGCAATGACTACAAAGCTGTTCTTCAAATGTTCTTGAGAATGTGCTAGCTTTACCACTATATTTCATGTGGCTGTGTTTCCCTCATAAATAGTTACAAATAAAAAATAATAATAATAAACTATGTTTTATTAAGGAAATGGTCTGTAGTTCAATTTAATTTTCACAAGTTATTCATCAACTTTTTCTGAAAATATATTTATGGAAGCATCGTTCTGCAGTTTCTCAATTTCTCATGAATACTGACAATTCAGGAGACAGACACAGAGTTCCCAGTGTTGTAGAAAATCCATGGTAAAATTTGTTACCTGGTCACCTGGGGAAAAGGACACTATGTTTGGCTATTGTCTCTCAGAGCCAAGCAAGGAGGAAGGAGGAAGGAGGAAGGAGGAAGGGGGAAGGGGGAGGGAAAAGAGAAGGATGAGTCCCAGAAAACAGTGGTCACACAAGAGAGTGGAAACAGTGACAAGAAACAGGTGAAACATCAGAGGCTGAGTGGTAGAGACACCCTGAGTATTAGCAGGACAGCTCCTCAGTTGGAAGGAATCTGATGGGTGCTGACAGGACTGGGAAAACTGAGGTGAGGTGAAGCAACTAAGGTAATCGTGTATACAAACCAAAGCAACTCTTACAACAATTGGAAAAAAACATGGGATCTCAACCACAAGCACTCATTGTGTATGGACTCAAGTTCCATGGGAAAAAAATGTTTGTTTGTTTTTTTTTTTTTGCATGAGATTTCTGAACAAAGGTCCATTTGTACATTTTTTTACAACAGTAAAATAGATGTCATAAAGCCAATATACAGTTAAAAAAATAAATCCATGTGGAGATGCCCCTTTAAGAAAGGAAAATACAACTTAAGTGAAATTTTTAAGCCCCAGGGAGTCATTTCTCTTACTAAACAGGCATGCATGAGGCATGAAGGAACCAAAATCAGCCAGGAATCATTGGCAGTATAACAAACAGAGTGACCTGAGACTGGAACTGCAGAGAACCCATCTCTATCATTAACAGTGTTCAGCAGCTGGACTGTACTGGCAGGTATTTAAATCATACCAAACGGTGAAGTTGGCCCCCTGAGGTGTTGTGTCAAGTGTGTGATGCGACGGATCTCTTTCTCACTCTCCCTTGTATCACTCCCTTCATTTCTCAGTCTGAACACAGAGGAGTGTCCATACTTCTCATTTTACAAAGTCCTTGTAAAAATAGCGGTGCACCAAAGAGACATACCTTAGCAATGTTCACATATGCCAACGAGTTTATTGTCTATATGTAGTATGATTGGAGTAAGGTCCAGCGGTCAATCAAATCGTGTGTTTGGCCACCTATATCTACATGGTTGAAAATGCTTTACATACTGGAGCTTGACTGACTGATTACTCCTCCTTTACTGATTTCCCCTTATGGCATTAAAATAGGTTCTAATGTAGAAATGCCTATAGGGGTTCTTTTATTATGAAACCACAAAAGTAACACACATGATTTCTGATGTTTACCCATGAAAACCTTCTGCTTATCAGCAGTATGTGACCCAGTCAAGATATATTTCACTATCTCAGTGTGTCTCAATAGAGAGGGAACAGAGAAATCAGGATGAGAAACATGATGAATAAAAAAGTGTGGAAGGACAATATCCTCAGATTTTTTTTTAAAACAAATTTTATTCACTTCAAATATACCTTATTGTCAGACAGCAAAAACAGACAAAACAAATTCTTATTTTTTATGCCATACTGTTACTCTATGACTGCGTATGCCATGCTTCAGTGCAGGTGAAATGACTTTGCAATAGCTTTCAAAACTGGTATAAACAAAGGTGCATCTGTGAAAACACATATAATACATGTTGGAATCCTTTCCCCCTGGAAGTCATTAGGGTTAAAATGTTTGTGTCTCCTGTCTGTTGTACTTGGATAAGAAAGAAGTGTAGATGTGCTGTTCAAATGAGACCTCAAGGTTATTTCCGAGGTAACAGCTCATAAATTGAATGTTGCCAGAGTATGCAACATTCAGAGTCTTTCCAGTTAAAGAGATACTTTTTTTATATAATGGAGTGTAATGTGTTTTAGACAGCTTATTGATTTCCAGGATTTAAATATTAATTTGCTTTCATAAACTGTTACAGATAGATGGACATACTCGTTTAATTGGGGTACAGTAAAAGAAAGCAAAATCACATCTGAAATATGTTCATGTATAGCAGATATAGTCATATGTTTTGATGTTTAGTATTTTTGTTGCATTTAAGAGTACACATTGATATAAATTGCATGATATAGCTTAAACTGACGATCTGTAGATGTTTAACATTTTATAGATTCTACCAATACTGTCACTGATTCTACCAATACTGACATAGGTCACATGCATGATATTGCATGTAAAGAATACTGAATACAGCTATTTAAAAATTATAATAATTAGTGTTTGAAAAGTGTCTCAAAATATCTTCATACACTTTGCAGTGTGCAAATAAAAGAAGTTAAATTGAATGAATGGTGATAACAGTAATAGAAGTGATACTTAATATACTTTACGTAATGGAAAAATATTAAACACCTGAATAATAATTAAATATTAAATATGATATTTCTAAACAAAAGAATTCAGTGTAGTTTATTTATACTCACTTTAAAAAGTTAGACATTTGTTATTTGTTTTCCTGGCCTTGACACATTGAGTAGGATGCAGGCAGTGCAGAATTTCTGTCAGGCTGGTGATACGATGCCAAGGGGCTTCCCTCTTGGCTTAGCAGTGACAGTGTAGAGGCATGGCTTCAGAGTCAACCCATAAGTACAGTCCAGTGAGAGGGCTTGAGAAGGATTACACTCAAAGGTACACTGGTGCAGCAAGATGGCTGTGAATAGAAAGATTTCTGTTTTGGCAATTTGGTCGCCAATGCACCTTCGTTTGCCTGTGGAGAAAATCATGACGCTGTTGGTCAGGTCCTTATCTAGGGCACCGCTCTCATCTAAGAAACGTGAGGGGTCGAAAATTTGAGGGTCTTTCCATTTCTGAGGGTCATGATTGACAGACCACTGATTAATAAAAACCACAGTGTCTTTGGTGATGTGAAAGCCTTCGATTGTCACATCACAGGTGGTAGAATGAGGAATGGTAACAGGCACAAAGCTGGTATAGCGCATGGTCTCATAGATGAAAGCGCTCAGATACGCCAGACTGCTCTTGTCCTCAACAGAAGGCAGTCTGTCACGGCCCACCACTTTATCAATGTGCTGCTGGAGTTTGGTCTGGATGGTAGGGTACTTGACCAAAAACAGCAGTATCCACTGCATGACTGTTGATATAGTGTCCTGTCCAGCTCCAATAAGATCTGTGACTGTTCCTTCAACGAATTCCTTGGACAAGGGGCTGTCTTTCCCGTGTTCAATGACATTAATGATGGCATCACTTATGTCTCTTGTGACTTCAGGGTTGTATGTGTTTCTGTGCTGTAGTACCTTGTCTTTAACATACGCAAAGAACTCTTCATTGATGTTCTTAAAATTCTCGTAGACACTGCGCACAGGATTTGGGAAAGATTGAAGCCAGGGCATGACATCCACCAAGCTGCCAGCACCAACTGTCTCTCCAAACTTATCAACTCTGCCCAGGAGAGTCCTAAACTCTGGGTCATCATGTCCATAGCGTTTGCCAAAACAGAGGGCACAGATCACATTAGCTGCAGCAACTGTAAATTCATGGGATGGGTCAAAATATCTTCTGTTTGCACTCAGTCTCAAGAAAATCTGGACCAGCTCCATTGCTTCCGCCACAACATGCTGTTCAAAGTTTTTTTTCGTTTCACTGCTGGCAGAAGAAAAAGCTCGTAGAGTTGACTGAGCTACTTTCCGATGTATCCTCCACTGTTTGCTGTAATTACTGAAAGTCATGCTTTTACCCCCTGAGATCATCTGAAAAGATGCAAAGTTTGGTCTGCCCGCAAATTCTGTGCTGTGCTCTATGAGAGCTTGCCTTATAACCGTATATCCATTCAGCACCACTATGTCATTGCAACCCAGTCTTATCTGGTAGATGTTGCCATACTTTTTTGCCAGCTTAGAGAAGGTGACATGGGGCATTTGTCCCAGCTGCATTGCATTGCCCACCAATGGCCAGGCAAATGGTCCTGGCAGCTTCTTCTTGAGATGGAGGTTCCTGACCCACAGAAAGGCCTCCAGGCAGAAGAGGAGGATGAAGGAAGCAACAAGGGCAGGCTGAACATGTCCGCTCCACTCTTTCATGACGCTACTGCCACTTGCTCCTGACTCTGCCTCTGTTAGTGCCATTTTATTGTTTTATTATATTGCCGTTCAGTATGTGTAATTAAAAATGAACTTAATGTTTAAAAAGATTCAAGGATTCAACATGTTTACCCAAGCTCATTAGTAATTTACAGAGAAAAAATGAATCGGAGGCAAATGAAAATGTCTTCAACCCTCTTTCCCCAAATGCCCAGAGCTCAGTCCTGCAGCTGTAATTGCAAATTATCAAAATGTATAAATCCAGAGAGTAATGTCAGAGCTGACATTTGAAGATCAAAGTTTTAGTAGTAAAAAAAACTTTTTTCAAAGTGTTCGAGTAGCCCTCATTTCTTTTTAAGTTTTCTGTCCTGAGAGACCGATGGTCTTTCCTGTGCCTTGCTTGTTTTACTGCGGTCTGTTATATATGCTCGTAGCGCAAGGGGACGGACAAGATATTATTCCACAATACCCCTCCCATTGTGGTAAACCTGAAAACAGTGTTGCAGAAACTGTCAGTTCACAGTGAGAGCGCAACACTCGTGATAGCGCACCGTGGCTACCCCGCGCGTTGGAGCAACACATTCACTCCTTACACGAGTTGGGTACTGCAGAGCGAACGAGGTTTTCATTTAGTAATGGTCAAAACCTGAGGACCTGTGGATTTTAATAAAAGTGGTTCACATATGCTTGATTGCAGCAGGGCTACAATGTCTGGAACTTTTAGGATGACATAATTTACGATTTATCAAGTAACCTAGCCAATAAATGCAGTTATGTAAGTAACTTTCAACTTTAGGATCTTTCTATGTTTTCCATATTCGATATTCTTTGTTCAAATGAGTTTAAACGATAAATGGCAACCGAATTAATGCAATCACTGCAACATTATAGAATTTTATTTAGATGAGATGCCGTCTGTGATTCTGTCAAGTCCATTTCTGTCTTCACACGCGACTTTATCCGACAAACTGTCTTCCAGTTGCGCTGGTGGTAGTGATAGTAGTTTGCAGCCTAGAATTTCCTGCGAGGAGTATTAAGAATGTAAAAAAAAAACTCTTTAATTGCAACTGTTCTAAATAAGGTAGCCTTAAGTTGGGTTAAATAACCGATTCAATCCAACAAGACGTGTGGCGTCATGCTCAGTAAACGCATTCACGGCATATACTGTCCAAAACTTCCTTTTTGCATAATTGAACATCAACTGCTGCATGGATGAACACGTGCAAGTTACACGCAGACTAGTTGCCTAGCCATGAAATTGTTTTTGAACATATGCTACACATATTGTAATGTTATAAATATTTCATATTATCTGATCATTTAACCTGTAATTACCCATTTGTTACTAAATTATTTTAGGAATAGACTATGTGGTTGCGACTGTTAGAGTGACCAGGATCAAATCATCAGAAAAGACGAATGACTTTTATTGGTCTTAATAATTCTATAATGTTGAAAGAGTATCTGCCCTCATCAGCTTTGCCACAAATCTAACCGTTTTTCATAGTTAAAAAAGTGTGATACAAAAACCATGACTGACGTACCAGAAATTTAAGGTTTCAAAAAGATGTACATGCACTTCAGTGGCTAAATACAAGGCACAAAAAAAGGCTTTCACTTTCACTCATAAACGATAAATTTGTATCCTCGCTGCCATTATGTCAAACAACAAGAATCCAGGAGTAAATTTTATCCTAGGTCATAAGCAGGTAACTCTTGTTTGAAGGTGAATGGTTTGAGATTTCACCTTAGTCATTTAAATATCAAGTAACCTATGTAAAATGAATAAGATGAGGTGAACAATCTAAAGTGTCTATTAGAAATATACAGCTTATCAGGATGATTAGACCACTAATGTTACTCAAAAACTGTTCTCCCCTGACCTGTTTGAACACAGTACAATTATTTACATACACTGTCAGGTCATCTCAGGTGAGTTTACTTAGTTTACCCACTGTATGCTACTTTTTACTGTGTGGATACACAACAGAGGGTAACTCCAAAGCTGTAGCAGGAACTTCTAAAGTTAAATTTGGCACTGACATACCTCTGTATTTAACGTGATATCACTGATTAGTAGGATTGTGCATTTTTCATGGAATGCATACTTTTATAATGACACATACTTTTTTTTCAACATATTGTGTTTAGATTCATTATATGACCAAAAAATTGAGAATTACACTTGAGGGTTTTGTTTTAAGTCTCAAAACAAGGATTTTTTTTTTGAAAAATGACTTCATTTTTGAAGCCTTCATATTGATTTACAAGCTTTTGTAAATCAATATTTTCTAAACTAGAAATAAAACATGAGATTTAACTGGCCCAACATACATTTGTAACTTGTACTGACTGCTTTAAAAACTGCACCAAACTCCTCATAAAAATTAATGAAAGAGATTAAGAAATGTTATTACAACATACATGTAAATTGCAAAATAAAGGGAATATCAACAGAAATGTGGCCTTGACCATCAATGGCTGCCAGAAATAATTCCACTGTCAGGACCCTTACTGAAAGGAGATATCCTCCTTTTCATGATTTGATGTTTTATTAATAATGGAGAAATCCAATGACTAAGGCTCTAATAGCATATGGTTTACTTGTTATCATAATTATTAAAGCATTCACCAACCACTTTTGTTTTGTGGTGCTGGACATTGTCATCTCAGAATAAACCTTTCCTAAAAAATCTTAAGGATGAAGTTAATCACTTTAGTGCACTTTGTTATTTGGGCAGCAAGAAATTGCTGTTTGACAAGAAAACGAGAGCTTCAATCGCACTACTCATTGAGCTGATTCACTTATCTGATAACAACAAAATGTGAGAGGATGAAGTTCTTGGAGGTGACCTCTTGAAGTTCCTGTAGGAAGATATTAGAATTGCTGATTACATGTGTCTTGCAGTATAGTAATCCTGCAATTATACTGATGCTGCCCCTCTCCTGGTCTTTATCCAAGTATTTGATTGTTGTTTGTGTTGTGGGCTTTTAAGTTCTTTTCATTTGGTAAGATTCTCTTGCTGTTGCAGATAGGGCTACAGCACTGATAAGCTATCAGTCCTGCTATTATGCTGATACACTGTATTACTCACCAGACCATCATCTGCATAAAAGTGGTTTAGTGAGTGACACAATGTATAAAATAAAAGGATCAATGAATACAACCCTGAGGTTCAGGGCTTATGCAATCTGCAGCACACCACTTGAGTTGATTGAATTGATTAATGACAGAATTGTCACTCCAAAAGTCTTAAACTGTAATTTCACCATTCATCTCAACAAGCTCTGCAGCTGTTGGGACAGAGCCCACACTGTCGCTGATGTACACAAAGGCATTTCACCCTGTCATTCACATTCTTATCTGCCCTGAAAAGATCTGGAAGGAAAAGAACTTCGTTTAATGAGGATATTTTCATCATTTAAATGATTATCTGTTACTTTTATGTATTTTAGATGACATCAGCAGTTACTTTAAGTCTCTTACCTTTTTCAAGATAGCCTTTTTTGTTCTTTCTGTCTCCACTTAACTTGATGCACTTTGTTATAGCTATATTACACTTTCAATTACACCTTTCCATGAGTTTTCAGTATTTTCATGATCAACCTGTTTTTGTTCTTATCTATTTTCATGTTACATTTTACCCCAATAGATAGTGCAAGTTTTCTCTAGCTCTCAGTATTTCCAAATCGATTAGCATGTTGCTTCTGTGGTTCTGTCCATTTCACAGGTCCTTCTTTCTCTCTTGTGTTATTTTTAACACACATCTGGTGAAAAATGTAAGATCATGAAATTTTGGTCCAGTACATAAGATAATCAATAATAAATAAATCAATAACCATTAATGTACTTATGGAACAAGCACATTTTATGCAAAAGGTGGAAACTTGTTAAGTAGATTGGTGCAAATATGTTTTTCAGCAATCAGATGTGCTTGGTTCCAATACAAAGATAGTGTTCAATTTAGAGCTAGACCTGAGTAACAGTGAAAATCTTAAATGGTGTCGAAGGACTTGCATGAAATCCATAAATCAAACTATACATAATCATCATATATCGTCCCAAACACAATATTATTGCAAAGATGAGCAAACTTTACAAAGTTACTCGTTACAGCAGCAGATATTAGCTGTACAGCTTGACAATTCTTTATTTCTCACTCAGCTGAACAAATTTGGCGAGTTGTAGCATACATGGTAACTTAGAGGTGATATTTTTCAATAAAGTTAAAGCACAGACAAAATTTCCTTCAAAGATGAACAATTTCTCACTTTCTCTTTTAAGGCAGAATACTATAGAGTTTGTGACAGAATTCCTCTAACTCCCCCTATCCCTGACATATACATAGGGCCTCTTGTATTACACCCTCACTAATTAGAGCCAGGCTTGCAGAGGACTCGTGTTTGTGTGTGTGTGTGTGTGTGTGTGTGTGCGTGTGTGTGTTGCGTGTGACTGCCGTATTTGCCTGTGATTATCCTCTGCAGACTGGCTGTGAAAGATTGGCCTTGACCCCAGGCTGACTCTGTGAAGGGAGGCTTCTGATCCTGTCAGAGTTGGGCACGTGGAGACAGATCCCACAGTGGACAAGGTCTGTCCTACTCTGGAGCTAATCATTGTTTACAAGTTCCACTTCTCTGTGAGCTACTGTCACGCATGGCCCAGAGAGAGAAAGGAAGGAGAGAGGAAGGGAGGGAGACAGAGAAAGAGAGAGAGACAGAGGGGAAAGGAGGAGGGGACTGACAGACAGTTTGGGAGCTTTGGGGGGTTGGGGTTGGTTTGCCCACATGGCCACAAGGAATGAGAGTGCACACATTAGGCATTCTGTGCAACTACAAAAGATCAGGATGATTTCTTTCATAATAGTCTCTGTAATGGTGCAGTAATGTCCAATATTTTAAAAACACATTTATCATTTAGAACCACATTCTGAAACATGCACAGTTTAGGTTTCTTGTCAATATGTTACAGTTCTGAATCACAGATCACGAGAGCAGGGCGCCCAAATTATCTGTTGTCACAGGGTGAAAAGGAGATGTGAGCTTGGTAACCATGTCAGCCCTGGAGGGGGCGCTTTATTTCAACAAACTGAGTGACAACATGTGTGCCCAAGGTGCTGGGGCAATGGGACCAGTACAAGGAGGTGCAGGTACAGCGGTGCTCTGTGTAAGGGCAATCTGAAGAGGATCCAGGGCCTTGGAGTGGTTACTAACTCGGGGAAGGAGCGGGTGACATGGCTGGCACTTGGGCTGGGATCTGAGCCTGGGTCTCCTGCTCAGCTGGTCAGTGTCTCTCCCTTGGCTTACTCAGCTAGTGGCAATTGCTTCCATCAGTGGCTTAGCTGAGTCTGGCAGTGGGCACTTCCAGTAGCAGCTAGAGAACAGGCTGGGGAACCGGAAGAGATCTGCACCTAAGGCTGGCCTCTACACTCTCCCTCTTCTGGTCCGCTTGGCTGGCGGCAGTCGTCTCTGCCAGTGGCACAGCAGAGTCTGGGGAACAGGGCAGAGATGTTAACCGACACTGCCAAAGCACACTCTCTTCCCTTCTCCAGATTCCTGATTTTATTATGCAGCTCACACATTTCCATGAGCTCCAGGTGCGACTTGTCAACGAGCAGCCAGCCATGCCTTCTTGGTGTCTCCATTGAAGTCTTCTCCCTATGCACCTTTGTAAACTCAGCATGGGGCTGATCTTCCAGGGGCCAGGCCATCACACTGTTTTCAAAGGAAAGTGTTATGTTAATTCAGTTATGAATAATGAAATCATACAGACCTGAGCAATCACCTGATATGCACATTGTTCCTCTACCACATTTAATGAGTAAAACCATGGCAGGTCAAATAATCTCTGTTATGTATATAAAGTCACTGACTACTGATGTCATCCTCACCTATCTGAGAACCAACCTCAAGCTGTCCTCAAGAAATAATGGCAGTTGCAAAACGTATGCCTATACTAACTCTTAAATGTCCACAAGACATGCCAACAGACACATAAATTATAGCTCTCTAGCAATTCCTTCTTTTTGTATTTGCCAAAGGCACCAGCCCTCTGAGTTCACTCTGGAGCTTTTGACAACCAAAACCTACTAATGAAACCATAGAGATTAGTGGTTCCAAGAGTCTTACCTGAGCTGGACTGTGTAAAACTTAGAAAAGAACAAAGACATATGTGAAGGTTTTGCTATTTATGGATTCATTTAACTCTAACTAAAAATTCAATTTGTTGTGAATAACAAAGTTAAATAGTTGATTATCAATGTGCTGTTCACTGTCATGGTTCACTGTCATTACCAAAACTCAACATCTTGATCTATGATGACAATTGTACGTGGCATTCCAAGCAGTGTCAGTAATATTGTGAAGAAATTTGACAACAGCACTGAATCACAATGAAGGAGTCTGTTGTCATCTCTGAATGAATAGGGAGATAGCTTTGAACTGTTAAGATGAAAATCTTGAACAGTCTGAAATGCTCAGATTCTAACTAGTTGACAGAGAATAAATCCACATTTTTTAATATTCTGTTTAATTGTCTAATTTGCCAAAGTGTTCAGAAATACCACTAGATGTTATTTTGTTATAACTTGTATATTGTATCGAAGTTAGTTTAGATATTATACAAATTATTAATCTATATTTTCAAGTGAAACAGTCATTTTCAGTCACATGCAGACCTGAAGCTTTCATTGTATATCTTTTACATCTGAAGATTGGCCTGTCCATAAGCTGTTTGTAATCTGTTTATAACTTTGGTGAACATTGTATGCTGAGGTAAGGTTAATTAAGGCTGTATATGGCTTTAATCATGGTTTCATATTGTTTAAATCATGTTTTTCATTAGAATGAAAGCACTTTTCCTAGCCTTAAAAACTTTTTTTTTTAAATTTTGCAGTAACATGTGAAATAGTTTATTTATCTACAATGGAGCTCTTGTTATTTTTTTGTCACTGTATTTATCCTAACCATTTATTGTTTATTTATAGCTTGATTAGAAATACTGTACAGTATGTGAGTCTGTTGTTTAGGGGCACATTACTGGGAGTTACTTCCTTACAAGCAAATTATTGTTGCTTCGTTTTTTGAGTGCTGATCCAATATTGTGGGCCAAGTGTGCTCTGTTTATTGTCAAGCTTCTGCCTGAATAATCTGCCAAACCCTTGACTAAATAATAAATTATACAAAAATCAAAATTAGATACGCTCTATTTTTCGGATTATGATCAAATTTCCTTTGAGTTTCCATAGGGTTCTTCATACAATAATGCAACATATTTTCATGCATGACATCTTAATATGAGCCTACGAGACACATTTTATTGTGGTGCTATTACACAGTGGCGTCTAATATGTACATTTTTGTGTGTTTTGGCATCCTGGGAAGCAATGCTGAGAAGAGCTTGCGTGCAATGCCAGCCTAGCGTGCACAGATTTTGGTCACTGGACCCCGACCTCCCTGGGGAGCAGGGGGTGGAGATTCTGTGAAGAGATCAAAATGAGATGGAGAAAGGAAAAAGTATTGGGAGAAATGGCTTCCGCATGACCTCAGTTTTGGTTTAGTTAGCTTGTCTGCGGCTTGCTGATAAACTGGTCAAAGCACACTTAATTACACTTTCCTCAGTCTAGGTGTTTCATTTGCATAATACTGCCTTCTGACAGGTTAATTTTTCCTTATCTTTAAACTTTAAGCATGCACAAATAACTTAAATAGTACATCACCGTTTAATAGGAATCCCTCTGAAAAAGATGCTCTTGCCACAGATACACAGAACACTCTAATTATTTCACACACTCCCTTAACTACATTCCCTCCCTGATTTGTTTCAGGAAGTAATTCCGTTTAATTCTCAGACATTTTATTTTAACCTCCTTTTCTCCAGTCTTATCTTCATATGTATGCTTCAGGTCTTGCTAGTGGTATAGATTCATATGTACATAAATACAAATTACATTATTTGAGAATTTCAAAGATGATCTTTTATTACCTCCACCAAGGAGGTTCTGTTTTCAGTGTGGTTTGTTGGTTTGTTTGTTTGTTGGTTTGTCTGTTTGTCAGCAGGATTATGGAAAAACTACCAGGCCGATTTTCATGAAACTTGCTGGGAGGGTGCAGCGTAGGCAAAGGAAGAGCCCATCGAAACCTGGAGCGGATCTGAGTCATGGGGTGGATCCACGTATTATTTTCCACTTTCCTTAACATGGTGAGATAGGGCAAAAATGGACTGAATTTGTCGCGAATGCGGGAACCCATCGTGATTACAGGGAATGGTGTGCCACAGCTAAACATACAACACATAACAGCCAACTCAAACATCACAGTAGAAACAAATACAGCAAGTATGTAAGAAACAAAGTATGTCTATATTATCCTTACTGTTTTTTCCAAGTCAACATTACCAAAATAAGCCTATTTAAAGGTTATTGTGGGCCAGCATAAGACATGCATAATTGCTAATCGTTTCTTACAATAAATTATCTTTCACAGTCATACATTTTGACTTTTTTGTTCTAATAGTTTTGGAATTTTTTTTTTACATTTTTTCTGTGTTACGCTAGTGCAAAGTTTTCATCTTTCTTTATCATCTGTACTGACTTGGCCTGGGGCATTCCTAAGCCGTTTCTCAATACGAAGTACGTCAAGTACGGACTCCAGTTCTTGGGAGTTTGGACTTGCTAGTTCAGCTCAGGAGTCCAGACTCCCAATGACGAGGCTGATGAGGGCTGCTGGCTAGAGCTAGCTAGCTCACAGCAGATGTCACATCTCTGAACATTTAGGACTTTTAAGGAGGTGCTATCGACCCATATTCGAATTCTGAAATATTCATGCCTGAAAAATCTTAAAAACTACATTTGGTGACAGAACAACAGTCATAATACAAAATTTACAGTTATGTGGTAGTTCGTCTATGAAATTTGGGTGAAATGCATTCTGGAAAACTTGACCACCCAAGTCCACACAAGTCACCTCCTGATGCATCCTTGATAAAACCTACGGATCAAGCACACTTCAGGGTATTTGATCTGTACCTGGCTAGATGCGAATTTTTAATTGGAACAGTACTTGGGCTGTGATCAATGAAGTTTCACAAGTCCATCAGGACGCAAGTACAGAGAAGAACGCATATTGAGAAACGGTTCTGGTTTCATTAATGGTCTTGTTGCATGTATGCACACCTATATTTGTATCATATTTATTACAGATTTATTACAGTTAATGTTTCAGTGTTAGTATAATTAAATGACTGCAGGCAACCTGTCTCAAGGTCTTGTAAGTTGTCTTATAATGTTCCAGAAACTATCACAGAATGACTTTCAATGAGCACCTAGCAGGCAAACTTGTGGCTAAATTTTCACTCAAAAAATATGAAACAAGATGGAGTTTAAATACCTATAATGTATTTTGCTAGTTAAACAGAATATTAGTTAAATCACTCTAAAATAAGAGTTTTAAAATTTGATAGTGATGAAGCTGATTGCGCAACGCTAGGTCACAACAATACTTAGCAATGACCTCTAAAACTCAAATGGAATCCAATTCATTTGGATGTAGTTTTAATTAGATTAAGTTAAATTCTCTGTCCTAAACTAACAAGTGTAATATCAGCACCAAAAAATTGAGCTGAAAATAGATTGGATATTGGCTAATTTTTGCTCTATGATAAGATTCTATCAGTGCACTGTAACACCTGGGAATTGCTGGTGACACTTATGTAGCCCTACATTATGCTAGGTTTCAGCAATGAAGAAATTATGTGTGTGTGTGCGTGTCTTTGCACATAGTATCAAGTACATCTTTAAACTGATGAGTATCAAGTACAACAACTTTAAATTGATGACATGCAATGCAGATGTCAAGGCTCAAATCCCACACAGCCACAAACGGGAACTCATGGAAGTAGAAGAATCCATGAAGGAATGTATGCCGGAATGTATGCCAGAATGTACGCCAACATCAAATAGCCCAGATCATGATTAAGTTAACTACTGTCAACCAGCACATTAGACATAATAGTTTTGAATACAGAAGTATGCACAATCTAAACCACCAACATAACTGAAATTAACGAACTGGTATATGCCAGCAGTGATGTTAGAGATGCTAGGCAACAAAACCCCAAATTCAAACCATCCTGGATGTCCACCCTGAAAACTAAGACTGGAAATCAAAGTAAAGACAACACGGATGGAGGTCATCATGTTGACTGACCTGCAGAAGGGTATAATAATCAAGGACAGGTCTTGGCTACAAAAGAAGTACTATGGCGTTCCCATAACTAAGGCCCTGGAATCTGCTAAACAAAGGCTAACAGCACAGGCAGGCAGACTCCATGGATGTAGAAAAGAAGCAGAGGCCAAAAGAACAAATGGGGTGCAATAAAGCACTTACCACATATCCACAGAGAGCAAGGTAACAGTTCTGGAAGAGCATGAGGGGAAATGAGTCATCACATACCACCAGTGTCAGTGGCTAAGAAACTTCAAAATAGAGTACTGTAATTTCCCAGAGCAGGAACCAGACATTACAACAACAGATATCCAACAACAGGTGATCTACATGAAGAAGTAGTCAGCACCAGGGCCTTACATGGTCTGCTAAAGAAACTAACAACTCTAACAGCACCAACGAGCCAGCTACTGGCAACAGGCTCCCAACCTGCCTGGCTAACAGAAGGCAGGATAGTATAGGTCATGAAAGACGTAAACATGAGACCAACATCATCCAACTACTGATTGATAACCTGCCTGTCCACAACAGCTCTTGTCAGGTGTAGTAGCCATCAAGCTGAATGAACATGTGTGTGTGTACTTGAGTACTGCTAAGAAGGAGATAGGAAACGATATCACAGGTTCAAAGCACCATCTACCAGTAGGTACAGTTGTCCATCAACACTCCAAAACCAGCTGCACCAAGAGGAGCATTACCTGAATTGATTACAAGAAAGCAAAAGACTCAGTACCACACAAATGGATGTGTAGTCTTCTCCTCCTGCTGGTTCCACCATTCAGCATCGCCAATCTACTGATCACCGGTCGCATTTCCCTATCATCATCTGCACCTGTTTGTGTCAGCTCATTGTGTCTGTTCTGCCTCTTTCTAATCACTCCGGTTGTATAAATATCACATCCCTAGCTGTTGTTCCTTGCAAAGTCTTAACTACAGATCTAGCTCCTCATGTTTGTGAACCTACCTGTTTTATGTACCCAATCCTTGGCTTTACCTGCCGCCTTGTTTCCCAACAAAGAAACCCAGTTTTTTGCACACGCATCCAGCTTCCCCTGAAATCTGTGAAAGGGTGCTTGAATTCCTAGCACCATACAAGGTCAAAAAGATGATAAAACCTTCATCAAGCTCAACAGACCACTGGAGGACAATTCAAAAACAGCTGCCCAGGTGACCATCAAGTGCGGTAAATACCAAGCAGATGCATTGTCCCTGCTGCTGTTCTGCATAGGCTTGAACCACCTCAGTCAGATCATCAGCAAGAGTGGCTACGCACACAGGTTCAAGAGTGGAGCCACCTCCTGCACATGGATGACATTTAAGCAATATCTCGTGAGAGGGAGTGCTGTTATACTGTGTGTCAGCACGGCTGTGATTCGGTTGTGTGATAGTTTTTTTATACCACAGTTCTACAGACAAGTCTGTTTATCAAGAAATGATCATTTGAGACAACAAATAATGTTTTCTTTGTCGTTTATTCAGCTCCACCGACAAGAATGGTTCCTTCAGGATTACATTTACACATTTTGTCAAGCAACACATGAGCAGTTTCTTGACTGCAGATTAGTTAGCTATCCAGCTAGCTGTCTGCTTTTTATCATACACGAAAAGGCTAGCTAGCTTCTTTCTTTCATACCCAACAGCAGGCTCACCAGCTACTTTTTATCATATATGGACAGGTTAGATACACGGTAGACTTGCTAGCTGGCTATTGTTTATCCCACCCAACTGCTTGCTAGCTAGGTTCTTTTTTTTTTATCATGCACAGAAACATATCTAAATTTGTGCTGTCGGAAAATGCGAATTATGTTCACATTGGTGTAATCAACGATTGCTTCGGAACATCTGTAAAGCGCAGTGATACATAATAGTAAAACGTCCCAGTGCTGTTATACTCTATATCAGCATTCTTTGGAGTGCTCTTGACCAATCAAATCACTCGACCAGAACTATCTGTTGTACAACAAACTATATACCAAAACCGAAAAAGACATTAGTCCCTCTCACACATAAGACCTAAAACAGTGCCGGATTAATTTTTTCAGCAATGAGGGCAGATACCCCGTTTCCCACTTTCTAGCTTTTGTTTGACTGATTTAATTGATAAAGAGCTCTGTGCAAAAGGTGTTATTGACTTACTGATCCATCTGACTGCAATCTAAAGCAAAGACAGTGGGTTGTTATTCGGACTGGAGAAATGTAGTCAGGTGATAGTAAGAAGAAGGAAAGTGATCAGAACAAAGGGAACTGAGCTGCCACGTAACAGATATATAGGACATTCCTGAGGATCCTCCTCTCAAACAGGAACCATGAAGTGGAAACTAAAAAGACAGTTGCATCCAAGTACGTCTTCAAAATAAGACAGGTCCCAAAAAGCCCGCTGAATGGGGAGAACAAGATCAAAGCCATCAACACATATGCCATACCAGTTATCAGATACCCAAACACAACAATATGCTGACCAAGAGGGGAGATGGAAACTGCTGACATTAAGACGCAAGAATTCCTCACAATGCACATTTACATCACATAACATTACATTACAATGCACGGTGCACTCCACTGAAAGTCCAACTTCAAAAAACTTTACCACACTCAGAAGGAAGGTGGTAAGACAACTGTCCTTAAGGTGTCAAGACCACTGTCCTGAATGACACAGGAAGCTCCCCCATGCATGAAATGTACCACCAACAGATAATAGAGGTGTCTTGTATGGGGAGATCCTATCAATAGCTTGAAAAGGCAGGAAAGCAGAGAGGCACTAATCATAGCATCATAAGAACAAGTGCTTAGCATCTAATCAAGGGGTGTACCATATCAGACAAGGCCCAAGGTGCAGACTGTGCAAAGAAGCCCCTGAGACAATCCAACATCTTCTTTCAGGTTGCAAGATACAGGCGGGAACAACATATTCTGAGAGGTACAACCAATTGACAGGGATAATATATTGGAGCATTTGCAAGGGATATGGGTTGGATACTCCCATTTCCAAATGGGAGGCAGCACAGAGAGTAGTTGAAAACAACAGAGTCAAGGTCTTGTGGGAGCTTCAGATCCAGACAGATAAACAAGTAATAGCTAACCAACCAGATATAGTTGTAATACATAGTGCTGAGAGATTTGACAATCTCAAGAGACAGTAACATCAAATAAAGGAATACAAACAGTTGGAGAAATACCAGAGGTAGAAGCAGAGGCGTTGTTAGGATCTTGAAACATTGGGGGCTTAGCCCCAGGGCCGGCCCAAGCATTTATGGGGCCCTAAGCAGAATTTGATTTGGGGGCCACTCACCGCCTTGGCGCTGCCAATACTATTGACTATTGTCAATGCTTGACCAGTCGCATACCTACTGTAAATCTAACACACCCATTATCAGTTTTATTAGTTGGAGCTGTGTCACTTACATTATACCAGTGTCTGCCTGGCATGTTTTTACCCTTCTACAGTTTTTAATTTTAAAAAGTAGTTAACTTGCAAGAGTAGTCTGGTGTTAATTTGCACTTTAATATTCAAAGTTATACTTTAAGAGTCATTTTAAGAGACTGATAGTGTTCAGTATAAGTTTGCTGTTTTGTTGAATTTAATCATTTGTAAAACATTAATGTAAATGTTTGGCACGATATTGACTTATATTGCATGTTACATGAACGTAGTCGGACCCAGAATGGTAGAAAAAACACTCACTCTCTCGGCTCTGGCTGGTGCAAATAGACCGCTGCAGACCATCATTTGAGCACTCTTTTAAACTTCTGAGCTAGGTGACAGGCTTACTATTTTCATGAATTTCACCCCAGAACGAAACGTTTTTGGGCAAAATTCGTGAGGTGTTTCACTGTGTGGAAGCCTAGCATAAAAGTAAAAAGCAAGCAGATGCGTTCTGTCCGACATTATTTTTTCCCCACGGAATTTACCCAGACTTTCGCTACGTAGCGTTCGGTTCCCAAACCTGTGGAAATGCGGGCCGGTTCTCAAAAGGCACCAAGGCAGCACTGGCTCCGCACCGGCACGGGCACCAGCACCGTCCAAGTGGAAAAGCGCTAACAGAGAACCCAAAACGTACATGCGTTTCTGATTAACGATATCATATTATTTTCGACTGTTAATGTATGATCGGAATGACAGATGAATTGATCCGGGGCTATTTTTTATTATTTTTATTGTTGTAAAAAAAAGAGAGAGAGAAAGAGAGAGAGAGAGAGAGATCCGGGGCTATTCATAAAACATTCGGGGCTGTAGCCCCGGACGCCCAGGTCTAACGACGCCACAGGGTAGAAGGAAGAACTAGAGAGAATGTGAAAGGTGAAAATCAAGGTTGTTAGTGATAGGAGCACTTGGGGCCATGACCCCCAAGCTGGAAGAGTGTCTCCAACCAACCCCAGAGATAACAACCTCAATCACAGTTCAGAACAGTGCAATAATATAAAACATAAATAACATCTAATGTATAAAATATTGTATTGGAACTGAGTTAAACGTACCTTGAGTGTTTATAGCTAGGTTATGCCAACAGCCCAAATTATTAAAAGGGTAAGAAGTCATAGTTTTTTTCCAATCAACATTCATCTAAAATAAAGCAAGATGGCTGTTCAAAAGAAACTGTAGTTTAAGTGGTGGCTTTACTTTTGTATTTGCTGCATTCGTGGTCAACCGAGTAAAAAGATACAGAATGATTATTTAGAATATATACTACAAGTATATGCAGGATACAAACTTTAAGAATATTTTGAAACTATTTTAGTGACTGGACAGACTAGATAGTGTTAGGTTACTAAAAATGTTCCTGTTGTTGCTGAGTTCTGTCCTCATTAAATAACTGACATACACTACACTCTGTCCTCATTAAATAACTGACATACCATCACCATGTTTTGACTTTAATGACGACTTACTCTAAGACATCAGAAGTTAAGTAAAGTTGGTCTCTGAGGCCATGTACTAACAGACAAAAATGTTCGAAGTCTTAGCTTTGAGACTATTGCAATGTACAGAGCTGAACAATTCCACACTATAGACCCAAGAAGCAAGTAATGCCAAGTTTGAAGTCAGTTATTTTGTCAATGATAAAACAAGTTTAATTATCATTAAATAAAAACAGTAAGGAAAGGAAAATGTGTTTCGAGTGCATGAGTTCTGAGTTCATTAATTACACAAGAAAGGAATATTCAATATATGTTTGAGATATATGCTCCAGTAAGCCACTTACAATATAAATGTATATAAACAGAATTACTAACATACTTAAAATACTCTGTGAGTATGCTTTCAACTCAGTTTGATGACATACAAAGTAACAAATTTTAAAGTACTTTAAGGGTGATTAGAATCATATAGAGTTAATATGTATACTTAGTAAACTGAAAGTGTATATAGACTATAAGATATTTTTATTCCAGTTCTTGCCTTGCGCCAGGGAGCGCCCCTTTTTTGTGGGGGGGGGGGGGGGGGGGTTTGGGTAAGGTGGTGCCCTTTGCAGGGACTTGGATTTGGCAGCGTAGCACTTTACAAGACCACATGTCTTTGCAGATGTCAACCATGGCTCAACCAGGCTCAAACCTTCAACCCTCACATTATGAGGTGAACACCTAACCAACCAAGCTACGGCAGCATTTGTATTTAGGCTATAGAACACAAAGTTCAAATTCAGTGATGATTGAATATGGACAAAGTACCATCAGAACAAGTAAGTTTTTCATATGAGTATTTACCTCACTTTTCACAGTAAACTATTTTACAGATTTGAGTGAAGTACACATCCTAGGGTTTTCAGAATCAAGAGTTTACGATATCTTCACATCCACCTCTGTTCCATCTCAGTCAGAGTCTGAATGGGCTTACTCTGGAAAATTAAAAGTCCTAATGTCTGGTATTGGTCAAATTTGGTATCTCTACAGTGATCCAATTTAATACATACACATATAGCATGTTCTAATGCAGTCAGTATGAAATTGTTATTTCATAATTTATCAAAATTAACAAAATTGTCATGTTACATTTTTTTATTTATTTGCTAGTACTAAGTAATAATTTAACAAAACAATACAAATAAATACAACAACTGATTAAAAAGCAGAAAATACATCACTTCTAAAGGACATTTACTATGGATTCCTTATTACCAAGTAATTTCGAAACACGCTTTATGTTTAGCTAAAAGGCCATTATTAAATGTGTAATTATCAAGATGCCAGTACACCAAACAAGTGCTCTTGTATCGTATACATAACAGCCAGTTACAAAATGATTTGTAAAAAAATTATAATATGTGGAGCCAGAACTTTTCAAACCGACCAAAAGTTGTGACATCAAACTGAAGTTCTCCAAAGATGAGACTCCAGCTTACTTGGCCACACAATTCTGCTCCCAAGTCAAACTTACAACATAAGTGAGAGCAGCACAGATAGGAGTGCCTACTCCAATTTCCCAAGTTGGGAATGCGCAGCAGTGGAGAAGTAATTAAAGGAGATCTGGACTTTGGCTGACTCTCCAGTAGTGAAGGCCCCCTTTTCCCCTAATAGCTCCCCTGTCTCTCTTTGTCCTTCCCTCAAAATCCCCACTAGCCTGGCCGCCAGGAGGCAAGAGATATAGACCTCAGCAGCAAAGTACATCCAGGGTAGCACTTGGCCATACAGGCAATAAAAATAAATTGTACTTCCCTTCTCATCTCTGCTCTAGCAAAGACATTCTGCATCATCTAGTGCTGCCAGGGGCTTTGACAATGGCTACATTGTTTTATTGTTGTTTTTTCCCTAAAATTCTTTTAAGAAGAAATCTTCTTTAGTTGAGAAAAATGTGCTGAAAAAGCAGGCAATTTGTGTATGACTGGACAATGTATATGGGCATGATCACTTATTGCTCTTGCTTGGGGCATTGACAATTATATTGACTTAACTATCCAGGCTACACAACAGGCGTGAAGAGTAGTTATTGTGTGAGTAGTCAGACTGACACTAATATTTTGTTTGCACAGCAGCTACAAAAAGGCATTAAAATGTAGGAGCAGGTGTAAAAAGTATTGTAAAATTAAGTGAGATTCAGACTTTAAAAACTTCCCTCCATTTACAAAGCACCTTTTTGTCTGTTTTTGAAGTTGAGGCAGGAGGTAGGTCTGTCACAATTACACTGGTCAGTTGGACAGAAAACTTTGTCATGAAATACTCCAGCAGTTGTACAGCAGAGAAAAAGTCATGAACATGATGGATCGGAGTGGAGAGTCTCAAGTTACACTTTTACGTCGAGCCCGTTTTCCACCAGATGGACATGCAAGTAAAGCATGCAAGGAAAAAGCAATGTTTTTCTGTCACGGAATCCATTCACCAGAGGTGCTTTGGTAGTACATCCCATGAAAAGCAAGACACAGCCCTGACTATTGATTATTTTTACACACAACTCTGTGACAAATGGTAATATAACATTTATGAAAACATCACCAGTTGATGCCACTATCAGTTGAAAGGTTTAAACCATTTGCAAATATAGTTCTATTCCAAAGCAAAGCAATCAACTATGGGATCATGAGTGGATTTTATTGCCCATATGACTTACATTAACAACCATATTATCCAGGGGTATATACTCCAGGCCACAACATATAGACCCACCTACTCAAAGACCCATAGACCCTCATAGACCTATACAGACCAGTGTTCCAAGAGTATGTGCTACAGGGCATGTAAAAGACCCACAAATACATGCTGAGTACCTTTTTTATGCTACCCCTCTGTGTTTTCACTGTTTTTGTACCCTTGTCCCCAACACATTCTGAATCTCAATGCTAGGCTCAATAAGTGTCACTGTCAAACAGTTGTAAGTGCTTTAGCTCTGCTAATACTGAATGCACAGTCTAAAATGATGGAGAAATGCTTTGCTTCCTTCAGCACAGAGATGACACTTCTCTGAATCTCTGCAGTAAGCATCGTAATGATCTTGCTTTATGGGGTGTGAATGTGATAGGGAAACAGCCAATTGACTTCAACAGCTTTAAGATAGCTGCCTTTATTTTGCTTAAAGTACCAGTCTGTTATACCCTAAAATGAAGGGCTTTGGCTGGCCATTCCCCTAACCAAGGTCCCTAACCAAGGCTATCAGGCACCACAGCATCTGCTGTCAGCACATAAAGGTCAAATGAAAGCACATAAGCTCGTAATCTTCCCTTTGTGAAATACATCAGCATGGTCAATTGACCTTTCATAAAATTGCGCCAGAGACACAATAAAATTCACAAGAAAATGCTCTTTCCTTCTCCACTGCTCCTCTACAGTTTTTCCATTCACTAAGCTGTTCATCAGAAATATTTCAGTTTGTACCATCTGTTGTAGAGGCTGTTGTAGTCTATTTGGAGATCTGATGTTGACTTGTGGCCTCTTTTGTGTGGCTTAAATGACTTTTGTGTGGCCTCTTTTTTTTTTTTACCTTAGTTCTGTTTACTTTCTACTACCTCTGATATCAGAGATAATTTAAGAAACAGTGTAATTCACAGATCGAGTGTTGACTATGTATGCATTCACCAACAAAAAACGTTCTGATATGTAATGCCAAGCATCATTCACTTTAACAGCAAAAGAAGGAAAATATAACCCAGACTGTCCTCATAGACTTGATAATGAAAATGTGATGGGATAGGTCCTGGGGAGAAAGTGCCTGGGCATGCACTACTTAATGGCTGAAATGAAATAACAGTTTGTGGTGTGTGACAGAATGTTAATATTTGGTAGGCCTTTGTTTTGAGTGGACATTTTGGGAATACTGACTTTTGTTAGTGTGTTCAGTGGCAGCTCATCAAATATCAGCTAGATGGGGCTTTCGGAAACATCAACACAAGTGATGATGTATAAAGCATGCAAAATGTGTTTGTCATTAAAGCGGTATTGGAATACTTTTACACATGACTGAGATTATTTTAGTCACATTATGAGAGTTTAACATGTAAAAGAATACCACAAAAGACCACCTAATTTGACCTACTTGTGAACAGTGCATTGAAAAGTTGGAATAAGTGTAGTTGGAACGACAAATTGTTGAGCATGTAACCACACCTAATGAGGGAAAGATATATCCTCAACAGTCCACATAAAGGCTACTTTTACACATTGCACTTTTGAAAAATTTGACAATTATATAAAACAGGCCACTGAGTAAATGAATGAATGAATTGAATGGATTTCTTTTTGGTTATGCTGTGCAATAAGTAGGCCTACATATTTAAACTAAAACATTAACTGTGCATCAAATAAATATACAAAAGATCAATAGCCCCATGATGGGCTACTCACACTATCAGGTTCCCTTCCTTTAGCTGCACTAGTCTAGAAATATGGCACACTGATTCTTCATAGATTCAAGCCTCTTGATTGTGCTTCTGTTAAAGCCTCCGTTTCCCCTCCTCGCTCTAACATTAGCAGTGCTGTTGTCACATTTGCTATTTTTAATCATTTCTTTGAGTAATTAAAGAAGACTGGCAGTGACCTGAAATTATAGATTTGTCATTTTAACATTGTGAGTGGTAAATGTAGACCTTGTTTCACTAATAGAGTAAGAGATATAGAAGTAAAGAGAGAGACAGATAAGAGAGAGAGAGAGAGAGAGAGAGAGAGATGAAGACACAAGAATGGAAAGCAAAATGCCAAGTATCAGAAGGTGCCTAGTCTCACTAGTTTATACAACTGACAGAGAAGGAGTTGGACTTCAAGAGTTCAAAAAATAGAACTCAGAAAATGCAAGAAACAGTTCAGTGTAAATCTGAAACAGGACAAAAAAAAATCTACATAGGGCAAGCTGCCAAGCCAAACAGCTCAGAGGGCAAAAGTCACAGTTTTGCAGAACTGGAGCAGTGAAAGAGGACACAGCGAGGAGAAAGAGGGAGTACAGGAAACTGATTGCTACAAGGGTGTAATGAGTTTCAGAGGACAGAGGTGTAAATAATGAGGTATAGTATATGCCCTCAGAGGTCTAGCACTGAATTGGGTTTCAAGCTGATGGGAAAGCACCTGAGTTATTCTCCATAACCCCTCACTTGAGCTAACCCTTATGCCCCTCAAAAGTATGCATGTGGTTCACAGTGGATTGTTCTACCAGGTCACACAACTTGAGTAACACAAAGGTCTGGGAACCTCTGTGAGGGTTATAGGATACGTGACTAGAGCAGGCTTCGGTTGGGGCCACACTGGGTAGGAGGAACCTGGAATCCTGAAAATGAGACAGAGAGGGTAGGGGGCTCATTCTTTCATATGTAAAAACAGTTTAGAAAGAAAACCAGACCTGAAAAATTTAGATAAACTGACAAACTTTATGTTGAAGTCGCTGTTGCTTCATACCTCATTTCTTGTGCCTGATTTGTTTTGCCCTCAGGTGTTTCCCAGCTGTGGTCTTGAAGATCCATGAAAAGTAAGTGCAGAGAGTAGCACATTCAGAACTTTTTCATTTTAACAATGCCAGAAACACCACTAAGTGTTCATTACACAAAATGATCCGCCCATCACGAGACATGGGTAGGATTTTACATGTCAGAATTTATGAACAATAACCCAATAAAAGGACGGTAACAGTGTTATCGGTAAAAGAATATTTAACTTTCCATTTGTTACCTGGCTAATTTTTGTAATGCTGGGTTGTGTAAATGTTATACCAAGATGAGGTTAAATATAACATCTGTTATTCAGAAATAAAAAAGGCATGTATGTTGAAATTCAACCACTGTAAAATAAATTATATATTTTATTTCCCACCTGTCATGAGCCCATAAAGTACAACATCTTTATCGAGCTGCAGATAATATACTTATAATGATATTATATGCTACAATCTTATAACAGTAATGTAATGAGAGCAATAGAAAATGCAAACTTCTCTGTTTCTGTGTTTAAATTTTGTTCTTCTTTTTCAGATAGAGAGGGTAATTTTAGCTTATAAGTTCATGGTGATCTGATACAGAATTGTTATGCTAGTTATGTATTCTGCAAACATGCAGCCACATGCTACACAAAGACATAAATGTCATGTAAAATCAACAGCCAGAGCCATGTGCCATAGGTACTCACATTATTTCTGTAAAAAAGCAATATTTACCTGACAGAGTCGTAAATGTTGCAAAGTGCTATTAGAATCCATATAGAGGATAGCACAGATCACCTTTTCATTGTCTTTCTTGTTGAAGGGAATTGCTCAAGAAAATGGAAAATACACACACACACACACACACACACACACACACACACACACACACACACACACACCATACAGACTAGTACTGTTAGTAGGAACAAATGAACAAACAGCAATATGGTTGTCAAGCACATGCAAAGCATCAGAAAAGAAGCAGGCGGAATTCATCATTGTATCTGAGTTTAAATTATGACAGTTAACTGGAACCAGCACTTGAAGTAAGAATGGCCATTTCTAGGAATCAGCAGTTAGGAATCATTTGGCCCTTTACTGTATTTTGGATGTTCAGCCATGAAGCTCAAGCCAAGAACATATTGTAATGACACATTCAAGGATGAAAGCCAGTGAAAGTCCATTAGAATCTAGAGGGGAGGAACAGCAGGGTATAACAGAAGCCAGAGTAATGCTAATAACTGTAGTGAGTTTTAGCTGTGTGGTGGCCCAGAAAAAAACTGTTAGACTTCACTGACATTCCGCTCAGGTAAAAAGCCCAAAAAGAAAAAAAAAGGTTGAAAACAAAATTTTGCCGTTATTGTGATTGTATGCAATTATTTTTGACATTTTTCACTTGTTAGGCTTCCATCTAAAGTGTTTGCTAAGATGATTTTCACAACTTTCTCTGTTGCCATATTTATTTAATTTTTAAAATGCTCTCACCTGTGTTTATCAAATATGTTGGCTACTTTAAACAGGACTCTGGATCCACACTCTGTGAGGGGGAATAAGAAACTTTTGAGGATAAGAAATTTGTCAGTTCAGAAACTGAGTGACAGACGTTTGGAGTGTCTATGTGTTTGGTTTTTATCAAACAAAATATACTGTTACATAATATATAATGTGGTCAAAATATATTGGATAAAACCTGGACAGAAGATATTCTTTATGAGGACACAACATGACACAACATTACCCAACAGTATGAATCAAAAGAGATCATCTTCTCATATTTGTCAAGTGGAGTGGGGTAAAAAGAAAGAAGATAAAGTGTTTGGATTTCTTTCACAGCTGTGCATATACAGGGGTTGGACAAAATAATGGAAACACCTTGTTAAATAACAGTTTTATTATTAAATATCGAGTTGGTCCTCATTTGGCAGAAATAACTGCTTTAATACATCGAGGAACAGATTCATACAACTTTTGGACAGTGGCTAAGGGAATTTTAATCCATCCCTGAAGCAAAACCTCTTCCAGCTCTTTCAGAGATGGTGGTGGAGAGAAGTGGTTCCTTACT
Organism: Chanos chanos; assembly: GCF_902362185.1. Taxonomy (NCBI): domain Eukaryota; kingdom Metazoa; phylum Chordata; class Actinopteri; order Gonorynchiformes; family Chanidae; genus Chanos; species Chanos chanos. Next base: position 17,339,956 of record NC_044495.1, read on the forward strand.
TGCTGCTCCAAAATGTACCAGAGATTTTCGATTATGTTAAGATCTGGTGATCTTGTGGGGGCCAATCCAAGTGTTCAACTTCATTTCTGTGCTCTTCATGCCAGTCTTTAATGATTTTAGCAGAGTGAATTGGCACATTATCGTCACTTCTGATGGTCTTTGCACCATTTTAGGCGTTTTCGAACATCAATGGGGGAAAGAAAAGGTTTGGCAATGGCAGCCCTTTCATGGTATCCAGCTGCATTGAGCTCTTGATGAACTTGGTTGGTACTGGGTTAGCAAGATGTTGGTTTAGCTCTGCCGTCACTTTAGTAGCTGTGGTTCTGTGATTTTTGACTCAGTGCATTTTAGTGCCCTGCAGTCACGTTCACAGAGTTTTGGCTTCCGTCCAGAGTTATATATTTATAGGTCTTGAAATACCAGGTGTTTCCATTATCTTGTCCAACCCCTGTACATTATTCCATATTTCTTTAGTCCTGTGCATAATTGCACTGGCAGACAGGCTCAGTGAACAGGAGCCAGACACAATAACCCCTTCAGAAGTCAGAAAAAGCTCTACAAATTCAGACATGTTAAGGGTTGTCCACTGCTTGTGATCAGCCAACAAATAATGGGTGCGGCTAAGTTTGCCCTAGAAATACTTTTTGCTGAGTTGACAGTTCATGTTGACAGTGCACGTTAATATGTTTGAGCTCCTTGCTGCTGCCAATACAGACTGTCATACTTTTAGGCCTGTTTGTGTTGGGACTCATTGTTTGGGCATATTGTTTTCCCTTTACACAGTTGGGGAGGTGGATTTATGCGAGATGTCATATTTAATTAGGGAAATAGCTGATCAAAAATTAGGTCGAGGGTGATTTATTCAAAGCCGCTCTGCATACCAGATATGATCCACTGTATTCACTGGAAGAGAAAGCTGCTGTCTGCTTGGGTCAACAGAATCAAACCACGCATTCTAACACCAATTTTGCACTGTTTGTGACAATACCTTTCATAAAATGTGCTATACAAATAAAATTGGACTGACATATCCATCACAGATTTTTGTGTCATTAAACGTAATGCTAAAGGAAGAGGAAAAGTCTTGAGGATGTATAAAAGTTATAAATATTAGATTCTAGTTAGTACTGTCATCAGAGAATTCCCACCAATATCCCACAATTTTCCCACCAAGGTGACACAGCTGGTTAAGATAGTATCACAAGAGTGCAGATGTACATTGTAAATCATTGCAGTTGGAATTGCTTTATGCAAGACTTGCCAACTGTGGCTGGGCGCCCAAAGGAATATAATTGGCTGTGTGGCTGTGTTCCCTGGGGCAAGTGAGTCAGCAAGGGTCTCTCTCGTTCTCCCTCCGCCTCTCACTTTTGGTTAATTGGAGGCTGTCACCAGAGTATTTGCACTTACTGGTACGTGAACAACTCTTTCTTCCAAGCATGCTATACAGCTTGATGTCGCTACACAGATACAGTGGAATGGCATTAGCATGTTTCAAACATAATAATTGGGATAATTTGGAGGAAAATTGCACACTTAAAATATTACCCCCCCCCCCCCCCCCCCCCCCCATAAAAAAAAAAACAGCAACGCCACACCTTCTAAATTGGCCAGGAGTCCAAGGGAACTCATCTGACCAGTTAACAAAGACATCCTTTGCTTTTCTCTTGAGCCTGTAGCTGAAGTTGTTAGTTTTGTACTCTCTGTGGGTTAAGATATGCCGAGATTTGTTTCCCTTACAGTGAAAGGGAAGAACTGCTATAGGTTTTTTTTCCAAGGTTACGATTGCACAGTCACTGCTTTTTGTCCCCTTTTTTCTGAATTCACTGTGGAGATTTATCTATGCCAAGAGCTGCTGTTCAATTTGTGAATTCTCTTTCAAGCTGACTGGAAGCACCTGTGCACCTATTAACAAATGTGCAACACTAATTGTAAATGAGTGATATAGGTGTAATATTTGTGAAGAAAATATAATCCTGATAATGGCCTGAGCCAGGCCAAAAACAACAAAATTGCTTTCCAGTGGAAAGTATCAGAACGGAATATTTGAGAGAAAACAGCTTAGCTCTGAGTAAGATCTTTTCAAGGTTTCAACTTCCCATGTTTTATGACCTCTGCTCAGTTAACTGGATTAGCCTATTTCTTCTTCAGTCAAGGTATCTTTGGGGAAAGGAAACAACATGAGGCAGGAGTTACATGAACAATCCAGGATGGCTTCAGGAGACCTTTTTTATTTAGTGTGTAACTTCCATGTCAGTAATAACTTAATTTATACCATGTCATTGAAATTTAATACTCTGAAAACTAAAAGTTTATGTGAGTTATGGCAATACCTCTCATCGGTGTTGATAGCTGCTTCAGATCTTTTAAAATTACATTAATGCTCATGTAAACAAAGGATTAATTCTAAAGGAAGGCTTTTTTTAGCACCAAACTTCAGCTCATTAATGGAAAGATGTGGTTTGTTTGCTTACTTGCACTTACTTTGCGTGTTAATGCAGGAATATCTGTGTGTGATTGAAGGTAACAGTCGGAGGGTGTTTGGGTAGCAGAGGGGTATACTGAGCTAACTGGGTATACTGAGCGTTTGATACGATTGTTAACAGCAGCAGTAAGGTCCTGCAAGACTTTGTCCCAGAAATACTAACAGGTACCAAACTCATCCTGCAATCAGTGTTGCCAGAGTAACAATAAATGCTGTCAGGTTTCTGACGATGTTTTGAGGTGCTCTTTCATTTCCCTGATCACAAGAAAGGCAGCGCCCATTTATGGATGGTTACAACTGCTCTAAATAACAAACTCACAAACTGCTGTAAAGGAAATTAAACTTATAGCCATCATCTCTGATTTACGTTTAAAGGGAAAATACTTACAAGTTTGCGGAACCCAGTTCGGCAGCTAACTCATCTAGGCAATGAAACAACCAAAATGTGTAGTATTGTGATGCATAGTAAGAGGACGAATTCCGTGTGCGCACTAATTCTTTTCATATAAAGGAGACCTGTGGTGGGATCAAGATAACATCATAGTCTACCTGACTGGATTTGGTGATATGTGTGCGGCTCCCTCCTCAAAGGTCTCTTTCTCTTATGAAGACAGCTCGGCTTCTGCACGAAAGCTAAAGCGGTAACAGCGACTGACACATGAATGTGATGAATATGCAGTCGTTGTGACATTTCAGAAAACTGTCTATTCACCAGTAGTCATATATGTGTTAAGGATACAACAGAACACATGAAGTACCGTATACTGTGACTGATACTGAACATTGTTGCAGCACTGGATGTTAGATACGCTAAGTCTGTTAGATATGGGTTTCCTAAGAAATAGTGTTTGAAAACAGTCTCCTAATGCGAGATCTTTCGGTCGGTCATTTCTAATGTTTTAGCGCGTATTGAGCCAGCCTCGGTGACGATAATTTGCGCAGCCTGATTGGTCCATTGCGGTGGGTGTTTACGCACTTTGTGCACGTTGTCAGCAACAACGCGGGTCGGAGAGAAGACTATCGCTACAAAAACATCAGTTCCTTAGAGAATAATCGGAGAAAAACGTCTGTAACCCAACATGCCCTACGTTCTCATCAGCACACAGATACGGTTGGTGTGTATCCTAAACCCGTTCCGTCATGCTGCGCGCTTTGATCAAAATATCACATTAGCATAGTCCCGTACAGCTATAGTCATACTAAGCTATCAATAAGGAGCTAAGTAACAGATAAACACATTGGAACAGGGACATAAATCACTGCATGTGTTCTGTAATAGAGAAACGTCTCAGATTAGTTAGCTGATGTAACAAACAACACGTAATGTGTTTCACAAAAAGTGGGGACGTGCTCTGATATCAAAATGAAAACTATAGTTTGTTGAAAGGTAAGCTCATTCGCAAAAATGTGTCTTACTCCTGGATATTTAAAATCGTTGACCGTTTGCAAGTAATTATGGGATAGCAGTTGTGTGTATTCATCCAGTCTCCGAGGGTAGAGGCATTTTTCGTGAACAAAACATTGATCAAAGAAACATTAGCGTTTGTATAGTCCAGATAGCACCCTATGACAAGAGTTAAGAACTCGGAATGACTCGTGTCTGTCAAACATTGGTTGGAAACAGCAAAATGTTAAATAGTAAAATTTACTTAGAGAATGTAAGTTAGGATGCAGATTTTGCAGCTATCAGACTTGATGCCATTACTTGATGCCATTACTCTTATTCTTATTATGTTTTTTCCCCCCCTCAAAATGGTTTAGCATATAGGCCTTTATATTTGATAAGTAGTAATTTGCTTGAAAGAATTGTGAAGCATATGTTAACACACAAAAAGGAAATCATACAAGAAAAACATGAGATCATTTCTGATAACATGTTTCTTGAGTTTCTCTAGGTTTCTGCTTGGATGGGGAACACCACATTTTTATTGTCTGTGAAATCCATTTGACAGTTATTTAAGTCAAATTTCACATCTCATGTCAGTTCATACTGCAGTATCAAAACATAAGAATTCTGTGGGTGTTGGTCAACATTTATTTCACAGAATGCAAAACACTACAATTTCAGCAGAACAGACATAATGTTAGTAGTGCATAGGTTCATAGACTCTGAGCAGAGTTACAGTGGAGACCATGTGTTTTTTCAGGAGACGGGGCCCACTATGGTGGGGGATGAGTATTCTGATCCGACTATCATGAGCTACTTGGGAGCCAGGAAAACCACCATGCTTGGAAACAACTTGTAAGATTACTTATGATAACGTTGTAAAGTTATAGGAGGCATGGTAAATTGATGGCTGTGTGAAAAAACTTTGAGACTTTCATTTTCATTAAAAATGATGTCTACTTAACTTATCTCATTTACTGCATATAATCAGCAAGTTTACATACTTGCATGTAATGTACAGGAAAATGTGTCAGATTCTGCTAAGAAGATCAGAGCAGCATTACAAGAAAAGCTGAGTCCATTAAGATGAATGCTGCAGTTTGGGAAGAAATATCAGTGGTTTAGTCAGTCAGATTTTCAGCAGTTCAAATTAAACCTGTAAGGAAACCAAAAGTGGAGTGCTAACAAGTTACAATAAAGTTTGAGAACCCTTTGTTTGTGTGTATCTACTACAAACTTGGCAAAAAAAATAGGGAGGTGTATAAGGGGACATATTGAATAGAAATATTTGGACTACTGAAGCCATTACTTACCATTTGGTTGTTTTCCCAGTTGTGTCTACAGAGTTTGAGACCCTTTTTACCCACTGTTAGATTAAAAACTGTGTGTGTGTGTGTGTGTGTTTGTTTGTCCTGCAGTTCAGAGTACCATGTGGATGAGCCGCCCCGATTGGTTCTGGACAAACTGGAGAAGATTGGCTACCGCGTTGTCAGTATGACAGGTGTTGGTCAAACGCTTGTGTGGTGCCTGCACAAGGAGACCATGTGACCTGATTGGCAACTTTATAGAAATCTCTGTAACCACAACAACCAAGGTCATGAAAAAGGTAAAGCCAACGCTGTACATACGAGCATTTAAATAAGGGAATCAGACCTCTGATTTTTGTATCTATGCCCTTTCGTCCACTTGAGTTGTAATAAAAGAGCATCATTCTAGTAGGTCCTTCTGTGCACAAATGTATAAAAAAAATTCTTACGCAAGTAAATTGATTTATGCAATAAAATATTGTATGTTATTGGTTAGGTTACTGTTAATCTGTATTGTTTTAAGTTACAAACAAATAATTCATTGAGTTCTTTTGCTGGATTTATCTGTGTACTGACCTCACTACTGTCTGGAAGACTCAACTCAATCAACTTGTATCAACTAAGTATGAGGTAAAATAGTATTGAACTGGCACAAGTGGTACAAAGCATTATTCCACTTTACAAAGCATCACAGAGTCTGAGGAATCAAAACTTTCCATCTTGTATCGGACTGATTCTGATTACCACAGTGTGATAAGGAGTTGGAGGAAGTATGAATAAGAACTGAGATTGGTCTTGGTCCAGCTGCAGTGTTCATCTCAGCTTTGTGTTAGCGGTTTACTTAGACAATCTTAAAATTTAATCCTATCAAAATCCCATTGCAGGGCATCTAGAATTTTGTAGGATGTATAGCATTCCAATGGCATGCATTCTCTTAAACCTTCTCAAAAGCAGGGGTTCCTTTCTTTGTTGTGACATAATTATCACAGAGTGACATGCAGTCTATGTGTAGTTCTTACACACTTGTAATGACAACTGCTGCCTTCTGAATTAGGAACTAGAATAGGTAGAATGAACATTTCTGCTTGTTCATACACAGGTGTGTTAAGTATGTCAAAAACTATAAATAAAGAATATTAAAAATTTTAAAATTATTTATTTACAGTAAACCAGTACTAATGTTCTTTATTGGTTTATGTTATTGTGTTTGCACATTTTGCAGTGGACCTAAATGCATTTGTATCACTTATCAACCCCCGGAAAAAAAAAAAAAAAACAGCAACGAATTAGTAATATTTAATGTACCTCTGTGACATTGTCCACACCACTTGGACACAAAAATTGAGAAAATCCTTTGAAAGTACAGAACTGTATCATCTCATGTTGCAGTGTTATTGTGGAGCCTCTCTGAGTAAACTGCACTTAACCCAGTGTGTTATTAGGGCATGAGGCTGAAGTCCATGTTGAGTTTGCTCATTCCCTCCGTTCATTCAGATCCGTCCTTTTCACTGGGACCTCAACTTTTTGGAGGTTTTTTTTTTGTGGCATTTAGCTCTCATTACTTTTTTTAATGCATGTATTGACTGTGTTTTCCTGAGTACTTTATGTATGTATGCTCATATGGAGTAATCTGATTTAAAATAAAAATGACTATTGTACTAAAATATTTTGAATTTCTTTTAATAACAGAACTTTGTAGCAAGAGCTACAGAAATGAAAACTTGTTTCCCGGGAAACACTTAATTTTGGTCACCTTATTTTGTTTAAAATTATGTTCACCTACTGTCTTTGCAGATTAAATTCAGTTGAGTGGAATGCTCTATTCTCTTGTATCTAATGTGTAGGTATACCATTGTGTTGGCTGTTTTTGCTCTTTTATGTGGGACGTGGAATGTGGACACAGCATCCAATAACCGATCACTCTCGGTTCACAGTCCAGTCAACCATGTCATGTTTACTTTAATTTCTTCCACTTATTTTAGTACATTGTGTTAACCTCCCATTTTACTGTCTTATCCACTTTATTCACTCTCCAAAGACAAAATTATCAATTTAAACATGATTGGTTTTTTTTAGTTGGTCTGTTACACTCATAAATCTGAAACAAAACATAAACTGCATATCCACTGACATTGTACCACTGTTCATTATAGAGCAGAAAGGATCTGAAAGATGATTCCCAGTGCTTCAGACTGTCAGCAGGAAAGGACACAAATCAAATCCTACTCTGGTTATCGTCAGAAGTTAAACACAAGGAATGTAATTATCAGTGGAGAAATGCTCAACTGATTCTCAACCAGGGTGTAGTTTTCTCTCAAAAGTGACTGAAAATGCTTCATTGAAACAAATGCCAAAGGCATGAGGCCAGGCTAAAACAACATTAACTTGCTTCACAGCAGATTTTGTTGAATAATGAGATACTTCGGATTCAGGCACATCAGATTTGTGCCTTACAGTTTTGTCACCACAAGCAGTTAAGTTTGAGAAATGAGATGTATAATTCAAATTGCTTAATACTCAGAAACATCTGAGCACAGTGCTTTATCTAGCTGTCTAACTAATAGTCCTCTCTGTCTGGTTTCTCTGCATGTTTTTTTACTCACTATGTGAGTCCTTTTGTTACCACTCCATTAGGTTTTCAGGCTGAAAGGTAATAGGCATATTAATTCAGTGGTTTGATTCTAGACCCAGCTTAGTTCCAGACAGGCAGTGCCGCATGCAAATACAATTCTGAGATTTGTCTGTTTGGTTGGTTTCATCAAACTCTTGTTATTTAGACTGTTACTGTGACTTGGCAGTAGTTGTAGTGTTTTGACATTAATGGGCTGTAACATGTGTTGCTTGACTTGAGGGTTCCAAGTCTGCCTTTACCTATTTATGGGACTGCCAGCTTTAACAATGAAGGGATAACAAGATGCTGATTAGATGGTTAGAAAGAGGAAGGGCAGGAGGAAGGAAGGAGAAGAAAGAGGGTGATAGTGAGTATATTCCTTCTTCATTATCATGCTGGCTATGCTGCTGGTTTGGCACATGCATCCATCTGTGTGTCTCTGGGCTGGGGGATGTAATTGTATTTCCTGTGTTGTAATTTGGACAGGCTCTGTGTCTCAGCTTCTTTCCAAGAAGGCCACATTAGTAAACAGAGCCATGTGATGGGTGTGTTCAGCTGGAGGAGATACATGAAGAGATGGATGGAGGGGAAGAGAAGTGGAGCAGATGGTTTCCACTGCAGATGGGCATAGTGTAACGGCAATAGAGCAGACAGGAAATGAGATGTCTATGTGTATTGCTTCTTTGAATTGAGCAGTGACTTAGGAGTCTAAATTACAGACGATGACAGTGGATATAAAAGTTTGTATACGGTAAACAATAATGACTCTGTTATATTTTAAATGACATTTCAATAAAAAACAAACAATTAAAATATAGTTGCAACATCCTTCCCAAAACCAGAGGGGAAGACTGTGTTAGTGAAAGCTGACTATGAACTCATCAGGATGGAAAACATAAAACAAGACGCAAAAGGTCCCAAGGGATTGAATTCAGAGAAAGACATTTCGTAAGTTGGTTGATTATTTTATGTAATCATCCTTAAATGGAGGAAAATCCCTGTATGCAAATACTGCAATTGTTTATTTTTGGTATTAATAAGGTAGTTTGCTATGGTCCTCTGAAATTCAAAGGAGGAAGTTTTATGACAGCAGAGATAGAGTGCCATCGTTTGAAACGCAGTACAGGTAACACCAGGCTGACAAACAGTGGTAAGTGCATGATTCCATCAGAGTCCTACAGCACAAGTTACATTTTAAGGTTGCCAGTACACATTTGCGGCAACACATGGACCAACACTGTGAAATGTGAGGGAATGGACTGATTGTGACTTTCATGATGAATTTGGTCACCTATAGCTTGTAGGCCAAAGACAAATTTGATAAGCCATGTTTTTTGTTATTTTTAGTAATTTATTTATGTACTTATTCAGTGAAATATTTCAGAAAAAAGTAAGAATCAAAGGGTCTTAACTGATAATTTACTAGCAAACCTATTATTCCTGACAGTGTCTTAAGCGATAAAATTGAAACTAATCTCCCCTCTTAGGAGGTAGATGTTGGAAGGTGCAAGAATACAGAAAGAGCACCAGATAACATTTTTTTAAAAGATTTTTTTTTTGTACAAAATTGATGAGGAATCATTGCATCAACAAGTATTGCACTTTATTTTAGTGTGCATTTAGAACAAGGTTCAAAAGATTGCACCTCAGATAGTGTGGACCAGTGTTGTTTTTACCACCTGTTTTTGATTTAGTCTTTGTGGAAACACTGTATTATTCTCCACAAGGCCCTTGTCTCTCAGATAATGGACACAGTCATTGTGATGATTCAGTTTTATGACAGTCATGCTGGTTTGTGGTCATTTGTGCTGATATGGGAGCTGACCATGAGGCTGTGCAAATATACACAAAAATCAGATGTTTTGTGTCACATTTTTTTAATTGATACCAAATTCATTGATGCACAAGCTTTGATTTCCAGATGACACACAAAAAAACATTTTTTCAGTTTTATAGAGTTAAAGAACAAAATACATTTATTGAACAAAACATTCTTTAAGAAAAAAAAAATCGCAGTATTTGAATTTTAGTTGATGAGATGAGTGGAGCAATCCTATAGTGATGTCAGCTCTCCGCTGCTTCCTCATCCTCTCGTTTCATCTCTTCAATCAGCCTCTGTCGTTCTGCTGCCTGCCTCATCTTCATCAGCACCACACTCTCATAGTCTCGCTCACTGCTCAGAGAACTCTGTGGAGAAAGACACGCAAAACCTCAAAGACTTTTCTTTAAACTAAAGAAACCACAAGGAAACTACAATGCACATATATCCAGCGGAAAAGACAAGATTCAATAGTATTGCTATGTCTAACCATGACAAATAAAAGTAGACAAATGTTGTGCTGGTCCAGGTTGTCTTTTGTGTTTGTATCTGTGTGTGTGTGTGTGATTGTTTTAATGCCAAATACATGTGGTTAAATAACTGCAAATAAGTAACATCTGAACTAGGATGGTAATTTGCTTGTCCATTCACCCAGTGCAAGTCATTTTTGGGCTGGCTGATGTTCTTTTGATAATAAACAAACAAAGTGGCTAATTTTAGCTATTTTAGGTATTTTGTTTCTCTGCAAGTCATAAAACTACAGATATTAACAAGCTGAATTTTAAAAAAAATTCCTATTGCCCCACACTGCCCTTGAGTTTCTTTGTGCATGACCTGTAAACAGCCGTGGGTTGCTCATTAGGTCTAAAACCAGACCTGGGATTGGTCTGTCTGGAATCTCATGTTAAGGAGGAGCCATTAAAATACCAGGAAGGGTCTGTGTATGTCTGCCATAGGCTAACAGCCAAACAGCTGGTCAGACAAAGCACTCACAAAGCCAACACACACACACACACACTCTCTCTATCCCTCTCTCTCAAGGAGAGAGAAGGGAAGAGGAAAAGAAAAAGAGAGAGAGAGAGAGAGTGAGAGAGAGAGAAACCACAATTATTTTTTCTCACTTTTGGTATTGAAAAATTTTCTGTATTAACGACAAAAAAAAAAACCCAAAAAACTTACCAAGTGGACAGTATGTGAGTTTAAGGTAAATGGTTATGTGAGACAATCAGTTATAATTACACAACCGCTTGCATTTGATATGGGAAAGAAAAAAGTCCACCACAGTAAAGGTCGTTTTGGTACTAGTGTCACAGAACACTTCCAGCACAGGAATGGGATTCAATTAGATACATGACAAAGCGCTAGGAGATTCATTCTGTCAGGCCCCACAAAACGCAACTCTGTGTGAATAATGTTCATGCTCTCTATACAAATAAGTGATGTGAATTGTAAAAAAAACTGAAAAACATCATTACAAAGAGGACAGTAACTGAAAAGCAAAAATCCCCAGCAGGCAAAATATAGTACAACCACAGAAGTAATAAACTGAACATATAACTCAAATAAAAATAACATTAGATATCTTTCATTTAAAAAAAATGAAGGCCTTATTTTTAGATGGAGATGTGTCATTTTTTTCCTGAGTGTGGTCACATGAATTCCCAGCAGAAATTATTTTTAATAAATATTTGTTATCAAGCAAAAGTCTGAGGTACTGTTTTTATTATTATTATTTTTTTTTTACATTAAAAACTGTGCAATTATTTGGGTAGGTAGCACCATTACCACCAGTAAATACAGAGTAAGCATACTGTAGTACTGTACTATAGGTCTTCTACAGGTCACAAACTGAACCCAGGAATCTTCCCACAGCTCCTGCCCACCATGTTTCACTATTAGAGCTGGCCGAGAGCGAGGGAGAGACTAGCTTTTGTGAGATGAACCATCTGAAAGAGATGATAGGGTCTCCAGCATCCATGTGCATGGGGTGAGTGAAAAAAGGAGGTGGGGATTGGGGTAAAGGAGGAGTAAAGTAGAGAGAAGGAGAGCAGAGAGGGGATGTGATTAGCATTCCACTCATGTGAGCTCAAACGCACATTCAGTGTGTAACCATGAAATATCACGCAAACTCAATTAAGTGAGCAAAGAACTGTTGCATCTTCAATTATACCCAAACAAAAGAGTCCACAGCCAAATGGAAGATTAGAGCACTCATGCTCCTCACCCCATCAAAAGCTCAGTTCCAAACCAGCCTCTGCTGAACACTTTGTGACATAAAGACTGTAATCTACACACAGTCTATTCAATCTGCCAAATCTTTATTGTCACACAAACAATGGCTGTGTGCAGTCTTATCACACATGGCAGTTAATGAAGGAGAAGGACGAATTCAGAACGCAAATTTAACTGCCATCGTTTCACACAGAGCAGTTACGTTAACACTGCCATAGAAATAATAGTAGTCACGGCTAGTCACAATCAGTCCTCAGTAATTTTACCAGAGTAAATGAATGAATGCAATTCCCAAGTGAACACCAGCCAACGGAGTGAAATCAAGGTGGGTGAGTAGAAATACTGACCCAAGTTCACTTACATTCAAAAGTGACTGTCTTTGAAATGGAACAGTTGACACTTTCTGGCATTACATTTTCTCCCTGTTCACAGTTTTAAAGTAGTTCTGTCCTGACAATGTGTCATTAATGGAGACTGGGTAGGAAACTAATCAAGGGCTCATGAGTGGGCTAATGTAAAAGATGCGGGGTGTCGTGTATTGAATCAAAATTCCAGACAATGTTTCAGATAAACATGCAAGAGACAGTGGGAAACAAAACCACTAACCACTAATAGCAGACAACACAACAAAAAATCTGGGGCAGAACGGATGACATCATCATCCCACACTACTGCCAGGCTGAATAACAAAGAATGAGAATGCCACTCATTCCCCCCAGCTCCAGGATCACAATGATGTGTCTCCACGGTTACTCAGACTCTAGAACACGGTGTATGTGCAGGTGTGTGAAACTAGGAACATATTGAAGAACAGGAAATTAAGATAATCTGGAAACAAATTATTGCACCGGATTGCAGTGCAGTGTCAGGATGTTGTCCATTCACTGTTGTTGAAAGTAGTTCAGTCCAGTTTTGATCTTACTGACACGAGTCTCGGATCAACATAAATAAAAAGTTTTTCTGAGACATTTCTCTGTCTTTGCCTTATTTCCACTAAGACTGAAAACTTCTGTAGCGATTGCTCCTGAAACACAGTGTTTTATAAAATGTTTGAGCAGCTCTTGTCTCACTTACTGCTGTGTTGCCACTTTTTCTGTGCTTTCCCGATTCTTTTTTATGCTTTTGTGTTTCCTTTTTGTCATTGTGTTTTCTCTGTTTGTTTGTCTATTCTTTCATATTTGTGTTTTGTAACTGGCGATACGTTTTGGAGTTCTGAGCCACAGAAGAAAAGACACAAAACAACAGCCTAATCCCATGGTCTAAAACTGATCAATACAATGCTTTGAGAATACTAAATTTACTGAACCATCTGAACTGTACAGAGGTAAGACATTGCATGAAGCAAAGCTTTTAAGCTTTTATGTTGTATTTGGCAGCACTCCAATCAATTTGGGGCCAAAGAAACTAGAGATACATCATAATATCTACAATGTCCTATTCTGTTCTGCTGATGTGAAAGATTACCGATGGCTGCTTACATTAGTGTGGCTACTCAGACAATGATGAAGCAAGAAAAATGCATGGAGGTGACGTGCCATACCATTTCACATAATGTTAAAATAAAGAATGCAAAGTGGGCTTGTCTGAATAACTCTATTCTAGATGAATCCAGTGCGGCCAAAGAGAAAATGGAAAAAACGGAGCCTCTTCTAACTTGGTCCCTGTGCGAGACAGCCTGCTTTCACTTTGGTTACAGAAGTTGATTTATTTTCTCATCTGGTTGTGTGTGCACTGTGGCCACAGTGATTAACGAGAGCAAAATTCTTATTTAGAAATCATTATGACCATGAGAGGTATGTAAAAGCATCACTCAATCTTCAGCCTTCCTGCTAATTCATACAAACACCAGCAACACGCAAGTCTACAGCAGAGCACAGAATGAAACTACAACCCCTGGGAAGTGGGAGGCTTTCTGAAAAAGAGAAAAATCAAGTGGTGAGTACTGACAAATACACAAGTGCTCCCATATGAGAAGATGTGTGTATGTGTGTGCGTGTGTGTGTATCAGTGTGAGTGTGTGTGTGGTGGGGTCTCTTTTGCCTTTGTTTCAAAACACAACATCCTGATTACTGCATTAAACATGCACTGTTTGTATAGTAGCTCCTAACTTACTTCCTCCACTTTGTTGATGAATGGAGAGGAAAGCTAAGTGTGGGGTAAGGAGCCTAACCTCTGCACCTGGCCCCACAACAAACACGCCAAAACTCTATTCCACCAACCGTTCTGATGATGCAAAAGAAAAGAGCATGACGGTGGCAAAATGGGTGAAGTATAAATAGTTTAAAAATGCAAACTACACAATGGGGCGTAACTGGACACTCCATTGTGGATGAGGTAGAGGGAATAATGGAGAGAGACAGACAAAGAGTGAGAGAGGGAAACACGATGTTTGGGTTGTGTCTGGACAGGGAAGGAGCCTTTGGAACTTCTTAAAGGAGAGGAAATAAACAATATGAAAGAGTAATAGATGTTGATATATGAGGACTCCAGTGTTCTGGCATCTCTCTTTGTGATGGATGAATGTAGCATTTCTCTGGCCAGACAGTGCTACTACATGCACTTTTGGTGCATGCATACTCATTTCCTGCTACATACACACTAAAAAAGCCCCTTCTTACAAACACGTCCTTGATGGAGCGGAACATAGATCAAAGGCAATGTCCACAAAATGAAATGTCCTTTGATACTCAGAAAACGCATATTAAAACAACATTGAAAAACTGTAATTACATCAAATGGAACTTTTTTCATCTGGTTCGGAACTGATGTCATCAATAAAAATCAAAAGCACCAAACATCATAAGGAGAGAGAGAGAGAGCGCACACCAGTCGTCTTCTGACAATCACAAGCATCAACGTCAACATAAATCCTGAGGCATAAACACAAACAGTAACAGGATATCCATTAGTGTGGATATAGGAGTTTGACTTCTGATTTACATTTTGTGTTTGGCAGTGAAGTTAACATAAAGACAACTGTCATGTGATGTATTAACATTCATAGTACAGAAAGTTATCACACTTCCCTTAAACTGTATGAAGTGTAGTTTTTACCATTTATCTTTCTTTATCCAAAAATGTTTTTCATACCCTTGAGTTTTCTTTTTGCCAAAACCATATGAGATTACCACAGAATAACTGATGCACGCAATGCTCTACAAGTTAAAGTATCATCATCGCTCAATTACATTAGAAGTAAAATTACCACTTAAAGCTCATTGAAGGTATTTAACTATATGGCCCAAAGACCTCTGTTATCAAAAATGAAATCACACCAGATGAGATGCCTGGTGAATGGTTTTGTAATGTATAGTTCTAGGCCTTTGTGTCTTGAATCTTAGAATTGGATACTGTAAACATGTTGTGTGATTTAAAAGTCATTGAAGTTTATGATTTCAAAATGCATACTGAAAGTTGAATATTAAAACTCATGCATGCTTCCAATAAAGAAAGTAGCAAACACTATCCCTGTCAGTCATATAATAGAAAGTACTAAATCAACAAGCAAAATGGACCTAAACCTATTAAGGTATTCTTGTACAAGTACACACTCACCATCTCCAATATGTACACACATGTAATGTGATGTGGCCCAGGCTGTAACATATAATATGGGGTGAAAAAAAATCTCATTCACTAGAAACCAGATTTGCCAAATGTACAGAACAAATCTTCAAGAAATTTCAATGATAAGATAAAATGTAGTGAAATTAAAGTATTCACACATTTGTTTACATTCCTGTTGACCAATTCATACAAAGGCTGCTATTCCTCAGTATAAGTGTTCATTTATTCTATCTATCTATTATGATATTCTCATAATCTGCAAAATGTTTAGGTTGAAAGCTCAGATAGAGGAGCAATAAAACAAATAAACATTACTCAGATTGGTGTGCCACCAGCTAACATTAATTCAACAAAAAACATTCAAAAAAATGATCAAGTAGCATTATTATATGTAGCCGTATCGAAGCTGACCTCCTTCATCAGGTACATTTATTTTGAACTGTGCTTTCAAGCTTGACAATGGCTCATCTCATATGGAACGTTAAAGCTGACATTCAGTTACAGAAAAAATTCAGTGGTGTGTAGGTTAAGCTGGCCTGCATTAACAGTATTGTTCATGGCAAGACCCCAACCAAACGGATCTTGTTGTTTCTGTTTATGTGAACATGCAATACATAAAACTTAAATTTGGTATTCAGATGTCTTTTCCAGAAACAACAAAAACAGTACGTATCTAGGCTGAGGCAACTAGCCGAAGATTTCACGTGAAATCCATACACCAAAGCAGCAGACGATGTACAAAAATCCAGAAATCTTGAACTTGAGAGGCCCAACAAAGGGTCAAATGAAAGCAACACCATGGTGATCGTCTGGGTGAAATGGACTGGTGGGATCCCAGTCGTGATGACAGCACCAACCACCCTATTTGCTTTAACATTAAGCCGTTTACTTGACATAAAGCAGTACTAGGAAAGGGAAGAGATGAAGTTGAATTAGAATGAGGTATAGAAATTCTTAGTTCCTGTAAACATGCTTAGATAAATGGTATGAGAGCTGGTATTAGTTCATTTGTTTGAGTGATAACAGCTGTGGAAGATGACTTTTGATGGGGATGAGAGGCAGGGCAGCCAGTTGTTTATTGGTGACATTTGCAAGACTTCAGAGGCTTTGGACAGAGATCAGGCATACTCTAGGTAAAAGAAAAGGAACACTTAATGTCCTTTCAAATTCTGATGTTTTTCTGAGAACACAACGTTTTGTTGATATTAGTTCACTGAGAATGGAACAGGCTGCATTGTCCTGCGCTGCATTGCCGCTGACTTTACCCAATCTCTCCCAGAACTTTTTACTCAAAGATCTACTAATCTTTTTGGGCTTGACTATTCGACTAACTGGTTTTAGCTGACTGTTTAAATCTACCATCACCATGCTTTAACAACATAAGTGTGCAATAGTGATCCTTCAGCTTAACATATTTTAGTGTCAGAGACTCCTCTACCTCATCCCTTAAGCTGGAGTGGTGTCCTTATGCGGTAAGAAAAGAAAACAGGGCATTTCGATTGAACTAAATCTATTTTGTTTATAACGGCTGTTTGCAAAAGCACGCCTGGTAAACCATTGCGTGACAAGCTAAATGTTCTTCCTACAAATTCAGGGGGAAAAAAGGTTTGCAATATGAATCACAAACTAAAATCAAAAACTGCAAGTGGGCGTGAGAGCTGAGAAACCTACACGTTGACAAAAACTTGTGCTTCATATGCAATCCTGTGCATACGTGTCCCAGCACGAGTGACTGCTCTAATATGATACTGTGTGTATTCTCCTCCAGTCATCCAGAAACTTTCTTTGCTTGGGCTCAGAGGGTCTTAACAGAGCTTACAGAGAACAGGAAATCAACACACAGCATGGAGGACACAATGACAGGGAGATTAGTTACCATTTTAGTTACTGTTTTGCCTCATGTGGATATGCCCAGTCAGACTTTCCCAGGATGAGCAGGGAACACAAACACGAGCACGCACACATACACACACGCACACGCACACGCACGCACAGAGAGAGAGAGAGAGAGAGAGAGAGAGAGAGAGAGAGAGAGAGAGAGAGAACAAGTGCTAAGGTGTGCAGCCCTCCTCCTCAGGTAAAGGGTGTAGCCCACAAGATTAACTGCCTCAGTTTGGAAAGCATGTGAGAACAGGAATGTATTTGAGATCACTGCTGGGCAAACACACTAAGCCATTAGGTCAGAAGAGAGGGAAACAAGGAACAGGAAAACCAGACAAACTGCAAAAAGGAGAAAACTTCTAACTGCTTAACATACACACCTGCCATTCTGACTAGCATTACCATGGTAACCATGCCTTATGAGACTATCAGCTTTCTCACCTTTAGACCATAGCACTTGGAATCATGGGAAGACTCTGAACTCTGGAGATACTTTAAACACATCTGATCAAACCGCGTCAGGAGTATGAGACAACTGTCTGAATTTAGTAAATCAGGTAAGTTAAAATCCTCTCACTCATGCCTTAATAACAGTTAGTTTTCTTAGTTGTCGTTGAGTGTTTTCATGACTTAAAACTGACTGAAGCACAAGTGATCACTGAGAGTGATTTGGTTAATCTTTAGAGAAGCCACATGACTGTATTGTTCAGTAACATTCCAGATGTCCTGGTCGAACATACCACCTTTGATTCCATGAAATATAGTACTAATGGTTTAAATGTTCTGGGACAGAGGTTTTAGTAGGCTCAGGACTGTCTGTCTGCTCTTCACACATTACAGTTAACAAGCCCTGTCATGTTAACAAAAACACCTTCCACTTCTGCAGGCATCTATAATTTCCATTTTGAAGTGCATGTGGGTAGCAGATATGGCACACACAAAGTATGCTGGGTAAAAGAAAACAATTAGAACAAA
The DNA here is from genome assembly GCF_902362185.1 of Chanos chanos. Classification (NCBI taxonomy): domain Eukaryota; kingdom Metazoa; phylum Chordata; class Actinopteri; order Gonorynchiformes; family Chanidae; genus Chanos; species Chanos chanos. The sequence goes on from NC_044495.1 coordinate 17,358,217, forward strand.
ACAAGAGCCTACTGAGACTTTCAAACTATGACTCACTCTTCACCTTGGGACAAACGTAAAACTTGGATAGATAGTGCACATATTAAAATGTCTTTCTCGGAGAAACTTTTAGGATGGAAGTCATGCCTTAAAAAGGTCTCTTCAGGGGGATGTGAATTTGTTTGGCAAAGTATGCTTTATTACAGGTCTTTGTTAATTTACACTTGGAAGAGGAGCATTTCCTTAAACTGACTCTTGCAGAAGAACCATGGGCAACTCCCTTCCGTCCCATATCTTACATAACTGAAAAGGAATGCTGTTGTGTCCACACAATCCCATCTCCTGCTGTTTCTTAAGTGCTGATAAAACCTTTATTGGCCAACAAAACGTTTTCTGTAGTGCCTTACAAATTTAAACAGTGAGTGTTTCCAGTCACGAACACGGAGCTAACGTGAAGAAATCTGTAAAATCATAAATTGCAAAAACTCTGTGAGCAGTGTGACTGTACACTGGACGTGGTAGTCACATTGAATAGCCAGTTAATTATTCCAATTAACTGTTCCACACTGTATATAAAGGATCATTACACTGACATTCTTTAACTTTATTGTGGTACTTGCCTTTTTAAAAGGGATGGAAGACATTTACTTTCATTTAAATCATCATGCAACAAATTAAAGTGACAGTTTCAGAGCAGTTTTCTGAAATTACAACATCACAGTGCATCACAAATCTACTACATGAGTCTCTGTTTTTATTTCAGTGGTGCCTTTCATATGCTAAGCTGAACTTTAAAAGATGCTTTGAATATTCTTTTTTGTATTTTCACTCTGTTTTCTCCAAATTTGTCATGTCTTATTCCCTCTAATCCTGTAAGTCCCTGCCATTGCATGATCCCTAAATTTTTGCATCCTGCAATACATGCAGAGTCAGGAACTGATTCTTTTCACCCGCCAGCATACAAGAGTCTCAACAAAACGTAGTGTGTGGAGGCCCACATTGTCCCTGAATTCGTCACTGTGCAGGTGCCCCACTGATGCTAGGAGTTGCTGAAGTGTGTGTGACATGGAGTGTACTCCCTGTGAACTCAAAACCCCAGTGTTAGAGATTACACGGCTCAGCGTAATTTACCACTACACCACCCAAGTGACGGTCATGCCAGAATTTTATAATCCAGCCAGAAAACTATGTTAACCTACCTCACAGCTCTGTGCTGGTATCTGCTTTATGGCAACTTTGCTTGCTTGGAACACAACAGTAAATTTCACTACAGATGTATAAAGTTACAAAGTTAAAACCTGAAATGATTAAGGAAAGAATCTATATATACTACACATTTTAGATTTCTGGAAATTAGACTATACATAGAGGATACTAGGGGTATGATTTGATAATTGCTTTGAATTTTCAAAGGAGTATATACAGTTAAGAGAGATTAAACACAAATCATTATTCAATTTATGATCTTGAATGGACATTAGAAAACACTACATTTATTCATAACAAACTAAGGATCAAACACATACCATCTTTTTACAAACTTTTCTAACCTACTCCTTGTTCACTCTGGGAACAGCCAAGAAGGTTGTTTAAAAATGCATCTTCATCCAAAATCTACAAACAGCAGAAATATAAATTAGGCCTTCATACAAAAATTTAAGGTTTACTGAAAGGCAGTGAACTCAGAATCACTGAGTGAGCTTCTTGCCAAAAGGCAAAGACACCCGGTCAAAAAAAGCCTTGCAAATAAACTATAGAAACATAATACCTTGAACATATTTTCATAAAAGCTGCTATTCACCACAACTTAAATTAGTATTCTGACTTCTGCTGCATTCACAGTTAAGCTATACATTATATTAGCCTAGCATATGTACTGAACCTGAATAGCAGCTTTGTGTAACAATGCACAATTAATTATCTGGGCATTATCAAGTCCAAAAAGAAGAGGTTTTTTGTCATGAGATATATTGAGCATATTAAATCAAATGCAGATCATTTTGAAATGGTTGTACGAATATGGTCTATACCACAATAAAACACTATTGTTACCAAGCTTCAGTAAAAGTTACAGCACCCAGAGTCCACATGCCCTTTTCACATATGTAACATCATCATGCTTAGCACTCAAATAGTCAGCAAGAGTAAATGCATAGGACAGTACAAACAATGCATTTACAACTTTAAAAGAGAACTAAAGATGAAATTATGGCGATACTTTCTGTACTGTTGGAATAAAAGCACCAAAAGAATGATTTATTCCATCATAAGGCAGCTTTGAGTGACTCAGAAAATTATGGTATGATTATCAAATTCTGGTATCTACCATTTTCAAGGGAGCTGTTCTGTCAAAAACTGCCAGATGAAAACAGCTTTCAGATTAAAGTTCATGTTTCAAATGAAAGACCCCACTGAAATGAGAAACCGGCAATTCAAGTACTTTAAATGCACTTTAAATTAAACATCGGTCGGTTAATTTGAAATGGCACGAATCTGTAATTTCAGGAATCTGTTTCTACTTCTTGACAGTAAGGTTCTTTTTATTTTAAATGAGTAAAACTTGTCTGATTTGATCAACATCTTTAAACACAGTACATTTAAGTAGAGATGAACTTGGCTTCTGGCACGATACATGTTATGTTAATTTGTTACATAAAGCATGATATCTCATTGATCTCATGGACTGTGACTTCATTTTACATAAATGGAAATTTGACTTCTGTTTCTGTCACCATATTAACCATTTATAAAGCTGACCTCTGAGCTTTTCCCTCTTCTGCTTGTAGCTGATAACTTTTATCATAACAATAAAAGAAAAAAGTAACAAGTAATGCTAAATTTTCTGGCAAGCTAGATGTTCAGTCTCAACTTGGCCTGAAGTTGCCAAATGTCTCTCTAAGTGAGCTGGAAGAGGGTAACTCATTGCTTTTGGATTTATTTCTACATTTACTTCTGCATTTCTTTGTCAGCTACTCCAAGTACACGCTTTTACTGTCTGTCAGCCAATATATTTAATCTCCTCTTGCCCAAGTGATGACTGAACCATACACAGAAAAGCTTTGATTTAAACACCAGCTGCTCGCTCTCAAAAAGTTTGACTCAACTCAGGCCTCCATCTCATACTGAAAAGGTGCTGTTAGGAATATTAAGGTTTATGGTAAGATGTAAAATTTGAGAGTTGAGGAATACTGAAAAATCTTACCTGGGCATGATCTAACCAATTTTGTTGTCCTCATTCTGTTTCAGAACAAAATTTTCTGCCACTGCGATGTTTTAACACTGAGGACCTTCTAGACTCTATCTCTTGACCACACTACTAAAATTTTAAAAAAAAGTCTTTATTATTTATTTGTTTTATTTTATTTATTTATTTTTTTTTCAAAAAACACCAAAATGCCCCTGAGGACATCACTGCACCGTAAACCATCGTCAGTGTTTGGGCTACGGAGGCTGGCTAAGCGAAAGGAGGTTCTGTCTGTGAACATGATTAGCCTGCCTCTGGGTGACTTCCGCCATGTATCTCACATCAGTTCCGATGCTCAGAGTGACAGTTTTGGAGACCTGTCATTCCTCAGGGAGGGCCATAACCTGCTACTACAGTGCTCTAAGAGTGAGCAGAACCTCTTCCTGTCCAGTTCACCACCTCCAAAACCACCCCGTCTCAACCTGGATGAGCCACAGAGTCAGGGAAATTTGTACTGGGGAGAGGCACACCAACACATCATCCAACGGAAAAAATGCAGTTCTCTTCCCTTGCTGGACACTGAGGAGGAGCAAGAGGAGGATGACCAGCTGGGATTTGAGCAGATCAAAGTGAGAGGCTGTCCTGAACAAGGAAGCCTGAGCTCAGGCAGAGACTCCACCAAAACCTGCCCTGAAGAATCACAGCAAGATGAGATCAACTCTGCCTATTCGTTTAGCCTAGACCTAGGACCCTCCATATTAGATGATGTTCTCCAAGTGATGGAAAAACTCCATGAGTAGAGGAGTTACTACAACTGATAAAATGGATGTCAGTGCAGACTGGGCAACTTAATTTTGTGGGGAGCAAAAGAAGGATATTCCATGGATCTAGTGGTGATGCTCACATGAACTGACTGCGCTAAGGACTGGGTTGAGGGGTTCATTGGCTGACATGCAGATTCAGTCGGTCAGGGTCTCCTCAAACAGATAACATGACGTCATTTGACCACCAGACAAAAACAACAAAACTGAATGTCCTCTGAGTATTACATGAGAATGATGATGAAATGCAGACCCACTTCAGGGAAATGCAGGATTAAGCAATAGCCATTTGGAGAAAGTGTTATTTGTAGTTTGTGTTCCAGTACAACAGTAATGTTATAGGATTAGTTAAATTTTTATTGAGCCTAGTAAATGAAACAGCTGTTTAACTTTCACTATTTCAAGAAGCAAAACTGACTTCGCAGTCAGTTTCTTGTTCATTAGCTTTTCATTTATAGACCATTTCTTCCTGAGGTGCGCAAGTGCCATGTCACTGATATAATACCTGAATAAATATGTATATACATATATAAATACATAAATAAAAGCAGTTCCAATTTTTAAAATGCAATTTCTATTGGTATATAGAATTGTCAGAGGTAAGGCATGACATCTCTATGCCTCCCTTAAAGACCTAAAAGACATGAGACTTTCAGGTACATATCACTTAAACACCTGGCCTATCAGAAGGTCCACGGAAGGTCCCGAGTGATATTGTCATTCTTCCAATTAAATACAGAGCTGTTGTTGAACTTTATCCCACATACAGTGGAGTACAAAAGGTATATACTCGCAATGGAGCACTGTTCTTTTCATTTTTTTTTTAGAAGTCCAGGCCAAGGACTTCAGGTCTAAGCTGCACCACTGTGTTGCTATTTTCTAAGCTATGTACACTTTCTGACAACCATGACTGCAGCGGTGTGGGTAATGTGATATTTCCACATGTGTGGAGCTGTTCTGCTGGGAATTGGAGCCATCCATTTGCAGCCTGGCTCCTGATGAGTTTTTAAATACTACCTGCTGAATAAACAGTGACCCACATGACTGTGGAGCGCCCGTTGAGCAAACACTAATCTGTATTGCCACAGGGGGTCATCAGAATGGGGACTGAGTGCTCAAGTTACACAATATGCTTGTATTTTCACAGAATTTAAACTTAACTGTCACGTAGTCATTCAGTCAGGGTTTTTTTCAGTTTGTGTTTAAAGGGATTTAGTGATTGTTACATACTGGCAAATGTATTATTAGTACAAATCTACTATCATTAGTCTTCATCTTTTTAAGTCTAACAAAATAAATGTTCATTTTTTTCTTTCACCTCACACTTCAATACTCACTGAAAAGAGTGGACAAAAAGCACAGGACCTACTGAAAATATCTATCGATCCTTGGATATTGTTCACATAATGTGGTGTTACTGCATCAGGGTTGACTTTTGAGCCATGAAATCCAGATGCAGGATACTTCTCCGCACTGTACAGCTAATTGTCGGCCATCACTAAGGAGCCACCATCTTTAGATAAAATTTTTTCTCTTATGATCTTAAGACCTCAAACCATAATCCACACAAACTGAGGATTTGTATTGTTATTAAATAAGGGTAAAACGGAAATATAACAATTCCATAACTCAACCACCTGTGTTACAAAGAAACTGATAGTTTAGGAAGCAATTATAGCTTTCAGTCTTTTGAGACTGTTTTTCACCAAATTTTTTACATACTTTCATGCGGCAATATTTTGCCAAACTAAATACTAAACCGTACAAAACCATACAAAGCTCCTCCAATTTGCTCAATATCACGATTATAATACAGTTACTATTGTAACTGATCTCTAGGCCTATTTATACTTTTTAATATCCAAAGAATTTTATTTTATACACTCACATGAGATTAAGTGAACACCACAGTGATTTTAAAAATGCTCCCCATTGCAAAGTTTAAGCTACACAGAAGTCTGTGAAAAGTTTTTATTACATAATTAAGCAAATTGGCTTTGTGGTAACAAATTTGCACATCATGGGCTCTGAATGGTAAGACTTGGTAAGAATGGAAAAAGCCATTCCTTTTTAAAAATGTATTATTTAATTTAAATGGGTATTATGTGTCTTTTAAATGTTTCACAGTGGGTAGTAGTTAAGTTTGCTATCACCACACTTAATATAATTGATACAGTTACAGAACTTGAGAGCTTGTCTGTCTCTGCAGGCAACAGAACTTCAAAAGACACTGTCTCTGATTAAATTCTGAAAGAGTGCATCACGTGGTCATTGGTGGAAACATACCTGCTATGATTTTTTTAAAAGCGTGTTATTTTATTTTTTTTCCGACAAGACATGCCCCATGAATGCATCGAAATAGTGAGCCTATTATCACAGAAACATGGTCATACCCTCAACTTAAAATGGAAATCTAACTTGCACATTCCAACTGCTACAAGAAGCTCACAGAATAAGGCTGAAGGTTCAGGTGATATCTTAAGTTGAAACATTGGTTCTGGAAAGTGGTTAGATCATTGTGGGGGTTTTTTGTTTGCTTGTTTTGTAATTAAATGCCAAAAATGTCCACCACTTTTTGCCAAAATAGATTTCTGCATTCAAGAATCAGATTCAGTTCTGATTTGCATATCTTTTACAATATGCTAGAGAACAGAACAGCTCACAACAGCATTGCTAATTAAAGCACTATTCTGTATGTTATGACGCACTATAAAACCAGGTCTTTACACCGTAAGTGAAATGGCAAGGGAGCCATGTATGTTAGAGCACTGATATTGCTTAGCAGAAGTTAAATAAAAGTAACACTGCTGGTCCGTCTGCAACCCAAGGATTTACCAAGCTCCATGATAACGACACGTTAAGATTCCAGCACCTTCCACTTTTTGCCTTAAAAAGTCTGCTCAAATTTGGTCATTAATTTGTTCCAAATTTCAAGTTTTTTTAGAGCATGATGGAATAATCCCAGACCTTACCACACACAATCCTGAATTCTAGGTTTCATGATGGAGAGACATCTCCTTCTCTTGGTGTTCTGGTTTGTAAATCATGGAATTATATGGGGAACTACCCAGGGAGAATAGGGATAGACTTAGGGATATGATATTAGAAGGGGTTGTGGTTCTTCTGGTTCCTGAGTTAACCAAGCAATTATGCTCATGGTTAGAGTCATGCATAAAAATATTGAGCCATGCTCAGTCACAAAGTATTTTAGAGGAATGGGCAGAGGAATGAATCTCAGGCAATTTGAAAGGGTAACTGCTTGGATATAACCATCAGGAACAGTGGCTAAGATGATATCAGAAAAGACAGATGTCATCAACCAAGGTCCACCGTAATTTCTGTGTATTGCTTGAATATGCAAGGCAAAACAGATGTGCAAATCTGAATCAGCTGACTACCAATATCAAACCAGGTCAGGAGCAGTCCATTTCATCAAGAATATTCTGTCAAGTGTGCCATGGCCTAGTGAGCAGTGGAAAATGCCATTGGCTAAGATGAGACATTCTTCATCCTGGGCTCAACAAATGGTAAAAATCCTTACTATAGACCCAGGTGCTCATTTACATATGTAAAGTGTGTGTTTGCTCTGTTCTGTTATAAGGTGCATTTTCTAATTCAGTTTATGATATCTCCAAAGCTTGGGAATAAGGTAAATGAACATAAACAGTTCTAAGCCATTGTTTTGTTTGTTTGTCATCACCCTCATCTTACAGTCAAATGCTTCTATACTCCTGTGTGGGTGTCGCATCTCCCAAACAGAGTTTAATGTAGTTTTAGAATCTATACCAAGGCATACTGAAGCTATTTGGATAGCTCAAGACCTGAACAAGACACCTTACATTTTTATTTCCTTTATCTTGGCAGGTAACTTTACCCACCATTAACACATATTGTCTGATTCATGCATCATTTACCTCATCAAAACAACATATCATCCACAAGTAAACTTCTATTCTATCAGTTTCCAGAGGAAATTCCAGAAGAAAAATCTTTAGCAGAAAAATAAGGGAGTTAGGCCTCCACAACTGGTCTCTCAATCTTTCTTAATTATGGTTATGAATTGTAAAATTCACACTAAAAAGTTGTTAGGCCCTGACATCATGGTGTCCTCTAAAGACAGACTCTTATATAGCTCTTCTGAATATAAATAAATAATTAAATAATAGAACCTGCATAGACAATGTGAGGTGAAAAGAGACACAACCACATCTGGAATCACTTTTCATTCAGAATTCCAGAGCTGGCAGCTTGCTTAACTCCACAATACCCATCATTGAGAAACATGAAAAATATACAAAATGTAGTCTTGCTCTCTCCCTCTCTCTGTCCCTTTTTTGGAGATTTTAACAACTGCTACATTCCTTTTGTTGATGTAATTGTGCCTGGCAGTTCAACCAAATGCTACTGAAAATACACAACATAATTTCATGGAAGTCTGCTGAGTAAATGGTCATTCTTGAATTAAAGCTTGTTTATGAAACCCTGAGTTGTCAAAGCATATTAACCATCTATCAACTCAAATTCACTCACAATTTTCTCTAAAATACATACGAGCTCAGAGTCAAGGTTACCCATAGTCTTACAGCTATGGCTGTCACAACTTTGTCATCGCTGAATTACTGACTAAACTAGTAAATACACATTGATTAGAGTAGTCACTCTCATTAGGTCACTCTGGTACAAAGGCATGGGGAGAGCTGAGGTGAACTACAAAAAATATGCGTCTGCTACATGACTGAAAAAAACAACCCATAAAATCCTGTAAAGATTCAGATTTTGCATTTAAGTGGATCAGGTAAAACAAATATATATTCCATTCAGCATTTTTAAATGCGCTGATTTCTGCAAAATAAGTAAACTACGAGGCAAAGTATTAATTGCTTGGTCTATCTTAGTCCTTGATTTCTGGCTCCCCCAAGAATCCAGATTAGAAGCACAGTCCAGAGAAGAACAGAAACAGAATATTTATTTTGGAGGACAGGTGGAAAGAAAAACTCCCAAAATAGCAGATACAGCTAGTTCATCCGGTGTCTGGCTGGAGACTTTTGATAATGAGGAAAAAGGGAATTATTTAATATCCTGTGGCAGTCGAGGAAATGTCGTAACAAAACCACAGACTAACATATCAATGTCACAGACACAGAAAACTGAACGATTTATATTTGTTGTGCATGCTGCAAGATGATTCTGTAATAGTTTATGTGTGCTCTGTTGAGGTGTTTCAATCACAAGTTCTGGGAAGACAAAGTCACTGAAAGGAAGGAGTAACTAATCAGATCAAGTTGTCAAAAGCTAAAAACAAGTGCTGAGGAAACACATCGAGAAAAAGATATAAAACAATACTCTACGTTCACATTTATCGAAAGTGACCATACCATTTTTTCCAGATTATTCCCAATATAAGATAAATCAGAGTCTACATCTATGGCAGAAAAGTGAACTTAAGTCCTATTTTGATTAAACCTTTGATGATGATCAGGCAATAATTTAGTCTTGGCAAACGGCTGGAATCGACCAATTTGGATGACTCTTGAATGATCCACATTTTGAGATGTGTCGAGGGTGTTCACCCAGGACAAAAATTTCAGGAAAAATATGTGCATGTCTTCAAAACTTTTACCGTAAATTACAAATTTTTACAAATTTGTTTGTCATAGGAATCTAAGGATGACTGCAATTTTTCATTCCTCTTAACTTCTCATAATCAGCTTCATAATTATCAAGCATAAAAAGGAACACGGTGGGTCATCTCAGTCCAAGGCAACTCAATGCTCACTTAATTTGAAGAATCTGTTTAACTGTGGATTATTTGTCCTTTTACATTACATGTTGGAATGCTCAGTCGCCCATAATTTCGTAAGGCTCCCCCTTGTTTGACAGCCAATGTACAGCCTACACTAACGGCTAACTGAAAGTCGCATTGTATTGCCAAATGACTTAACATGCTTGTTGAACACAGCTGGTTACTCAGTTTTATCTTTAAAAATTTTATTAACTTAATATACCTGACTGACAATAACTTCAACTCTAATGAAAACATCTGTGTAACAGATTGTAGACAACTAGGTTCCCCTGGACTCCCCATCCCAGTCATCAGCTGTGCCACAACTGGGATTTATATTGGTACTGTAGTGACATCTGAACAAACATGGTTCATGATAGGAGAACTGTTTAACCTGGTGGTCTTATTACCATAGATACAAAGAACGCTTCACACATTTGGTGCCACGTTACTGTAGGAAGGCAAAATACAACTGGTAGTGGGCAAATGGTAATCATCACAGACAAAAGGGGAATTTAGCATTAACACCTAGATTCTTATTTGCATCAAGCAACATTGTACACCTGTTGTCTGTTTGCTTCATGGTATAAAAGGCTGATCACGGTAACAGTTCTCTGAGTTAAGCTTTGTAGGCAGACACGCTGCCGGATTCCACCACCACCAAATAAAGCTTTTCTTCAAGCGCGCTTTTGCTCCGGTTCGTTTACTTGTAAAATCACAAGAAAATCCAACAGTACTGTGAATCCCTGATGGCGGATGCAACTTTGCACTGCAAAACATGTTAGAGCTTTAGAATACATTAATGTTTTATTATGACATTTAATGTATGTCATCTTGATGTGACCTACAGTGTTCAGGAATACTGTTACAATACCTCAGTTTAGTTCAATATTTCAATTTTGACAAATCATATTTAATAGGTTTGCTATTTAATTATTTTTGGGCAAGCAGCCTCCTCCATCAGGCATTTATTTTATTTATCATTTTCTGTTTTTCAGTTTCTTGTTTCACTTGCTCACCAAATTCTGTACCTACAGAGTAATGTGGAAACAGGTTAGATCACCTTCTATGTCTCTTGTCTCTGAAAACTCATAAAACATCAAGTAAACTGGACGTTACATCCACAACGGAGAGACAGTTCCCATAACAACACAGTACTCTAACAAATTCAAGAGCGCTGACACTGAGTCATCTTCCTGTGTTAGGGTCATTAGCAAGAGCCTGTTCATCAGCCACACCGGACAAGAAGACAATGACTTCTGGGAACTCTCATGTCAAAAACGTCTTTGAAATTTACAACGATGTAGAGACGTGCTTAAAGTTTTATTTGGTATCCTAGCAATGCTTAGCATATGCTCGTGTTTGTCTGCAGAAACGGGAGGGAGAGGAGAGGGAGTGTAAGAGGTATGGGTGCCTCTCGTGCCAGACCTCCATTACAGCCCACTCCTCCTCTCCTTCGGCTTGTGCTGTGCGCTGGATCACGAGCATTCCACAGGTCTCGTGAGTCAATGCTTAATGAGAGACAAGCTGGGGGTCTTTGCCAACACTACATGTACAGATGGCTTATCCAAGCCAAACAAATCCAAGCACTGTTTCCCAAACATGTCTGTTAAGAAAAAAGCAAGCACCATAGCAATATTTGCCCACCAACATAAAAATACAACCTCAAAAGTTTACATACTTCTCTAATGGGGGGATAATGATTATAACATGATATTTAGATTATAGGTCAAATCTGCAGGATTTTCACTCTGACTGTTCAGTAACAAAGTTTCCATTTCAGTGCCAAAGGAGGTAAAAGGAGGGTAGACACGGAGAACAAATTCAAACTGTACAGAAATGATGACTAAATAAAAAGAATTACACACAGTTTTCCTTGGTCACAATACCTGTGATGGGGCGAATGTGTTATTTGTGTTGTGACAATATGTTGTCTGTGCAGTTGCCTCCTGTTGTCCCTCCAGCCATGAAATTTTCACTGGATTTCTGGTCAAACCGGTTTCATTTTTATATGCCAGGTCCTGTAATTGAACATATGAGCATAGCATATGTTGTAAAGAGTGGTAAAATATCCTCAAATTAAATCATTAACTAAGCAGTTTAAGCAATCATATGAAACACCTGTAAACATTCAGGAGAGGGGGTCATTTTACGTTTATTTAGAACTAATTAGTGACTTACTATGCAGTTATTGATGAGAATTAAAAGAAGACATCCAACTGGCCCTCTGTAAACACAATCTAATGAGACTGTCAGCCTAACTAATTGCAAAAGAAATTACATTAACAAGCACATTCCATGCACATAAAATAAGGATTACGCAACAGATTACGATATGTAATACACAAAGAACACTGCTCCAGAGAATGCTGAGTTCACAAGGCTGTAATTGGCAGTCAGGTGAGTATCAGCTACTGGTTTGAAAAGGCTTAATAAATGCATTATTCTGGCCCCCTACACTGGAGCGTTACCGAAACATCAAAAAGCTTAAAAAGTCAAAGAATTCAACTGAGCAACATGGCCCTCAGCTTTGCAGAGAGACACACCAGTGCCTTTTGTGATACTCATGTAGCATCAGCACAGCAACTGCATCATAGCATGCTTACACTCTTCATCACATTCACTGATTAGATGGATACGATAGTGTTTGATTTAGCTTGATCTAGTTTCCCAAAATTTCCTAAAAAGGAAATGGCTTAGGCTGATTTTCAACTAGATTAATCTCTCAGTTGATATGTTTCATTTCAAAAGCCAAAGAGACAGGGAACATATTGTGCGTGGTAACACAATGATTTGTGACAAAGTCCAAGAATATGATTTTGTTTTCAGTGTTTTAGTCTTTAACTTCACATAGTTTTGTTTAAATTTGCACATTTTTTCAGGCTGGCTTTTGAGAAAAACAAGGGAAAGAATTTTGTTAAATTTCATCTTTGGTCTGCTAAGAAGTGAGTGTGTCAAAAAGGGTTTTCATCACCCTAAAGTAATATTCATAACACTCTAATTTCCTCATTAACCCGCCCCCCACCCCCTCCATGCACACACACACACACACACACACGCGCGCACACGCACACACACACACACACACACACGCAAGTGGTTCGTGTTAGTGTTCAACAGATATGGTTTTTCCAGGGCCAATAACAATACTGATTATTAGTAATCAAGGCAGGCGATTACTGATATTTGGAGCTGATATGCATTTGCAGTAAATATGAAAATTTTAGTTTCAAAATTTACGAGTTTAAATTTACAAAATTTACAATGTTAATTAAAGTACTAAGAAAAACACAGAATATTTTAACCTTATATTTATAAAAAAAATAAAGTGCATGGAGCTGCCATAAGGTTTACAAGTTGTCTGTATTTTGTCAAATAAATGTGTCTTTTTAAATGTTTAAAGTCTACTGACATCTGTCATCTTAAGATCTGGGTATTTGATGCCTAACTCATACATACAGATTTTTCGTCACCAACACTGACTGCTATTCAGTTTCTATAGGCCTAAGTGAAGGTCACAGAGCTGGTGAAGCCTGCCAGTCAGAGTAAGACAAAGCGAGGTCATTTCTCTACTTATTCAAGTGTGGAATTCCACTTTGATGGCAGAGCAGCAGCAAGCCAGACTACGCAGAACATGTAGAGTCGAAGTTATTTTTATTGTTAAATGTAACAAGGTCATTTAATTAATAGAGTGAACGCAGCGGGAGTAGTGGGAGCAGAGAATGGTCGCGTATGCGCGAGTTAGGCTTGAGAGAGAGAGAGCGCCTGAAATTACCATTTTGCAACTTCGCTCCGCTCTTTTTGCCAACTACCAAGTGAGCTCCGCAACTTTAGTATGCTTCTTAAGTTTCCACTCTGTGAAGAAGGAAAATGCTTCCCTGAGCTTCTGTTGCATCTGTCCCACAATCACGCAAAATAGTGTTAATTGGCTTTTTACTTGCCATTGCCCACCTTACAATCAGTCCGATAATGCTATCTTTCTGTGGCTGCATTAAACGTGCACATGCATCAAATAAGAGGGGACTTTTTTTTTTTTTTAAATTGGCATGTATATTAGTAAAAACAATGATTCTGATGATCAAAAAAAAAAGGATATCGACTCTGATTATCACTCAAATCAATAATCCGCCAACCCTTAGTTCATATATCTTCTATATAATGTTTTAATGTGCTGAGTATGATCAACCTGATCGGATCAATTATTACTGTCACCTTAAACTAAGTACCTATAACTTAAGTAACTAACTTAACTATTAATCTACATAGTCTGATGACACATGCGTGTAGTGAACTCCAAATCTACAAAGTCAGGCAGCATTTTGAACTCAGCTCTCAAGTTTACCAATATCCCTGGTAAGACAACCTAAGAAACCAAAACACAGAACAGGCATTATTATAAATGGAGAAACTGTGAAATCACGAGTACTTACAGCTGCTTTGAATGTTGCAAATTCCACAACGGCGCTTCCTCTCTTCTTCTTTGATACTAGAACATTCAGGACATCTCCATACTGGGACAAATGTAAACAAACGAAATGCAGACCTTGTCAAAGGACGAAATGTCTGATTAAAACTGTGCATTGCAATTATTCATTATAAAAGTGAAGTGTCTTTCAGCAATCAAGTTTTCACATACGAGCATTAACTATGGTACTGTCCATTTCTGTTCTGACCATTTGAAACACTGGGATGTGACAAGTCTTAAGGAGAGCGCCGAAAATAACGTCTTGCAGACACTTTAAATTCTAAGCTTTTAATTTTGGCAATTCTGATGTTAATATGAGAATTTTTAATAAGCTGATAAGGATGCAGGAAGCTTTAAACTGCCTCAACTTGGCTCTGAGTTGATTTGGAGCAGGGAGGTATAGGAACAACGGTGCAACCTCCGTCACATCAAAGCTCTGATCTGTCACATAGGGATAGAGATTTCACATTAAATTTAGACCCCCTGTCCTCCCTGTCAAACACTGATCCCTCACATCTGTTTTCAGAGTCACAGAGAGCTCACTGACCGTAGTGAGAGGGAGGTGGTCTCCTCTTAGGGACCAAAGCAATATCATCTGCTACAACATCACACTATTAAGCCATCAACTCTGGGGGAAACAACAAAAATAATTTTTAGGAAAATTTGATTCTTGGAAATTTAAGTTTTGTTCTTTAGTGAAGCCCAGGAGTGTAAACTGATACTTTGGACTCTAATAATAAAAAAGAATAAGAGCCTGTTTTAAAGCAGGCGCCCACACACACACACACACACACACACACACGTGCGTGCACACATGCATGCGTACACATACACACACACACACACACACACACACACACACACACACACACACACACACACACACACTTGCAAGCTGTTTGTCTCTTCATACGCCTTCCTTCTTTCCTTTGACTTTTCAAAAAACACCCCTATGTTTTTTCTGCAACAGTCTTTCCAGTTCATACTTCTGATGTGTGACTCTGACAGCGTGAGTGCAGTAAACAATTTCCTCCCTTGGGTGCTCTGATATCTGTGACATTTGAATCATTCCTAATCTTATTCCTGTGAAACTTGCAGTGCCTGCCAAAAGACCTCTGATTAGGAGTCATCTGGATACAGTGCTGTACCTTTGCATGAGAAGAGCAAATTTTCTATCTGCTCTCCTGGCATGGCTAACACTGCCCGATTTGGAGGTGCACTAACAATGCCATGCATGGCTTTAAGCAGGCACTACACTGCCTCCAAGCACTCTCACTGCTACAAAATTTAATGAAGCTTACATGACGGACAAATTAAAACCATGTAAAACACTGATGTCATGCAGCTCTCAGTCCTGTGAGGGACATCAGGTTCTACTCATTAAGGGTAGTGGTTTTGAGAAAGAAATTAGTTATTCACACACAAGGACAAGTAAGACAGTCTGAAAGGGTTTTTTTTTTTTCTTGAATGTGAATGAGGAAATAGTAGATAATACCAGCTGCTCTCCTAAAAAGGTCCATACAAGTTTGTTGCAAGTATGGTAACACGTATTGTAAACCTTTAAATAGCTCACTTTTTGAAAGAGTTTGAGTAGAAATTCTTCAGAGTAGCCGCCATTAGAGTCGTCTTCTTTGTTACTCTTCCACTTCAGCTGAGAGATAGAAGGCACAGATAAAAGAGTGTTTCAGTGGTTTCAATGGAACCAATAAGCAGTAAATTTACAAGTCAAACTTCTGAAAAATCTGCAGACTGCTTCAAAATGGTTTTGCATTAATTTTCGAATACAACCCTATTTAATTTAGCCATGGCCTGATGGTTAGAGAGGTGGGATTACAACTGAAGGGTTGCTGGTTCAATCCTCGGGACTGGCAGGAAGAACATTCATGGCTGAAGTGCTCTTGGGCAAGGCACTTAACCCCCAACGACCCCCAGGCATAGGTGTGCTGCCCACTGTTCCTGTGCCTAGTGGTTGTGTGTTCTCACTACTGGTGTGTATGGATAGGTTAAATGCAGAGGTCAAATTCACTGCCCACTGTTCACAGTGTGTGTGCAAAATCACAGATTTAATCTTAAAAAAAAAAATCTTGATAATGTTGTTGGGTTTATGGCTGCATCCCACCACAGTGATACACTGCAAACAGTTAAACGGGAAAGTTGTTGCTGATCAGAGTGTAAATTCTGTGAAAGCCTGCTGGTACCATCTTGCTCTGATGACCGGCATAAGTAAATGTGGAGTGGACAGTCACATGGAGGTCAAAGAGTAAACTCCACTGACCTGAGTGTATGGTCACACTGTGGACACACTTTTTGGAAAGGGTTTTGTTGTTTACATTACAACTACATTGCTTTTCTCTGAGATAATGTACCAAAACATGAAACACAAAAATTGCTTTCAATTCCATGAAACTAAATATATATATATATATATATATATATATATATATATATATATATATATATATATATATATATATATATATATATATATATATATAAAATGGACAATCAGGATATAGCTTTCAATGTGTTTGAGAAAGTGGGTCCCCAGTTTCTTCACAACTGTATAGTTAAATGAGGGGTTTATATAATTACAGTATAGTTTGGTGATTTTGCTGTTTGCTTTTGGATGAGACATGATTAAATTAACAGGAAAAGAAATATGACAGAACTCTGCTGTCTGCTGAGGCCTCTGAAACCTAAACCTCAAAGAGAATATAACAATGCTTTTGAATACAGAAAAAAATCTTTGCAACCATATGGACACAGAGACTGGTGCAGAGTGGCATAAAAATCAGAAAATTCATGTTCTTTTTCTCTACTGAATATTGAATAGGTTTGAAAAATGGGCAATATGCATGAAAAAGCAACAAACAAACGAACAGTGCTTTCAAAAACATTTTCTCAGCAATGTAAACATATGTTTTTGTCCCTAAAAACAGGGTGCCTATATCAGGAAATGACCTCTTCTTTCATTTGTCTTTAAATTATACAGAGCACTTTTTAGATGGCATCCACTTTTAAACATGATAGAACATGGTGGTCAGTGATTTCTGCCATTAGTGTAAACAACTTCCAGGTGATTCTGAGTGTACAACTAGCCATAACCGGCCTCCTAGGCCATAAATGACAGCATCAGTTTCTCTGAATGAAAGCAAACACCTTCAGTCAAAAACAATGATTCCCACACAGTCTGTCTGAACCTTCATGTTTCAGCTTATTCTCTACCAAGTGCTAGAGGGCTTGTTCATTAAACCCTTGGACTCTGAATCCAAAGCCTTAGAGGAAACAGGATGGAGGGAAACTGCAGTGTTAATGCGTGCTCAATACTGTAGTGACTGAAACAGACTCTTTCTGAAGAGACCAAAGTAATAAACCCAACAGAAAAGTTAACATATGCAAAGATAATGTTGAAACATGAGTAACATGTCAACTCTAGTTTGTGGTTATGTTTTATGCTTACTGGCTATGATAGACAGATGCTCCTGAGGGAAGAAAAAAAACTTTTGAGTAACATTCCAGCAGAACAACTGGAAAAAAAAAAGGAAGAAAAATTCATTTCCTTTTTTTTTTCTTACTTATTTAGTTTATTTTCCCCAAAGGTCACAGGAATGCTAGGGAGTTTACTGACTGAAAACAATGTTGTAACTCACTTTTAACTTGGGCGTCACATTTTCATTGCATTTCCGTTCTGCTGCGGTATCTGTGAACAGAGTATGGTGGAGAGAGAATGGGGTTGTCATGAGCTGTCATGAATAAAACTTATTCTGTAAAATAGCAGTGCAGTAATCTCGGGACACGATCTGACCCAGCTTGCACCTTTGAAACCAACAGAAAGCGCTTTGCGGGAACTTTGCACGGACTGGGATCGACCATGAGGGAACGCAGAAATCTCGCTAGCATGCCAGAGCCATCTTAGTGAAGCTCAGCGGCGCTTATGTGTATCAGCTTCTCAAAAGATTTCTCTCACCCCCTGTACATTTTTCCTTCTTCCTGTAGCTCTCCTCTTAGAGGGACAAGTCTAACTGTACTTATATCATACTTCTTTCCAAGTATTTTAGTTTCTTAGAAAGGGGCAGTATAAACATGAGATTCAAAGAACAGGATATCGAGTAGGCACATGCGTACTTTTACAGCTGTATGACAAAGACTTAACGGATGAATAATTCTCTGTGACACAGATGCTGGGGGGAGTCAGCACGTAGAGAAAAACATCTCTATACACACAGTTAGCGGTTAAAAGACCCAGCACAGGTCATATATTTTCAAGACTGCAACGTAAAAGAACTACATATAGTAAGACCCCACTGAGATAGTTACCGCATGATTCTGAATTCACAATATACCCCCTACTGCTCTGAGGAAACAACACACTAGTAACATTATTAAACTTAGATGCTTCAGACCATGTCCTTACTGGGGTTTTAAAATGATATTGATTACAACAGTGCACATGTACATCTGATTTTGTTGTGCAGCCAACACCAGACAAAAGTTTGGATATCATGATCAAAGTAACATGATTAACTATTCATCTGTACACAAAACTGAAGAAAAGAAATCCACTGTTCTGCAGGACTAGCAATTGTTCAGTTCAGCTGAAAATGCAGTAGACGGAACCTAGATGAACATTCTGCCTGTGATCTGGAACAGAAACTTGGACAGCGTCGCTACGTGGAAGAGTTTATAAAAATGTCCACGATCATTTTCATAATTGTACACAGGCAGAGTGTCTGAATGAGAAGAAGACAACACTTTTCTGAAATGCATGAACTGCTTCATTCAACACTCTATGTTGGAGGTAAAGAAATTCTATTTTATATACATTTTATCCATTCTCTGTCAATTATTCATGTATAATACTTATGTGTTTGACAAACATAAAAAAAAAACTTTTTCAGATGGAGAGGAAAAAAAGACACGTGAAGATACGGAGCCATGTTTTGCTGCTCCTCTGTTGAAACCCCTTAAAATGTTGAAATTAGGAAGAAAAGAGTAAATAAAACTCATTTTACCCATTTATAAAATACAGTCTTTAGCCATATTGTTGATTTTATACAGCCATGTTTGCTTATTTTTTTTTAAAAAGGTCCTAAATATTTTTTGAGCTGTTCTGTAACTGTTGATGTATGTCAGGATTGTAGTGTAATGTTAAGTACCTGAGTGTGTTTGTAATCTTGCCTCTCTCTCACGCTGTATCTGTTCTCTGATGAGCTTCTGCTCCTCCAGCAGTTGTTTGGATCCTTCCTCTCTTATCCGAGCAATCTACCGAAAGGACACATCGTGTAACATGTGAACACTCACAACAAACTCACACATTCACGCAAATACAGAGACTGGTCTAACACTAAGTCAACAAAAACACGTTCACTGTTTATGTGCACCACAAACTAAAACCAATGAAAAATATACAGGTCCTGATCTTCACTATTCTCTGGTGTTTACTCACAAACAATGTTAAAAAAAAAAAATTAAGTATGGAAGCACTTACCATATCTTATTTCGAATGATATATGCATTCTCTATCCAGTCACACTCATCCCATTAAGTCAGGACATTTTAACACCGTGCTCTGCAGTACTTTAAAACATTTTGTCATTGTCACTGAACTCCCTGAGAGCAGGAATGGCTGCCATGTTGCATTGTCCCTTGAACAACTTCAGCTGAGGAGCTCTGCCTTATAGCAAACTAACAGCACTGAGCTCTGACATGACATAAACACTGATACCTAATCTTAAGGCTGCAAGAAATAAGAGCAACCCTTAAAAATAGTGTTACTTTTGTGTCAAATCCAGCACAGCAATTACAGACCTACGAGTAACTTTGAGTAACCAACACAAAGTGTCTTCATACAGCAATGGCAGACCACATGACAAGATCTGCCAGCTTCAGTGCTCCTTGACATGGATACTACAAACTCTAGCAGAGAGCTGCAATACCACTCTTCCACACAAAAATAAAATTTCCAACATCTTGTTCTTTTGTTGATGACGAGTGATTGAATTTTAATTAATTTTTAAAAACCACACACACCTTATTTCGGTTAAAGATTCTACGTGGATATATAGACACACTAGGAATATTTGCGTGTTTGCTTTTTATACAGCCTGTAAGGCTATACGTTGCACATATACATCGCACTCTTTCTCTCTCTGGCACTGAGCAGATGTCTGCTAGTCGCTATCTGTCTCATCGTGTCTCATACAAAATTACATGACTTATTGTGCACTTCAGTCCTGAAGTTTAAAATGGAACACTGACACCTACTGGAGACCTACTCAATTGTCTCTGCCAATTTTGACATTTGTACTTCAACTCCTCTTTCAACTGCACTAAGGGCCAAACTTATATTCAGGATGTCCATGATTGGCTGTCAAAGCATTTTTTCTTTTCAAAATTTAATTGTAAGCCTAACACAGTAAGTCATGCAATTCAATCTTCTTGTAAACTCTAATAATGTCCTGACTGGGGAGTAGGTTAAAAATATCAGGGGCCATATTCACAAAGAATCTAAGACTAGCTCTAAAATGCTTCAAAATTTTTTTATTTTTTTTTTACAAATTCTTACCACGGATGTTTACTGTAATGTTTAAAGTTTTTCCTTAATTGAGGAAATAATCCAAACTCTTAAAGATTGTGGATTTTGAAAGTTAATATGAGGAGCCATGGCCACAGTGCTTCTATCAGCTGGTAACAGTTCTTCAATTAGCGATCTTTTGACAAAATCAGTACTGAGAAAACACAATTTCTCATAATGTCTGTGTGCTCAACACCCATACAGTAGCCTCTCTTAATGGCCTGAAACTTCAAAATAACCTTAAAAAATCTCATACAAAATCTTATTCCACAGATAAATTTGTGAACTTCTGAAAGTGTTTGAAGCTATTCTAACCAAAAGATGCTTTCTCAGTGTTGGGGATGGGAAGACCATTTTTAGTTTCATCCAACATCTAAGAATCAAGTAACATAACATTGCATTAAACGGAGTCTAAATTTTCTGTCTGTGAGGTAAAAGGGATTAAGGGCCACTCTAACAGCAGCAACTCTAACAACTCTTCTCAGCCCTCTTCTGAACATAAAGTGCAAACGAAACCTGTAGGCATGAAATCTGAAATTTCAATTTTTGTGCCACAGATAATTTTCCCCAACTGAAAACAAATAAGCTTTTGTTCCCTGCTTTACTCTTTCTCCATAGTTTGCATTCATTTGCACTCTTTACAGAGTGTCAGCTTACAGACCTTCAATGTCATGAAGGAGATTCAGTTTACAGGGATTTTTTGTGAACTTCAACATGCATATGTGTCGGCATGTAGGAGATAAAGGAAAGGAACCCTTTGTTGTGATTATTTTTGTTTTTGCTTATGTCGACAACCTGAGGACAGGGGATACTGTGGCTTTACTGTTCCATGGCCTTAATTCCATGATATAAACTGCCCTAAGATGTACCTAAATATAAGGAAATCATATCAACTGGATAAATACAAGGTTTCTCCTTGCTCTTACTCATCAGGTGTACTTTCTCATGATCTCCCTCAGGAGTGTCAGTAAGTTAAGCCAGACAGATTTTACCTCCTCCTCGAGTGTGCGTGTGACTTTGACCTCTTCTGCATTCTGAACTTCTGCCTGTTTCTCACGAGCCTCCAGATCTGAGAGTCAACAAAACAAAACCAAAATAAGACTTCTGGGCCTAATTTAGTCAAACTGAACCACTATTTTTGACAGTTAAAGATTTCAATATTGCTAACGTTGCTAATGGGGCAAGCAACCCATCACTCACATTGTAAGACAGACATCAACAACTTTTGACTTGTCTTTTCATAATGACCACTGACTTGAGTGATGATGATGGGTTATCTAAATCTTTCACCACATAAGACACTTGGCAGTAACACACAATGTGAGTAGAGGTGAAAAGAAAGGCAAGTGGTAGAATGGCCCCACCAAGCTTGATCTTTTTCCTCTTGTCATCGAGCCTACGGGTCCTCTCCTCCGCTTGTCTCTTGGCAGCTTGGATCTTGTTGTAGGCAGCCTAGGGTGGATGAGCAGAAAGGAAAGGAAGTAGTTTTGGAGTACTACAGTAATCCATTTTTGGATATACACATGGGTACACGGTGTATACACTACATTTCACACAACAAATGAACTACAGAGTTTAGCATGCAGAGCTGCTCATTTTGTTTATAAAATTCTGAACAAACTAGTTTCTGAAGCCGAGTGTCAGAGAAAAACGCTGCTGCTACGCTTAGCTCAACACAGACAACTTAATGTCTTCCAACATCCGGAGAATGCACTTTTCAGCCATAGACAAGAAAGCAAGCAGAAGCTCACAAGACCTTCTTTTATGAAGAAGTCACACAAAAGTCTGCATAACAGGAGCACAGGACTGAATCCACAGTCTAAAGTACAGCTGAGCCATCTGGACATAGCACAGATTACTTTGCAAATTGGTTTTAGTCTAGTTTAGGTTTAACTCAGTCTAAGGGATCCACTGTGGCTTGCTCTCTCTTTCTGACAAAGTCCTACACTGATACGTGGTCATACCATATTATATTTAGCCATTCAATAATGCTCATTATAGATTATGGCTGATCTACAGAAGTTCTCATTATTCTTTGACTTAAGCCAAAGCTCTGTTTCTCTAAGTACCCCATATATGCCCTGAACAGCACTAACCCACACAGGGCCTTCACCTCCCCAGGTACCATCCAGGGTTTTTGGAGATGCTACCATATATATTTTTGGAGGTGAACTGTATGAAAAATAGCGATAACTGTCCATACTTTGGCCCTGCTCTTAACTTAAGGGCAGTGCCGTGACGGGTACTTGGGAGAGTATAAAAGAAGAGGTGATGATCTTACCCTGGCTGCAGCATCAGACAGCACCTCTAGAGCTTGTGACAGCTGGTGGAAGAGTGCAGCTGAAAAGAAGAACAGAGACAACAGTTCTTCTCATGCCTCAACTTTTCATAGGGGCTAAGATGACTGAAACTTTGCATTCAAAGAAAAAGAAAATGAATAACATTTATGTGAGACACAACAGTGACACATGTGACATCTCTGGGTCAGCAACATTCTCTATAATCAAACACACTTATACTATAATCAAATTATTCCCCATGTATGAATCAAAAAATGAAAGAGGGACATTTCACTCATAGGAAAACAGCAACGGCCAGAAAGTTGGCATGAAAAGAACCCAAATACTGATTTACATTGAGTTGCTCCATTCATTCATTCAGTGTCTGCACAACAATGGGCACAACAAAATAGAAGGATAGGTCAATAAAAATGTATTCATTAAAAAAATAAATACAGACAGGAAATGGACTTAATTACCAGTGGCAAGCATGAGATGTGGTGGTCTAAACAGTCACAGAGGGACACTACAATACTGCACTCAATGTCTTGATGCCAGCACTGAGCCCACTTTTCTGAGCGTGTCCCGCTGTACCACACTCTACTGTGTGTCCTTATCTTGTGTACTTCATGGTGGCACTGATGCATATTTTTCACTCTCCACTAATCATAATTATTGCCAAGATCTTCTCTTCCTAACAAATAACTCATATCATGCATTTGCCGATAAATTAGATATGGAACCAAACAGGCTCACAGTCAAATGCATGAGAAACTGCGGTTGAAAGTGTCAGAATCATTGTTTGAGAAGCTGGGCACATACAGGGGGCTTCCTATGCAACAAGACCGGCAGCCTGTTCCCTGCTGGCTTCTTTACTCTGAGTGCCTCCCATCATGTCATCTAAGCAGTTTAAGTACTCATGAAATCAAAGCATGCTGGGAGCATTTATGGGTGTCGCACAGAACGCCACACTTCTATTTACTGACACAGTTGAGTGCTGCATCTTTTATTTGAATAATAATAATTGTGACACACAAAGTCACTTGAATGGTGTTTCTAAAGACAACTCACTGACAACATAAAAAAAAATAATTAACAGCATTACGCACTTTATTTTCATCGCAAAAGTTAATGGATTAACTTTAAGATCTGTAGTGTGTATACTGTCTCTTTTTCCCCATATGCACATGCAAGCTCCTTTAATCAGCCTGTAATGATGGGACCTGATAAACTGTCCCATCATTACTCCCCTTTATTTGCTTGTTAAGGAATAAACGAGGGCAGAAACTACAGTGCCACAATAACCTTGCTTCCGTGGTGTTATTCCAGAATCTGGCTTATATATGTGTAAAACAGTTTGTCTTGGCACGTTTCCATACTCTAGTTATCCCGCACTGCAATATTTGCAAGCCCTTCAAGTCAAATTGCTTCGGCAGCTTGGTAGAACATTACCTATTTGGATACATTAAAAAGACTTGACGCAAGTCTACCAGGTAAAGCTGCCATCATTATGTTGCTTTAGAGAATAGAATTATAACCAAATAAATGCTCCGACTCTAACAGTGTACACTGTTGTGGAGGACATGTGTAAACTATGAGCAGCTGTCTGAATGTTGAGGATCTGTTGGCAGATTCCCCTGCCTTAAACAATATGCTTTCATGAAAAATTTCTCTATTGGGGTGGGAACAAAAATCTGTCTCTAATGAGTTTCTGTTCACATTCCAAGATCAAAACAAGTTCAGTATCACCGATTATGGCCTTGACACATGTTTATTAATCACTCAACATCTTGTAGACTCACCGGCCTGTGGATTGTCTGGATTCTTGTCTGGGTGACAGGTCAGGGCTTTCTGCCTGTATGCTTTTTTGATCTGTACCAGAGAAACAAAAAAGACTGTATGAAACAACAGCAGTACCTACGCGTGGTTACAAAATTGCCTTCTATGTTTGTTACACAGCACAGTACCGTACTGTGTGGCTCTAGTATATCAGCATGAGGAAACCACATCCCTCCCCAGTGTTTGAAAGCTATAGCGCTGTTTTTTAACAGCAATACGAATAGTTTTTTTTTTTTTAGCATCAGCAGGTTTCCTGGGGAAGGAATTGTCTACTAAGAAATTAAAGCTCTCACTGCATTACAATATGTTTGACAATAACATTCTTCGAGAATGGGAACAATATGAGAGTAAGCTCGTTGTTCTGTGGAATATAAGCATGACACCCCTGCTTTGCCCACTGAGAACAATTTTACAGAAGCCACAGATGGTAATATCATCATCAACATCAACAGATCCGAAAAGCAAAAGTGATTGAGAGCACTAGATCCTAATGGTATATGTCATAGAAATCTACACAGTCTAACTGACGATACGTAGCTAGAACCATATTACCAGAAGGTATTACCAGCACAGTTGTTTAAATTCTAATAAACAGCTTGCTACTCATGAACTAGTTACAACGTGGGGACGTTCAACTAACGTAAGTAAGTTAGCAAAGTTAGCTGGCTGACTAACCGGGCAACTTCAGTGACAGGTGTCTCTACATGACCTACCTCCTTTTCTGAAGCTGTCTCTTCAATCCCGAGCAATGCATACAAATCCATCTGTAAAAGCTCTTTTGTGGACGACATCTTTTCGTTCTATTTAATTTTGATTGATGTAAGAAACGTTTGCAACACTTGAAGTATCTCCCTCCACAGTGTTGTCTTGGGAAATGCACAAACACTTCCGGTTCATGCAGCAATCGGAGATAATTCAAAATAACAGTCTTCAAATCTATTTTACTCTAAAATTAATGTGAATCTGAAAAGCTTCTGTTGTGAAGTAATAGGGGTGTGTACTTCAGCAAATTTGAACCTGTTAATGGCCATTTCAGTAAATGTTAATAAAGGTGTACAATATGTATAGTTCTCAATTCTGAATTTTAATTTTTAAGTTTTAGATCCTGAAAATTGTGCTGACCAAAATTCAGGTCTTAAAAAAAGAAAATAAACAAGCAAACAAACAAACTTCAGAAGTTTCAAACAATAACATTTAAAACTACATACATTCTGATTCAAAACAGGAATGAGCCACTTGGCGATGAGTGCAGGCAGAAATTCAAATTGTCACAGGGGGCAGACTTTGCATTTTTAACTCATAATGCACCTACCAAGCTCTTCTGAACATTTTCCCCCCTAGAGGACAAATCATAATTTCAAAATGGTTCTATATCATTTTTTTTCTAAGGTAGTATGCTTTGGTTCAGAGAGTTCTTTATACTATAAAATAATTCCTTCTGGTTGTCAGTGTTTTCAAATGGATTGTATCTCTAAACATTTGCATTGTATGTCTATGATAACATCTCTGACGTCACAGAGAGTGTTGGCAGGCACGAGTCTATGGATTTATTATAGGCATCCACCCTCTTGCTATTGACCATAACCTGAAAATGAATATGATAAGGCAAAATAACCCTATGACTTTTACTGCTTGCGCATTAATGTCAGATTCCGAACGTCACAATCATGATGTATACATGCTTGAGGCAGTCCCACGTCAGACACACTGAGGAGAACCCACAGTGCAAAATGACTGAGCAGTGTCCTCGCCTGGATTTAAACTATTATGCTTTATGTAAGGAAATTTGTCAAATGTTTTTTAACATAAAAATGTCTATTTGTAGGCATTGCATCAGCAATAAATATGTAAGTAAGTAAATAAGTAAGTAAGTAAGTAAGTAAATGAGTGTGTAAGAAAATAAGTAAATAAAAAAATACATGTGTGGAAAGGTTTTCATATCTAATATGTATCTGAATTTTTTCAGATATTTATTAAGGGTCTATGAGATTTTCTTGCACATTTAACAAATATGTAAATGGGTTTCAACAATGAACAAACAGTTAGTGAGGGAAGTGGAAATTTAAAGCTTAATTTAAACTGTGAACTCCGCCTGTCAAATCTACTTTTTCATTGTAAGATTGTGCTTTAACCCCATCCAGCTTTCCATCATTTGAGGTGAATATGAGTAACTACAGCAGTCTGTAGAAATGGCTCAATTACCTCGCTCAGCTAAATGTCACTGCCTGTTCACCTGACCATAGAGCACCTTTCTCAGCTTCTCCCCTCTCTTTTCATTTCCTTTATATGCTGTAGCTTACGCACTTTGCCTCACATACACGAAAAATAACATTTCTCAGATCATTTCAAGGTGAAGTGGTTACTCAGCATTGAGTCAATTGCAAACTATTGAGCCACGCCTAGTGGAACTAAAACATCTGCCAAGGAAACATCACAGTCAGGTTGTAGATCACAATGGTACAATTGGTGCACCATAATCAACATTATAAAGCTGAAGGTCCGTGCACCCAAAACTGACCTAATTACTTTTGCTGCGAGAGATTAATCTTCATGTTCAGTTCAATGTTTATATATATATATATAAAAATCAATATACACAGAGTGGCAACACTAAAGCCAAGACACACTACAGGTTAGCCATTTGTATACATCACAGTCTGAACAACATAAACTAGATATGTGAATGTATGTACTCTTTGGTCAGGAGGTGAGATGTCTGTGTCAGATATTTTAAAATGTACACTACGCTATTAAGCAGTATCCACTGAAATGAATTAGGAGTCGAATGAATCAGTGTGCCCCGATATATTTTCAATTACATCTCAAGACCATACTGAAGCTGACATATATTAAAGTTGGTATTAAACACTGTCGATCGGTTTGGCTGTGCACCCTGCACACTAGCAATAGCCTAACGTTCTTTTGTCTTAGCTTAACAGCAATGTGGTTTATTCTAGAGTGTCAAGATAACGAACAGGACAAGCTTCAGTCCCACTGCAGCAATAAATACACCACGTGTATCCACCTCCTATCTTAGTCACACATTTTTTCAAAACTGCTCAACTGCTCACAGTGGATTTAAAAAAAAGAGGTATTCTGCACTGTATCCTCAGACTCTGGTTCAACAAACTGATTTTTTATGTTTGCTTAACCAGTATCTGTTCAGAAATTATAACTCAGTAATAGATCATGTAACTTTTATAGTTTTGTTGGCACTTTTACTATTTCAAGTAAACTGAGTATCTTCCAAAATGTGGTCAAAATATTTGTGCCAACATTCAGTCAAATTAGCAGTGGTTAATTTGTGAGGTAATATTTCTCAACAGGGGTGGAAAAAGTAAAGGCAGAAGTACTCTTGCAAATAAAAAAGTATTCTAAGTAGAGTTAAAGTATCCCTCCTGAGAAATACTTAAGTAAGAGTAAAATAGTCACTGATTTACAATTTACAAAAACAATTGTCAGTTTAACTCTACTTAGAGTACTTTTTTTTTTAAGAGAGAATACTTCTACTTTTACTTTTTCCACCCCTGCTTCTCAAGGCAAACAGACAGTTTGTTGATCTACATTCTATTATCTATCACTTATAATCCACAGAAATGCTGATCACACTCCATTGATTACTGAGTATCTCTAAAAAAAGTTACAGTGTTTTGATTCTACATGTTATTGACAATTTATTACGCGATTCTGATTGGTCAATTATGGCATTCTACTGTCTGGTATTTCTGTCTCCACCTTATTCCTGGGGTTGCTACTGTTTTTTTTTTTGTTTGTTTGTTTGTTTTGTTTAGATTTAAATGGATCCCCACTGCCGGACAGCACACATAGTAATGACACAACAATACTAAGTAGTTGTGATTATGAGGCTCACCATAAAGCATATGTCATCCTGTGTGTCATTCTCTGTAGGAAAAAACAAACAATGATTGAGTACAGCTGCAACCCCTTCGAGCAAAGGTTGAAATTCTATCTTATGTCAGGGTCAGAAACAGGAGTTTAGTGCATGGCAGACAGGCTACTACAGACTAAACACAAAATCAGAGATCAGACATCAGGCTAGGGTACACAGTATTAGAGGAGATAACCAGGGACAGAGAGGCTAACCAAGAGCAGGGAGAATACAAGGGCCAGCGTAGCTAACAGGAGCTGGGGAGGCTGACAAAAACAAGGGTAAGAATAAGAATAAGGTAAGGGGAGAACAGGAACAAAACAGGCTAACCAGAACCATGGACCACACAGTTAAATGCACTTATGTGAAAGACTTCACCAGTGACAAAGGAGAACTAAAAGGACTTGCACATTGAGGACTGATGAGTAAATGAGCCAGAGAGAGATGTGCATGATGATCAGATGATTGGCTAATGAGCTGATGAACAAATAACAGGTGTCTAATGAGCTGACAACTAGGATCTGACTGGTCAGACAGGAAGCCATGGAGATGGAAATGGAAGTGTGACAATACATGATTTATGGTATTCTATTTGTGATAGGATAAGAATAAACATGTAAGTCCAAAAGCATATGTAAAATAGCTACCCTGGCTCCTTTCAGGTTCCTTGGCAGCATCTAAGATGGCAGGGTTCCCAGTCCATGAGTTGTGATTGCTCTGTTCTGACTCATGGGATAACCAGCTAGGGCAGGCATTAACAGAGAAAGCTGGTATTTTGTCTTATGTGTGTGTGCATGCATTTGTGAAAGTTCAAATGAGTTAGCGGGCAGGTGGGCAGACATGTCTGTGAGCGTGAATGTGGTTTTGAACTTGGCAGTTCTTCAGTTTTTTGTTGCTTGATCCTTCATATTGATATCATGCTTAGTCTTGCCCGGTAATGCTAAAACTGGGGGGAAAAAAGGGGGATTTTTAATTTACTGGAACAGACATGAAATAAAATCATCCGTTAAATCACAAACTGTACACTCAACCATTTTGTACTCATAAATGAGATGAAAGATGTGATGCTGCTTTGAGTGGGTGTGTTTGTGCTGGCAGTTACATCTGACTCCTGATGAAAAATGAGTTCCTTAATGATTTTTTTCTTGCTTTACACTTGAAATCAAGAGAAAACTCATGACAATGGGTTCCTCAGTTATTTTTTTTCTTGCTTTACCCTTCTATATATAATTGGAGTTACACATGACAAAGTAGTAATGCAAATCAAACCTGTAACCTTTCCACTAATCTAGATGTGGTAACAATGTAACACTTTGTAATTTCCTACTTGTGATAAAGTGTACCCAACTAACATCACAAGACTCATGAAAGAAACATTGAGTCTAGAATAGAAGAAACAGACACTTAAAAATGCAAACAAATCGTGACAGATTTGGGGGCAAACAAGATTGGCATGTTGCAGCATCCCTGATTTAACAAGCCCAATGGCAGTACTCAGAGTGAGGACTATAAATCACCTATCTGCATGTGAGGATTCTACTGTAGAGTGCCCCACTGGAACCAGTAAGATCATCATTTCCCAAGCAAGGAGGGTGAGGACTTGTGTATGTCCTCTGATGCATGTAAAGACAGTCATAGCTTCTGTTCACTTGCAAGTGTTCTCTTTCCACATGCTATTTCCCTGGACTCCCCTCCAAATACTTAAATGTGCAATAAAGGGATTAAAGCAGCTATTGTCACCATTTTGTAAAACAGCTTTATGAAATATTAACTAAATATTTGTAGTGATACAAAAAATTTTCATTTGAATCTTACAAGAAATCATTTGTTACAAAACTTCTGAATTAAAAAAAAAACCACACACATTACACAATGTATTAACTTTCTTTTACTAACATTTGTATGTGTTGAAACATACATGTACACATAGTTAGTACATGCTATTGGTAAGACTACTAATGAGTGACTGTAAAGTGTTACCTTCCCCTCTGCGGTTCCCATGTGACATTTATGTTTGAGGTCATTAATACGTGATCCTTCACCACACAGGGAATTCTGAGTGATATCAGTATGAGTGTAACTAGGTTGCTGCTTCCACATCCACATCTGCTTTCTTCTCATCCACATTTTCACGACTATTTGTTGCTTTATCCTGCTAACCTGCATATGGATGTCATGCTTAATCTTACCCGATAATCCTAAAACTGAAAAAAGAGAGATTTTTTATTTCTTGATAATGGCTATCTGTTAAATCACACACAGTGTTGGTTTCTGTATAATCAAACATTTTGTACTCATAAAAGAGATGAGAGATGTAACAATGCTTGAGTGTGACGTGTTTCTGTTGGCAGTTACGCCTGAGTCCTGATGAAAATGAGACAGAATGAAAAAAAAACCCTTGATATAATGGGAAAAGACCTTGTCTGTCATGTGTCATGTCACGTTCCTAATGTTTCCCTCGTGACTGTATTTTGCTGCTGCTTAGCCAATGCTGCAAAGGAGGTGATTAATTTTCTTGCTTTACACTTCTGCATGTAACTGTGGTGAGGCATGACAAATTAGTTATGTAAATAAAACCTGTAAGCTTTCCAATAATTTAAATGTAGTAACAATGTGTCACTTATTACATTTCTAATTTTCTTTTACTAAACTTGTACATGTTACAATATATTTGTAAATATAGTTTGCTTTGTGACCCATCACTAACCCCTGACCCTTCACCACACAGAGAATTCGGTGGGATATCAGTACAGACATAATTGAGTTACTGCTTTCACATTCACATCCACTGTTTTCTCATCCACATTTTCACATCCTCTGAGGGGACTGGTGTGTGTAGAGGCAATATACTTGAATAATCTGAACTCTGTACTCTGATATAAAATGGAAACTCATCAGGTTTCCCTGGAGAACTAAAGGAGGAAAAGACAAGGACAAAGAACATTTCCTCAGAATAGCTCCATGATGACAGTTTTTTTAATCGCATGACAAACATGTGTTTCATTAGAATCAATGAATAACTTTTCACCCCAAGCTCAGTTAAGGATTTAGACTCATACAGGATAAAACTGCACTTAATTTCCATTAAGAATGCTCTTAAGATTGAGAGAGAGAAAGAGAGAGAGAGAGAGAGAGAGAGAGAGAGAGAGAGAGAGAGAGAGAGAGAGAGAGAACGCACAGATATATGATGATATAATACACGATAATCGCTAACAGTCCTTTTGATCACACAAATACACGTTCTGACAGATCATAAATGTGTTACCTAATGACCATCACAGCTAGGCGGGGCTCGTCAGAGGGAGGAGTTACCCTTTCCATCTCGTATATAAATCCAAGTATGTGTGATAATGTGATCCTTGATTCATTCCCTACGTTTTGAAATAGTGCGACTCCTTATAGCTGTGAAGTTGGCAACAAGAAAAGAGGATAGGATCCACGCCGTATCCCAAGACATTTCACAAGACTATAGCGGTAAGTGTTGAAAATTAAGGCATTCTGTCTTTTTTTCTAACTTAAATCTGTTTTTAGTCATTCTCCAAATCACCACTTATTTTAACTGTCCTGCAACGTGGCAGTAGGAGCGCTTTAATACATTTGATGAAATGGACTGGACAAGAGCCGTATCCTACGTGGGTTCTCCATGGCATTTTCGCCATATTGATGAGGGCTTGCGTTACAGGGAACTTGAAGAATTTATGAGGATTTTGTCGCTGAAAATCGCCCCTCAAATTCTGGCTAATTTCGTGTGATTGAGAATTTGCTTAGTATCGACTGCCTGCAACCTAAGAAATGACCTACGTCTTAAATATATTTGTTGTGAAAGATAACCCCGTTTTTCTATTTGGGATTTATGTCAGTTTCGCCCCTAATAAAGCGATATAAAATTCAAAAAGGCACACAGTCTGCCCCTCCGAGATCATTGATCAGATGCTTAAGGAGATGGAGCCAGTAAATAAGTTGTTATGTCAAACACTGAGCGGTCTACATTGCGTCTGCTCCGTCAGCCGATGATAAAATGTGAAAAATGTGCTGGCCAAGTATTGGGCGGATAGAAGTTGAGTATGCTATAGTTCATCCACTTCAGCATTACAGAAGCTACGTCTCTAGAAGTAATTTCCAGGAGACAGCGGATGGGTTATTAGTTTGAGAGATAGGTTGCTGGTGTTACACTTCAGTAATACAAGTTGGCATGGCATGCTTTACCATGAAAGGCTTAAATATTTGTGTTGCAGTCACAAACTGATTTTCATGAAATTGTGATTGTGATTTAAACTCGAAGCATATAGGAAGGTCCCAAAATGATGTGAGTGAGAGGAAATGCAAGTAAATGAAAATTTCTTGTTAAAGCATCTTTAGTTACCTCATGTATCCAAGTTGCACATTCAAGTGATGAGAAAAACAAATCTGAGAGGATATTTCCTTAGATACACAATGTTTGTTGCTCTTTATATGTTTTAACCCTTGGTTGCGCATTCTTTACTGGGAAAAGGTGGTGTTACTTACATGTTAATGGGTCTGCCACACAACCATTTGAACTGAACCTGGATAATTTTGCCCTTCAGCTCATGGCTTCTGCCTAGAATGCTCCACCAAACACACACTTTTAATTACAGCAACTAACTGTGCTATCAGCCCACTGACGTGTACTTCTGGTTAGTATCTCCTGCTACTTTGTTGCAAGGGATATAAAGGAACAGTTCATCAAGTGATGCTGTGAATTCATCAGTTCGCAACATCATTTGACACTTTTACTAAATTGTAACTTTTCTGAATAAAGACAAGGAGTAGCATCTCTTTGGATAAAATTGGTGGGGAGAGCGAAGGGGTTATCAGGGGTTCACAGGTCATGTTGAGTTATTTATAGGATTGCTGCTTTGCTAAAATTTGTACTTATGGCCACATCCTGAAAAGGAAAATTGTGTGCTATTGTGTGAATGGTACTTGCTTGACTTTGTGAGGGATTGCAGTGGTATTAACAAGAACTCCAAGAATAGTCCATTAATGGTAGTTGCAAGACAGCCACACACATTAAAAATCGACCATGAATTTCATTGCTGGAATGAAAAGGTTTTCCACTTAAGCATCTTTCTCCTGTCTTCTGCTGATGCACTCACAGTTTGTGTGCATGAATTAAGAGCTCAGTTTTAATGTTTTAAAAGCCAGTTCCAGTCCAAGTTACATTACCGTCCATCAAACTCTTATCTTATTACTTTTAAGGTCTGGTGTGGGTACAGAGAGATCAGGGTCTCAGGTAAGGGTTATGCAGAGTATACAATGCTTTGATACGTCATGGCTACAAAAACGTCCGTTTTATCTGGGTGAAATATCAAAGTGAAGCAGTGTAAGCTTTGTTGCAACTGATCATTTTCAACAATTCACATACTCTCTCTCATCAACTATAATTGAATACATTCCCATTAATGATAGCTCATTCTTTTGTGCCTAAAGTTGTAGATAGGTAATGGTATATGTACGAGTATCTGTAGATAAGTATATCCAGTATACATGCTCAGTCCTTTGGTTCATCCCCATTCATGGTTTCCAAAAAAGGGTAGTACCCCAAAAAAGGCATTGTAAGCCTATACCTCAAATACTTATGATGTGCAGCTCATCAGGTACCTATCCAGCAATTTTACAAGATTGTCTTTATTAAACTTCCTTTGTGCTTTTGACTGGTCTTACAACATGAACTTTACTTTGCCCAATTAAAAATGTCACGTTCTCTCTGAGTAGGTTGTAGGACTTGTATGGGAGGCTTTTTTAGTTTACTCATGAAATGTCAGTGCTGTGAAAGCAAATGCGTCAAATACATGTCTGGTTCAGATAATATCAGATTTTACGTGCACAGAAATTTGTTGATTACAACTACATCAGATATAGAACTGCTTTCTTTGTAACGCAGTGTTCTGCCCTGGACAGCAGTACTACCTGAGGGCATCCAGTATTTCCTGCAGCATCTGGTTGTGTGGTTCAGTCAGTGTAAGAGTTTTGTATGCCTCCCTAGCTGTATATATCATTTCAACTCCTTCACCAGCTATGACCATCATATAGAAGAAGAAGAAGCGTTTTTCTCCACTTTAGTCCATTTTTGCGTTTAGTGAGTAATGATAGCAACAGCAATTTAAATTGCTCTGTCTGTAACTGTAATTTGTTTTTTTC
Source organism: Chanos chanos (assembly GCF_902362185.1). Classification (NCBI taxonomy): domain Eukaryota; kingdom Metazoa; phylum Chordata; class Actinopteri; order Gonorynchiformes; family Chanidae; genus Chanos; species Chanos chanos. The sequence continues at coordinate 17,393,191 of NC_044495.1, forward strand.
CTCTGTTCGCTACCACTAGATCCATGTTGGATGCATTAACCTAATTTGGCATTGGATTGATATTCAAAGAGCTTGGTGAATGAATTGACTGTGTGACAGACTTGATCCGTGTTTGAATTTGGGACTCTAAATGTGCATTATCCGCATGGATAGATCTGCATCTGCATAATTGTACACATTGATATGAAACAAGCTACTGGTAAGTTTAAGCACTGTAATGTGATATGACTTAATTGGCTCCACATTAGAAATCACACTTTACTTGAATTTCTAGTTACCTGCAGTGCAGTTTTGACATGTTATGTTGGCCAGCAATGGATTTTGTCATGGTAAATAAGAAAGCACTTTTTGAATAGACAACATTACAACCGAGGTTTTACGTGAACATTTGGACTCTTAGAGAAGAATTCTGCAGTGTTTAAAATGCTCTATAGTGAATCATCATGCATACACAGTAATCTTACTGAGCAGTATTGCATGTTAGAACTCCATTTTTATTGAGCACGTTACTGTATTTAGATGAGTAATGATAGGTTCTCCGTCTGTTTAGAACTGTGTTCGCTGTCTGGTAGCGTTGTTAGCTCAGTGCAAATTGTGACTAGACCTCATCGAACCCTGCAACAATTTAGTATACATCCCACATAAAGAGAACATTTATATCACCTACTTACAAGTAATAAAATTAGGCATAAAGTTTGCACAAAAATGCATTTGCAGCAGGGTCTTTGAGTTTACTGAACTCTTTTTTTTTGTTCTTTTTTTCAAGGCCTGCCTATTACTTAAAATGAATTGCTTTGTTGGCAGAAAAATCACAGTGATCACCCTGTTTTTATTCAGGGTAGGGTGTGGTGACTTGGACTGGACGAGACATGTGAAGAAATTGCTGACGGTGTAGTAATTTGAAAGTGAAGTCTTCAGTTACATGTAGACTGCCTTTTGATCCAATGTTATTGAATATAGCTAAAATAAGATAACGTTCACACAAACACAAACAGTAATGCAGTCTAATTTGTTAACATATAACACACCAAACAAGACCTCTGAGTCGCATGGACACAGACGCAGTATCACACCCAGAGTGTGACACTGCAACACAAGACAAAAAAAAGGAAACAATGCAACGTTATGTAATGACAGCATGTTTCCTTTGTTAGGAATTTCTTTCCTTCCTGTTCAGAACCATTTGACTTTAGAGTAGAAAGCCTTTCTCATTGACATACTCAGACAGGACCATTTAAAAGCAGACGCTTTTGGTTGAATTAATTTGAAAGGTCAATGCTTTTTTTTTAAGTGATGATAAAGTGGACGCGTGTAAAGACAACTGCGATAACACATAGACATACCAGACAGACAAACCTGTCATTCTACTACTAAATAGCATGCACCAGAGGGGGGGACTTGGCATGTTGTTTATCTGAGAGGTATTGTCTGCTACGCTTTTGCACATAGTGTGGGCGTAGCAAGCACTCAGTTATGTAAAGTCTGTTCAAATGGATTGAAAATTTCACTAAAAATAAATAAATAAATAAATGAAAAAGAGAAACAGAGAGTTCCTCTGTGAAATGAAATGAGATTTTGTTTGTTTTTAAAATTAACAATAGGGCCATTATCTATTTAAATAGAGGTACTTTTGTCTGGACCAAACTCTCTCCGATCACCATTAGCTTGTATTGATTTAATTATTTTACAACAGAACAAGGGTTTAACATATCTCATCAGTACTGGGTCTTACCGGTTTGCATTGTTTAGACAGTGATGGCTATGGACAAAGCTATGGCCCTCCCCCATTTGCTCCATAGTATGGTTCCTGAGAGGAATTTGGTGAGCAGGTATATTTGAAAAAGTGAAGATTTAAAAGTATATGAACATATTGTTTAGGGCAGAAGTAACCGACATCAGGAGTGCAGTCTGAAACCTTTTATATGTCCGTTAACATAATGTACACCAGATTTTGCCTCAGTAATTCTATATGTAATTTGCTCATCCTGTTTCAACCCTCTCAGTTACACAAAAGTAGTAAACACTTGATGACTGAGACCAGGTCCTGTTCCTAGAGCAAAAGGAACATTTTGAAGAAAGACATGAACAGAGTACCATACCGAAACCGTATCAAACTGTGACTTCAAAACCGAGGTATTAACCTAACAGTGACTTTTGCGTACCGTTACACCCCTAGGTGCATGGTTAAACACTAAAATGCTGCAAACCAGGCATGGAGAAATGTGAGCGAGAAATGTTCCTGGTTTTCTTTTTTGTTTGTTTGTTTGTTTTGCTGAGCTGACAGTGTATCAGTGTCCATTCATGTTGGATTTAATCTGAGTGACTGGCAGAGCTCATGCAAGAGGAATGCTGACTTATCTCTTGGCTCTCCTGAAATGTGCAGCACTGTCATTTCCTCTGAGTATGGGCTTGTGTGATAGAGGCCTGGTTTTCCTGTATTTTCAACAGAACATAGTTGTTTTTTATGTTTAGTAATGTTGAGTACAAGAGCTGAGTGAGTGATGCACACATTCAGTTTTAGTTATGTAGTCACCATACCAGACTCTGAGTGCGGCCTGTTTTGTCTGTTTTTCTTTTCTTATTGTTTCTTTTCATTTCTTTTCTTTTTGTTTCATTTCATTTCTTTTCTTCCTTTCATTGTTTTTTTTTTTGTTTGTTTGTTTTGTTGTACCATGTCATGCTTTGTTTTTTTGTAAGCATTGCGTTTAGTCACTGAAGACTTATAGACTGCTGGTTGTCTTGTTTGCTCACGTGACTGGCCCTGATTGCGTAAGCCTGTTGCATACACCACTTAGACACCATTTGACTGAATGAGGGCATGATTTGTTTGACAAGGCCTGCTAAGAGTTTGCTCTTTAGGCTGACTGAAACCTTGAATAAGTTTATACTCCCTCTTCTGACTATTTTCTTTCTTAAATTCCTGCAGCGAGTATTAACCTGACCTTCAGCAAAAGTGGTAGAGAAGTGGATTGCTGATGGTAAAATTGATCAAAAGTTACATAGTTGCACCTTATGTCTGAGATTCTGGGTTTCAATCCCAGCTGAGGCACATTTGCTGTCAGTAGTTGGTCCATAGTGCCACGGCTGGCTGGGCTGGACAAAGGCAGTGGGTGTGGACAAAGATGTGGACAAAGTGTCACAGCTGGCCGGGTGTGGACAAAGGCAGTGCTTTCTTTCTAATAACCAGAGGGCTATCAAGGCCAGTCTGGTAGAATTCTATGGTAGCAGTCTCATAGATCTGTTTTGTGTCCCTGTTTTCTCTCTATATTTTAGAACACAGGCAGAACCATGTGGGGATGAAATCTAGCAGACAGTTATTCATGCTGAAAACAAAGTGTTTAGGGTTAAACATGGGTATTTTGTAGATTATAAATCTTTTGAAGTAATGGACTTTGAAAGGTTGAAAGCCTGTGTAACACCCACAAGAGGCATTATTAAGTAGAGTACCTACAAGGCAGAAACTCCTATAGGGACCTCTTCTTTTACCATTTAGAACAATAACCTATGTGAATATTTTGTGATGGGATAAAGCTTATGAAGGTAAGTATTCCAAGTTTTATTATAAATTGTAAGGGACAAAAGTATTGCTATAATAGAGAAAAAAGCTCACTCACTCATTTTCAAAGCCGTGTATCCTAATGAGGGTTGCGGGGGTTCTTGGGGCCTATCCCAGCGCTCATACGGTGAAAGGTGGGGCACAGGTTGCCAGTCCATCGCAGAGCAGACACACAGACAAACACATTTATACCTAGGGGCAACTTAGTGTCTCCAGTTCGCCTAACCTGCACATCTCTGGACTGGGAGGAAACTGGAGCTCCTGGAGGAAACCCATGCAGACACGAGGAGAGCAAACTCCACACAGCTTTCCATTAATATTAAACTGTGCAACCTGAGCAGTTGTTTCCTAAACTCAACAACTAGATCTGGATCAAATCAAAAGTTTGATTATTTAAGGAGATAGGTTTGGGTAAATGACTAAATTGCACATGCCCTGTCTGACAGGGGTGACGTACGAGAAATAGAGCTTGAATCGGTAGCTTCTCTCAAAACATAAAGCCTTAATCACAGTACAGTTTTTCATGTCAGATATGCAAAATGTTGTATAACAGATGTAGCTGAAATTGCTTAATGGCCTTGAACTTTACAGAAGAATTCACTTTTGTTCTCTTTGCCCCCTCCAGATCACCTACTTTCTGGACTGTAATGTCAGTTAAATCAGATGGCATCCAGAAGAAGTGGGCAGCCATACGGGGTCGCCTTGGCTCCTCACAGGATGCAGACGTTTCGCAAGAGGCCAACCTGGAGAACGCTGACCCAGAGCTATGTATCAGGCTACTTCAGGTACCCACCGTAGTCAACTATTCAGGCCTGAAGAGGCGGCTGGAGAACAGCGATCAGACATGGATGGTACAGTTTCTAGAACTTTCTGGGCTGGATCTCCTCCTAGAGGCCTTGGACAGGCTGTCTGGACGGGGCTGCTCACGAATAGCGGATGCCCTGCTTCAGCTTACCTGTGTCAACTGTGTCCGTGCAGTCATGAACTCATCGACAGGGATCCACTACATCATGGAGAATGAGGGTTATGTTCGCAAACTCTCTCAAGGTGTGAGGCATATTAAGAACCATCTCAGTGTAGAAGAACTGCTATTACTTGTGCATTCTATTTTTCTGCATAAGCAATTTAATTGCCATTGTCAGTACTGTTACTAAACGTGGCACTTTGAGTATTCCCACTGAGTGCTGGGCAGAAGTGTTTATAGAGTTTGAATACTGGGAGTAAAATCTTTATGTCGTAATGGCCCAGCTCTGCATCCATCCTTATCAGAAGTGAAGCTGTTTTTCCTCCTGAGTACAAAGTTCAAATTACGTGTCCTAAATAGTGATAGCAATGAATCCTTCTAAAAAATCAAAATCAGTCAGAACGGCAGAGCGACATGAAAAACAGGGCACATGGCAAAATTAAAAAACTGTCATGTTTGTTGGCCTGCTCTTTTTCAGCTTTGGATACTTCCAATACTATGGTAAAGAAGCAAGTGTTTGATCTACTGGCTGCTTTAAGCATGTTCTCCTCAGATGGACACAGATTAGCCCTGGATGCCTTGGATCACTATAAGGCAAGTGTCAAACCTGTCATGCACTTCACGAGGATGTGTTTCAGTTGGTGGCACTGAAGTGCAGCCTAACTATGTAGAGAGTTGATTATATTCTTTGGCATATCCTGTTAAATCTATAAAAATGGATAGTACCACACACTGAAAAATTCTGTTCATGAAAAAATGTTAAACAGTTGCTTGAACTTTATTTTAATGTTTGGATGGCTGTAACCAGAAGAATCACACATCATCAATACTTAAACTTTGATAAATCGATGTCAATATTAAATATAACCGAATGCAATTTTTTTTCCTTTTTTTCTGATTCTGGCTTTTTTCTGATTTTTTTTTTTTTTATCATGTAAGGTGTATCATGTCTGTCAAATTAGTCAAAGTGCACAACTTAAAATTGTAAAAGACAATTGAAAGTGCATGTGCTGTTTTATTCAAACACTATTCAAAACTATGTTTTAAAGTAGAGAGCTGGTGATGAACAAAAAAAGGAATGGTTGGAATTAAGAGTCAGTTGAATCAATTTATAAAGGGTCTGTAACAGCCATAAATCCATGTAAAAAAAATTAGTACATACACAATGAAAACAAAAGAGAGTACAACAGAAAAGGGCAAATTATACTCGGAATGGGTAACTTAAAATTAGTGTTCGTGGTCAAACTGAAACTGAGAATATATCCAATTAGCTCTAAAATTTGTGAAATTTCCTACTGCCTTTGGATGCTGGATCTAATAACTGTAGAAACATATGATATTTTTTATACCCAATTAAAGCTTTTGGGATTTTGATTCAGGTGGTCAAGCATAGATTCACCATGTTTGCATTACTTTAGGTGATGTGGCATCCATTTTAGGCCTCAGTGTATTTTTAAGGTTAATAGTGTAGTTGGCATGTATGTAACCTTTGAGAAATAACTGATGAAGATAGTCTGCCACCTCAGGAGATAGAAATGTGTTTTGATGCTATAACTCGCCTTTTGGAGAACACACCGTATTTTTAGAACTTTTGCCTTTAATAAGCATACATGACCTGCACTTCAAGACACAAACTGATTTATATTTTTTTTTTGTCCTTAAAGGGAGTGAAAATGCAGCAGTACCGATTCAGTGTTATCATGAATGAGTTGCAAGCCACAGATAATGTACCCTATATGGTCACTCTTCTTAGTGTCATCAACGCCATCATTTTTGGCACCAGCGACCTTCGAAAGCGTGACAAAATTCGCAAGGAGTTCATAGGTATGTGCAGACACTATATTCCAAATCCTGGAGCTGTTAACTTCATGTACAATTTTAGAGAACTTTGTCACAGAGAATGAAAAAAAAACAAAACAATTTTCATTACTTTATCATAGAGGACAGAAGAACAACCAGTTACTATAATACATATCAAAGTCTGTGACCCCACACCCGTTCTCATTGAAGCATAAAAATAAAGTTATTTATTATTTGTGATTTTAGCAGAGGGAAGAACACACAGGTTAATCTGTATAATAACGACAACATTTACATTCACATTTCATTTCATTTCATTTCATTAACACATTCATCCTCATACTACATATCTAAACTGTGTCTTCCATTTTTACCATTAGATGGCATTCTTGTGCAAAATTATTTGTGATGTGTTTGTTCCATTATCAATGCATACTGGCTGTTAAACGCTGTTAAAATGGAAAGGTTTGTCATGAAAGCAAGAACAGTTACATCTGATGGGAGAGACAGTTCTCAAACAAGTGAGGGAATCAGTCAGGCTATAGATTAATTTCAGCAAGGACTCCCATGAATAGTTGTAAGGGAATGTGTGTGTGTGTGTGTGTGTGTGTGTGAGAGAGAGAGAGAGAGAGAGAGAGAGACTGCATCATCTTTTCTTTAGCAATAATAGACAAAGTAATCTTTTTTTATAGATCGCCTTGAGATATTTGTGTCTTCTGCTCAAAGTCATATGGTCGTCATATCCCTAGGTCCTCATGACAGAGGGATCCCTCTTAAGCACTAATGGACTGATGCTATGAATAAGCCCTCTCTGGGGTCATTTGCAGAGTGAGCTGATAAATCACCATGTGATGGGCAAACTGTCAAATGTTAGGCAACCACTTTGTATTTATTAAACCAGTTACCTGCATGCTTGCTGCAGCCAGTCATGAATAATCACAATTCAAGTATGTTTAAGGTGAGCCCTGTTTAAAGAGGTTTTTATGAAATAAACTCTATGTAGTGTAGCAGGTGCCATGTATAATAAATACTCATAGAAAAATTCAATGAATAAAACTCTCGTGTCTGGATTAGTCTCCTCAGTTAGCCACATAACTTGAGACTAAACGGTTCAGTAGAAGCTATGTAACATACACATTGGGCAATTGTAAAAAGTATATTTAAATCTCTCTCTCTATATATATATCCTACACTACACGGACTTGGTCTCTTGTTTTTCTGTAAAACCGTAAAATTATAGTTTTCTGTAATAGCTCAGCACCACATTATTGGAACTACACCATGTGAATACTTTTTAAAAATTTTGTCTTTACATTAGGTATTTCGGCAAATAAAGTATGTTTTATTTCGGCCGCGGATGTGTTTTGCAACTGTTAAAATGTTTCAAAAAATTTAAAAAAAAAAAACGTCGTTTTTCAACTTGTAATTCAAAAACGAGCAACATATTCACTGAACAAACCATGTAATTGGACCTCGGTCCTAATTGTACTCACCTATGTTTTCACAAAATGGTGGCCTGATGACGCGTGCAAGCTAGCAAATGTCTTTAAAACTTCTCAAATGATTCTTTGCTGATTTTTTTTTTTTTTATTTGATCTCGTAGGGCTTCATGTGCTTGATGTATTACCGACTTTGAGGTAAGGTTTCCGAGAATAAAGCGCCGTTAATAATGCAATAATATCAGGCTACAAGTAATTTTTCTCCATATTGCTCATACACGTCTGATTTCTTTCTTTTTTCGTTTTTTCGTGTGTGTATAATAGGGAGCAGGAGGATCTGGATTTATTAATCCAGTGTGAGACGTTTGAAGAGGCTATGGCAGAGGATGAGGAGGAGCTGTTAAGGGTTTATGGAGGCATCGACATGAACTGCCATCAGGAGGTGTTCAATATGCTGTTTAACAAAGTGAGTCCTGCTTATCAAGCCTATTCTGTTGTCCACTCTAGTAGCTACACGGACTGTGCGAAAGCCACTTCTGAGCGGAAATTGAAGGTTACTCCCATGGTCTAAAGGGCGGTAGGAATACCTTTGACTAAGCTTTAGAGGAACTAACTGAGAGCCCGTGGTCTCTGTGTGGCATCAAGACTTTACACGGAAACTGTTTAGCAGTGTACGAATTCTGACAGGTCAGTTTACTTGGTGGTCCACATGACAGCGTATAAACTGTAAAGGCCATGTAGGAGCTCAGCCTAAAATTTAGAAATGCATGAAGGAATATATCCAGCTAATGATTTTTAATTCTGTTAAATCGCTAAAATGTAGAGGAGAGACGCTCTTACTTCGAAGCTGCGATGACCTTTCAAAAGCGCCATCGTAATTATAATTCCAGACCTACGCGTCAAATTGGCAGTCACGTGGCCGCTGCTAATGAAGCTTTGTAACTTCATACAACGTTAAAAACATCACAAGAGACGCTTCCATTAATTTAAAACAAACCAAACTAAACAAACTGGTAGTAATCTTTGAATGTACGAATCCAGCCTCCGTTACCTTCTGTCCAGTTTCCAAAGAGTAGCTACAGCACCTCTTGTATATGGTTGTAGCTTAACTCTCCTCTGCCTCTTGTAGGTGAGCTCCTCCCCTGCATCACTGCAGCTGCTGTCTATCCTGCAGGCTCTGTTGCTGTTGGATTCAGAAAGAGGGAATGTTTGGCAGGCCCTGGAAACTCTTGTTAACCGTGCTATCATGTTGTCTCAGGATGGTGAGTCCTTGCATTGCACCAGTTCATTGCCGCTCTGTGACATGTGTATACGATCTATGGTAGTACAATTCAGGACATTGCAGATTGATTCATTACTCATATTTTTAAAAACGTTTTAAAATCATTATGCACATTTTACATGCTGTGCTTTCAGTTCAAGTGAAAATGTGAATCATGAATGATCATTTTGTGGATTATTTGTTGTATAGATTTCGAACAATAGAGCAATGATTTTTGGTTCAAAGTTTAAATTTTTCATTATCATTTTACATGGCTCTAAAGCTAGGTTCACACTGTCAGTCCAAATCCAATTTTTTGCATATCCGATCATAATCCGATCTTCCTGACTGACTGTTCGCATTATATATTGCAGGTGATCAGATCCGATCTGTGTGTCCGGGTGGCTATCCTCAGATTCGGTCTTATCCACATTGGTTGCTATAGTAATGACATTGTGCCCGAAAGTAGAAGTAGTTGATATAAACAAACTAAGTGGAGGGTAATGAAATGGGTCTGCTTATTTGCAACCTGGCAATTTATAACAAATAATGGTGTCAGAGACGGAGGAGGCTTGCCGCTTTGTTTCATGCAGCCGTCTCCGCTGGTATCACTGTCCAACGATCTACAATCGCTCAACAATGGCTCCCTATGCCACCAAACTAGCATGTTTCAATGTGCCGCCAAAAGTCACAAACGTAAAAAGAAAACACCTGAAATCCGATAAGGGCAGTCAGACCTAAACAAATTTGCAAAAATGCGATTGGAATCAGATTTCAAACCACATATGAATGTGGTTTGAAACGGATTTGTAAAAATCGGATCTCGTGTGATTTTTGCCTATTCAGTTCTGCTACATATGATCAGATTCCAATTGGATATGCACATAAATCGGATTTGGACTGACTGTGTGAACATAGCCTAAGTTTTCATGGTCAAACTTGCCTTTCTTTTGAGATAAATGTGTTGTGTTCTTTCCAGCCCAGACAGACTCCTGTGAGAAGATAATGCAACGACTTATGTTCTTCAAAGAACCTAGAAGTGGCCACTATGCTGTAGATGGCCATCCACCATGCAGTGTGGACAAAGCCATCCAAACAGATTTAGGCACCGCACATCAAGACAACAAAGTCAGCAAATGTCCCCTGACCAGCCAAGCACCACCAAGCAGCAATAACCTTTCTCCACATTCACCCGCTTTACCCACAGCAGCTCCTCCTCCTCCCACTCCTCTGGGGAATGGACTACCCCCGCCTCCTCCACCACCACCTTTGCCAGCACCTGTGGTTGGAGGATCTCCACCTCCACCACCACCTCTACCTGGAGCTGGCTCTGGAGGACTTCCTCCTCCACCTCCACCACCACCTCTACCTGGAGCTGGCTCTGGAGGACTTCCTCCTCCACCTCCACCACCTCCTCTACCTGGAGTGGGCTCTGGAGGGCCTCCTCCTCCACCTCCACCTCTACCTGGAGTCGGTGCTGGAGGACCTCCACCACCCCCTCCCTTGCCCAGCACAGGTGGCCCTCCACCACCACCACCTCTCCCAGGAAGTTCTGGACTCCCGCCCTGCCCACCACCCCCACCAGGAATGGACATTATAGTGGCTCACAGTACTCAGCCTCTGGGAAGGGCCTGCGTTATGACACCTAAAGCAGGCCGCTGTCCCTCACAGAGGATGAAGAAACTGAACTGGCAGAAGTTGAACTCCAGAGTGGTTACTGGTAAGAAAGATGGAGATAACTGGTTTAAAAGCCACTACTAAAGGAGTTTGCTACAATCGGTGGTATGCTCTGTAAATGCAGAAACTAGATATTCAGAAATAACCGTGAGATCAGGGTAATTTTTCGTTAGATTTGACTAAAAGATTTTCTGTTTCTTTACAGATATTTAGTGTGAAACTATACATAGATTTAATTAAAGTCTGCTCATGCAGATTCAATAATAAAATGGTAAACCACCTATGTTTATATAAAGTAATCATCACAGCATGTTTATGAACTTAAATACTTCATCTAACAGCACAGATATTCACAGGCATTTAAAATCGGCCTTTATATGGGAAGGATGACTTTTTTTTTGCAATTTTTATGTGCAGTGGTATCCATTTGTTTACTTCAGTTAGTCTTCTTCAGCCCCAAGTTTCACTCCTGGGGAATGTTGTTTTGAAACTCTTTTTATTTGTATATAGATGCAAGATGAGAGAAAATTTCACATTAAGCACATCATACATTATATATGCTTTGAGCATGTGCGATTTGTCCACTGTAAATGCAGCATTCTCTCATTTCTGACAAAAATCATGGAACCCGTGCTGGAGGCAAGACAAGATCCAGATTCTCAGTTTCACCCCCCTGGCTTTTTAAATCTATTTGGTCCATTTAACTAACAACAGAGTTGGTTATGTATGTATTGTTCTGTGTTTTTACAGCTCTCTATAGTAATACATGTGTTTTCTTGTCACAGATGGTCATTCTATGTGGCACTCGTTGCAGGCTGAGGATTCTTTGCAGCCTGATTATACCAGCATAGAGCAGCTCTTCTGCCTCCCAGTGGCAGAACCAAAAGATAAGGGACAGGCTGCTCCAGTCAAGAAGGAACCTAAAGAGGTATTTGTGCATGTGTGTGTGTGTGTGTGGGTGAGAGAGAGAGAGAGAGAGAGAGAGAGAGAGAGAACAGCATCCACAATTGATTCCTGAATTAATTAGTAATGTCATCAATAGGTAAGCTTTCTGTGTGTCAACCTGGAATAGTTCGTGATTGTAGGGTAGATTCTAAAACAATCATACATCCTGCTTCATTCATGTGTGTGTGTGTCAGAGAGAGAGAGAGAGAGAGAGAGAGATTTTGTTATAACTCACAAGCAATACAAGTTGTCCTCTTTCCTTCCCATATCTTAGATCTCCTTTATTGATCCAAAGAAAAATCTTAATCTGAACATATTCTTGAAGCAGTTCAAGTGGTAAGCCTTGTGTTTTTAAGTTAAGTAGCTTGCTGTATTAGTTCTGTCAAGATTGTAAGCTGTACATCTATTTATGAACCAACAGTGTCTTAAATGACTGATATTGTTATCTCCCAACATTTGTGTTTAACTGTTTATGATATTCACACTGACCGTGGTACTTCAGTATTATTGGACAAAACCTTGTCTACTATCACACACATTGAACTGACCTTAAAATAAGGATTAGTCTGGTGACTTTGAAGTAGGTGTGGCATGAAAATGGCTGGCAATGTGGTAGTTCAAAGACATGTCTAATTTTCCTTCTGTGAATGATATTCTTAGACAGGGGCTTTGACTGCATTTAACTAGATTCATATTCAGAATCAGTTTAATGTATATGCATTATTTCTGTAGTTTGTCATTCCAAGATATGCGAAATTCACACCCATACTTTCCCAAGAACTGTTAAATTCACTGTGAATCAACCACACCCCAACAGAGAACTGATAATGACACCACAAATATTTTCACTGACATAATTAAGTGGCTAGATGACACATTTTCATACCATGTAAATAAAGCCCAGTTGCAGATTAAAACAATCAGAATGTCAGCCAAACATATACTGCATACATTTTGCAGATCAATGTTTATAGAAAAAATGCATTAACTTGGGACTGGTAAATGATGAAAATACAGTTGCTTTGTCATCAAGGCAAAGATCAGTTTATGACTGACTTAAGTATGTGTAGGAGGAAGACCTTGACAATACATAGGTTAAATTGGAGAGCTGAGGTGAAATTCTTTGTTAGTTTCCACTCAGTGTCCCACAGCATAGTACTGTTGTACCCATTGGGCTCCTCTCCCACTCGGTGCTTGAAAGTGGTCACTAACAGTTAGGCTACTGTGTAGTTGTGGGTGCTCTCCTCCAAGCATGATATATCGTGCTTGGGGGAAAGTGGGTAATTGGAGTTTCCAAAATGTGGAGCAAAAGGGTGAAAATATTTTTTAACATTTCACAAAATGGTCTTTTCCTTTCCATAACTGTTATGCTTTCGAGACTTAAGCACTCATACGTGCTAGTCTGTTTTTATTTTTTGGAGGTAAATTCCTCTCAAAAGCCTCTTTAGTGAATGACATTATCACTTGAAAACCTAATGCATTTTTTACAAAAAAAAAAAAACACATTCTGAACAAAAATGCAATGAAGTAAAATCTTAAGGAATCATACATTCTTATTAATGTTTCAACTCTCTCCTCATCTAGTTCTAATGAAGACTTCGTTGCCATGGTGCAGAATGGGGATCGCTCCAAGTTTGATGTGGAAGTGCTGAAACAACTCATGAAACTGCTTCCAGAAAAACATGAGGTTATTCACAAATGAGGAACAGAAAAGCACACATGAGTCACACTGTTAATAGTCAGATGCTGATGATAGGCAGAAATCAGGAACCTGTGGCTTGAAAACCATGTTGCTCCTCCCAGGAATTTCAGGATATCTATAAATACACCCTCAAAATGATACATTTTTTAATAATTTGAACTAATTTTTTTTCAACATATGATTTTGATTCATGAGTGGTCTAATTGCTGTCTTGTGGGAAGGTTTCCATTGAGCTGCGATTTTAAAGCAGAAAAGTTTGCATTAGGTTTTGCAGAAACTCACATTTCATGTTGTTCAACGTTATGAGAGCTTGTCGGCAGACAAGTAGATGTGTCTAAGTTATCAATTAGACCACTTGAGTTGTGGTGTACATGACATTGGTGACAGTTGAAACAGATCGGCCCCAAACCAGATTCGAAGCACCTTTGAGGGATATGGAATCCAGTGCCTTAGCAGGCAAGGTAAAGGGATCAGTTGTGTGGGATGCAGCACATTAGATTTACCCCAAGATAGACTTGGACCACTGACCTTTGTTTAAGGAATCAAGGCACCCTAACAAGTGGGCAAACAAAAGGTCTGAGGCAATGGATCAGTCACTGCTCATCTCTGCAGGCCCAAGAAGAGAGGTGTTGCAGTGGATCTAGTCATAGCTTACTACTGTGACACAAGAGCTCACCCTCACACTGATTTATAATACATTTGCTTTGGCTGTTTTGAAAATTTAGAGGGAATTTTGTTTTCGTTGGCTATACTTAAGGCTTCTATTCTTAAGGCTAATGGTAGTCACCCTGCAGAAAAATGTCTGATAAACACAGCTGATTACCTTTGGTGTTTGTCTTCATACAGATCGATAACCTGAAGTCCTACCAAGGAGACAGAGACAAACTAGCAAATGTTGACCAGTTTTACATCTTACTTCTGGCTGTACCGTGGTAATTATTCCGTTTTTCAAATGGTTAATAGTTTTTAAACATTATTTAATATTGCTCTAATGCACATATGAGTGTTACTGTATATTGTACAAAAGAGTTGTACAAATGAAATATAACCTTGCTAGTTCAGTGGATTCAGGTATCAAGTAGTTCTACTAGAAATTAATTTGAGCTTTCAGAGCACATACTCAAAAGTGGTGAGTGGCTCTCACTCAGGCTCTCGGTTACTCACTACTCCATGCTGCGTCTTACTCTTTCCATAGTTACCAGCTAAGGATTGAGTGCATGTTGCTATGTGAGGAGACTGCCTCTGTGATGGAGGTGTTGAAGCCCAAAGTACAGCTGGTGGAGGTGGCTTGTGAGAGTAAGATAAATCCTCATCTTGAGTGGTTGCTGTTACAATGAATATTTTTCCACTGTCTCTACTCCCAGTCAGTATCCATGTCCATTGGCTAAAATGGTAGAAACACTAGAGTATATGAGGACAACAAAAGATACAGATTTTTTTCCCAGTTTCTTTTCTGGCTGTCTTTTATATGCTGTGTGTACAGAGATATGGCTAATCAATGTTGAACAGACGTGGTTACCTATAATTATGGCTAGCACAGGTAGTAAATATAGCAATGTGTGTGTTAGAGAGTACCACTTCTATCTAAGATCTCACATGCTAGAACTTGTTGGCCCAGGATTAATTACCTGCACCACGCATACATCTTCCATTTTATGCAGGCCTTTCCTGCAACGAATCTTATATTCAATATATTTGTGAATAGAACAAGAGGCAGCTATAGCTTGGTCTACTGCGTTGAGTGTACATTTGTTTTGTTTGTGACTTCCTCAGGTCTCCAGACAAGCACTCTGTTGCCAAGTTTTTGCAGACTCATCCTTGATGTCGGAAACTTCCTCAACTATGTAAGCATGTTGCACATTATCATAGCAGGACAATGTGTTTGTTTAACTGATTTAACTGGTTCCTGTAGCGTTCTCCTTTTTTTGTAACTTCAGCTGTTTTAGCTCTACTGTATAATTGTGACTATTTAACTATGGATAATCAACGACAGAAATGTTTGTTACTCCAAACTTGTCATTAATACAGATAAAACACCAAATGTGATGGTTTTCTTTTTTTTCTGTCTTTTCATGGCCTGGAGTTCTTTTGTTCTGGGCTTGTTAAACAGATAAAGTGGTGAAATGATTCAAACTTGGACTCATTTAATGATGAGCTATCGCATGTGATGTTGCTTCTGTTTGTCAGGGAAGTCACACAGGAAATGCCGAAGGTTTCAAAATCAGCTCTCTGCTCAAGCTTACTGAGACAAAAGCCAACAAGAGTCGCATAACTCTTCTTCACCACATTCTAGAGGTACAGTCATTCAGTGTGTGACCTGCTGTGAAATGGGAGAAGGGAATAGTATGAGGGAGGTACCTTGGTCATGAGTTAACAACAGGAGGACAAACACTTGGTTGTTTTCCAGTAGTTTAAAAACTTCTTTGGTTAACTTTTTTGAGGCAGCAGATGTTGCTCATTATTTGTCATATTATCTATTACTTTGTACCAAACAGCCATGTTTTGATAACCAAGACAAATGGATAAAACTTGTGGTTCTAGGAGGCAGAACAAAGTCACCCAGAGCTGCTTGGTCTTCCTGATGAGATAAAGGCCTGTGAGGATGCTGCAGGGTAAGTTAAACTAAAAACCTATTGTATTTCTCTTTAAAACATATCTATGGCCAAATTTTAGGCAAAATTGGGTTTTGTTGGAAAGGTGAAGTCTCTCTCTCTCTCTTTTTTTTTTAACCTCATTACTAACAAGTCTAAATCCACTTGAGCAATGGTGTAATACAAAGTATAGAATAAATGTTTATATTGAGTTTGCTACATGTTTTATGTTAATTGAAACATACACATATTTTGGATATGTGCATTTGAATAAAAATGATATAGAAATTCAACTTTTGTTAACCTTTAGGGTAAACCTGGAGTCTGTTCAGTCTGAGGCAAGTGCACTACTGAAACGTCTGAGATCAACTGCAAAAAAACTTTCATCATCAGTGGATGATGTCAAGGAACAATTCTCCAAAGTCCTTGAGGTACAAATTTATGTACTGATTGTGTACAGAATGTATATTGTTAAAAAGAAGTGGTGCACTTTAATGTCTGTTTCAGGATGCCCTGTGGCTGAAGCTGATTTCTGAGTCTGTTTTGATTAAAGACCTGTGTGGTTGCCATGTTCCTGTAGGAGAAGATAGTGACATCTGAAAAGTTAGAGGAGCGCTTTGCTGAAATGGACAGGAAGAAGACCGACCTAGCTTTTTATCTCTGTGAGGACCCTACCAAGTTTTGTCTTGAGGAACTTTTTAGCACCATCAAAACCTTCCGTGGTCTGTTCCTGAAAGCGCTTAAAGTGAGTGTTAATCTTCACTGGTTCCAGTCTAACCTAATGAGTTTAGAGGGAGTATAGATTTTCATGATATTAAATCTTTGAAAGCTTAGAGTTGGATAACTGTTGGCACATATCAACTTCAGAGGGTCATGGTGTAAGGGTCTTTAGTCTCTGACTCTGCCAGAAATCTGGTTTTCCTAAAGCTTTTTCCTTCTTTCCTTTCGCCATCAGGAAAACAAAATCCGTAAGGAACAAGCTGCCAAAGCAGAGAAAAGGAAAAAGCAGCTAGCAGAGGAGGAGTCTAAGAGACAGAAAGGGGAGAATGGAAAGATAAGTAAGTGCTCCTTTCTTCTGCTCCAATCTTTTAGGGCAGTTTCACAAAAGTTGATATTTTCTCTCCCTGAAGTAACCAAGTTCCTGATTCAGTAATTCTTTTGCAACAGACAAAATTAGTCAACTATTACTCTTCTCAGGTTCCATAAAAAAGTTACCTATGTGGTTGCGATTACAAAGCTTACTACCCATATTATACAGCATACACATTACATAAAATGTTCTACCAGACATGACATTGTACAAAGTACACTATATCTCTTTTCTGTTGCTGTTTGCTGAGAAGTTTTGAAAAATTACCTTTTTTTTTATATATTATGTCCTTTTTTTCCCCCTTACCTTACCAGTCAAAAAAGGGGCTGTACAGCAAGAAGAGGGCTGTATTATTGACCACCTGCTGGCAGATATCAGGAAGGGCTTCCCCTTGAGAAAGACCCGGCCCAGGTGCGAAATGGACAGTGCCTCCTCTAATGAAAAGCGTAAGGATACTGGGCAGCCTGGTAAGAGCGTGGCTACTCCGCTCTAGGAGATCATATTAACCAACTTATGCTAGATTTATCATTTATACTAATATATATATATATATATATATACACACACACACACACACACACACACATATACATATATGTGTGTATGTACTTATACAAGTTATACTAAATCCGTTTATACTGGTCATGACCTACTTCCTCTCTCCTCTTTTCCAGGGTCAAGTGTCAAGTCTGCAGAAGAAGAAGTAGGCTCTTCATCATCAGAGATCACTCAAACACCCCAAATTCCAGATCACACCCCAGCACAGGCAAAGGTGATGGCCACAGGAGATAAAACCAGCAAACTCTCAAGCAGTTCCCCAGAGGAACCAACCTCAGTGAGTTCCCAAGATCAGCAGACCAAGCCTCAGGAGACTGGAGGGTCCCAGTCAGGCCTCACCAGAGACACTCCAGAGCAGGAACCTTCTCAGGCAAAGGACCACTCACCACCTCTAAATAGTCCCACAACAAAAGATACCATTGTGCCTGAACCAAACCAGAACGGTAACAGCCCAGCAACAGAAAAATGTTCTTCTCTCAAGCTCCCACAGAAGACCCCAGATGGCAAAGATGTTGGATCTCATGTTTACTCAGTTGGAAGCAGAAGTTGTAAAGCTAATGGAGAAACAATGACAAAAGACTTTCATCATGATGATGATGATGTGGAGAAGACATCTTGTAATAAGCACACAGAAATAAGCAGCAATGACCCATCAGTGAATTTGAGTGGGCACCAGCAAGCATGTGATGTACCTGATGGAGCACATTCAGAAGACTCCCCTTTACCACAATCAGACCCTCCACCACCATCCACCGACACTCCCATAAACCCCAAGCCCAAAAAACACAACCTCCTCAGGAGACACCAAAAACGCAGTAATGAAGGTAATATGCTCAGTAATTCTAATAAAGATTGTATTTTCAACTCTGCTGTGTGAAAGTTAAATGTCCATGTTGATATCATCTACAAAAATGTATGAATATGGTGGAGCATATCATCGTCATGTCATTTCCTGATTATTAGACATCACTGCCATTTCCTTTTGAGAGAGCGTATTAGCCATTTTAGTTGCTGACACTCTTCATATTAAAAGTATAAATAATTTCAGATAATTTCAAAATATGAATTATACACAGTGAACTACAGAAAGCAATCAGTTCATTCTAGAATCATTCCATGTTGTATCGTGTTTTTGGCTCAGATTGTTTCTCTTTCTCTCTGGCCCTCTCAAACAGAGGGTAATGGTGGACAACAACACACAAAAAGTAAAAAGGGTTGTGTTTTACAGTGAGGTAGGTCAGAAGATGTGGGATATCAAACTAACAAGCACAAATGGAAGTGCTAACTTGCTTTTTCCAAATTAACAAAATTGCATTACAAAGTAACATTATTCTGATATTTTGGACTTTGGGTCTCTTTTTCAAACAATTTGGTCCCCCTGTTTTCTAAATCTTCTATAAATTCACTGTCTCTGGGTCAGTTGTATTTTGTATTTTGCATCAGATCTCTGCCCTTATTTATGATATTCATCTATGAATCTATTTTTAAAGTTAACTCATTAGCAGTTTTACTGTCATCAAAGTGTGGCGCTGTATGGCTTTTGAATTGAAAATTTAGAATGGGAAAACTTATGTGCTTTTTATATAGCAATAAGTAATACCCTTTTGCCATAAGATAGTAAATGCTGATGTACTCAGAGTAAGGCTGGTCGAAAATAATTTAACTTTTCTTAGTCTTACTTTTACCTTAGACATTACACAAAAGATCAGAACAGTCCCCTGACATTTGTCTGTGTTCTCAGGCACAGACCTTTTAAATAGTCTCTGTTAATTTTGCACCTGTTTATATAATTTGTGGTTCCCTTGGCGGTAATAGTCATTCACAAACTATAATTACCCATTTAGATAGGTAGAACTGGAGCATTCTGATCAAAGATGTTAAAATCAAGTTTATGTAGTTGAAAAGTTTTTTTGAAAGCAGTCATGGAGATTAAAAAATATGCTTAAACTGATTTAATGTTTAGTTAGAGTTGTGCAATTAAGAAAGTATTCTATTAAATAATCTGATTGTGAAATACTTGATAAACAACTCAACGGTGTGATGTGAACGTCTCTGCTTATGTCAGATGCCTTAGAGCATGTCCATTGTGTCATACTTCCAGTATTGGAGTAAAAACATTAAAATATGTTTAGATTTATGTAGTTTGGTCATTTTATCTTGAGGGCTGTGATAATTATGGTAGACATGAAATTATTGTTGTTGGTGGGTTTGTTGTATCTGTTCATTATATTTGACAACCCAGGCTTGACATCACATTTATATTATAAGTTTGGAATCGCCAGACAGGAACGGAAGTGATAAAAACTGAACTAAAACCAAATCAACTAAATGAAATGGGAACACTTGACTGGGTGTGCTGCAACTGACCCTTTATGTGACCTTTCAAATGACCTCTAATCTTCCGATTTTAATCTGACTCACACCCACATCTACTCACACCTTTACATCTATGTGTTGCATTCATACACTTTGTCTTCCATGTTCAGTCAGATGCATCATTGCATCCATATGTACTAAACAGCCACAGTAATCAGTCTTATCTTATTTGCACTGTCTCTTCTTGAGTCTTTTGACAAGTTGTTACTGTCATTTGGTCGAACAATGGCATTATGATCAACAAATGTTCACAAAAAGTACTCTACTGTGAGTTCATTGTTCTGTTCTGTATCCACAATAAAAACTACAGCCCTTTAATATAATTTTAACGAAATAATACATTTACCAAATACATATTTATGTTTAACAACTTTTTCTCATTTTGTCTTTTTTTTTTTTTTTTTTTTTTTTTTTTTTTACAATAACAGGTAGTTCTAAGAAAAAGAAGGGAAGAGGAAAGAAGAAAAGCTGAGTTCATCACTGTTGCTTTTCACTCAGGACCTACTAGACTATATATGAGAAATGCTGTAATGCGCTGGTTAGCACTTCTGAACCTTACTTAAAATTACATATGAACAGCTAAGGACCAAGATATTATATACTACTGTTTATAAATTAACATATTTTATATGTATTCATTTATCTGAGATAAAGCGTTTCTTTTTAAGTGTCTCTCTAAAAAAAGATTAATGTTGAACTTAACCAGATGCCGTGTGTCTGTTTGTATTCTCTTTGCTTAAGAGCCAGAGCTGAGACTATTTATAGAATAAACTATTGAATTGTACCAAAAATAATGCTATAAGCTCCAAAACATTTTACAGGTTTATGAATTGCTTAGATGAGTTTAACGCCTCTGTAGTACTTATAATACCTATCGTGATAACAGTGTTAATCTTGCAGATGTATTGATTTGTACTTGTTCAGTGAATTCTAATCTCCATTGCATATTAAAGTACAAAATGGTAATATAGAATATAACTATAATATCTTTTTCTTAAAAATGTTTTGAATGTATTAATTACATTTTCTGGGACAGAATCTAACTTAAATATGGCACTATTTCAGAGGGAAAAACTTAAAAACGTAAATTGCCTCAGGCTAAACTCAGTTACCGTATTTTATAAAGTCAGTAACTTTTATCTTACCAAAATCCAATGGGATATTTTATTTTCTCACATAATTTCACGAGTATGATAAAAGGATCCAAATAATGGCAAACTATCAGCAGTTTTCCCCCCTTTTTTGAGCATATTGTTTAAAAATGATGCAAAAGTGTTTATTTCTCTGGCAGTGGCATATTGCTGATGTTCAATGTGATAACGTGATCCAAATGATAAAAGCCTTGTGTCATCATTGGTCATGGATGGTGCCACTTTTATTTTGGAAGGTTATTTCCATTTCTGATTTGGAGTTTGTTTTCAGTAAAGCACAATGCCTCATTTAAAGTCCTCACAGGTTGATGTTATTCATATTCTGCTGCCTAAAAATACAGGTCATAATTTTTTTAAAATTGCAGTTTATTTCTCTGATCTGTTCAACATACTCTGCATACTCCATAGGACACACCATCTAATATTTTTAAGTGCTCTCTGAAGTGGAATTGCATAAATAGTCATATCACCAGAATGTTTTTTTTTTTTTTTTTTTGCATGAATATTTATATTGAAAGTCATTCATGAAAGTCATATGCCATGCAGGAGAAAAAATGCATAATATTCTTTTGTGTGTATTTTTTAATACTAAATGCGTTACAGTTTTAAGCATGTATACAGAGACTGAACTAGCTGAGCAGAAACCAAAGACGCCATAAGCCATCCTCACATACATCATGTGTTTTATTTCATATCTGTGAGGGGTTTTTGGACCCCTAAAATGATTTAGGTTAAAATTTGGCTGTGCCCAGTGTTGTAGTAGATGTCCATAATAAGTGCACTGACGCAAGTATTTTGTACATCTTAAGTGTGCTACTTACTTAAGAACTCAGAGTAATTCATTTCTTGTATGCGGGCAGTCAGGATCGCTGTGACTAAAACTTTGATGATTGTACTATTGGGGAGATCCAAGGCAGACATGAAACTATGTGTTTAATTCCTATTCACAAAATTAGGGCAAGATATTCACCCTCAACAGTTACGTGAAATGTGTTGATGCACAAAGATACAAATGTTAAAGTCGTGGAACTGCTCCTGCAGCCAAGTAAACCAGGCAGAATACCCAGGGCACGCAGAAGACTAAAATGGGCAGATGTTACAAGCCACGAGTCCTCAAGAGCAGATGACTAGATTATCTGGAAAGTATTCAGTATGTATTCAGAACTATCAATCAGTATAGAAAGTAACATACATGGAAAAAAGGAAGAAATCTGTGCCATTAAAGCATCTTTAACCTGTTGCTGATAATTGGGATTTGTATACATTGTATGTATTCTCTCAAGAAGAGTATTTTCTGACAGTGTCACTGTTTGTATACTGTTATGCAAATAGATATGGTATGAAATAAACTTGGTTTTACTGGTTACAGATAAAGCCTAATAGGAATAAATAATATTTATCATTGGGTAATACGCTATTGAGCATTAAATTTAGTTCATATTTAGGATAATCAATGTCCAGAAAGCTGTGAATATCATTTTAATTACATTGCATTGTCTGCCTGGTGTAAGCAGACAGTCATTGATACTGAGTCACTCAAAGACACAACAAAATCTCTGGTTTTGATGAGATGTGTAGTTAAATCTGAACAGCATCAACTAACCCAAAGCCTGTCACCATATATCCAAAAATCATGAGTGATGGATTAGTCTGTTAAATTTATCATTTGAATAAATTCATTTCAGAACATGGAGATGGACCGCGTGTCATTCCCACCTCTTTTGCCACTATGGTTGAAGGTACTAGGGAAAAGTAAGGATTATCTTCAATTTTCAGAATCTAAATAAACTTAGTAAAAATGTTTGTCGTTGGATTTCAATTAAGTTCTCCACTAACTAAAGTTTGGGGGACAAAGAGGATAAAGTCAACATATTCGTATATGATTGTTAGTCGCTTTGGCTAAAAGCGTCTGCCAAATAACAAAATTGTAAATTGTAATGCCTTTTTTACGTCAGTTCTCTGGTGAAATTGTGCAACATTGCGAATTGTATGGTTTCAGGATCATAAATGTTTCTCAAATGAAAGCCATGGAAAGATACTGTATCTGGGCGTACAGCCTACTCTATTAAAACTTTTTTTTTATATTATACGTCATGTTATATTTATATTCTCTGATACAGTCCATAGTAATGCAGTACTGCAGTACTTGTGTTAATTGCTACTTACGTATGTAAATGGAGATTGATTTTCTGTAGCAAACAGAGGGAAGAAAAAGGAAAGGTTTGCCTGGGTTTATTTTCAGGGAGTTAGCTACTGCATACGCCATGAGGTGTGATCCTACTCATTCATAACTCTTTGTATTTTTCTGTGAATGATGTACCTGGTTGGAAATACGCCAAGCAAACGGGACTTAACACTTTTTGTGTTCAGAGTTTTCCTTGCTTGCTTCAACAGCGCTCTCCAGCGGCCATTCCCCGATACGTTACAATTTGAAAGAACACAATAAATGTAGGCTATATTTCGACATGTAGAGAGTTCAGACTGTTGGAGTTCATTTTTTTTTTTTAAGTTTGGCGATTTCAGTTGGCGAAGTCTCACTCCGAAAACAACCGAGCACACAAATACATGGGTAGCAGTTACCTATCCAAAGGGTTTTCTTAGCGGTCCTAAACCCAGGAATGCATTCCGCAGTAGTGAGCATGCGCGCTCAAGTGACAGACGCTGTCAAATACAGCGTCTGAAGGCTGTAGGCGTCTGATTCACTCTACGTGGTTCTCAGGTCGACCAAGATGTCTCTCGCCTGGTCAGGAAACGACCACAAGAGTTATACGAATCCTTCCTCTGGAGGAATAAAGAGACCGCGGAACGACTCAGGGAACAAAGTGACCGTTGTCCTTGGAGCGCAATGGGGAGATGAGGGCAAAGGAAAAGTTGTCGACTTATTGGCAACAGAATCTGACATCGTCTGCCGATGTCAGGTAAAGTCGTGCTTCGGTGACACTGAGATAAATTTGCATCTTAAATCAAACACGATTCAGTTTCTGTCAAAATGTTTGCTGGTATGGCATATCGGGTTTTCATTGTCTTTCTCTTTCTTGACATATTCAAGGAGTTTATTTAACATGCCCTCACCTAATACTCTATGCAGTTTATTTTTAGCTTACTTTTTTGGGGGGGGGGCAGGGGGGTCTGAGAGATCAGAGGGGTTGCTGAGATGTTTTCATATTGTGCGGCGAAAGTGAAGTACATGAAGAGCTCCTCAAATTATGTACTCCGTGATATTTTGGTCCAGCAACGAAGATATCGAATTTCAGCGGCACTAGACTGAATGTAACAAAACATTAGAATAGTAAATACGTACCTAAACACTTTAAAGTTTGTGCATATTTAACAAGTGAGTTTGCACGTTCTTGTTGGTAAATCATTTCTTTAAAGGATGGTAAATATTTTCCAAATATATGTATTCTCTCATATTTTATGTGCAAAAGTAGCTTGTGTTTTTATAAAATTTACACTTCGGATTACAGAATGTGTTAAAAATGCCTTGTTTCTTCCCAGTACAGCTGCTTTAGAATGACCATATCCACAGGTGAAATCTTCAGCTGAAGAAGAAATTGTTTATAGCTGTTATGCAAAGACCGAGGGGTTGTCCCTGCCCTGATTTAATGACAGTTACTGGACTGGACTCACCCCACCCTCCCAGACTTAGGCCAGGTCAAGTTCCCAGGGGGCTTTGACATATGAGAAGGGCATGGGCACTCTTTCACGGGGGGAGGCGGGTGTATGTGGCTCTACCCAATGGGAATGCCTGTGGCTTGGGTAAAGGGCAAGAGGGCCACCACAGGGATAGGATGAGTTTATAAACATCTTTATTTCCATGGAGGAAAATAAGACTGTAAATCCATGCTGGTTACTAGAGATTCAGTGAGTTCTGGTGTACAGTTTCACCTTGTTGTTGAAACACCCTTTACACACACACACGCACACACACATTCATGCACATAGAACACTAGCAGTGACTGAATATGAAATTTGTAAAGTGTTAAAAATAACCAAGGTGTAATTTTGATTTGACAGGGTGGAAACAATGCTGGTCATACAGTTGTAGTTGAAGGCAAAGAGTATGACTTCCACCTTCTCCCTAGTGGCATCATTAACACCAAATGCATTTCCCTAATCGGTGAGTACAACATATTCTTACAGAGCAGCTCAGAAAATTTACTGTTGACATTTATTCTTACTGATTAGTTTTCCTTGTTTTCTGACAGGTAATGGTGTGGTCATCCATCTTCCAGGCTTGTTTGAAGAGATTGACAAGAATGAGAAAAAGGGTAGAGAAAGCCTCTTTTAATCAATGAAAGTATTCTGAGTAACAATCACAATTTCACAATGAAACAATCTCTAGCTTGATAACATCAAAAACAGAACAGAAATCTTTCATGATTGCCAGTCTTCAGGCACACCAACACTGGCAAGAGTAATATTATTGTTGATATCAGCAAGTTTTGTGTGTTATCATGTCATTTTCTTGGATCTACCTTTAGGGTGCATCATGGTTCTGATCTGAAGAAATTAAATAACATTTTTCTTGTGTGAAAAGGGTTGAAAGGATGGGAGAAGAGACTGGTCATCTCTGATCGAGCTCACATAGGTAAATATTTTTACACTGGGATCATAGTTGGAAGTGCATCCATTAAGTTACTGAATATAACTGAATACTGATAATGATGACAGTTAAAGAACAAGCATAATGTAGAACTTGTGTGTTGATCTTTTCATTGTGTTCTTACAGTGTTTGATTTCCATCAGGCAGTGGATGGTATGCAAGAGCTCCAGAGACAAGCACAAGAGGGAAAGAAGTAAGGGAATGAGATGGGTTCACTCAATTTATCATTTTAAATCTTTGCACAGATGGGATCACATGTGATTTTACAGCACTGCGGTATTGTATTACTGTTGTATGATTCTTACATTTTTTTAAAATTTTCCCCTCCAGCATAGGAACAACCAAGAAAGGCATTGGACCGACATATGCTAGCAAGGCATCTCGCACTGGACTCCGTATCTGTGACCTGATGGCTGACTTTAAAGAGTTTTCTGCTAGGTATTGTCTCAAGCCAGAGGGCACATGAGGACATTTACAGAAAATGATTCTGGTGGACATTTTTCTTCTGTATGGTTATTTTCAGGTTTAAGAACCTTGTGCAGCAGTATCAGGCTATGTATCCTGCTCTGAAAGTGGATGTTGAGGGCCAACTCAAAAAACTTAAGGTCAGTGAAAAAGAAAGAATAATCTTTTATCGCTGACATTTTTGTAGAATTTGGAAGAACTTTACGCTCTCTCTCTCATGTTTGTATTTTCACAGGAGTATGCAGAGAGGATAAGACCCATGGTGAGAGATGGTATATATTTTATGTATGATGCCATTCATGGACCCCCAAAGAAAATCTTGGTTGAAGGAGCTAATGCTGCCCTTCTTGACATTGACTTCGGTAAGGTTACTGCTATGAGGTAAAATGTGAAATGTCTTCTTCTTTTCTTACTTGGCTCACATGGAAAGGAGACTTAAAAAATCTTTGTACAATTTCTCTTAAGGGACATATCCCTTTGTGACATCATCAAACTGCACTGTGGGAGGGGTCTGCACTGGTCTTGGCATTCCGCCCGCCAACATTGGAGATGTATATGGGGTGACAAAAGCCTACACTACCAGAGTGGGCATTGGGGCCTTCCCAACAGAGCAACTCAATGTAATGTAATATTATGTGTGATTTGTGAAAAATGCGTCAAGTATAGAATTCATAAAACGTAGATGTTAATGTACTTATGCAATACAGCTCGCATGACTCTCACTCATATATGCATCCTAGTGTCAAGAGAACACCCTGTTGGAACAGCTGTCAGGTAGATTGGCTGTACAGTTCAAACACTTGAGAACTCTAACACTCATCATATGCACAGAGGATAAATTTAGGTCCTGTGTCATGCTCACTTATAGAACATGTGCCGTGGATTCTTTTGCAAACGTGAGAGTGAACGATTAGGTGACGTTTGTCATCTGGTTTTATAAAGGTTGCAGTGTCGTTCTGGTGAAGAATACATACCTTGTTAATTGAAATAATGTTGCTTTGTCTTCCTTATAGGAAGTAGGGGAGCTGTTGCAGACACGAGGTCATGAAGTTGGCGTGACCACTGGCAGAAAGAGACGCTGTGGTTGGCTGGATCTAGTCATACTGCGATATGCTCACATGATCAATGGGTTTACTGCGTGAGTATGGTGATCATTTTTTTCCTAATGACAACCCAAACAGTTGCTGGTGAATTTAATGAGATAACTCGGACCACCACATGTGCCATGTTCCCAGCAGTGCAGGATAAAGCCTGTCAGTTTTGAGTTAATTTAGTAAGTCTCCGCTCAGTACAAAACTGCACGCAAGGATACATGCATCAGTAAAAATATAATACTTCTCATAAATTCTCAAACAATGTTGAGAATCAAATCTGATACTCAGTAATACCCATTCACTCCGATCTCCTTAGTTTACCTATATAATCTAGGTGTATTATTCAAAACCTGGGTTATTAAACCACCCCTTTAGCAACTGTGAACACAGGCCTTAAAGTTGTGACACAGTAGTTTATAGTTGCTGCATAGTACTTTAAATCTTTTCCCCTGTCACTATTATAATTTGGTTCACAGTTCAAGTACAAACCGTATACATCAAACAAAACCAAAACATTCATTCATTCATTCATTCATTCATTCATTCATTCATTCATTCATTCTCTAAGCTGCTTATCCTAATTAGGGTTGCGGGAAAACCAAAACAAATAAGGTGAAAAATCAAGAGAATATTTCTTAATTGGTTGTACTTTCTTAATCAACACCCATGATGACAAGTCTTAAGCGCACATGAGCGATAGATAAAGAGAAACTAGGGAAATCCTCCCATCACTCCTCTCAGTGAAGAGTTTACTAGAAGGAGAAACTTACTCTTGTCAGAGTTTTATGTCTGGAGCATGAAAAATGTGGAAATCCTCCTCATGATTTTTCTCTGGGAAATTTGTCAGAAGAAAAAAGAAAAGAAATTTGGTTTTCAATGTCTTCAGCAAAAGGATAGCAAGATTTTAGCCTGTGAAACCTTTTTAGTAGCAGTAGTTGTTTCACCAAGTAATGCGCTTCTTCATTTGGAAACAATACATGTTTCTGATGTTAGGTTTGTCCCAGGCCTAAGGCAGTGTCCTTCCACCATACAAGAGAGACTCAAAGTCATTTCAGAAACTGTAAACTGAAAGGGAAAAGATTAACACCTGTTTGTTAAAACTGCAGTGGTTAACTCGAAAAGCTGTTTTTAAAGATTTGTTTATATATTAAATGGGTTAAAGCTTTGCAATCCACTCTTTCTCATGACAGGTTTCCGATGGGAGATTGATAAACACTAGCACTGCATCACATAAAAAGCTTTATCACAACTGTCCATAATGTTTCACATAGTAAGTCATGAATCTGTTGGTCAGAGTGTCCTTGTCATGACCGGGTAAGATTGTGTTGATCAGATTGTTGTATCATAATGTCTTTTTCTATTGTGCAGGATTGCTTTGACTAAACTGGACATTCTCGATGTGCTGGATGAGATTAAAGTGGGAGTGGCCTATAAACTAAATGGCAAGAGAATTCCCCATTTCCCAGGTGAGGCTTTCTAGATTCACTGTGCCAAAAGCCTGTTGAGATATATATTGCTTCAAACATTATGTCTACCCCTATAATTTGCCTACATTTTATTTGAAATATTCTTATAGTGGCATATTTGATCACTTGAAAACTTTGTTTGAGTGGTCTCACTTATCTCTTGTTCTCTATCCCTTATGTTTTCACATAGCCAACATGGATGTCTTACAAAAGGTTGAGGTAGAGTATGAGACCTTCCCAGGCTGGAAGAGTGACACCTCAGGGGCCAGAAAGTGGAATGATCTCCCCCCCAAGGCTCAGAACTACATCCGCTTTGTGGAAAATCATATTGGTGTTCCCAGTAAGTCATGTTTATGATCACAAGCAACAAGACTCCAAAATAACACCAAGATATATAGCCTAATGTGGGAAAATTGCCATGTCTTTGGAGAATATAGGGTATTCAGGTGCTGGATCAGGGCTCTCATGTGTCCTGGAAAAATTGGATATTTATAGACCAGTAATTGAAAGCACATGGAAAATGATAAATTGAGTAAAATGACCTTGAGAACTGGGTAAGATCGTTGTGGGAAATTAACAGGAAGTTGAATTTTACTTCATCTGCTTTTTCCTTTTGCTGTTTGTGCAAACGCACCTAAATGTATTGGTAAAGAGATATAGAGAAGGAATGCAGTGCTTGTCCAGTCACAAGCTTCAGCTGTCTTAGCACATTGTCGAAAGCTGTTATATTTTTACTCTGATGCCAAGAGTGACCATTTAGCAACTGGCCTCCTCTTGAGAGTTGCAGTTTGAGCAGACCTTTGCTTCAAACCTACACAAACATAACTTCAGGAAAGTATGGTCTTTCTGAAATGTAGTTTCTGAAATTTGGATTCATGCATGAGGCATAAGAGTGGAATAAAATCCAGCTCAAATCTAGACTGAGCTTCTAGATATCAAGAGTGAAAATATCAAAATTCGTTCAGTACTGTGTGGATGGAGATTCTGTAACTTATTGCTCTGTGTTTTTCTCTCCACAGTTAAGTGGGTTGGTGTTGGAAAATCCAGAGAATGCATGATTCAGATGTTCTAGAATACCCATCTTCATTTTCTTCATGAGCAACACAGATCCACTCAAGATGTGCCTCTTTTCTGAAGATTCCTATCACGTTAATATATCCAGTGACTTTGGTGGTTGTGTCTAACCTCAGTTGTCATGCCTTAATGCCCAATCTCATGTGACTTTTCACAAACTGGTTTTCTTTCAGATATCTGTATTACATGGTTGCTGACACACTAGTTACCAACAGATTAAAGCTAAAACACAACTGAACTCTTCATTTTAACCTCTTTAACCTCTATAATGGCAGTTATACTTCACATGGTTCTCACTTTTTTTTCTTGACTGTGAAACCAGTTTATCTTAGTGAAGTCTTCAGGGTGATGTCTGTTTACAGAGTAAATATGTGTGGTGTCAAAACAGTAATCAAGGGTGCCTCATTTTGAACTAAAGCCAGTAATGCACATTTCCATGGTTTGTATGGTCCTGAACGATTCCCTCTGTTTTTGTGTTTTACAGAATGGACAATAAGTTATCATGTGCTAATGGTTATCACAAGCTATTTTGCTATACATTCAGTCAAAACAAAATAAAGCATTATCTATCAGAATTCCATCTTTTTTTCCTTTGTTCATTTTTCTATGGTTGGGGAATATGAAATGTCATTTCTGCTGATTCCACAAATAACCTCAGCACTGAATGTGCTGTTAATTCATGATGAAATGAAGGAATAAAATTAAGTTATGTTGTCAAATATCTTTTCATTTGGTTAATTATTGTATTCCTTATGTGTCCTTCTAACACAATTTTTGATAAAGATTCTTCTGGAATAAACATTTTTCACAGATATGAAAGATGTCAGATATTGTTAGCCTAGAAGTGAAATCAGCTGGAGTGTGATCATAAATAGATTCTGGCAAAGAACAGGCTGTCCTTCTTTCTCATGCCAAGAACTTCCAGTGGTGGCAGTAAATACCAACCAGACTACGTTCAGGCTGCAACAGTGCAAGTCCTTTAGGGCTTGCTTCTCACTACAGCCCCTGACCTTGGGTCAGCTTTTTCCATTCACCTTACTAACTGAGACCACCTAAGGAAAAATGTCAGCTGATCTGAAGTCAGTGGCTAGGCTACTATGTCCAACCCTTTTGTCCTACTTAAATTTCCCAAAGGCACAGAGTGTTCCTCAATTATACGTCATGTGCTTGTGTCCTGAGCAAACCAATGAACTGCTAGTAGCTCTCCAGTCACATGAAACTATAAAATTCACAGAGTTTGCATCATGTTTACCGTCCACAAACTATAGCAATCATTATGCACTTTAATTTTAAGGCTGGTCAGGAACATAACTTTTGAAGGGTGTGGAGATGGGTAGTTTTTTTTTTCCAGAAACGCACAACTGTGTACCTTTATGTTAAGAAGTACAGGGGGTACTTGTGGATGTGTGAGAATGTGTATCATTGCACTCTGCAGTTGTTTAAAAAAAAAAAGATGACTAAGAAAATACCATGGGAAAACTGACAAAGAAAATTTACTGACAGCTCAAATTATGCTAGATCAATTATGATGCACAGGATCAGTATTCTCTTGTTCTCAGGAATCATTACATGCACAAATTCTGTGCATAACTTGACCAAGGTTGCAGAATTTTCTCTAATTATTCCTGTAGCAAAAATGACTTCAAGGATTATCAATTCACCCTGCAAGGCACCTTTGCAGTAACAGTTTCCTTTCTCTGCCTCCCTCAGCCACCTACCCCAACATGTCATTGACTTCAAACAGATCATCAGGAGCCAACTAATGATGGAGGATGCTGATTGTCATTCCATTAAATCAGTCTCTGTGTTTAGATATATAATGCAAACTTGTTTGCCAATGTCTGGCAGTTTACGTGAAATATAGTTTATGTGAAATATCAAATGCTAATATAAAGCAAGTGAAGTGATTGTGGTTTATGCACTAACCAACGTCTTCATTCGTGCTATTTTAAGTTTAAGTTAAATTTTAACCCCCCTTCTTTGATTGTTTTTCCATATTTGACTGTGTTGCAAACTAAAATAAAAAAAAATCCCACAAGATTTTCTTTTACTTATCAACACACATCACTCTATAATGTCTGTTAAGGAGAACCTGCTACATTGTACTGTCATATGTCGTGAATATTCAACTTCCAACCGAACAATGATGTCAAGTATACAATAAAAGCGAAGGCATACAGATCTCAAGCTGGCCACACAAAACTAGAAAGACTTGAATCTGATGAAAATTTGTGACCTCACGTGAAGCTTGCTGTTCACACTAGCTCTCCATTGACAACACTTTTTAAAGACGATCTGCAAGAAACAACGTCACAAATGCCCAAGCCAAGGCGTACAAAGCTGAGAGCCATAAATGAATTTCAAACACATACAGCCTGCGAAAAAACCCTATTTCAGTATTAACGCTTGGCACTCCCACGCCAACAGAGGGCGGTAAAGCTCCATTTCGCTTAAATTATGTGAAGAAGAAGGTAACGGAAGTCAGGGAGTAGATTAATTTCGCGCGAAAGTGTGTCTATTAAGCTGTTGCGTTTTGTGTGTAACAAGCCTGCGCACGCCACAGGCTGATTGTTTACCACAGGATAGTCTTAAACATGCCTAAAAGATCATATCCTTTCAGCGAATCATTTTCATCGCAGTATAAAATTCACGTCGGACAAAAAGAGCTGAACCATTATGGGGTCTTCGGAAACGAATGCAGACAAGAGATATACGGTACTCATTTAAGCTAACGTTAACAAGCCAGCAGATCATTGCAGCAGTCAATCTTAATGTAAAATTTTAGGGAGAATCTTTACAAAATGACCATACAAACGAGTTAATCAGGAAGGTTGGGGCAACAAGTAGTGTTCAGAGGTAGCCTCCTTTTTCAGGTTTTGCATGGTGGTCCGTCCGAGAAGGGAGAGTACTGTAATTTCCTGGTTTGGTGAACGTACAGAATAGTTTAGACATGGGAATGGAGGGGGAAAACGAACAGTGAATGCTGTCGTGTCTTTGTGGTCAAGCGTAATACACCTGAGTCTATCTCGTCAAATATAATGGCTCTTGGACATTTTGTCCTGATATGGCGTTTGACTGCATTGTCAGACTGTTGCGTGTAGTTAAATGGCCGTGCTTTTTTTTTAAGATCCAGGTTTTCGGTAGTGTGGTCAGTCGTGTAATGTTTTGATTTGTCAAAATACGATATTTTGTTGGCAGAACTGTCTTCCTGCGTAAGAAAACTTAAGCTTTGAAGTAAAGTTTGTTGTTTTTAGACGTCACGTAATCTACATTTACGTAAGCGACAGCACTATTTCTGATTGGACAATATCACGTACACATGGGACAGGAAGAGTCGGTTTCTGACACACGTCAATAAATCAGTAAGGTGATTTCTCAAAAGAACTGTTCGTGTATGTTGTCAAAAGTACTTATTGGGAAACCGCGTACCTTTCCGTAATACGTTGAATTTAACGTGCCTCAAACAACATTCGCAACTTGCTGAAGCTGTATAAAATTCCTGGGAGGAAACTTGGACTCAGGCAGAGCCCATCCCTCATGGGATGGAATTGAGTAGTCAGTGGCACTGGATTGGAACAGTTAATCTTTCACCTAAAGTGGTTTGGACTCAACACTTTTCTCCTTTTCTTTTTTTCTTATCTGCAGAAAAGACAAAGAACCTCTTATTTTGTGGAGCCAAAGCAGTAATGGGGAGGATCTGGAAAGTGGAGGGAGACGGGAAATATTCTGAGAGTAATTCGTCCACTCAGAGTGTAGTATCTGAGGCGTCAACTAATCAGACACTTCTCCGGGGACAAACTCTGATTGGACCAGATGGCCGGTTAAGAAAATCCACCTCTACAATGGGTAAGATTCAGAAGTTTGGGTAAAAGAATTTCATCTGCAGTATTTCATATCTAAATATAAAAAAAATGTGTTTGTAAAGTGTTTTGTCTGAGAATTTGGCATGCTCCATAAATACGAATGTTTCCAACTACAGTCATATTAATCCTCAATCTGTGTGCTCTTCAGTGGAATCAATTGGCAATTTTCATGACATCTTAGATTTTGATCTACCCATGCCTCTCTCAGAACATTCTAGTGTCTTGTTCATTTGTGACACAGACAGTACGGGTGTAAATGTTTTCCATACAATGTGTTCTTTTGCTCTTTAGATACAGCAAAAATGTAATCTTTTGTGAAGTGATAAGCTGGGAAGATAGTGGATAGTGAAAGCTTGGTTTTGATTTTATAACTAATGTGTGGTATACCCAAAGAACAACACTACATCACTGTTTTCTGTCACACTCAGCAGTAAAAAAAAAAAAAAAACCCCAGTAACTATCCATCTAAAAGGGCACGTTGGCCAGATGTTACTCCAAGCCTTCTGAATTAACTCCTAATTAGCAACTAGCACCCTACAGCTGGCTTCTTAATATCGTTGGGATGTGTGATTGAACAAATCATTTTGCTTAGAAAGTACTCCTAAATAACAAGGAATCCCATCTTTCACGTAAGCAATATGTGGGACCCACTTTTATGTTATAAATGCACTCAGCGCAAAATGTTTGCTCCATATAGGTTATTAGATGTAGTATAGATAAGTGGTCAAGATCAGAAAGGCCATGATGGTGTTAATTTATGAGTCAGTTTTCACATACATATAATTTATTTCTAGTGATGGGTAACTAACCTGCAAGGATTTAGAAAAGCAATGTTAATTTCCCCTTTCATATCAAATACTCACATAGATCCACCCAGCAGCTGTTCCTGCAGTCCTTAATTCTGCTGTATAGGCTTGACTGTTTAGTGTTCCTGTTCAGTAAAATATCAATTAAAATTAGTCACGACTACTGCAGCACAGATGCCTTCTGAATCCTCCCAAGACCTTAGTTTCCTTAGCCCCTATTTCCAGTTGACACCTCAGTTTATGACACAGTGAGAACCGTTTATGTAGTAATTGAATAGTGTACTATGATTTGTATGTCTGCTTATTTATTTATTTTTCCCCTCCTCAGGCGGCGCAGTTGCTGCTGTGGTGTGTTGTGTGTGTCAGAAAACCTCGGGATCAATGAAGCGCTGTTCTCAATGTGATCGACAAGTATGTCCAACCTGCACACAGCAGTGTACCAGCTGCTCCAGCCTCTGCTGCTCCATATGCTGCATCACAGAGTAAGACCAATATAAAATATGGTTCAAGAGAATTACTGTTATGCTTGTATGAAGTTGCGGTTGTGCTTGTATGGCTGTTACAAAGAGGATCTGTTTCCGATGTACCATTCTATAATTAGCATACCAGCAACTATTGGAATAGTAATTTATAGATAAATTAAGGAATGATATTAGTCATATAATTTATAAGATTACCTCTTGCGTGGTTGCTGGTATTTCTCTAATCTATGCATTAGGGCAGAGTACGAGACACTGATGCTGGGAGACACCTGAGTTTATTCGATGGTGCTTCTGAAATGTACATTGTGTACTTGTGTTATAGTTTTACTCATGAATATCCTCCATGTTCCCTTCAGTTACTCAGACCGGTATGACAGAGTTCTCTGCTGTGGCTGCTCCTCGTGATGGGAGTGCATGGGAGAATCCAAGATTTATGTTTGAACTGTTTTAAATTCACAATACATGAAATGTCAATGGAATAAAATTTTTATATGCATGTTCTTCTTTTTTATGTTTCTGTTAATGTGTATATATGTATTTTCGTTTATTGAAATAAATACTTAACAGATGTTTGTCTGTTGGCATATTTATTAAAGCAACCTTTGATCATTTTCAGGAAATATTGTTCCTGTTAAGGCTGAGGTGTGTTTTGTGATGGATGGCTACAGGGGAAATGCTACACTTTTTATTGAAAATAAGAAATCGATTACATTTTCACATGTAACATTATGCTGTTTACAGCCTCAGGTGTTGGGTTTCTATAATATGCTGAACGGTCAATGTTGCCGCATAGTTGATGAGTGAACTGATGAATGAATTCTTAGGCAATTCTACGGCAATTGCAAAAGAAATCCACTGGGGGGTAGACTATGGACATGATTTCTACTCTGTGGTCCATGGGGCTAGTGTTGGGGAGTTGTGTTCATCTGGATTTATGCACACTCGTCTAGAATAAAGTTACAGCTTCTCCTATTAGTGTAGTTCAACATCCACAAAGACGCATAAAGTTACGGGTCTGCAAGCTACCAAGCAGTACAATTAGTGATGCCTAAACCTACTGGATCAATTTCAATGAACATAATTTAACACGTGATCATCGAGTGGCCATTAGAGGTCATGGCGCAACCTTAAATATAGAAATAGATATTAGTACTTATAAATTTAAACATTCATTTTTAAATGGATGAAATGTTGAATAAATATCAAAATAAAACATATCAAATAAATGCAAAGTTTTAAAACGTATATGCAGTTTGCTGGGAAGTTGTTGCAGAAATGCCAATGATTATATTAAAAATTTCCACAACAGAATGATTTGCACATATTGCTTACCTCAGTGATGCTGCTCACACTGCTGTGAACATCTCACGTGATTATGTGAGCCAACCATTTTGAATTCCATTACCTAGGCTACTGGGGCTAATTACTTTATTTACGAAGAGAAGATTTACGAAAAGAAGGAGATGGATATACGCTGCAGAGTTACATCATCCACAGACAATCAATAAACGGCACCGTACCTTTGAAACGAAAATATGTAAATTAAATAAATTTTAAAAATGGTGGCATATGTGAATGTATGGCATATGTTTTTTAGTCTAAAAACTTTCAATAATGTGATGCAGTTGTATGTGACAACGCTCATCTGTATGTCTTGATCGTGGTGCTTGTAGTTGGGTTTAAGTACATTATATAGGATCCTCTGCCTCTCAACTCTTCAACGCATCTAGATTTTAAAACAGCTTATTTGCTCGTTGCAACTTATTCGATGAAATAGCCCGGTGAGCTGCAGAGACTTGAAACTTCAGAAGACTGTTCTCGCCCTAAAACGTTTTCTTTCTTTCTTTCTTTCTTTCTTTCTTTCTTTCTTTCTTTCTTTCTTTCTATTTAATTGTAGACATTTTAATTGTATAAAAATTATGCTTTATTTACATGCCAAAACACACCTGTACCCACCTTGTCCGTCTGGTACGAAAAGTACATAGATAAC
Organism: Chanos chanos; assembly: GCF_902362185.1. Lineage (NCBI taxonomy): Eukaryota > Metazoa > Chordata > Actinopteri > Gonorynchiformes > Chanidae > Chanos > Chanos chanos. Next base: position 17,430,147 of record NC_044495.1, read on the forward strand.
ACAGATTTTCAGTGCATCGCTGTGTTCATGTTAGCAGAGCAACACACGGATAACTGATTTCCGAACCGATTTAGTAGACTAAGCAGTTTTACATGCACCACGAAGAGCAAGCAGCTGCGATAGCTGAACAAATGGTGGGCTACACACTGTGATTGAAGGAGTAGAGAAAATTTATTGTGATGGATTGCTGTGTGAACAAGAGAGGTGCTACACCAAAAACACTCTGGATAGTGGTATGGACTCGTACCACTGCGTCAGCTTTCTTTTAAAAACGGCACTCTTGTTGCAGGTGCCACTCTCATTACGGAAGAGGAAGAAAAAAACAAAAACAAAATCCGTGCTCTCTGTCAGTATTATAATGTGTGATCTTAGTGTATTGCATTTACCTGCACTTTCATGACATGCAGCATGATGTTGAATGTGTGCTTTGCAACAACGCTTAAAGTGCAAAGGACGCTTAAAGTGCAAAGAAGGTGAACAGTTAAGTTCACCACGAAATGGCGCTAGCACCGTGATTTGGACACTATTAAAAGGGAAGGTCATGTGAAGTTGCAGGCAGTACTGATATTCAGAAACAGGAGACGTGATGTCACGAAAGTAATACAGTTATAAGTAAATAATGTAAGTAATATACATTCATATTGAACATCCATTATTATGGTTATTATTGTTCTTTTCTTCTTCTTCTTCTTCTTCTTCCTCGTAGTAGTAGTAGTAGTATATTTGGTCAGTGGCACAAATCTGTTGTTTCACTGAAATAAGTCACACTCAGACATCCTAGCCAGATCTTTCTGGTTTGGCACATGCCAGCAGATTGCAAACGTGATGCATGTGCTGCAGAATGGAATTAAGACAAGCAGTACAGTATGTGATTGGTTGACACCCATTTTTCTGAGGTCCAGGAGTTCCTGAGAGACAGTGGCTGGATACATGGGAGCTGGAACAGATCTCAAATATAGAGAGACCAAAAGGCAGCAAGACTGGGAAAACGAGGGGAAAGACATGAAAAGAATGTGAAAGGCTTTGAGAAAATCAGCATAAAACAAAAACGGGCCCTGAATGGATCTGTCTATCTATCTATCTATCTATGATAAATTACCTTATTGCACAATTTCAGAAAAGATTTTGTGCAAAGTTTGGAGGAAGCCATCAATGTAGAAAAAACTGTAAACCCACCTAACTGCACAGATCCTATGAAGATTTTGTCTAATGTCCTAACAAATATGCAAATGTCTACAACACATCAGATGCCAGACAAGCAAATAGCAAAAAACAATAAGGGGGGGGGATTAATTCATTGTCTGTAAATTCCTATTCTCGTTGGCTATGTGGCCTTGTCTCTGTGGCAGTAGATATTTTTTGGCACCTTGTGCACCTTTCTGCATGTGCACTCATGTGTATGTGAGCCTGTGTGCGTGTGTGTAAGGATGCTTTCACATTCTCCTGTCAGTATAGTTGTGTGTGTGTGTGTTTGTGTGTGTGTGGCTTGTGAACATCTTTCCTTTTAAAGTGTGACCACCTGTCTTTTGTTGTTTAGTAAATGAATAAATAAACATGGCTGAACACCAGATGTCCCTGGCAGCCCTTTCAGAGGTCAAGGGCTCCCACTGCTGGCCTTGTGTGGTGGACACAGTCAACTTTCTACTTCACTTCCCCTCCAAAGTCTTATTACTGCCAAGGGAATACATGCAAATTGGCTGTCTGATTTTTAGTGTGTGGGTGATCGCACTGTAAAGACGATACCAAGGTGGAATGACAAGAATAATAAAAAAAAAAAAATCCTGCTTTCATCCTTTCACACACACGGGATTATCTTCATTTCTAGATGTGCTCACAGCTCGCTCAAGCATGTCTCGCGTCCCTTATTTACTGTTTGCGTATTGTGATAACTGTGTGTGAGTGTTGTCTGAGTATGTGCTCATAATGAGTGCCCAGAAGTCTGAGAGGACAATAGTGAGACTGAACTAGTACTCCCAGACAAAGGAATCAGTGGGACGAGGCTCAGTCTGGGCTGTGTTCTGGGGGAGGGGGCCTCTTGAAACGTGTAGTTCTGGTGTGGGGAGGGCCCTGGGAATTGCATCTCAAAGCAGCTGGATTTCTTCAGCAGTGCAGCAGGAGGATAATTAGAATGCGGCCTCCAAGAAAATGACCACTGTTGAGATTCCAAATTAGATGTACATTTTCTTATTCATCTCAATTGTTGGTTTGTTAATCTTCTTAGAATGCAAATGACTCACATGGCACTTATATGAGTTTCCACCAATACAAAAATGACTAGATGAATAGATTCAAATGATTATTTATTTATTTATTTTATTGAACCACCTTATGCACTATTAATAGTGAAGGTTGAACTTGATGGGTTCTTAAACCTGTAAGATGTTTTATTTGTGTTTAAAGGAGGTGTTACCTCTAACCATATAAAATTGGATGATTCAGGATGTGCACTGGTGCAAATACTGGACCCAGATGTGTAACCCTGACAGGAGACCCTCAGTTCAGGAACAGAAATGACTTATTTAATGGTAGAAAAAGCACTGTTATCTGCATACATTCCTCACTCTACCCTCAGACTGTATGAATACTATTTGTGCACAGATAACAGATGAACACTCTCTGAAAGCACTACAGTGAAACCCAATAAAAGAAAAGAAAAACATGCAGGACCTTAACTCTTTTAAATGTATTTTAAGATTTGAGTCTACTCTAAATATGGAAATTGCGTGAAAATGTTATTAAAACCCACTTTTTGTGGCAACTCACAAATTCAGTGTCTTTACTTGCAATGGTCTAAACATTTCAAAGTCATGAATCCACATTTAAGATGAAGTGTTGTCACATCGGCACATATTCAAGACACTCACGCAGTCACAAAGATGTTTCTTTTTTTTTTAATCTAAGAATCATCTAATTAAGGACCCAAATCAAGATTGTCACATTTTTGTAGCACACACATCAAAGCAACAAAGGATGTACATAAAAGCACACAATCCACATAAACAGAAGAATCATCCAAAAATCCCACCAGTGTAATTGTAAATCAAACAGATTGTCCTCTAGTTTCTATAAACACTAATACTGAAGCATTTAATTTCTAAAAAATATGCACTTATCAAAAAATTATATTAAATCTAATGGCACTTCTACAAGGTCTATTAAAAAGTCCTCTATTTAGTGGTGTCTTTCATTATACAAGTCAAAATTGTGAGATACAGTGACATTTTGCACACAAAATCAATAAATATTTCTTATAGTTACACAGTTTCAAAGTCTGAACCTGTGGAAGAAAGTATTTCCATAGCCATGTACATAGCCATTTGACCTCCTATAGTGTGAAATGAGGAGATACATCCCAGCGATCAAAAGCCAGCATTTTTGTAGATAGATCATATTCAACCTGTCATATCCAAGAATCATTAGTTTGTTGCTCAAAAACAGCTTCCATAATTTGACGAAGATGTTTTGCTGAGTGAAAGATAAATGATTCATATTTGTGTATTTTTTCCTCGATTGCAGTATGGATTTACAAACACATCATATTTCTCACTTATTTAGTGTCAACTTGTAACTCTTACCACTGAGGTCATCAGAAACTGATTATGTCTGTTAGCTGGCATGGTTAGAGTGAACATTACTGCAGTTAAAACAAACACAACAACTGAACACGTTAAGACAGAACATCTCAAAGAGCAACATATGTCAACAAGGCACATACAGTATAGAATGATCTCATACATATAAATAAAACCTGACTTCAGTGACAAATACGTCTTTCGTTAGAGCTACCTTTGAACAGCTAAATGCATCAGTTGCAAACCACATTTGAAATCACAATCTTTGAAATAGCTGCAACAAACGGGAGCTTATTTGACTACAGCAATGGCAAAATATGCTTCCGAGATCTGATGTACACACATGTCATTCACCTTCGGTGTTTCACTGTTTCATTCATTAGGGTTAGATGGAACTCTAATTTACATGAACCAATAACTTGTCTCCAGCACACCTACAATCACCAGTGTTACAAAGAACAGCGTATTTTTACATGTATAGAACTTGAATATATTGTCAAAAAATTTGATTAAAATGTGATCAAATGTGATCCTTGTGATAGATGTGCAACAAAATGAAATGGTTCATAGAGTGCAGTCTTCTCATCATAAAAAGCAACACAACAAAAGCACTTATTAAGTGCATGCATGGATGCACACAAAACAATGTACCAGTTTTACAGTCTTTCCATTGTCCAGGTGCTAAATATACTTCTTACATTCCAATAGTAAATGCACAACAGTAAATGCACAAAAATTATGCCCCTCAGAAGTCTGACAAGAAAACAGTGCACAGCCATGCCTAGAGATATCCCCTAAGAAAAGGGTAACAGTGTCTGTACTGTAGAGCTTCTATAGGTACGTTACACCCCGCCAGTGTATTTGTGCTTTTTAAACTCAATTTCCTTCACGTAGAGACATACAGCTTCACAGTATTCCCTGTAATGGTCTGTAGCGAGGAATTACCTGTGTGAGCTTGAAAGTGATACAGATCTCAAACCACAGGGGGAAGACATAGATGCTTCTGCCAACAGGGTGCATTACAGCTCGTGTCAGAAACAGTGAGCATTACAGCTTGTGTTTCTGTTCTGATGCAAAGAGACCAAAAGGACTGATAAATAAAATTTATATTTACATTAATATACAAATAGTTAGAAATAGCAGCCTACACAATACCAGTGTTGTATCTACAAGATATGTATGCTCAAAACAAGTGCTTATCTCCATTTTGGGAGACTAAATTTGAAAACTTAATGAGATGTCTCATCTACATTAGAGTCAATAAAATAATGTTTCTTAATTTCAGTTCTGAGGACCGCTGGACAGTATATTTTTGCTCTAGTTCTACACTAACATGCCAGAGTGAGGTAATCAAGGACATGATTAGTAACAATTTGAATCAGGTATGTTATTGATGGGTTAGAACAGAAATGTGCTGTCAACAGGATCCCCAGATCTGAGATTAGGCAACACTGCACTAAACGATCAAACAATACCAAGTAGTATTTGATTATGAAATCAATCATTTCAGAAGAAGTGAAAGAGTAACAGCATAACAAGCTATCAGCACTCTCAAATTCAAAGAAATTCCCTAAAGTTCAGAGATCAGGCATTTCAGTAAACCCTTCACCAGATAAAACTAATAAATAACTCTAATCAAGTTTTCTCAGGACAGATAACTTTTTTAGTGCTACTTGTCAATATAACTCAGTATCCATATATACTGTCAAACAATGAACAACATTCTCTAAAACAAAGAAAGAAATGAAAGACCTTCAAAACCTTCAAAAAGACATTCCCATCCATCTGTGATACTTGTAACTAATCAACAAACAGAAAACTATACCAAACACCTCCACCATAAAACAAATAAATATACGCAAAAACTTGGGACCCTTAGTAGGATTAAGGTAATGAGCCCGAAATATCTTAGACACAGCTTTCCAGTTCGTCAAGGAACACAAAGCAAATTCCTTGACTACCATAATCCACTCTGCCCCACAAGTCTGTCAGAAAAGTTTCCTTACCGTATTCTCAAGACAACACAGACTGTAGGTATCATTCATATAGTGGCCACATGTTCATAGGAGCACAGATAACAGGTCTATATGCTTATCGGAGAACAGCTATATGCCTGTGCAGGCCCACATCCACAGTTTAATTTTTTTTCCTTCAACTACAGAATTTTTTTTTTTTCCAGTTTATGAAGCCCTTCAAGAATTTACAAACAGTAGATCTTACAAAAACAAACAAACAAACAAAAAAACCTCAAACCAATGACCGTGGAAAAAATGACAAGCCCATAAATAACATTTTCACCTCCTGTACAGAGATCCTGTGCAAGAATGCCACAGTTAAGCAGATACTGCAAAATTTGTGACACCAAATGTTCCTATAATTGTTCACACCTAAGCTGCGTTTTATTGTCTGATGCACTTAGAGCATCTCCTGGATGTTACATTTTCAATCCAATTTGCCTCAAAGTGATTTCTGAATGTGATAATTTTGTGCTTGTAAGATTATATGTATCATAGAGCATTTGTTCTCATGTTCATCTGTATAACGAGAATAATTTTCTCATCAACCAATATTTCTGATCAAACTCAGTAGATTCCCAACAACAACAACAAAAAAAAAGACTAAACAAGTGCAACAAAAGGCTTCCACTTCCACTACCATATACCTTGGGTGGAGGAGCACCATTCTCATGATTCTTGTGTGCCACTTACTCATATTAAACTTAATGATAAATGTCTTCAATACAGAGAAAAGTGGGATTTAATAATTAATAACATGTTCAGTTTTGTACATTTTAACTTTACACATTCAAAAGGATGCCCGTCAGCATACCTTAAAATTATGTGCAGAACTGGGAAATCTTAATACAGCAATGTCCAGGAATTTTCTAAAAAAAGAAAAACTACATTTTATGCAATGGCACTGGTAAGATGCTAATTTTATCCAATAGCAAGGGTCTTAACAAGGCCACAGTGGAACTTGCGTATGTGACGGTAGAGGTCTCCTGATTGGGTGAAGCGTCGTTCACACCATTTACAGGCGTGTGGTTTCTCCCGCGTGTGTACAACAGCGTGACGACTCAAGTTGTGTGAGTACTGGAAACTCTTGCCACACTGGCCACAGGTGTAGGGTTTCTCACCTGAATGTGTGCGCTCATGGCGCTTCAGTGTGTACATGCAAGAGAACGTCTTCCCACACTGCAAGCAGGTGGGTACGGAGCCATCCGGGGACAATTTGGAACGAACGCCATCCCTCTCCCTGAAGTGGGAGCTAAGGTGTAGCTGCAGTACATGAGGGCTTGGGAACACTTTACTGCACAGTGGGCACACGCAAACCTGCTGTCCTGCAGGCAGAAGCACCCCACTGGATGTCGAGATGTCAGAGGACACCAGGTCATCCTCCTCTTCTTCCTCGCTGTCCGGCGGAAGCCGGCCTCGTCTCTCCCCTCTGGGTCGGCTGTGGAGCCCTGCTCCTCCCCCACTTTGGCTCTCCCTGTCCTCCCCCTCCTCCTCTCCCTCTTCCATCATTTCTTCCTGCTGGGAGAGCAAGGTGGCTACAGAGCCGTTGTTGCCTGGGAAGAGGGCAGCGAACCCTGTCACCACTGAGCTCCTGGCGCTATTCCCAAAGCGCTGGCTCTCCGGGCTTGTCGGCTCGCTCTGCTCCCTCTCTGACAGCAAGTTGTGTTCATCTTTAACAAGTGGCTCAGTGCCCTGCTGCTGGCTGTCGAGGGCCAGCTGTCCGGAGACATAAGAAGGGTGTAAGGCATCTCTGCTCAAGAGAGGCTTGAAAGACAAATCCAGTGCGCAGTCCATGTCATCCAAAGCTCGGCCCCTCTGGGACAGCGCGACCACCGAACTACTGACATCAGCTTTTGTTTTTCCAGCTGTTTGGACACAGGCCTCGGCCTCTGCTGACACATAATTGACACCTACAAGGTCCGGAGACCTGCCAGGGTGACCGTTCACCTTCTGCCTGCTCACTGAAGACTTTTCACAATCTGTGACAGCCGGCCCAGATTCACCGTTGTCCGTGTCACAGTCATCTGCCAGGGGGGCCCTCGGGGGTGGCTGCTGTCGGACTAGCTGTTTGCTGTACTGTGACTCGCCATCAGAGGAATTCTCTCTGTCCAGACAGCTCAGTGCCATCCCATCACCAATCCTGTCATCCAGGGTGCTCAGCTCCTTGTCTTTAAGTTTGCCTTTGCATACTTTCACTATATCGTACATGTGAAGATAGCTGGCAGCGGCCAGTACATCTTCCACAGGCAGGGAACTAAATTCCAGTTTCCCTTCATACATAAATTCAAGAAGCAGGCTGAAAGCTGGGGCCGTCACAATGTCACTGTTCAGATGCACAATGTCCCTTTTGTCTAGCTGGTCCCTGTAGAAGAGATGGAAATACATGCTGCAGGAGGCCAGCACAGCTCTGTGAGCTTTGAATCGTGCCTCTCCAACAAGAACAGTGCAGTCACAGAGGAAACCTTGATGACGCTGCTGACTCAGACACTGCAGCAACTGGCGGCTATGGTCTGGGAATTCCATTCTTCCTTCATAACCTGGCGGAAAAACAGGAAAAACTAGTTATTAAATAAACACAGGCATGGCACTCCGAGTGTGGCCAGCAGACATGAGCAATGAACATGTTGTTGAAGGCTACTAAAGATAAACAAAAGTAAAATAAAACCCATAGGCTACACAACAGTGAAAATCTATTAATCATATTTCAGTTAAAAAGCAGCAAAGAACAACCCAGTGAAGTGCAACAGCTTTCTACACCAACTAACTGTATCACTGCAAAGCACAAGATAGATAATAAAAAAGGATGCAAAACTGAAATCTAATAAGACTTTCACACTTTTTTCTAGTGTAAATTGGAGAATTATATTTAATTTCCACAAAGCCAATGAAAGCAAATTGAAACAAGATTTAAAAACAACAACAACAACAAAAATTAAACAAAAAACAAAAAATGTCTCTAAAATACACTGTGAAATACACATAAACGTCAGATAAACTACACTTAACTGTAAATAAGTAAATACTGTCATCTCAACATACCTTCCTCTAGGCAGATTAGTTCACTAGCACTTTTTAGAGCGCATTGAAGAGCAGATGAGTCTACGATCCGAGTGCAACCAGTCATGCGTACGATACCTCACTGATGAAGAGTTCTCCGTGGTTGTCAGACACTCACGGGATACCTCTCAGTACTAAAGCATGCGCATACTTATTCATAATACAATATAAATTCGATTCACTGTTAACGTCCATTGAGCAGGGTTCAGGGAAAAAAGCCAGTAAGTGAGTAAACTGGTGTCCTGTTTGCTAATTACACTGCAAGCTGTGGAGTCAGCTGCTCTGACATCATCGCAGTGGAAACGCTACCTCCAGCTGTGCACCCCTTAATGCCATATGTTACTCCAAATCTGGTGACTAGAAAAGTCAGAACTTCTTTCGGAGTTTTATCGACGGGGCGTAAGAAGAACTGTTCAAATGTGTCGTGTAATGTGACATGTCAACAAAGTTTTACAAACATAAAACTAAACTAAATCCACATGGATTATTTCAAAGACCGAAAGAAGTAACTATGTGGAAATCTCTTGAGACACTCGTCTAATTGTGCCGTGCTACCATTGATCTACAAGAAGAAAGAGAAACTATGAACTCTGTAGGTGAAAGCAGCTGGGTTCCTCTAAAACTTTTCTTTTTCACGTAAGAGTTTACAAAATAACTCAGTAATTAACAGCAACACAGAGGAAAAACTGTTCAAATGTTCAAAGCGAACTAAACAAAACAGCGCTGCATAACAACTCTGAACAGCAGTTTACTGGGAGAGCCGTCATACAGTAAAGGAACTCGACAACTGCGCTGAGCTGGATAACGTAGGCTATCCCAACTTAAAATCTTTACATTCTGATGCTTCTGTGTCCATACTCACACGTATGCCGTGTCTGCGTATCTCCCTATGTATTGTAGTTTCCTCTCATGATGTATTCCCAGATGTTTACGTCTTCTTTCGTTTCTTAAGCTCAGTTCGACCCCGGTGGACGAGCTCTGTGCTGTGAGTCCAGCAGGTTGTTATAATCCGGTCTCGCGATAACGCTTAGCGCCTTTGTATTGTACTACCACATAAACTCACACCGTGGCAGCAACTAGCAGTCTTCAGTTGTGCCAAGTTCAGTTAATGAATGCGACTTTCTATACAGCCCCTGTTTGCTAACTCGTAAGGGAGTTTTAACATTACAATAATCTGATTTCACATAATACACATATAACTATCCTTGCCACAGGCAATGGACATTTAACAAAAGAACAGGCTAAACAGTTGGTCCTAAAAACCAAATTCAACCAATAATCTAATTACCTGTATTTTGCTCTACAATTCTCTGTAGGCTAACAGCACATACCTCATTTTAACTATATCCACGTACTATGACTATCTATGTAGGGTACTATATGTCCGTGAAAGATGATGTTGGCAGAAAATATAGTTTCACAATGTCATCTCAGGTGATTCACTCACCTGCACCCCATAAAAGAACATACACATAACCTCTCTAGGCATTCTTTTGAAACTCGGCAGAAAATCCGCTAAAACTAAGCGTATCTTTTGTAACACACTTGCTGAGTGATGTAAATCCACCAAGGTCAAACAATAAATAGAGATATCGCAATTAAAGAAAGCTAAGACTACACTTCCGAGTTACTGCTGAAGTTTCTGAAATTGACAAAGAACAGAATCTGGATCATAACCGCTTTTTTAATAAGACTTCACTTGGCCTCCGGGCAACAAGGCAGAGGTTAGTGATGTTTTAAAAAACGAAGAAGAAGAACAAAATTGTTTTACGTTAGTCCATGAACGCACGTGCCCCAGGTTTTCCTGTTTGTTCCAAAGATGCAGATTTTCTGATGACGTGGGCTATGCACTTTCTATATTTTTTATGTTTAGTACTGGGAATACCATGGGAGTCCAGTAGTCTAAGCTTGCAATACTGTAAAATTTTCATAAAACTGCCTCCTGGTTATACATATACACATAGCAGTCTATTTTAAAAAGAGAAAGAATATTCTTATTAGTATTTACCACCTCATTCATGTTTAAATTTTTTCCAGTGTCATTTGAAGATTAATTTTCAATGATACAGAGTTTACTATTCGTACTGATTTAAGATAATTATTGAAAGAAATGGATAATGAATGTTATCTTTAGGTAATAAAAAATGTTGGATCATACACATCAGGTGACTACAAATATTAAAATATCAAAGCTCTTTTAGGGAGTAGAGGTTGTTTCTTGTTTGGAGGGCTAAAACTGTATCAGTCATTAAAGCATAGTTTAGACAGGAGTTGCGAGCTGCAGCTGCTGTGTCTGAGCCCTCTACAACTGCTTGGGTCACCTTTGTCCTGCACTCCAGCTGTCACAGGCTTTGAAAGGGCCATTTGCAGCTACTGTTTGCACCTGGAGAGACAGAGTAGGCTCAACAGCTTAATAGAAGGTGGGTAGTACTGACATTTATCCATTGTGACTCTCCTTTCCATTTTTAACTTCTTGTAAACATTGCATCCTAATTTCCATTTCCTCATATTTGCTATTATGAGTTTATAGTTTATTCTGTATGTGCACTGTAGCCTACATATGCTATATTAAATGGATTAACTGACAGTTGAATAAATGCTCAAAATTCTTACTATTTATGAAGAGCCCTGTCCTTATGTAGACCGCAGTCAACTAAAATGTCTATAAATACACACACACACACACACACACACACACATACACATATATACTGTTGAATAAATAATCAGAATTGATAGACTGATTATTTGCAATGAACTCATCTGGCCAGTTTTAGCCATCATGTAAAGGTTAAGGTAGGTTATCTTTTTTTTTTTTCGTTCAGAATGCTCCAGTAGATTTTTACCTTGGTATGAACATTTTTTGTTTTTCTTTATAAAATTTCATTAGGTGACATTTTGTAATTTGTAATAATTACATGTACTCCAGTGTTTCGTCCAGCTTTGGTTGAGGGTCTGATGCAAATGATAGCTCTGCTGGTGAGAGCAAGAATGCAGAGCTTTGGGCTTCCCCCATTCAGAGGCACAGGGTGACTGGCTGTGGTTGTGGGGTGTATGTTTACGGCACAGACAAAGCTGTTGTTGTGTGCCTTGGGACTGAGCCCCAGTATGCTGCTGATTGCAAGAGGTTCTCACAAGAGAAAGAGAGAGAAAGAGAGAGAGAAAGAGAGAGAGAAAGAGAGGGAGAGGGAGAGAGAGAGGGAGAGAGGGAGAGGGGGGGGAGAGAGAGAGAGAGAGAGAGAGAGAGAGAGTGAGTTTCCTGGGGGCTCATTCTTTCTCTTTGCTCACACCCCCCCTCCCCTCCAGCTCACATTGACAAAGGCAGCACATTCCTCTGCATGCCCTTAGCCCAGCCCAGCCAGACTTCCATCATGTCATTCATTATCCTAAGGAACACAGACTGACTCACAACATGTTTATTAGTACAGTCCTCCTATATATGCACAGCCACATATTCATAAACTGAAATTGCAATGCTAAGCGTGAAAGAAAATGGCTGTATAAATGGATGTCCTCTAAAGGTCTAGTTTAGTGTATATGTAACACAACATTGATGGACTGATGTGAACTGGTGCAAAAATGAAAATTTGTAGGAAATAAATACCAGTACTGACTTAATTATTAATTTCTTTCATCACTTCTTGCTTTGCAATTATTCATCATATTAGAGAGTTAGTCTTTCTCTGTTGGTGGGCAGCTTTCTTATGCATTAAAAAAAATGTTGTATTTCAGTTGTGCCCACTTTACAGGCTGTATATTGACACCCACAATGGAAGTGCTCCAGCAACTAGGGGGCAGTGTACAGTGCTCAGGTGAATTTGCTGTAGTGAGCCGAGAGAAGAAATGTGTCACAGCAATGTTGAAACTTTGTTTCCCATTAAACTGAGAGTACACCAACAAATTTAAAGTTGGTATTCTTCCTAACCATCTACACACCAAACTACATGCTACCGGATAAGAAACTGATTTGTATTTCCAAATTCCTTCAAGTGACTAAAAATTGTGCAGGCAGTGCATTTAAATAAATGCCTTTACATTCTTGTACACTGCTACCAAGTTACTGGAGGACTTCTGCCTTGGATTTCCCCAAAGGTGATTTGTTATTCCTACCTGTTGTTGCTTTTTTATTGCTGTACACAAAGGACAGAAGGTAGTTTTCAAAGACAAACAGTTCTTATGCATTTTTGAGTTGAGACAAAAATGATTAAGTATGCAGATAGGATACTTGAAAATGATATTTTAATACTTATTTGTGGTGACATTCTGTGATTAAAAGTTCCACAAGATCTGAAACACATATACACACACACACACACACACACACACACACGCACACACACACACACACACACACACAATACAGGCTGCAGCCTTTTAGGGACAGAGCCTTATGAGATCAGTGATGTGAAATAGGAGCTCACTCATGTTTTTATCACAGTAACTATTCAATACTCTTCTTGACTCAAATGAATAATGCTTAAAACATCTCTAAGATGACATGGAATTTTGAAACACTAATTTTATGAGTTTTGAAGGACAAAAAAAAACAACTATACCTGTTGACAGTATTTGACTGTTTAACTCTCTCATCTAGGTTCTGTTATGGGGCTGCATTAAGCCTGCATCTTGAACACTGTCACTGTTAAAAGTCAGGCCCAAAATACGAACAATATGTTCGAGTGCCTTATCGCTTTTACAGAAGTAACTGGTAGGCAATTATTTTGAGTTTTGTGATATATTCTCCCCACCAAAACGCTGCTAATATGTGGCAGTCTACTGCCACAGGTTGTCATTGCTATGCAAAACCTCTCATTGTTAATTCCATTTTGTGTGTTGGTATGCTAAAAATCTTGTGTTCTTAATTTAATTTTAGCTGTTTCTAAACCATTAACTAGTCCCAGTTGTTGTTAAATAACAGGGCATAGATGCTTGTTTGCTGACAATATATTGTTTAAAAAACTAACAAATTGAAGGTTCAGACTGAATTACTTTCTGTATTATATCAGTTCTGCTTGGTTATGTTTTATTGTGGGAATCACCTAAAAAGTCTGAAATTATTGATTTATTGATTTGATTTGCTGAATTGTAATGCTGAACTTTTACATATGTTTATTAATGTCATCCTTGGTGTGAATGGACCTTGAGATAATAGCACATAGCTCAGTACATTTGGGCAGAAAGTGTCAGGGCAGAGGACAGAGAAATCTGGGAGTCGGTGGATGTGTGAGAGAACAGCAGGGGAATAGAAGCTCAGTGGCTCTGCCCCTCAGGCTCTTACAGTCAGCAGTGTGATGCTACACTGTGCCATGTGCCAAAGAGGTCACCCTGGTTTAACAACACAGTAAACACCACACACACACACACACATGTACACACACGCACACATGCATGCACACGCACACGCACACGCACACGCACACACATGTATGCTCATACTTAAGATCCTTTTGTCTGCATTATAGGGCATGAATAATTGCAGCTGGAATCTTGACATTATTTATGGTGCAATAGACCAGATTTTTTTTAGTGCATCATGTGATGGAATTTCCATCACATGATGCACTAAAAAATGTTTCAGTAAAAATGCATCGTGTGTACATATACTAACTCTTCTACACTGCCTGGCCAAAAAAAAGTTGTACACTCCAATATTTTGTTGGACAGCCTTTAGCTTTGATTACAGCGTGCATTCGCTGTGGCATTGTTTCGACATCTTTATTCAACGTCACAACATTTATTTCCGTTCAGAGTTGCATTCATTTTTGGCCGAGATCCTGTTGAGGACGGGAGAGTTGAACCACCACCAAGTCTTCTCCAGCACATCCCAAAGACCTTCAGTGGGGTTAAGGTCAGGACTCTGTGGTGGCCAATTCATGTGTGAAAATGATTCCTCATGCTCTCTGAACCACTCTTTCACAAATTTAGCCTGTTGAATCTTGTCATTGTCATCCTGGAATATGCCCATTCCATCAGGGAAGAGAAAATCCCTGACTCAGTACATTCAGGAACTCAGCTAACTTCATTTTATTGCCACATAACGTTGCTGAGTCTAGACCTGACCAGTTGAAGCAACGCCAGATCCAAACGGCTTTTTTGTTTTTTTTTGCCAGGCAGTGTATATGTAACAGTCTTGGCTCTGAGTGGGTTATGCAGTGCAGAAGGCCAGGGGCAGGAAACCATGTGATAGATGTTGGGGTTTAATTTACATGAAATGGACATGGGGGAAAAAACTTTGTACGAATAAGGAAAAGAGGTGCTGAGACTGCTGCTGCTGCGAGTGCAAATTATGAAAGAAGAGATGGTGTTATAGCCTTATGCTTGGGAAATTTCTATACCTATACATTTCTGTAGACATGGACTGGCCAAATGTATGTTCTGCATAGGATCTACTGTCTGTAAAAGGTAAGATGTACCTGTACAAGTATAGCTCAGGAACCAGGATGAGTACTTACCTCAGCTCACAGTAGAGTACATATCATTGTAAAGAGGTCACAGTATTCTTCATACCCACCCTAGAAACAAAATCAGCCTCTGAATATTTCACTGGAGGGTTTTTCTTTTTTAAACTAAACCGGTATAAGCAAAAATACGGTAAGCAAATGCCTCAGTGCTGCAGTCACAGTGATATGACTCCTTGAACCCACTGTCTCTCTTTGTTGAGCTCCTGATGTGGAGACTCTCTACATTAAAAATAAAGGAAGTGATAAAAAATCGTGTTCTCTACCAGAGTATCACTTCTTCATCCTCTCAGACACAGGCAGACCTGCCCCAAGTACTAAAGTTCACAATACAGTCTATAAATTGCAGCTGGAATGTGAGAAACACTCAAGGTCAAAATGGTGGGCATTCTTCTTCATGGCTATGCATAGTGACAAATGCCACTTATAGCTCTTTGAGTTTTATCAACAACTCTTCCAACATTTTCAATCCAGATAAGAAATCTCTTAAAATACAACAGAGAATGAGAGTTCCTCTTCTTTCTGACTAGCACTTAGACTGAGCTAACACCTACAGCTGTATTAATGCTTAATTACTTGGCAGGTGGAACTCATAGCTCAAACAGTGCCACCTAATGAGCAAAATGTAGAACTGACAGGACAAATATTAAAGAGTTAAAGGGAAAAGGAAGGGAAGGGAAAGGATGGGAAGGGGAGGGAGGGGAAGAGGAAAAGGAAAAGGAGGTATATTTATCCTCAGTGAAATGTTTTTCCTTGTCCTGATACGTATCACAATGTTTTAAGGTTACGACATCAGACATTTCAGGGCTTTCTTTCATTTCTCCATACATCTTTAGTGTTGTGACTCTGTCAAATAGTTTGCATCCATTTTACCTTAGTGTTTGACCATGTTAACACTGAATGTAATTCCCTTTAAACACAGGGGCACTAAAAAGATACATTTATAATGCAGAAGCATGCCTGAACTTCAAGTAGGTTAATTAATAAGTCAATATGGTGGTATATACTTTTGCTTCATTTCCATTACTGCCTCATACCTGTGACGTGTGCAAGCTGGTGGAGTTTCTAACTCTAAAATGGCGTCAAACTAGTGTAGTGCTTACAGAGAAAATTTTTTAGATCCATGATAAAATACATGTAAATCTATAGGTTTGTCAGGAATAAAGATGCTAATTTCTGCTTTCATCCCACAACTGATATGCCATATATTGCCATATATTAGCAACATAAAGGTACCATTTTTGATTTGCAGATTTTTTTGAGTAACAACAGGATGAGCGTTTCTGAAGTGTGTCTTTCTGAAGGAAGATATGCACAGAGCCTGTTATAAACTGTCTACACATCTACAGATTACATGTAAGTGGCAATTATTATAGTTGTACCCATATTTTTGACTTTGCATTTTTCATGCAATAGCATAATATCTATAGTTATCATAATATTGCAAAACATTTTGCAAGGGTTACTGTGACACCATCTTTGTTAATCTATTACTGTGATATGGAAAGTATCAGATCTTAGGCGGTGAGACAAAGCTTTTTTTTTCCAATCTAAGAGCTCTTTACAGTGCTTCATATTTTTTCTCAATGTAAAATGTCTTAAACTCTATATGTATATAGAGTTTGCCTCTCACGGATCTTAAGCTATTTTTTAAAATATACAAGGACTAATGCATGTTTCTTGAAAAGGTTTAATCACTACAATACATGACATAGATGACGTCACCTTCTCAGACCATGCCAAATTTTCTGTGGTACTGGTCCTTTCTTTCTTGCTCATTCTTGCAGGCCTGTGCTTAATCATATCAGGACTGTGTATGACTGAGTTTGTGTTTCTCTTCCCTTTCTGAAAAAGCTGTAGTTCCAGAGTTGAGGAATGTGGAATAGGCATGTATGCTCATGGTTGTAGTTTGATCAGCGTGTGCTTACATACAAGGTGTCTGATGTCTTCTTTGCCTTTCTTTGCCTCTGTGACAAAACTGTTATGATTTGGTAGCTGGACTTTGGTCTTGTTGACTCGTGATCTGATTAAAGAATGCATCAGTACAATCATTGCTTTAAAAGCTGGATGCAGCATTTTGACAATTTCCATATTACTGACAAAATTTGAATGCATTGCTATACTAGTTTAGAATCTGTGTGCAAAACCAAGATTTTTTTTGTTGTCGTTGTTATTTTTTTTATGGAATACAGATGTGTAACTTCATATCTGAGAACAACAAAACATAAAAAAGTAACCTATTAGAGCATGTGAGTATTTGGATTTTATCCGACCATTTAAAAAACAATTTTTTAACTTTTTTGAACAATTTTGAACTTTTTAAATATGGATAGTAATGAAAGCAATGTACTCTCAAACCTGTCATGCTGGTGAGGCTTTCCATTGGCCTGGCTGTAAAGCCTTAGTCAAGTTGTCTATTTGTCCTCATTGAGACCATCCTACGGACACAGATACAGACACAATGAGGTCATCATTACATCACAGACATAACTAAACTGTACCAGAATAGCTCAAGGCAAGACTCAGTGTTTTACAAAACAAGCTGTGGTCTGACTCATTAAACATTAGATTCCAATCTGTGTCCACTGGCCAGATATTCAGTGAAGAACAGTAGCACTGCTGGTCTCTCAATGAACCTTCTCTTCTCTATTCATTTTCTCCTTGAGGAGAATAAACAACCATCACCTTAGGCTAATGACTTCTGCATCAACTGGAAGTGTGGGTCATGAGGGTGAGAAAGGTATAATACTGCAAACCTATCAAAGACAGTGAGTAGAAACTTACAGACTGCCTTTCAGGTTACATCTGCAGAGTTTTGTTTGTTTGTTGACTGCCATATTGAGTACAGACCAGAGTATGGACGCTTTTTCAGTGATTATTCCTTCTAGGGTGAATTTCCAGTGACTCTGCTCTTAACTGTGTGTGCACATCTTTTAATTTTCTCTGTACACACACACACACACACACACACACACACACACACACACACACACACACACACACAGCATGTTGGTGAAGGAAGAAGGTTCAGGGAACAATGTTTTAGAAAGAGCCCCAGTGGCCTAACATATAAGTCACCAGCCTCAGCCCCTAAGTCAGGGATTGTGTTCCATGTGAAGTGCTCAGAAGCTGAGTGGTGCTGTGGAAATCTGCTGGACCCCTAACATCAAGTGCCAGCTTAAGCTAAGCCACATGACGTTGCTCTGGGTTTCAACACATGGGTGGCATAGTTTGTCCCTTGCCATGCTCTAATGGTTGGCACTGTTTCTGTCAGAAACTCAAATTGAAGATGAAAAATTCCAGATGAGGACAATGACATGTCATGCATAACAATTTCACCTCCTAATCAGATTTGGGATACTGATGCAGAAGATAGTGGTACTGATAAGATGTGTGAGACTGTGGACAATTTGTCTGGATGCCAATTAGACCACGTAAAAGATGCTACTGTCAATGGAAATCAAGAAAACGACATACTAAGCATACTCTCAACTCTGCTGATCTCTTGTGCCTTCCTGTTCTGCGTATACAGATGATTGATTATAGAAATAAATGCTACCGCTGAAACTGGAAATAATCCAAAAGATCAGATAACACTTCTGAGAAACAACCAGCAGGTTAAGCTACTAATTACATTTTTAGCCACATAATTTGTTGTCAACGCTGGATTACTGTTTCTAAGTCATGTGCCCAATACTGGATGGATGGATGAATGGGCAGTCTTTACATCCACAGGACTGATTATAAACATGTTTTATTTTGATTAGTTTTAAAAGTTTTGTTTTCTTTTGCTAAGAGGCGTTCATTGCAGCTGTACATTCAGAGCTTGTTGTAAGTGAAGGTATAGCAGGTATGATGAAACTGTTGCCAGTTTTCCCAGTGTGGCATGTGATGAAACAAAATATTAATGTCAGACCTTGCGTAGTTGAACATTATGTTCTGTATATCACATGCTGGAGCCCTGGCCATAGGGCAGTGGTGTAGCAGGGCTCCCCAGGAAGAGACTGCTCTGGCTGGTGTATGTAGGCCAGCGGGGGCCGTGTGTTGGGGATAATGGCAGTCAAGCTCCTGTTAAATGTGCTGGAGAGAAGTAAATTGCCTGGTTGCAGCTGTCGAAACGGGGCTGGAGGGCGGGGGCGCAGCAGGCCGGAGCGGCCAGCCTCTGTCACTTGTGCTTAGGCTCCGCAGGCCTGCTGTGTGCTTACTTTGCTGTGTAGAAACCGCCTGCTCTGCCATTGTATTGTTAGGCTGGGATATTTTTCTTCATTTCCCTCTTGTCCCTGTTTATCTCTTTTACCTTCATTCCTCCTCGAGCTCCAGCTCCCTGTCTTTCCTTCATTTCATTTTTAACAGTTATTTTTTTGTCTATTGTCTGTCCCTCATCTTCTTCAGCATGCCCCCCCCCCCCCCCCCAATCACCCTGAATATTCCTGTTCCATCTCTTTCTCACCATTTCACTTTTGCTTATTGTATGGGCCGCGGTCCTCCATTTTACCTGCATCATACACGCCTGTTACAGCAGCTGCTGTGAGTATGCTGAGCATTCAAATATGAGCGTCCTGGAGCCCAGACACCAGCAAACAAATCCACCTTTTCTGCTTTGGTGTCAGACTCGGCGATCAGGACTATAATGTCATTCATTAGTCTCAGACTACTGGAATTCCCCTTCTGTAATTTCAGCATCTATCAAACTTTTACTGTATTCTATTTAGCACTGAGGTCATTTTAAACATTCTAATTCAAATGTTCAAATATTGTTTCACTCAGTTTACTATGATATTATATTTTCAGTATGTCGGAAACTACACAAATCTGGAACAATCTCAGATTAAGTGCCTTGCTCAAGAACTTATCATGACCTAAGACATGATGAATCACAATTGAGGATTTAGTCAAATTTAGCCCTAATTAAAGATGTTGTATTAAATTGTAAGTGGCATGTACTTTTGACTGAAATTGATGAGAAAACACAAATAGTCTACCTCTTACTGTCAAGGAAATGTTTTTCTCACACACACACACACACACACACACACACACACACACATATATATATATTATATATATGATGTGCTGCAGTGTGAATTAAATTTGATCCAAAAACAGGAACAATGTATCCCAGTTTTAATCAGAGTCTCCTGGTGGTGGCACTTTCGTTACCACTGAGTCTTTCTCCATTGTTAAATCAAGCCAAACTGGTGGCTACTAAATAATTGTATAATAAGAGTACACTCTGAAAAAAAGTAGTTATGGGAGGCTACAAACATTTATGAGTGTTGTAAAGAACACCACACTGCCATTTATTGGAACTTCCTCTTTTGAATAATCACACTGACAGGCGTTGCCTCCTGTGCAATAGTTGTCAACTTGTTAATGACTTTAAACAATGAATGTATAGATTTATCATTTAACCTCAATACCCTAATTCATAATGACATGTCCTAGTGATCTAATTGTATGGTTTCCCTCAGCAACCATAATGATTAATGAAAATTTGATCAATGTTCATTCTTAAAAGACAGCTTGAAATTGAAATCTACCACTGGAACCACATCATTCACTGCAGTTCTACTGAGATTCTAGTAGAAGTTTTCAAAAGTCCTATAGGATATTTTGAATCCTGTAATACTCCAGAAATTTCAGAAAAAAGGTAACCATTCAGTTGAAGTTTTGACAGTTGTAGTTTGCAGACAAACTATAGATCTGGCATTTCTGCTTAACCGGTGTTTCATTTAATCTTTGGTGGAAAATCCAGATGGGGCAACCACCAAATAGCTGTTTAAATTCCAAACTCGTTTTGTAAACCAGTAGCACAATGCATACCAGTACACGCTTACTGCATAGCAACAACAGTCCCAAACTGTTCCACATCAAATACAACATTTTCTACATTCAGAATAAGTTTAAAAGTCTTTTCAGAAGGTAAAAAATATGAATTTATATATAATAAAAACTTCTCATTACCCTCAATGAATATCTTCATCTACATAATTAAATAAAATCTCTTATCATATTTATGTTCCTAAAAATGTTAGTACTTAATAATTGATCTAATTTTCTGAATAATTTTCTGAATAACATTAAAATAAAATAAGTTAATATAAGACCAACATACATTTCTTAAGTAGCTTTTTGGACTGCAATATGTTTGTTTGTTTGCTGTGTAGTGGTCTGGCTAACTAATCCATGATCTGCTTGTTTACTGGTAGGAGGGAGAGTGGGCTTGAAACTCAAAAAAGGGGGAGGAACTTCCCACAGTTTCACTATGATAATCTGCAGGTGCCGCTGACTGTGGAGAAGAAGTGAAGGCTTTCTTACAAGCGTGAGAAAGAGGGGCACCCTCCTCTCTCCTCTCCCTAAGCATACCCCCTTTTTCCTTTAGCTGCAGCAGCGCCCATCTTAGAGACAGTGGCCAGGAAAAAGAGCAAATCAGAGGGAGGGAGGGAGGGAGGGAGAGGGAGAGACTTTACCTTCCCCACAACATGTTCTGCCAAATCTGCAATCTTATCCAGTTTCATGGGAGTGAAAAAGAGGAAAGAGGCCAACAAAAGAGACATCAGGAAAAAAGAAAGAAAAGAAAATGAATAAGGGAGCTTTACCTCCTGGTTTTGTCCAACAGCCTGGCATGTGAGCATAGCTGGTGTGGGACAGGGTTTCCTTATTTGGTCATATGGAGCTGGAGGGGGCACAGCTGACCAGAGCTGCATTGTGGTGTCAGCCTCTCTTTGCTGACCTCTCTCCTGGGCTGCAGAGCAATGCCTCATTGAGATGCAGGACACAGGCCGGACCAACGCAGCTGCAGTCTAGCAGGAGAGGGACATGGCAAGGAAAAACTAACAAAAGAGCTGCCTCTCTCCCTCTCCTCTTGTCCCCCTGCACCTCCCATCACCCTCCTCCTTTTTTTTTTTTTTTTTTTTTTAGAGAATTTAATGTCCTAATCCTCAACCTCATCTCCCCTCTTTTCTGTGTACACACACGCACACATTGCTTCCTGTCCGCCCTCTCATCCCCAGACACTGAACAAGCAGTAATAGAATGCAGCAACAGCTCCCTCAGGAAGTCCTCCTACTGGGTGTGGGTGCTGTGAAGGGCACACTGAGTCTCTCTCTTTTCATCTTTTTTTTCTATCCTTTTCTATGTCTGACTGCCCTCGTGCAATTGTGTCCTGTTTCCTCTGCTAGATCACAGAAAATTTCAGTAGGTTAGGTTCCGTGAACATCTTATTAAGATGGATCCATTTAAAAATAATTTGTTTTCCCTCATTTGTCATCCTAAGTCAAATGTTCAGTGTCTCAAATATTCCGTCTGATGACTGGAGTGCCAAATTTGGTCACTGTTTTATTGCTTGTATTACGTTTTCACTTTTCGGTATTATTCTTTCAATCTTTTTTATTTTACCAAAAATTACCAGTGCTTCCTTTGCCAGACTGGCTGTAAATAACCTTATAAACATAAATAAAAATCTTGACCTCTCTAACATGACTCTCTGTAGTGATGTCAATCAAACCTTTTGGTTGCTGTGAATACTGAAACACTATCAGTCAATCTTCACGTTAATCAAGAATGGTCATGTTGTTTTGGGGAATAGTGTGATAATCTTCATATCCTAGTATTGTGTCAGTATCATTTCTATTGTGGAATGTGCAGTTTTGCTACGTGTCCCATTAGTTGATACACAAAAAGAAATATCATATAGCTGATTATGCAGAGTGTGCTAAAACTGTGTGTCTCATTATCATATGTGGAAACAGAGATATGTGGAAACAGAGACGTAAAATTATTTTTTAAAAAAAAAGATTAATTCTCAAATATGTTCCTGAAAAGTTTTATATCTCCAAACATTCTGGGATCCATGGGGATGATAAACAAAAATGACTGCATGCGATGATCAACAGAGAAAATGAAATTTGTTTTACATTTTAAAATGAAAGGAACTAGGTTTTCATTTAATATAATCTTTTAAATAGATAATACCATCTCATCTCACTCATCAAGATAGATTGCAAACTTGTTCGCACCATGTTTCACATGGGTATGAAAATAATGTAAATCACATAGAGAAAACTTTTTTCAACCATGACCAAGGGGAAAGACAAATAACTTGCATTTAACAATAGACAATTTGAAGGACAAAAGTTACCAAAAATCAAATAATTTTAGAGCAAAAAATTTTTAGTTGTCTGCCAATTAACTCCTCTAGTAAATTATGCAAATATATTTTGCTCAAACACACACTGAGCAAGACAGCTCAGGGGAAGAATTCGCAGGACTATAGCTGGAAAATTACAGTAGGTTAGCTCCCTTTTAAGGTCACAAAGTCTACAAAACAGGGAGGTAGGAATAAGTGGTATGCAAGTGGTGGATCTTTGATGTTATGGGACAATCAAGGATGTTTTGTTTCACCCTTGAACCATTTTCAATAAAATGCATCATGGGGGAGAACAATGACAGGCATCTTCTAATTTCCAACAAGACAATGGCCCCAAATTAATGGAGGACTCAGAGTACGGAAAACAAGCAAGCAAGCAATCAAACAACCAACCAACAAAACAAACAAATAAACTAACAAATTAATTAATTAATTGATTAATTAATCTATTTCTATATATCCTTTTTTTTCCTTTTTGTCCATCACATAAGGTAGAAGTTCTCTAAAAGTGAAGCATGAGAGCTGTAGTGGCTGTCACCGGTTCATTGATTCATCTAATGGAATTCATCAGAAGCAATTACTCACAATGCTATGACCTTAGACACTTGAATCAATGATCCAGTTCACAAATTAGGTACCATATATACTTCATCAAGAGCAGAAGTCATAATTGTATAGAGACACCAGACTGGAAACGCTCCAGTCCAGCCGACTCAATGCTAGTAGCTAGCCAGTGAGTTAAGGGAATATTCACTCACGTGATTTTGGTAATAGCTTCATTCTGATTAAAATGGTGAAAGTGAGAAATTGAATTCTTTGCGCAGTGTTATTTCAGTAGACCAATATTTGTCTATTTTTTGTATACATCTCAGATTCCAGAAATTATGTCAGTCTGCAATGTTTGTGGGCTAACCAATGAAAAATACCCATGTCATAGACCAATGGTAAAAGCTTCTTTATCCCACACAATGAATGAAATCACTATAAACATAGACTTTATGCACCACAAAGGAAATCCAGTTTAGAAATCCAAAGGCATGGTAATTCAAAGTTGTTTAGGGAGCATTCTAGTCTTTACACAAAATGAACATTTTGGTCATTATGGAAAATGAATATTTGTTATATTTTGAATGAGAAACATGAAAAACAACATAAGGATAATGATAAACCCATATGTTAAAAAGATTTTTGAAAGGGTGAGCTGTCCACTTCACATTACCTACAGATTTCAGTCGCACAAAAGCACTGACTTTCAGCTCAAGCTTCAGTTTTTCAACATATTTCAAGTGTTTTCACCATTATATTTTCAGGGAAAGATTATAGGTGCTGAATGCAAGACTGCAAATATATGTTTATCCTGAAAATGTGTAATTTCTGAAGGCCTTACTGAATCATTAATGAAGTAAAATATATTTATGATCAACTATACTTCCATGCTCCAGCCACCTATGCATGATCAAAAGAAATCCTGTGATATCATACATTGTTTTTAATACACTGTATTTCCCTTTGAAAATGAATATTTGTACATTGATATATATGCTGCAACCTGTACACTAACAGGAAAGATCCCAGTGATCCATTCTTTGTGTCTGTTTTGGATGTGAACAAGTAGCACACAGTGGTTGTCCTCATTTAGGTCATGCAGCAGTTGGCAAATAGAGATGGATTCTCCTGAGTCTGCTATCACCTCCCTCTTCATTATTTTCCACTTTACCCCTGCTAGCATCCCTGAGCTCAGCAGCTGCTTGTCATGTAAAGACACTCTATCAGATCCTGACAGGTCCTCATGCGGCCCGTGCAACTCTTTATAGCTCTCTCTCTCTCTCTCTCTCTCTTTCTCTTTTCTTCTCACAATTGTCATTCTTTCACATACTGATATCTGTGTACTATTTTGTGTTCCAGCATTCAAACCATCATTCTTGCCCTCAAGTTCATTTACTTATTCAGATTTATGCTAAGAAAACGTTGTTGATATACCCAATACAACCAGTATACTTACTTTCCTTCCCTTTTCTGTCTTTCCATCATATTTTGTTGGCTCACAATAAGATGGCAATGGATGGGCCCAGTGACAGCAGCAGTGTAGGAATTGTTTACAATTTCATTTTAAATGTGGGGGTCAAGCTGTCAAGAGTGCTTTTTCCTGGTATAGGCAATCTGAAAATCTGTGATTAAAATGGCTGATTCATTACAGAATAAACCTCCTGTGATGTTTTGTCCTGTCAACAGAGAGATGCTTTATGTATATATATATATATATATATATATATATTATTATTATTATTATTAAGTCTTTGTGATGAACGGACCCATAAGTGTCCCAAGCCTTAGTCATTGGTTACTGTTCGGCACAATGTACTGTGTTATGTAACGTATCTTATAGTTAATGTGTTA
Source organism: Chanos chanos (assembly GCF_902362185.1). Lineage (NCBI taxonomy): Eukaryota > Metazoa > Chordata > Actinopteri > Gonorynchiformes > Chanidae > Chanos > Chanos chanos. The sequence continues at coordinate 17,455,795 of NC_044495.1, forward strand.
AATCTTCCTCTCAGTGACCACACACAAACTATCTGATTTTTTTTTTTTTAAACATCATAACATTTCACCATTGAGAAGTCAAACACTGACTAGTCAATATAAAATCACACACGGGCAGGATTGCTGTAGTCAGCTTTGTTCTCCAAGTTCCACTGTGACCGTTCTTTAAGGTTTTAAAAATGGAAGAGTAAAAGCAAAATGGATCTATTTAGAATGAGACAGAGAGGATTTGCTGTAAGTAAAAGTATTTGTAGGTAGGGCTGTGTACATAAACTGCCCTGTCTGAATGGAAAGGTGAAAGAAATAACTCGTGGCTGTTCGTGAAGTCATGTGGTACAGCATATAGTCATAGTAAGCATGTTGCTTGTGTAAACAAAGATACAGCAGTTTTGGGGGGAGGTGGTTTTTCCTACAGTTAAAATAATTTTTGCCTAGATGATTTGATTCTGATCTATGTGTGAACAGTACCCCTGACACGCATGTGTAGGACATTTGTTGATTAATTCTTCACTAACAATCCCATCTAAACAATTCAATTTACGTTTGTTTTCTGTGGATCACGTTAGTATTAGTTGGCAGCCAAGGGATGAGGTCTATTGCTTCTCACCCCAGTGATGGGGAAGTGTCAGACCCCGAGTGGGAGTCTGTGGGCTGAGCCGTGTGAATGGGTCAGACCCTCAGTGAGCCGGTGTGAATGAGTGGTACAGAGCAGTGGTATTCCTCATTACTTACATACAGTGAACTGCCAGTTTGGAAGAGTCACAGTGGGCAGTTTACATCAGTGAATCTGACAGGCAAGCCCCAGGAGTTCTGTGCTCACTGAGAGTTTAGGCAACAAAATACTTGCACACATTTTCCCACATGTGCCTGCAAAAACGTATAAAGTACTTGTGTACACACACACACACACACTCACACACACCAACACACCTGTCAACTCTACTTCTGAGTTTCAAACAATTCAAATAATTTAATAAATAATTCTCATGATTCTTATATTATACTTACAAATAATTCTTACAATAAATCAATAATTCTTGACTCTCGGGACATGTTGTACTAGTTTAGTAACGTGAAAAATCTAGATAAATTACCCCACACATAATTATCGTTGACTTCTTAAGAACCCTCTGTTTCCGTGGACTCATAGCTCTTCGCATATCTATGTAGACTGTTTAAGCAGTTCTTGAAATGTCCTTGTTTTTAGTGTTGGTGGATGGGTATGTCTGTTCTCTTCTCTGATGTCATAGTGGTGTTCACGTTGTAGTCTGATCTGGTCATTCATGCTTAGGATTGTGCAGATGCTGTTCTAGGACTGGGACTGGCACAGCTTCACACAGTGGGATTCACACAGCGGAACAGCCACAATTTGAACATTACGACTGCTCACCATTGCTTCTACTGCTACTGGTGCTAGTAATGATGATGACGTATTTGACAGTGCAAACATGGCAAATTCTTTTCTCATTGCTTTCTTCTGTGCCGTATGATATGAAACATCACTTCAACATCCAGTCATAGCCGTGAGTCATACAACTACATAGCACTACAAGTTCTGCACGATCAAGCAATTCAGCAATTCAGTCCATTTTTAATTTTGGATGTACAACAAAATTAAAGAAGGTGAAAATGTTCATGTAAGACATGACAGGACAATGGACTTCACATGCTAACTTCTTTGTAAAATGTTCTTATATTTCTTCTTAAGAGTTAAAAAACTGTTTATGACAAACCAAAATTGCATCTATAGAGCACATGAACACACTTGATGTTGTATTTAGCATAGTAAAAGCATGAGCTGTGCTTAATACAGCAGTGACTAAACATTTTACAGAACAAACCTTGCTATTCCATCCACCCCAATGCATCCACAATAACATGTTTGTTTTGTTTTCATTTTGTCTACAGTCGCATGTGCCAATTTAAAAAAATATGTACCAACTGTTTGACATTACATAAACAAAATAAATTACAAGACATTGGCACCCCATAATTTTCAATACTCAATCATTTTTATCATATTACTTTCCATTACATCAGCTGTGTCATGACATGGAGCTGAAAATTTTGAACTTCTGAAATGTCCCTTGGTATTAATTAGGATTCTATTTGTGTCCCATGGTGAATAATTTTGTTGCCATACTTGATATTGAGAGAAAATCGTACAAATTTTATATGGCCTTTCTCACTTTTTTTGAACCATCATCTCTGATAAGGTGTCATCAGACATATTCCAAACAAACAACAAGCAGGCAAATGAAACCGAAAAGAAGTTTTATTTAATAAAGTTAATAAGTTGAAAGTTAATTAAATTAATAAACTATATTTTTCCCATAGATAGGTGTATGCTTCAGCTTGGATTTGTTTACGTCTAGAGATTTAGTTACATGAATCTAATTTGTGAACATGCACAAAGGGAACTTGCCCTCTGTGCCTTATTATCTCCTTATCATCTTATATTTAAAAGTAGCCTAGATCATCTCATAGACTAAGGATTCACGCCGGTGAGCCTCAGCAGGTTCATTTGAATAGGTTAGGGATTACATTACATTACATTAATGCATTTATATTAAATATTACTGTGTCTGAAACTCTCATTAACTTTCACAAGGAACAGTTGATTTACCTCAGGTATTCACATGCAACTGTTCTGCACCATAGATTTGAGGCTAAGGATTGAGCATACAATCAGAAGATAAACTTTAATTTTTAATGCATGTTGCTGCCTAGTGTCTTGTAGTTGACAATGGTTACTTTAATTCTCCCTCCTCACCACCTTTTATATAATCAAAGCAAGTCTGGCAGGGACATTACAGTTAGGGTACAATCAGAATGTGAATTATACAATGACAATCGGGGGGGTGGGGGGGGGGGTCAACTTTTTCTCCAGGGCTATATAGCATAGGATATATAAACACTTTGACCTCCCCCCTGAACTGTTGTTTTTACCTCTTTTGGGGGCATCCAAGTCTTAATTGGGGGAGGTCAGACCCCCCCAATCCCCCCCATAATTCAAACTCTGGGTACAATTTTCGTATTACCCTTTCAGGGCAATACAGATTGAAGCTGGAGCTTAAATATGACATTTTTTAAAGGTGTCTTTTTTGAGCAGGCTAGAGTAAAACTAACTTCCAACTGAACTGCATTTTATAAACTCTTTGGAACAGAGATTAACAGCACTCCCTTTGTGCCACAACGAAAAATGACAACAGCCGTGATAACATATTGGACATCTGCTGCAAAAGGAAGTCTGAACTATGCAGTGTTGTAGTGGTAGATGTTTTCTCTGCAGTGGGTATTTGCAGTGCTTCTTGCCATGTGTTGCAGGTGTGTGACTATTTCATTATATGCCATTTATAAAAGCCATGATTGACACAAATCTTTACATCATTGAACTCTTTAGAAGGAACTGATGGAGCTGATTATTGTATATGAACCAAGTCTACTTCAGTTGCGCAAGACTGACTGCATGGTTACTAAAGATATGACGAAAATCTTCACTAAAGGATAAACCATCATCTTCACCTGCATCCCCTATTATCAGCGAATGAAACCTTAGCGATAAAGACAAGACTGCCTTGACTGATGCTCCCACCTGTCACAGCATAGGAATGGGGGAATGACTTTTATTAAGCACACCTTACTCAGACACTACATGAGCTTAATACAGCTCTCCCCTATTTAGAAATAAGCTGATGTAGCATATGAATTTTATACAGTGTTACTGTTTTTTTTTTTTGTTAAAGATCTCTCTCTCTCTCTCTCTCTCTTTCACCTGGAGTCTGTGTACTGAAAAGTGACAGTGCCTTTATCATACATAGACTGACTGTCAGGCACCTCTAAATAACTTCATAATGGTAAGTATCCCAGCAGTTTAAACAAAACCATACTGGTTTATCTCATTTATCACATTTCAAAGAGTCGATAAACCCCTTCCTTCACAGAACAGTCCTGCTGACGTCAGTCTGCCTTTCAGTTCTACTTGTGCACCTTTGACACAATACTACTGAAGTGCCAGTCCATACTAGTACCAAAGATCTTTATTTGTATTCAGCATTTTTGTGATTTGACCACTCAACAAATGTATTTCTTTCTTCTTTCGTCTTATCCATTCATCCACGATGGTATAGCTTAACAGATCAGCAACTTGTACCCCAGAAAGTGGCGACGTAGATGATTGAACAGGCTAATTAGACGGCATATTGTTTGTTAAACCAAACGGTTCCCTCTGACACAAGTGAGTTATAGTGGTTATTAAATGCCTGATTCCAATTATTTATCTCTGCTGCTCTGACTCCAGAGTTAGTGAGGGAGCTGAGCTGACTGAGGCTGAGTGCAGACGGTCGTGCGGCTGATAAGCACAGTGGTGGCCTTCGTTAAACTCCTCCATCTCTCAGACAGGCCACCCTAACTCATCTCGTCGTGACATAAACATCTTCAAAAAGTTTTTTTTTTTTTCTTGGAACGTAGCACATATGTTCGAAAACTGCTGTTTGGTATCGGATGCGGATCTATTTGGCAGCCCTAAAAAAAAAAAAATACACAAGCTTTGGCCTCTTCTTCAAGGCTGAACTGTCTACTGATTTTTTTATTTATTTATTTATTTAATCCTGTGATCATCCTGTTCCTGCTTTAATTGGACAACGAAATTAATCAAGCAGACACAAGCAATGAAAAAAGTGGCCTGACTGAGAAGAAAATGTCTAAATCATTAAACTTCCACTGCCAAGCTGATATCAGTTAATGTTAGCTCCAATAATGCCAATACTGTGAACTTCAATACAACCAGCTATAATGTGCTGAAGTCAACTTTCCTTGAGAGTAACATGTGATAGAGCCCTGAAAGTATATTTTATACTGTATTGAAGGTGTGTTTAATGTTTTTTAACCTGATCTCTGTAAAAACTTCTTTTGATCCAATATTTAGATTAACCAAACCTTAAGTCTGGAAAATTTTCAGACCATTTCAGACCTATTTTGAAACTTTGAGGAGCATTACAACCAGTAAAATTGAATGTAACTGAAATGAAAATAAGCACAGTCTCTTCGTTGACAACAACAAAGCCCCTGCTTTGCCCATCCCCAATACACACCTGCTCTGCATTATAATGTCTTGAGCTTGTGGTTTTCCGTCCAGACGGTGATAAAGATAAATGATTCTAAGTGCCCCCACACCCATTCTCTTTCTCTTCTCCTAGTGGCTCACGTCTTCCTGAGTATGTTCAGAGTGCCATTTGATGAAGATAAAGCAGCTGAAGGCAAACACATTTATAATACACTATTTGTAGCAGGCCACTGTCATTTAACACACCTTCCATGTTGGGATTCCCAAGGAACAGTCAGGCTGTCCGCCTGTAATACCCTCAGAAATATACTGATACATATTTGCATATATGCACACGCTTATACATGCAGTAGATATGCAGTACATACAAACAATGCACAATAGATGTAATACGCATATATATATATATATTCAGCACTTACTGACCTAAAACTTAAAATGATATCAGTTATCAAACAGTGAGTCTGATAGTTAAGTGAGATATTTTTGTCTGTTTTCCTCTCCTGTAATCAGCAGAGGGGCACGGACACCTAAGCAGCAGTCATTCACATACACAAACAGGGAGCATGGACGTGAAGATGTACCTGGCCAAACCTCATCACAACGTGATTCATTCTGTCTTTGCCACAACCATCATTTCCATCTCACAGCATTTCCCTCTGTTTGCAACAAAACGTATTCACCTTCACGCAGATTATGCACTGATGTCAGCCAAACATGCGTTGTGACAGAAAGAGGTAAACTAGAATGAGTAGTCTGTTGGCAACAGTTGACAAGCTAGCAGGACCTGTTTCAAGGATTTTCCCATTTCTACCCCTACACAAGATACTATTTCAGTAAATAGGGGTGGTCACAAATCACTGTGTCTATATATATAGACAATGCTTAACACTGGATAGAGTAACTCTACCTTTTTTTTAATCTCCTTGCCTTGACTTGCCTAACTGCTCCGTTTCATCACAGTACATGTTCTTGTACAGTCAAAGCACGGAGGTTCCACAAAACATGGGATTGGATATCCCACACCCATTTTGTCACATTTATCCCCGCTTAAAGGGTCAGAAGCCAAATGTGTAACCTCATCCACAGGGCATATAGTGGCTGTGGACTCCCTGGATACCCATTTGAAATATTGTAAACTGAGTATTGCCTGACCAAGCTGACTCAAAGGATGTAGTCTGAACATCACTAAACCAACTTTCCAAGAATACTGTTGTAAGGCAGACATTACAGTGCATGGATGGCCATGGTGTGACACAAGAATAGTCACTAAAATGCACAAACTCCATGAAGGTGGAAAGGGAGGTAAGGCAGATGTACAGTATACTGTTACAGAGAGCACACACACACACAAGTGAACAAGCAACCAACATTTTAATATGTTAGTGTTGTTTCATTCTGAAAACTCATGATCTACAGCTGCTTCTTCACAGAACTGTCAGTCAGTAGGGTTGTTATTTTATGTAAGCGTTTTGTGATATCAAATATTTCTGAGTTACAACTTTAAATTGTGTGTGTGTGTGTGTGTGTGTAGTGTAGAGGTACCACCCCCTTATGTTCAAAGACAATACCACATCAAATTATTTACAAAATAATTAAAACACTATTTCAACATAAATTACGATGTTATTTTCCAACAGTAAAGTACATACCACCAGCCTCATTTGAGAAGGCTAGTTTGGATTAATAAATCTTTGTGTTATTTTTATACTCTTAAAAACAACAGCATTTCTGAAGAGGTAGCAAAGAATGTTGACATATGTTCTCTGATGTTATTTTGGCAGGTTTATGTCAAATTCAAGTCTTGAACAACTAATGTTTCAGTCATCTCTCATGGCTCTTTATGGACACTTTGAAAGTGAGCTAATCCACCTCATTTCAGTTTTTTTTTTCTTTTTAAATATAACTCAAATTGCATTTGTATTCACATGGCTGAGCATCACATGCATATTTGAATGCTGAATCACATAAATGAAATGTGCACATAAATGTGAAATGAAAGTGCACATAAATGATGTGTTTTGTCAGAGAGTACGCAAAAGAGGGACAAACGAGACTATGGAGATGGTTAGATGCTTTTCATATCAGCAGTTATTGCCTACCCCAACAGCTCATCTCTGCTCAGCTCTATAGCTCTTCCTCTTGACAGCCATAGTGTATCAACTACACCATGCCAGAGAAATAGTCAGAGAACAGTGTTCAGAGCAAAGCAAAATGACATAAAGATAATGTTCAACACTAGAGAGCTCAGCAAGAGACCTCTTGCCCCTGTTTCTTCCAGCTGATGCAACCATATGGTATCAGCCAGGTCAGCAGAATATCTCCTCTCTCTTTTGTCCTCACTCTTTCTCTATACGTCTCTCCCTCAGCCTCATTCCGACCCTTACTTTCTTACTTTTCTCTTTCTTACTTCCTCTATCCTTACCTTTTTCTCGCTTCCTACTCAGTCTGCCTACCTCTCTCCCTGCTGCTCTATCTTCCTCCTAGGTCTCTAAGCTCGACTTCATGCTGATAAGATAAGATTGTGCTGAAAATGCCAGTGTAGCAAGGCTGGAGGACATGCTGACTGCTTGTTGGAACCTCTGGCCATGTGTGAACTGCAGCTGCCAGGTGACTGCTACCCAGAGGACATGCTGATCCTAGAAGCCTTTGCGCTGCCAATGCTTATTCACTGCCTCGGTTAGGTGCTCCACTCGTGCTGTATATGTCTCACCTTTGCCTTCTCATTCTCACCAATACACACAGAGGTAAGATGGACAAATGGACACTTAAAGATCTATGACTTTATACTCCATAAATCTTTGGAGGTAAACCTTCTTTGGCAGACGTAAGACGATCTAAATGCAATATGTAATATGACCCCCCCCCCCCCCCCCCCCAACACACACACACACACACACACACACACACACACACGCACACACACACACACGCACATAACACTTGCTCAACTACGCCCCCTGCACGTGTTTCATGGAGCAGATTTGTGCTTAAAATAGAAGTATTACTAAGGCTAATACGTTGCCAGTAACAGTGGTTTTAATAACTTCAAACATGATCAATGAAATAATGAAAATTTTCCTGTTGAAGGTATATAGCCCTTATGTCAATAAACTCACTCGAAACCCTTACTCAGCGGTACTGGTGTGAAGATTCTTCCTCTGGAACATGTTTCATTTTGTGTGAAACACTGTGGTAGTGTGGCAGCCGCGTATTTCTGTTCCTTTAATGATTAACCCCGTGGGCTTAAGGCACTTGCGTGGAGAGCCTGTGTGCTGGGGTGTGGTGGTCTCTGTTGCGTGCAGGTATGACATTTGTTTGCGAGTAATGTGATAGGGCATTGTGTGTTTATGTGCTCTCCCTCCCTTGCCACCGGCCTTAAGAATGTTTCCGGGGGAACAGTGCCCATGTTGACACAGTTGCCAGCTCGTTGTTTTTAGCCCCCATTAGGAATGTGCTGGGGGATTTGGCACTGGGAAGGAAACGTGAGCTAGTGAGTTACTGCCCCTGGTGAGAGGGCCATGATGACTCCAGCTGCCCTTAACACTAAGGGGTCTTCAGCCTACAGCTGCCCAGGATTCCACAATCCTGACCCAGGTCAAGGCGGGGCAAATTGTGGGCCCATCAGTCTCCAACAGCCCACTCCAGTATGGCACAGCCTCAGTTTGTGTGTGTGTGTATGTGTGTGTGTGTGTGTGTGCGTGTGTGCAGATTAATATGTCTGTATGTATATGAGGATATGCATTTACTTTCTCTGAGAACACAGAGCACTGAACTAGTGGGAGTGCTGAGTGAGGTATCACTGAATAATCCATGTATTTCTTCATGCTCATAGTATTGTCAGTATTGTTACTATTCTTGTTCTCAAAGGAGGTTTGGTGTGATGGATGATTGACATCAATGAAGGCTTTGTTTTCACATGATTTACTTTAATCTCTGCTTGTTGTGAAATCCATCATAGCTAAAAGACCTTCAAGAGATGTCAGCACCTGACTAGAACATCCCCTGTAACATCTGCACACTGACATTTTCCCTGTAGTTCCTCTAAAACTATATTTTTGATGATATGACAAACCTCCTACAGCTACGAGGACTTAAGGGAATGTGTTTCTCTGAATTATTCCTTAAGTGTGTGTGTTTGTTTCTGTTCTCACTATATGTGCTAATTTGTTTGTTCTAAAGAAACAGCAGTGAGATTAAGTGAGAACTTAATCATTAAGAAAAGTGTTTTTTTTTTTTTTAGAGACAGCACCAGCCCAGAGAATATCATCATTATCAGGAGAGAGGGAAATGTGTTTTAAAAGTGTGTCTGTACAGGAGAAAGTCATAGAGAGAGAACCAGTAACAATCCTCAGAGAGCAGGGAAAGTGATATTAGTGTATTTGCCTGCTGTCCCCTCTGCTGTCTCCTGAGGGCCAGTGTAACAGTGTAAGCTCAGGCAGGGGTGCTGACGTAGGTGTGGGGTGAGTTCTCCTGGCAGCTCCACAGCTGTGCTGCTCTTCTACATATATGGGGCAGATGCAAGACCAGCTGTCGCTTGCCATGAGTCACACGACAGCAGCTCTGGAAATAGAGATGGCCCAGTAATCCTAGCGCCATGCCAGCTTCACATTACCGCAGCCTCCCTGCCTGTCTGTGGTCCCTTCAGCTTTCCAGTCTTCACTTAGCACGGCGTAAGGATTCCACATATTTAGACACAGAGACAAATTCATGCAACACTGCAGCTTATTTACGTGTGCTGTACATGAGCTAATTTTTTTTCTCTTTGAACATCTGCTTGTTTGGTCATGCTCTCTGTTTTGTACTCTTTGGATGTCTGTGTTTAAATGTTAGAGTCTTATGGAGTAGCGTCCAAGTATGAACCTATTTCAGGACTGCTTCATGATTCCACCTCATTTAACTGTGGCTCCAAGCATTCAAAATGACCCCAAGTTCAAAAATCCTGTTTTATTGTTACAAGAAGAAGCAAAAAGGGTTGGGAGCTTGTCCCGACAATGTAAGGTTTTATAAGGTGGACTGAATTGTGACTGATTGAAATAGCATCTGTGACGTGATAGCAGCTGAACTGTGAAGGCCCAGCTTGGTACTTATGTGAGTTCAATGTCTGGCTGGCCCTGGCACCTCACACGTCTGCAGGACTGATCCAGTCTCAAGGGAGAAATATTACCCATGCCACTAATGAAAGATATGTCTCACTCTTTGATGCTTGGTTATTCGAAAGAACGCCATGCTTCCTTCTGTTTAATTGGACATTTTTAAATGGATAGTTGTATCTGTCATTGAATTATTATGCTATAAAAATATTTTTGTTAACTGCTACAAAGACAATCCATTCCTTGCCTTGCTGGAGTATATAATTACATTTTTATTAAGTGCAAAGTAGTCAAAAATACTTCAAACTCCCTGTATGTCTTCACATTACCATGAAAATGAGCTGTATTTTGATCATGATTCTAACTGGTGTTTGCACCGGATGCACACATGTATCGCAACCTGACAGGGATAGAACATATGAGTGACTGTGTGGGCGCCTAAGAGGATATTATACAGTATAACAATTTTATGTTTTATGACAGGCATAAAATACACTGAAAATGGGTCAACTAAACTTCAGGAAGAAAAGAGTCAATTGCTCTTCTTCATCAAGGTCCCAGTGACTGTTAGTTTCAGTAGCACTTCCAGCTTAATTTAGTTACACTTCCATTTCTACTGTAATGGTACAAAAAGATATCATATGTCTTTGAAACCAGCTCTTCAAATTAAATTCAAACTATTTTATTCGTACAAACACATGCAGTAAACTTCCACTATGAATATATTACCAGAGAGACGCTGCTTACTGAACTCACACTTTATACCCTCTGGATATCAGAAGGCATTATTGAGCTACTTTAGACCTAGTTTTTGGATAATCATTAAAATGACAACAGATTTTGGTGGTCATCTTTGACAGTGTGTTTTAAATTTTGCTTTCTTGTCTCACTCTCTCACTCTTTTCCCCCTCTCCCTCTCTCAGTTGGTTATGAAAAATTCATGGCTCACACTATTACCATCATGCAAAGTCAATATGATTCATTCTTCTTAAATACTCTATAAATATTATAATTTTACTACTGTATACCCTAACAGCCTAACAGCTATAGTTGGTCGTACTGCATGTAAACTTCACTGTTACATGGCCAATGTGCAAATTAACTCTAGCAGAACTCTCGCAAGATGTAGTAACTAGGGGAAATCTTTTTCTTTTTTTTTTTTTGAGACGATAAGCTAAATTCAAATTGTCATAATGAATGTTTCATGTAAGATTATGATAACCAGCTCGGTACATTACTAATTAATCATGTGCTAAGAAATCTTTTTTCTCCCCTAGCTATTTCATAATCTGTATAATTACATTTCCAAATGGTAGAACTGCAAAAGTCTCTAAAAGAAAACCTCTTTTAAAAATGTATTTTATTCCCCCTAAACTGACAAAATAATATAATAAATAATATCTAAAAAGATGTAGAATTACTCTTTACAAGGTTCACGTTATTCTTTACAAAGATAAAAAGTTTTAAGTTGAATTGTTTCAAACAATAAATTTACTGCTTTTACAGTGTTAGCTAGTGGAGAATGTCCCATGTCCTATTTTTAGAAAAAGCAGCCCATTCTGCAGGAAGTAAGAGAGTGAACAACTAAAATTAGTGCAGAGGATGTGCAGTGCTGCGGGAGAGAAGTTCGTCATAGGAAGTTCTGCCTCCTGCTGGAACTATTTTTCATTGTAATATGTTTCAATATCTTATCCACAGCATTATATCCAATACATTTTATTTTCTTGATTCAAAACATTTGAGTTTCATTTAAGAGATATAGCATCAAAATTGTTTTTGTCTCACTGATATACAGTGACACTACTCAGTAAATAACATCTATTATTCATTTAATGTTTTTATTTGGTAATATCTGAAATTAACTGAGATTATCTTTCACTTACTCTCATGTGACAGTCATTGGACAGTATGCAGAGACCTCATTTATCAGACATCTCCTATTCCACAAGTGTAACAACCATGTAACATTTGCCTTTTAACCTTAGTTCTGTCATTTGTCAGGCATCCCACTAGATTCTACAGAACACCATCCAACACTGACTCATCTGCCTGGACACCCTGTGCTGCTGCCTGACGTGTGTCCGTGTGTGCGTGCACTGAAAGTATGCAGTGTGCTTTGACATGGTGATATGGACACAAATATATCTTACTCTGAATCTGTCTGATTGCACTGATTATGACCTTTTAACGTTTGAAAAGTTTTGTGCTGACTTTTGGTAATTATTTAAGGAAGCACACTTATTTCTGCACATTGATATTTCTTTGAATTACACACTGTTACTTAAAGAAAGCGGAATATCCTTTTATCTGAGTCAGCTGAAATAGGAGGATAAATACTTTAAAAATGTTTGTTAGAAATCATAATAGGATCCACTCTCATAATCAGAATTTGCTTGCACGAATACTAGAATTTGGAGACAGACTATGTATTGAGAAACAGTTTTTCAAAATTACTTTTTATTATCAAATTTGTTTGAGGTATCTAATGAATGTAAATTATGAAACTTTATTTGCAACCGCCTTGCTGTTTTTTCCCCAGGTTTCTTTTCTTTCTTTTTTTTTGTGATCTACGCTCCAGACTTGAGAGTGAAAGCATCAGCTATACACATATAACTGCATAGCATAGCATAGCATATAACTGCTATGCAGTTTAAAACTTTTTTATTTTTCCAAAATACACTGGACATGTACTATATATTTTAGCATTTTAAGACAAAGTGGAATGCTAAGAAAAGGCTATAGGCTACTCCACAGGTACCACTGGCGACGTAAGAAATCCATTTAAATATTACACTAAAATTGCGCTACTATTGCGCTCCTACGTAGTCGCTGGAAAGGACGGAGACTCAACACGTTTCCGAACAATCTCTCATGGCAGTGTGTGTGGTAACCTTAAAGCCGTGATGTGTACGGTAAAGGGCTACATCTTGTGGAAGTCAGAAGAACGGCAGCAAGACGTTAACAAAACTATCATAACTCGTTCCTCATGCAGTATTAAAAAATAAATCTTAGAGGAACGGTATGACCGATACTATGCATATTAAACGTCTGGAGAATTTTTAATCTCTCGATTATATTCAGTGCACATTGTTTTTAATGATCATGGTTTACTTTGGCTCAAAGACGTTTAAGAATATTTAATGACATTTCAGGTTTTGGAGAGTGGGCAGTCATTTTTGTGCTATATGCAAGGCAAGGCAGGCTTAATCAGTTTAAGAAAATAAAGCGATTGACTATTTTACAAACGAAGCAGCACCTAATCAGTTTCTTTTGAAGATTTGGACTCTTGCGTCATTAACCTGTGTTATGAGGCGGTTGGGCTCATGACAGAACATGCTTGCGTGTATTCAATAGAGGGTGTGTTTGGTATTCACCTGTTCGGCGACGACTCTATGTCCTTGGTGAACACTTGTCAGCTGGATTTGTCTAAAACAGGGAAACAGGCATAGGTTTAAAAGTTTTGATACCGTGAAGTTACTGGCTAATACTAGACCGGAACGAGACGGAATCTGAATTCAAGGTATGTTGGACTGGGAATTCGGAGACAAATTTGTTTGAAACAAGGAAAACATTTGCTAGTTTCCTATAAGTTGTTGCTGTTGCCGTTTTCAAATCAGGTGTTGGTGACTTTGGATTCTTGTAATACCTTCAACATGTGGTAGTGTGACCTTACGCCGCAACGGTCCAAAGTGCTTTGATTTCTAATGTGATGTGGCATATTTAAACTAGCTTGTGTTAGTAATAGAACTTTGTGAATGGCTAGCTGAGTAAAACAAGCAATCCAGCTAGCCTAAGTGAATTAGCCTCCCTCTAAGTTCGTTAGCACTTCCCGACGGGAGAATTGTCATATAGCTGGACAGTCACGAAGCCATATAACGTCGTAATTTGTTACGGAATCGTTGGTTGCCATCGTTTAAAACATTCGGTTTTGTATCGATCCGGTCGCTAGATGTATCGGAAATTAGACTATGTTTGTGTTTAACGTTAGCATCTACTTTCCAAAAGGAATTCTCATAGGCTAATGGAAGTCCACAAAAGAGACGTGGACCTATGGACACACGATAATTTAGATATGTATTCATAAGTTCTCTTAAAATATCATATAGAAACTGATGACATAGTGAAAAGTAATTTCTTGGTTTAATCTGGATTTAGAACTTTGCTCAGTCTTAATGAGTGCAACGGATTTACCAGGATTACATGTCCTCTCCTGACAGCAAGTTCACTCCACTTCTGATATTTACGTATCTCAGCAACAGTTCAAATTGTTGTCGCCACTTCCATGCCGAAGTACTTTCAAAGTTTTACTTTAAATGTCCTCCCCCCCAGGACCACTTTCAGTCATTTTCTTGGAACTTCGCACCATTTTTATTTTTCCATTTTCTGGATTTTTGATTTAATACTGATGCAGGTTGTGTACTCTGAAGAGTGTGGATGATTCAGCTGTTGTGGAGGATGATGAGCAGGCTTTGAACAAGACTAGCAAGATGAGTTTGACATCATGGTTCCTGGTCAGCAGCTCGGGCACACGACACCGTTTGCCACGAGAGATGATCTTTGTTGGTCGAGAGGAGTGTGAGTTAATGTTGCAGGTAAGTGAGAGGTGTGTTGGAGTTGAAACTTATTGACTTAAATAAACTTACACTTTATTTACCAACTAAACACTGTCTAACTGTGGTAGACTACTCCCAGATCAAGACTAGTGATTTAAAGGGGTGTGTGAGAGTGAGACATTCTTTGCTGCTGAGTCTCTCTCTCTTTCTCACTCTGTTCCTCCTGCTCCTTCTTTTTGTCTGCGGAGCAGCTCGACTGTTTACGAATCATTGGTAATGTGCTACTTACTGTGGTGAACTCAACTTTAAAACTCCTACACATTGCTTCCAAGCCCTAGGCCAGTTTATAATTACACTCTCACTGTGTGTGTGTACATAACCATTCATTTTTTTCCAGTTGGACACACATTTATGTTGCCCTAGCACTCCTCCTGGCCACAGGCTTAAGGACTGGCTTTGTTAACATGTCAAACAATGCATGGTCAGTGTCTTGTTACAGCCACAGTTTGGAAATGTGTGGCTTGGATTTATTTGTTCGCATTCGCTGACTGATTTAAAAGAACTGCAGCTACCTCATATTATTATTGAGTAGGTTACAGCTGGACTTTTCTGAAAACTTTCTTAAGGCTACAGTGTGTGCCCAGTATTTGCTTTCACCAGTCTCACAAACAGAACAGAAAGCTTCACTTTAAACAGAATAACTGATACCTTTTGGCTGTTAACAACAGGTTTATACCTGAAGCTGTATGGTTCCTTGCAATAATGAGGTGGTTTCAGTAAGAATGCAAGAGTACCAGTTATGCTGTGTCACACTATAAAAGACTACAATAGTTTAGCACAGAGGTTTTAGGTGGTTAATCAGTCCAATATTCCTGTGTTGATAAGGGTGCATGTATTTATCCAAAAAGAACTGAATGAATTAAATATGAGCACACTAAGAGGTCCAAGCCTGATGACAGGCAAATTTGGAGTTCTGTTCAGATGAATGAGTACTCAACATTGTTAAAAAATTGGAACACTATGTGCAAAGGCCTATTGGGTGGCTTAGTGCCCCATAATCCCTTGCTGCTTTGGACACAATGTGACTTACTCATGAAAGAGATGCTGATGGGCAGTAACAAGCCTGCAAGTAACTTTGGCAGTAGAGCAAATCTGAGGTGGAAAGCACTATAGAGCATAATCAGACAAATAGCAAATATGTCCTGTCTGCTTGTGTAATTACAGTTCTCTCTGACTGTATATTATGTGATGAAGAGGAATTCCTCTACACTAGTAAAGTTTCAGTAGCTGTTGTTGTTTTGAGTCTGAGTCAACTTTGCTTACAGTAATGGTTGTAAGACAAAGCAAAGCACATCAGAACTCAGCGTATGACTTTGACTGCATGATTCAGTCAGGTGTTGGTAAGACGACACAACATTTTTTGTCTAGAGACCTCTTCTCACAGCCATTATCCACTGGTAGATAAACCCTCAGAACCTGTCACAGAATTGTGTTTGTATTGTTTTGTTTGCACCCTGCAGTCTCGCAGTGTGGATAAGCAGCATGCGGTAATCAACTATGACCCTGCTACAGATGAACATCTTGTCAAGGACCTGGGCAGTCTTAATGGGGTGAGTTCTGATGTTGACATTCAAGACTATGGTGTATTGCCGGCCGTTAAACCCCAAATTCCTAGACTTTTTATTGTCTAAGTTGAAAGCTTGAGGGCAAGCATGTGCTGAGATTTTTTTTTTTTTTTGTCATTGTTGATGATGTTGTTTTTTTGTCAATCAGCACTTAATCCAGTGATTACAGAAGTTGACTTGATTGAGACTTCTCTTTCTGGTTTTTCAAAGACCTGTCTCTTTCAATGCTAATTCGCCTCCTGTCAGACTTGATTTTCTAAGGCTTACCCACATACTTTTGTTTCAGCCCTGCACATGCACACTGACTTTAGCTGATCTAATTATCAAGCTGTGATGCATTTGCATCAGGTGTGTTAATGCAGTGCTCATCAGTATGGTGCTGGACATGTGGGCCTTAAGGACTGGGCTGAATAACATTGCACTAAAATACAGCTAGACTGAAATAAACAACATCATTGATTAAAGTATTTAATAATTGCAGATTACTGTTCGTTTTTGCAACACTTAATACTTCAGCAAATCTGTTTTGAAATTACTGTGTTCCTGATGAAAATGGGTAATTAAACTGTAGAGACAGATTTAGGCCAGTTATGTGTAGGCACCCGCTGGAGCCTATGGAGGCCTCTCCACAAAAGTTTCTTTTTTTTTTTTTTTAAGCCTGGTTTAGTTAATTGGGCAGAAGCAATGAAGAGTGAATTTTCTGCTGCCATGAACCTTTTTTCAAAGAGCTGCTTTCTTTCTCATTTCTTCTCCACCTCCACTGGCAGCTCTTCAGTGAGCAATAATTCCAACTGTCCCCACTTGAAAAAAGATTTCTTTGTCATTTCCCTTTTGTGTTTCTCTCTGTACAAGAGATGACTCCTCAAAGTGTTCGTCATGCACTGGAAGCATGTTCTGTGCATTCACTAGAAGGGTTTATTATTTCAGGTCTGTCATGTTACCTATTTGATGGTATAGTTATTCCTTACTGAGGGTTTTTATCTGTGATTTCATTATCAGTCAGTTAATTAATTCATTGACCTTTAATTATTTCTGTTGTTGCCCTCAGGCCCAGATTCAAACAAATGTTATTGACTCTTAAACTTTACTCATATTGCACTTTCATAAGTGCTTGTTGAATAAAGTCCTGTGCTTGTGCTGTCATTCCTTGTACCATGCCACAGAGACCAGTTTAATTGCTGAGTAATTTGTAGTCATTTTGAACTGGAAAATAGCAAATTTGTTGTCTTTAAATTCTGGCTATGTTTTGTTCACAGACAGAGTTTCAGGTCATTTTCTGCTTTTTCTTAAACCCATCTCTCCCATGTGATGGTCTTTTTTGAGCTACGACTTATGTTGTGTAAGCAGCACAATCTTATTAATGTCTCAACGGATGTCGCTTAACTTTTAATGGGAAAAAGGCCAGACGCAAAGCTTAGAAAAACCTGAGCCACCCCCGGATGTGTAAACCTCTATGTTTTTATTGTCCCCTCACATGTTAAAGAACTAATATGTGCATTGAGCACACTGAACAATTTCATCTTGGTCTTTTCTCACCTGCTTTATTTGCTTTTGTCAACAGACATTTGTGAATGACCTCAGAATTCCTGACCAGACCTACATCACCCTCAAGATGTCTGATGTTATTCGCTTTGGATATGATATCCACTGTCCACAATGCAATACAACACTCTCCGTGCTTTTCTGCCTTACACTTCAGTTTCAGAACTAGGCATTCAGAATTTCATCTGGGTTAAACAGCTTTCTATAAATGATACAGATTTCTTGGTAGATTTCTATGCTATCAAATGTATCTCATGGTAAACTACAGGACAGGCATATTCTGTGGAGGTTTACTGTTCAGTGAAAGTGGTGTAAGAAATAGAGATGAAATACGTTCTGAAAGACAGCCAGACTCTTAAAAAAAATGAAATTTGTTTCCTTAAAAGGTTGTTCAGAGCAAGTGTGCAACTTTTTTCTTAACACAACTCACATGCTCATGTTTATATTCTGGAGAAGAGTCAACACAAGGTTCCAGAGGAAGCCCTAAAGGTACTTGTCCTGTGTTTTGGGTGTGGGTTAACGACTGGGTATGCATGGTTGTGTATACTATATACTTTTGATTTGAAATTGCTTTTAATCATTGACTTTAGATGAAAGATGCCTGTTGTTTTAAAACAGCTGTGCTTGTTTTTATGTCAAACTCGTTATGTGTTTGTTGTGCCTCATGTATATGGGTGGATAGCTTTTTTGAATTGTGCTCAGTATTGGAAGAGTGTTCAGTGTTGTGCTTCAGAAATGTCTGTGTGGCTTTTATGAATCCCAAAGAATGGAATATTGTCAACCTGTCACCGTTTGTGAATTTGTCAGCATGAAAAGTACACCAGCCAATTTCAGATTGGCCTAAGAGCTCATGAGACCAGGAAACGTGAGCAGGCTGAGCTGAAGACCCGGAACACTGAATCCTCTGGCTCTAAACCTGATAAGGCTGAGCTTAAAACACTCACAGGTACTTCCATATACACACAGTCCAGTTTTCCCAACGCTGTCAAACATCACCCGAGATTGTCACATGTGGCAATCTTTATTCCGGTCTCCTTCAGCTCTAGGCATCAGTGGTGTTTGTGAGCTTCCATGGAACTAACTTGCATTCTTACAAAAACCTGCTGAATGGTCTCTGTCTTGCAAATCATTTGCTTGCCTATCTCACTTTAGAAGTGAGTTCTAGTCAAAGCAGGATGGTTGATGTTTATTTGAATACGGTTGGCAGATCCATCAACACACCCAAGCTCTTTACTCTCCAGTTAAGAGCCTGCAACCTGCATGAGGAGCACACTATGACTTTAAAATGATCAAAGGGTTTTCAGGTGGTGCTGTGCACCACCAACCAGACAGCAGCTGTAAGCCATTTCAGTGTCAAGGCAGGGATACATGTACTTCATTACCGAGCTTGTACTTGATGTAGAATTTGAGTAAGAGAACAAGTGACCAGTGTTTACATAGCAGGCTGGCTGTGTCAGTCCTGTAGTGGAGTTGTTCACCTCAGCACAGATATTCAGTGATGGCTCTTTGACTGGCAGCAAAGACAGATGTTTTTCATATCTCACCTGTTTTTCTGCCTCCTCTTTTCTAAATTGTAAAGCAGTGGTATTTCTGTCTGGTGTATGTATTGACATTTTCCATACAGATTACACTTGTACTAAAATTGCTTTTACAGGCTCACACAGCACAGCGCTGTGTTTTTCCATATCTCTATTATAACCAGTGTCCACTTTTGACTACCTTAACGACACAGTTGTACTTAGAAAGCGTTATTGGCTACATTGTGCTAAAATAAAGTCTTTGTTTTGTCAGAATCCATAGCAGGCTCAGTAGACCAAATCCCTGCCATGTGACCAATGAATGCCATGAGTTTTAAGTGGTTTAATCCCTCTGCTCTGGGCCTGTCTGTCTTTCTCTGTATTTAAATTTTCTTTTT
Source organism: Chanos chanos (assembly GCF_902362185.1). Lineage (NCBI taxonomy): Eukaryota > Metazoa > Chordata > Actinopteri > Gonorynchiformes > Chanidae > Chanos > Chanos chanos. The sequence goes on from NC_044495.1 coordinate 17,475,588, forward strand.
CCCTTCCCCTTTCTTAACCCTAGACACTCCAGTCCACAAACCCACTCCGCTGTATGGACAGCCCTCATGGTGGGGTGAGGATGATGAGCCTGGGGGTCAGGACAGTGATGGGAGAAGGCCTAATGACGACCACACAGGTCAGCTACTGCATAAACGTGTGTCCATTCCTCACTGCTGTCATTGGCCCATGTTACCCCTTATACATTCTTTTTCGGAAGGTCACTCACTTGATTTCCTTCTTAATCTTCATTTTATTTCCAGTGTTTGCTATAGCTATGCTTTAAAGATATGTCCTTGATTTCAAGAAGTACATGTTCAATAAGACTGACTGAAACTACGATTTTTTTCCTCTGTCGTCATCTACAGAACACAATGAATGAGTTACAGATGTATGGAGATTTGCAGCTTCTGTATGTTGATACAATGTTTTTTTGCCATAGAACAGGTTAGACCAACAAGCTAAGCCTTGTGACAGATTAGTTACACCATAAACCAAGAGCTGAAAATGAGCTCATTGTTTCCTTTCCTGTTCCCAGAATGGTACTGACGATTTTAACTGATGTTTTAATGTATGTTTCTTAGACTAATGCTGGAGGAGTGTGCTACACAGCCTAGGTGCTAATTTATTAAAATTTTCTATCAAAAAATTTTCTATCAAAAAATGTTTCAAGCTATGTTTCTCTGCCTTAGTGAGTCAGAACAGTCTTTATTGTCTAGCAGTTATATTCTAACTAGTGGTAGAATGTGCAGTTAGGATAAGATGTTAAGTTGTGGACCTCGCTTTTGGTGGACTTATAAAAAAAATCCCCTGGCTTTTTGGGAACGAAGTGTTAACCTGGCCAAGCTCCTGTCCAGGCCTTCTCAATCTTAGTTCCCCAATGACTAGTGAAGTAGTGTCCTCCTCTCTAGCTCATGACTTGTGTGGTGAACATTGTTGTGCATACTAAGAGCCCTTGAGTCATCTGGGTGGGTCCTGGGCGTTAGCTATGGGCAAGGAAAGTCTGACCTCACATTGTGTTCCATGTATTTGAGAGAAAATTACTTTTAAATAGAATGATTAATTTATGCAAGCAAAACCTTAGACACACACCGTGCACCAGATGCCTTGTCCTTTGTTACTGTCAAGTTATTTGAGATTATGGCTTTGCTGTGTTTTCTGAGTTTATGCACAGTAGTAAAAGTGGAACTCTTTTCATTCAAGCAGTTCATTCATTTAAGAAAGAAAATGTGAGCTGAAACATTTTACACTTCACTAAATCCTGGCCTGCTGAGATAAAGTTTCTAACTTAGAAAATCATTTACTGCCTGTGCAGCCTGCGATGCAGACAAACTACGGAAGTGTGGTTATGTTGTTGAGAAAATTACCTCTGTTGGTAAATTTTTCTATGGTAATTGTCACCTAAACAGCCGTCATAAGCAAAAATCGAAAGAGGTTTTAACTTTCAGTTTAAAAGAGAGGCTCCTGACCAATTAATAATTAATGATGTTCAGAACAGCAGTGTCACTGAGCAATGAGGTTCCTGCTCTGTAGATAAGTGAAATTACATGAGGGAGCAGTCGCTTACAAACTTGAGTGGAACTGCTATCTGTCTGTTTAACTTATTCTTGATGTTTCTTTCACGCTGTAGCACATGCTTTTAGGTCAGCATGTTAACATTAACCAGGTTACATTAACATGGACGTTGTCATTAGGACAGTGAACAGTAGTAATACATCAAACAACCAGCCATATGTAAGTGGGCTGTATAATGTCAGGTCGGTTTGATCACTGACATTACCAACTTACAAAATAAAACATATACACAGGCAAAAAAGTAATGTTTGTAACTACCTACAAACAAGTTTAGCTTAGAGCAAGTGTGGGTATCTTTTTTGTCATTTTGGTGTGGCTGTCCTACCAGTAGGCTACAGTCTGCAGCAAAGCTTGATTCAAAGTTTATGTTTCTCAAAGTTTGTTTTTGGTTTTTGAAACAGAACAAAGAAGCACCCTCAGACTCTCTAGCCCCTGGAATTACTTTTACAGGTGTTATAGACACACACTGTTTAACCATAAACAGGTGGTTTATTTACCTCAGTTTGTTAGCTTATCAGAGACCAGTCTTTGTCTGAGAAAAAGACAGGCAGTAGTTGTCACTAAGCCAGGATTGGATAGTCATTCAGAGGAGGGGCTTGAAAAGAGTCTTTTTACACTAAAAGTCAGAAATGATATAAAAAAAACCCCTAGATATTAAAGATTTTTTCATCAATTTTGATTTTCATTCGTGTTGAAGAGCATACTGGTTTAGTTACAGCACCAAGTTTTTGTGCAGTGTATGGATAAAAAACTACATAATGACTGAGGCATGAATAGGTACAAGTGAAAAGGTGCAAAGAAAAAAGCGTCATTTTTTTCTCTTCCTCTTTGTCACTTTTTACTCAAGTAGGTCTCCAAAGAAAGTTTCCTTATGGCAAAATAAATGGACAAATAGATCGAAGACATGACCATTTATAGACATGTTTTCTATTTTTGTGATTGGTGTTATTGCTTTTAGTGCCATATTTCAGAGTTAACTTGGTTCTGCATGTATAGTTTTGCAAATTTAGTCAGTTCATCAGTTATTTGCACTCATCAGAGTTGCAATATTAGTTGTAGTTTGTGTTGGTTTTCACTGGTCTACATTAATTGTACTGTTGTTTCACAGAGAACACTAAGGAAAACTCTAGACATACACCTGAAGTCAAACAGTCCCCACCTGAAAGTAAAGAGGACCAGGACAAGTCTATCTACTCATACCGCAGGGAACCCAGTTACTTTGAGATCCCCACCAAAGACTTTTCACAGTTGAAAACAGTCAGGACAGAAGACCAGGAGATTCCAACAAAAGACACTAATGCTACAGCCACTCCAACACCACCTGTGGTGCAGAGCCATGCCTCTTTCACCATAGAATTTGATGACTGCACCCCAGGAAAGATGAAGATCAAAGATCATGTCACAAAGTTTTCCTTCCGCCAGCGCAAGAATCCTTCCAAGGAAGCTACAGCCACACCAACTGAAGTCATGTCTGTAGAGAATAAAGTCACTGATTGGCTAGCACAGAATAACGTAAGCATGAGGAGCTCTAGGTCTGATAACCTGTGTAGCACTAAGGGCGACATGTCCACAGATGGTAAGGACCCCATCAGTAAATAACTTTTAGGAGCTGATAATGTCTGTTCTCTATGTTTTTTTGTTAATTTGAGGTGATTTGTTGATTTTAATCAGATCGTAATCCTGCTCTGCCCCTCCAGATAAACATCATCATGATGGCCAAAGTGACAGTGATTCTGAAGGTCCTGTCAACGATGACAAGGGCAGCCTAATATCACAGCCTCCGACAGGGTCTGAGACATTGTCTCAGCAGGGTTTACTCTCGGAGTTTGTGATGTCACAACCTTTTATTTCTCCTGAAAATGAGGAACCTACAGGAGCTAAACCTGACCACCAACAGGCTTTCATCATAGAGTTCTTTGACAACAATCCTCGCAAAAAGCAGGCACAGTCCCTAAATATGTCCCCTCCAGATTCTCTCAAGAGCAAGCCAGACAAGAGGAAGGTTACCTCTCAGGTTGAATCAGCTGGATCTAACACACACACACAACGATTGACCATTCCCCTGAATGACTCAGGTAATTTCCAAAGAGGTGGTTCTCTGAGAAGAGAGAAGACCGACATTCGGATGAGTGCCTCTAATTTTTCTAGCCGATCTGCCTCTTCCAAGCCCTTTGGGAGCCTGGGCCGTAACTCCAGACTGGCTCGAGATTTTACTGCTCTACTAAAGGCATCAAAGTCAAATTCTTCTGACACATCGCCTGCCCACTCCCATTCCCCAGACATTAATCTGACTTGCACCCCGTACCCCACCCATCAAGCAGTGCCCTCGAAACCCAGTCACATGTCCCATGCTCAGCAGGACACAGAAGCCAAGAGCCCCAAGGGTCCAAAACATGAGGAGGAGGACAGCCTGAGTGATGCAGGCACTTACACCATTGAGGCAGACGGACCAGATAAAGACTTAGAGGAGGCTCGTAGCAGGATTGATCAGGTACCAGTATATCAGTATCCATTTGAACTGGACTCAGTGGTTCTAAATGTAAAGGTAATTGCGGACAGAGCAGGTACAGGTCTCTTTGTTTAAAACAGCACTTGCACATATGTAAGCCACAAGATCAGCTTAGCTTGTTCTGAAAACAAGCAGTACTGGGTATGAGAATACCAAACCTTTTCCACGCAAACAGCTGTTCTAATGAGGAAAGCTATACACTGCGACGGAATTAATTTTCAAGTTACAGACTTAGGCTAGAGCCAGAATTAGGCTCTGTCTAAAATTACAGTCTGAAATAAATCTGTCACATACAGAAATCCAATTCTCCAAAGGATCTCCTGTGCATCATTTCTTTAGCCAATTCCCCCATGTAATGGTTAGCTTGTTTGTTGTTTAGTTCACCTTTATTTTTCTATAGTTAGTGCAGGATACTTCATAAGAACCTTTTGCAACAAGGCTGTACTAAAATGTACTCACCGAGGATGGGCATCCTGTGCCTTCCTTGTCATATCTTCTCATAGATGCTTTGTTCCTGACAGGTGTTTGGTGTTGGTGAGTGCTCTGAGCACAGCAGCCAACCATCAGGAGCAGCAGCTGCATATAAGCCTGTAGTCCTAGAGCAGAGGCAAGGGCAAGATAGCCTTGCAGATAGAGAGTTTAGGCCTTCAGTGCTGAGCCATAACCCAGCAAATCTTAGAGACCTATCCATGGGTCCAGCGCAGGTAAACACTCCACTGGGTTCAGCCATGCTTACTCCATATTCTCTGTAGTTGTCTTACCGTCTGTCAATCAATCAACCAATCAGTCAGTCAGCCAGTAAGTCTACCATTGGCTTAGGGGGGGCTTGAAATCTATACGCTTTTCTGTTGATTATACTGTCCTTTAACATAAATTCCTGTGATGATTTCTGACCTCCTATGGTTCTGATCTGGGAATGGTTACTTTCATGGTAGGTGACAAATTATGTATGGTTTGTGTGAAGATTTTTTGGGATTGAGGTATTCTTCTAGTGTGTGTGTGTGTGTGTCTGTGAAGCTTTTCCCCAACACACTTATTGGGTTTTTTTTCTTTTTCCTTTTGTTTGGCCTCTTTATTTTCACACTTGTGCATTCAGTCAAAATAATGATTCCTGACCAGCATTGTATTTGTGTGCATGCATGTAACTAACATTACATTAGATCACCTTGATTCTTTCTCAGCTGTCACAGTTTAATGCAGACAAAAAGATACTTAGAATAGTTGGAATTAATGTGGTAATTTAGAGATATAATGTATTTTTCATAATTAACTGTCTCTCACGTAAAATATGATATATAAGTAGGCAATTTAATGTTTCTGAATTAACCTTATTCTGTAATTACTACAATACCACCAAGATTGCAACACAAACATTTTTCTCAGAAGCTGCTGTGCTCATATATGTCATTTTAAGGTCAATAATAAGACATAAGAGTCTCCCCTCCTGTGGCTGCCACCTAAGTCAGGCAGTGAGAGGGATAACACTGGCATACCTACCTGATTGCCAGAGTTTGTCCATACTCGCTGGTACAGCACAAAAGTGTTAAGGACTCTTGAATTGATGATATTACATTGCATGTTTGGAGTTGGAGTTCTAATTTGGTGGACCTTTCATACTCTAGCATTCATATGTTTTGATTGTTGTCTAATTCCCCCTCTAGATGAGATCAGTTGACTTAGTGAATTCTGGAGGCCCCAAATGGGTTTCTCGTTGGGCAAGCTTGGCAGACAGCTACTCTAACTCAGGCCATGTGTCGGGACTCTGTAACATCCCAGCACAAAAGGAGCGTGTAGATGGAGGTAAGGGATCCTCCTGTGACTGTTTCTAGTTTTATTTGATTTAAAAAAAAAAAGAAATTTTTCAATTCATTCAACCTTTATTTCACTTGGCAAGACATTAAGAACAATTTCTTATTTACAATGACGGCCTGGCAAGTGCCAAAAGACACTTGTAGGGGGAAGGGGAAGGGGGAAAAAATAATGTAATAAAATTATGTTATTTCCTTTAATAGGAGGACAAATTATCCACCAGGCAATGCTTAACCAGAACTCTGACACCACAGAGTCTGAAATTGGTCAAAGTCACAGAGCGCGACGGGTTCTCCCACAGGTCCCATCGAAAGAAAAGACAGAGACTACACTCCCAAGCATTCTCACACAGCAATCTTACCTGACCTATGAAGCTGTGGAGAGGAGGGAAGTCCTGCGAACACAGGACGATATCAACAAACTGCGTGTACAAGAAGATCTGGACCCTGACAGTCTGAGTGACACTAGCAAGTCTGATGATGGTTCCATGGAGCAATGCAGGAAGTACTCTGCCAAACAGGAAACAGTGGTCAAACTTGGCAAGACCGGGAGAGACAAAGGTTCTCCTCAGAAGTTCTCAACAGCTACCTTAACAAGACCTGGCAAGCCTAATTCCTCTGCTCCAAATTTGGAGTTCCAAGATAAGGAGTCTAAGGAGGTCTCTGTGTCCCTTGTCAGACAAGAGAGTTTCACAAAAGACAGACCCAGTGATGATGTCTATGTCACCAGACTGCCTCAAATCACTAGTCATTTGTCTACGAGGGAGGGAGACCCTACACATTCCCTTCAGGGCATGTACAGTCAGGACACACAGTCGTACCTCAAAGACACAGAGGCTGCTCTTGCAGCACTGGAATCTAAACTGCAAGGAAGACGTCAGGGCCAGCAGCTTGCTGGCAGTTCCTACCTTCTAGAGGACTCTCTCTCTGGGGACTCAGATGTGGATACCTCAAGCACAGTCAGCCAACAGAGCAACAGGAATGCCCCCAGCACGACTGTCAAGAAGCCTGTTGTCCTCAGCAACAACAGCAGGCAGAAATCCCCTACCAGTCAGCACAACCAGGAGCCAAACCAATCACAGCAGTCAAGTCAAGAGCTCTTTTCAGACCATCGCAGCTTCAGTGCTGCAGCGAAGGACAGTAAGGTGGAGCCAAGCAGGAGCTACCAGTTGCAAAACAGCACAGGGAAACACAGAGTTCTCGACTTAAGCAACGACCACCAGGACTCCAACAAACGTTATTTGCCAGACACCGTCTCTTCAGACCAGGAGTTCAGCTCAAAGCCCTCTGCCAGTAGAAAAATCTCTGTACCCCTGAAAAAGGATGACTCCAGTAAATCCTTAAGAAGCATGGTAGCTAAGGCACTAGGTCGTTCCAACAGCCTCTCTGCTCCAAGGCCCACACGAACCTCAATGCTCCGACGTGCTCGTCTGGGCGAGGCATCAGACAACGAGAGTGCAGAGACAGACCGCACATCCCAGAACTCTGATCCTAATATCCCTGCCACCAAGGGGGCACAAGAGAGCAAGAAACTCTCCCGTCTAGACTTATTGGCTCTACCAAGGAGGAGGACGGGTTCTTTCACCACAACCAGTGACACAGAGTCGTCTACTCGACGGACAGGTTTCTCCAACCGTAGCTCTGAATCCAGTAGCTCTGTGCGGAAAGCCTCTGTGCCTCCTGAGGCCAAGACAGGCACTCGTAGGGGCACAGGACCAACAGGAAAACAGCCCATCATCCGTGGACGCTCCAGCAGTGCAAAATATGCCAGCAGCACAGCCAGTGAGTAGTTTCTCTATATGCTCAATACATCAAGTGAAGGAGCAAATAAGCTCCAATTAAGCTATAGTATTAGCAAGCTTTAATCATGCACAAACTCACTGGATTCAGGAAATAAACCTTTTTATGAGCTACACAATCATATAGTTGAGTTTGTTTGATCAGGGGTAAGAAAAAAAGTCATGTAGGAATTGGGCTTTCCTGGATGAGCATTGATTGTAATTATATCCAAATAAGAACTGTTCAGATTTGAAGGACTGAATGAAATGAAAACATCTTTTGACACATTACCGTACATGAAATTTGTACCTGGATTTTGTTTTGATATTTATCACAATCTCATCATTTGTAGTCATTTCCTACAAACAACTAAAATAATTAAGCTGATCTTTTAATGGACAAGTTCCTTTTCCTCGTAATTGACTGAACTTTTGAACCAGATTGGTAACATTTCAGTCTTACCTGGGCTTTTGCAATCATATTGTCTGTTTTATATGACATTGACCGGTGGTTCATCTGTCATTTATTACTTTGTACCACCTGGCCAATAATGGCCTTAAACTATCAAACATGTGTATGGGCTGTTATATCTTTAACTATACTAACACACAGGGTTTTCATTGACATTTCCTCGCAACTTTTATGAAAAATGATTTGGAGTGCTCAGTTCAGTATGTAAATGGCAGTTAAGAAAAGAACAACGGGATGAGATTCAAGATACTGTAACACCACAAATATACAGTATTTATACGCTGAATGAGCACTTTTACTTCATTTCAAAGCCTTTTTTAATTAATTTTGATTTTTTGTTTTTTGTTTGAGTGGGATCTGATTTAGCACTGTCCTCTCATGTTTCCTCTGTCTCTTCCCTCCCTCTTTTCATTCCTTAACCTCCTGTTCCAAAACTCACTGCTCCCAAACACCCTTTGAACCCATTCCTTGAGCAAAGGCTCTCGGAGGCGTCAGAAGGGCTTAGACTACACATCCACCTCAGAGGAGGAGTATGAATCCAACCACAACATTTCCAAACACAAACGCTCCCATAATTCAGCAGCCTTGCAGGTGCTCCGAGCCCAGGCGCCCAGCCTAACCCAACCCAAACCCAGAGCTGTTCATTCAGAGGAGGAATGCCACAGCGGTGATGCTTTTCAAAACTGGACCTCCCACAGCGCAGAGATTGCCAGGTAGGGCCAGAGAGAGGTTAATCACATGATTGTTTTTGAACTGTGTGGAAATTGCAGTTACTTAGAATTACCCTGTCAAATAACCCATAAGTTGTGCTATACTGATCAGACTAACAAAGGTCCATCAGTTTGACCCTGAACAGTCTACAGTACTGGTATCAATAGACAGGATGCACTGTTCCATTACTAATGTGTGCTGCTGGTGGTCTACCCATCTACTCATCTGTGGACTAAAGCTTCTAGCCAGCTTTCTGACGCATTCATTTTGCGCTGGGAGATTACCCAAAATGTCAAGACATTTAATGTAGACCAATTAGTTACCAAATGTGCACGTAAAAGGTAAAAGATCTTTATGTGCAAACATGTAACTAAAAAGCGAATTAATTTCCACTGTGATGCGGACCTTAATTGATTTGCATTGTAAAATTTAATAAGTGGTTTTGAATTCAGGGAATTGGGGAAATTCAGTCCTACTCTCAAACCTGGGCTAAAAATAAAAGCTGTTTGATATTTAGTTAGCTTTTACACTCCTAATTTGTCATGCATCGAAGTTTTGCAGGAGATAGTCAACTGAATATCAATATGTTTATGTTGCAGAGGAGTAGTTTTACAACTACTCCATCAGTTTTATAGAACTGATTATGCTTAATGATGTGGATATGTTATATGGACATATATCTTGTGAAACAAACATGTTAGTAGCATGCTAACAGGTGCTATAAACTCTTCAAGGTAGTGGCCCATCACAGAACTGATGGCTAAATGCATGTAATAACATTGATAAAGACAAGGATGAAAAACTTACAAGTGCCTTATTATGGGTGTATGCAGTATACTCAAATTAAGAGAATCTTAGAAAACACTTCGTGTTGCGCTAAAATGCCTTTAAGGGACAATTGCAGAATGTTATATATTGTCAGTGTCATCTCCACCAGGGAATAGGTGTAGAGGGTAGATAGGCCCTAACATCACACTGCCTCCTACTGATTACATGATGTTGAAGTTCTTATTTTAAAGTTTTTGAAATCTATACCGGAAGACGTTTTAAGCATTATTATGGGCTACAATTGACATGTAGGATATCCCTGACTTTGATATATATAGAAATTGAGTGACTTTTTCTTTGAGACATTTTACAACTGGGGAAACGAATGAGTTAATATTTCAAATGTACATGATACTTCTTCCTGTTAAGGTCCTAGAGGGTCACATCATAAATGCTAGGATGCAGGAGGTAGTAATTTGGAATTTGTCACAGGACTAAAAAGACTCGGTCATCCAAGCCAAGTTCAAAATTCTGTGAAGAAGTGATATTGGTACATTTATGACTACGCTTCAGTCTTAACTGACTTGGTTTTGCTTGACCTGATTTTTTAATATAGGTTTATAATTTGAATCTTTTGGTGAAATCTTGTTTGTATTGTTAGGTTGAGTCAGGACCTGGCCAAAGACCTAGCTATTCTTGCTCGAGAGATCCATGATGTTGCAGGAGACGCTGAGCCCCAAACCTCCACCACCAAGGACTCAAAGACTTCTGCCCGCTCCATATCTGCTCATGAAGAGGTATAGTATTTTCAACACCCTCTTGCTGTTATCTGTCCGATTATCTTGATAGACATTTTTCCACAGAGAGGATCTCACATCTTGGAGTCTGTAGACAAGGAGTTGGAGAATATGGCTCACTGACTAATGCATAACGTGTACGTTATTAATGTATAATGTGTATCAGGCTAGGATGTCAAAGTTAAGACATTAACTTGTGTGACTAAAATAAAATGCTTTGTGGATTAATATTTTATCACCCTCAAAGAGCTGTATAGATAAACATTAAGTGGCTCTGTGTGATATTATATAGATATAGATACATTGTTAGATAGATATATTGTTGATTTTCTCAACAAATGCCAGTACAGCATTCTTTGCTCAGTGTTCGTTGCATGCTCTGAATTTTGGGCCAAGTTTAATCTTCTCTTCAGCTTTCAGAGTATCCTAACTAAACACTCTGATTATTTTGAAGGCCAACAATTGAATTTTTATTAGAAGATGTCGAGGCTAAGTTTGAAAGCAGTCGTCTTTAGAATTTGAAAACGCAAAGTTGGCAACATAGCCCAAAAAAAAAGGTGGGGGATGGGGGACAGAAATTTCGTAAAAATGATCGAAAATAAAATAAAAATGTCATCAGAATTTTTCAAATGCTTTGTACTTCTCTTTTTCAAGTTACCCTAAAAAAATAATGCATTATATCTAATTTACAGTTAAAGTAGAATGTGATACATTTAGCAACTACTAGAAACCTACTTTCTTAAAGAACTGGGCAAGGCACGTCTTATTTACCGCAATTAATACAGTTAGCCTGTATGCCACTAATAGCTGTTGCTGTATAAACTGGAATTGGGCCACAGTGACATACTCTTCTCATTTAAAAAAGCAAAAAAACAAAGTTATTTACCGGCACAAGTCCTACAAAAATGTTGTTAGTATGAACTGGAATTGGGCCATAGTAACGCATTCTTCTTGTTTAAAACAAAAACAAAAAAAAACAGAATTATTTCAGAATCAGATTCATTGGCCAAGTATGTTAACACACACAAGGAATTGGTTCCGGCCATTGGTATCTCACTAGTACTACAGGCAATATACAGACAATGTACACATCTACATTTACTGACAGTCCCACACTGGATGTCCTTCAAAAAGGTTGTTAGTACGCTAAGATTCATGGGCATGTCTGGAATGCTCGGATATACAAGACATTGTGATTTTGCTCTCTAAATTTTCCCCTCAGAATTTAGTTTGTTTGGATTTTTTTGATGAAAACGTTCCTTACCCTTGCCACAGATGTTAAAAAAACAGCTCTCTCTAGAGCAAAGAGTTAGGCTTAGTATCCAAGTTCTTAACATGACTTATGTTTGATGGCTTTGTGATGCCTTTCCTGCTCAGAATTTTCTGTCAACATGTTCCTGTTGGTTTACAGTTGCAGCATAATGTTCCTGTGGCCAGTCCAATGTACCAGAAAGTTAGAAAGTTAGTAAGTTCATCAGGGGAGCCTGCCTGCACGATAAATGATGAAAAATCAAGCTTAAAACAGCAGAGCCGGAACAAAGAGGAGGTATTGTGCTATTGCTTAGCAGAGATTTTTTTTTGTCTTTTTTTAAATTTATATTAATATGTTAATGTATTTTGTCTCAATCTTTTTTGCTCTAGGTCATTTTTGACAATGTGGTGTTGAATCCAGTTTTTCAGCTTTCTCAGGCCATCCGAGAGAACACAGAACAGCTGATGGAGAAAATCAAGTAATATATCCCTGACAAAGCACTTAACCTGTGGAAATTCTAATAGTTACTTCACATCAGAGTGAATGAATGAAAGGAGTGAATGAATCATGTCCCATATGCATTTAAACACGTCCTTAGCTCTGCTGACATTTTAGTATTTGGCAAAATAGCTCTTGGCATCTTGGCATTGAGTAGGGTTGGGTATCGTTTCAGTTTTATCGATTCCAACTCTGATTCCGATTCTGCTTATTGAATCCGGTTCTTATCGAATCTTGGTTCTGATTCCAGTATTTTTGGAGAGAAAAAAGGAACAAATATTTCAAGAACAACAGTTAGCCTACCTTTATTCCGGGCACATTTAGGCTATAATCGGTAAACTGTCAACTGTGACAGGAGGGTTTCTTTTTCCCTTCATGACTAAAGTGAAAGGAGTTTCTATGCTAGAGGGGGGTCTCCGGGGATGAGCCAGAGATGGAGGGGAGCCCTCTGAACTGGTATCGAAGAATAATATATATTAGAATAATTTGTAGACATAATTCGTTTACCTGCAATGTAAAAGGCGAATGCCAGCTCATCTGAGTTTTGTACCTGAGTGTGAAACATTGCTGCTGTTAACGTTAGCTGTAAATGGGGTGTTATTGTGCCTGGGAGACTGCAACACACGGTGCATTCCTTCAGATTCACGCCGTGTTGAAGTAAATGCTTCGTCATATTGGAGGTGCTTCCTCCTTTGCATGAAATATCCTCACTGCAGGTTTTGCATTAACTATAAAGGAGTATTAGGGCCACACCGTGGAGGGAAAAAGTCAGAGATTTCAAGAATGAGGTTGTAATATTACAACAATAAAATCGTAATATTATGAGGATAAAGTCGTAATTTTTCGAGAAAAAGTCATAATATTACGAGAATAAAGTAGTAATTTTAGGCTACATGTTACTTTAGAGGGGAAATATCACAAGCGCAGCCTGTTGCCTGCATTAAAATGAGGAACATCTCATTTTAGAGCATCTTGTTAAAATAAACTTTAGTACAGGTTTCACAAATAACAAAATACTGAATCTTTTGACACATCAGCACCACATTATCATCAGGACTTCGAAAAGATGAGACAAACGGCAGTTTCCAGACGCAGGCTCAGGCTGCCATTGGCTGTCCTCTTGCCCGTTTTGTTGGTTGCTGGTATTTTCCTAAGAATTATGTTTTTCTTTGTCGAAATTTTACGATTTTATTATGATTTTTTCTTGTAAAATTTCAACTTCATTCTCATAATATTATGACTGTTTTTTATTTTTCTCTCAATTGCGACTTTATTCTCCAAATTTTTTTTTCCTCAATGTGGCCCTAATACTCTGTCGTAGCATTGTCCTGTGTTGTTATCTTTTTTTAGTAAAGCTAAGCCAAACGTTCAAGCGTTTTTCTGCAGTCCAAACTTTTGAGCGTTTTCGGGTCCAGGAAGTAAACAGAAGGGTCTCTTCTCACAAGCGTACTGTGTAACAAATGACGTGACTTTAGGTCAGTGTAGCAGGTCCAGGTAGATAACCGAAACTTTTGTGGACAGTAATATACTCACTGCAGTTCACTCGGGAGCGCGAATGAAATATGCAAGAGTTAGGAACCGAAATGCAGAACCGAAACGCATGTGTCTTATCGAATCTACAGCTCTTTTGAATTTGAAACTGGTTCCAACTTGGAACTGGTTCTTGATACCCAACCCTTGCTGTGAGAACTTCTCATTTTGTATATTTCTCATTTTTATGTTATTTTAGTAGTGGTTCAATGGAGTCAGATTCTGTTTTTTTTTTTTTTCTGAAAACATTTTTTGGCAGAGACATTTTAAGAGTATCAGCCATTTGTTCTCATTGAAGAATTTTTTGCTTTTGGGGATATTAATAGATGACACATGTTACCTACAAGTCAGGTCATTTCTATACCCAAGTTAAACACAGATCATCAGCAAGCCGCACTGCTCTATGATCAACTACTGTCTGTTCACAAAAGTGGGATGTACTTTTCTTTAATGTTATTTAAGAAAGCTTAGAGGTTCTAATAATTCAGACACCTGTCTTTAATGTTATTTAAGAATGTTTAGGGGTTGGGCATAACGTATTGTGTGTGTGTGTGTTTGTGTGTGTAGGGTGCTGTTCCATAATAAAACAGAAGTTTGGAAGGAGATTGAGGCTAAACTCAATACCTCTGAGTATGATCCTGCACTGAACACCTCAAACAAGGTTGGTGTATCTCTTCCTAATGATGTATAGCTACAAGCATTGTGTCCACCTCTAACATTTTACTCTTTCTTTTAGAAAATTACGTCTATTTTGGGAGACCTTAGGACAATTCAGAAGCAGCTTGAAGGTAAGTGGAACTTTACTGGTAGTAATTTGCCTTTAAATATTGCCGTTGTCTTTTTGGTCATTTTATGCTCTCAGAAAAATACGTAAGCATAATTGGATAAAACATGATTTGATAAAATTTTACTTTTAATTCTACCTCAGGACTAAATCACCCAAGACTTACACTCCTTAGGTTACTGTTCAATTGAAATTGTAATGATTACATTTCGATTTTTTATTTATATCTACAGAAAAATGAAATAACATGAGTGATTCAAAATAATTTTGAAATGTATTTAAAGGTCTGTTGAAGTGATATTGAGACAGACTACTGGGGAAAAATAAGTGACACGTGTACTGATACACATAAAAAACATAAGCAAGAAGATCTATAGTCTGTAAGAAGGAATAATAAGGAACGAAGTGAGAGGTAGAATGGGGTAGAGCAATGATGGACTATAAATAAGTTTAAAAAATATGGGCAGGGGAGTGCATGAAGAGCACATGCCCCCTCCCTCAACATCCACGGCTGGAGCAAGACATCTAACCCCCAACTGCTCCCCGGGTTCTGCAGCTGAAGCAGGTGCCCACTGCTCCGGGTGTGTGTGCGCATGCTGCTTCTAGTGTGTGTGTGCTCATTGCTCACTGCTCCTAGTGTGCGTGTGGTCCAAAACATCCAAGCTGTCCATATTTGTCAGCTGGATAGCTGCATTAAAAGAGACAGAACAAAGGAACATTCAAACAAATACCACCCATATTACCTCCCCCTTGAGGCTCTTGCTTCACTGGTTACAGTAAATTCAAAAATTGTGTCAGGGAAACAAGGTTGAGTTTGTTGTTCATGTCACAGGTGAACAATGTCAGTGTCACATGGGCTACATTCATAGACATGCTCCACCTAACAGAATATATCTCTGTCTCTCAGTCATCAACATTATCATTGACCCCAGTGGAAACCAAGACCTGGGCAAGAATTTTGCTGCTGGAAGCCCCTCTCCACTAGGCATGACGACCTCCAGAACTTCTAGGGACTAGAAAGCTGCTTTTACGCTGCAGGAACATAGGACTTCCATCAATGTGCAGCCGGGTTATGGCAATATTCAGAATGCTACAGGCTCCGCTGTGGAGACTTTTCTCCCGACTCTGTTTCTCCAGGACATGGGGAGGATTTTGCTATGCCAAATTATTTTTGGTGTCGTATTGCACTAATGCCACTGTAATAATGCATGAACAATACCAGAAAGCCTTCATTTTCAAATGACCAAATGGACCAACCAGTGCTTTAAAATGGGATAACTACAATACTTGTGGACACATTTCATGACAGTTTATATGCTATAGAGATGATAATAAACTCTGTAGTTGAAAACATCTGTTGAATGTACTCATACTGCCCACATTTCATAGAACTGAGAGTATGTGAAGAGCATTCGTCTACTTTTAAAAAGAAAGAAATAGCAAAGTTGAGAGTTGTAAGTCAGTATCACAAAACCATTAGTGGTCTCAGCTGAAAATAGGAACATTAGGACATTACAAGCTTTAATACTAGAAACATTCCAAAGCCACTTGGACTTTTGCAGAGCCTTTAATCAGTTAAATATAAACTATCGGTGTTTGCGAACAGTCTGGGATATTTTAAATCAGCTTTTTTTGTGATTGCACTTTTCCAAGAATTTTGCAAGGTCTATTGGAATGACAGATGTCCCCCCCAAATGTCATCTCACATGTCAAAATATTATTCATAGATGAAATAAGTCAAATGGTACTCTTAATTAAAATAATGAGAACTGTCTCCCCATGCTAAAAATCCCCTTGATTTGATACTTGTCTTTCTGAGGTGAATTTGATATTTTGTTTTGGTTCATGTATTCTGCCAATTTTCTCGAGCTGAAATAATGCAACTCCGGACAAATGATCTTAGCGTCTGTGAGGTGTCTGAAAGTGTGAAGTTGATGGGGTTTTTTTTTCTTTGTAGACCACCCCCCACCGGCCCAACCCACAGGCTGCTGTTGCTGTGGTGATAATTGTAATGTTTCTACTCAGTGAGCTATCCCCTCTAGAGCTGCTGTTTTTTTTTTATTAAGCATATGGTCAGAAAACAATTTATAAAGCACTGGTGTAAAAATAAAGGCCTTTTGGTGTACACAGATGGGGCAGAATTAAAGAACAGTTCCTGTGTGCAGATGTGCAACTACTCTCACTTCCTTAGTCCATGAAGATGATAGTACAGTTCATGCACAAATAGTATTAGTTCAGTGCTGAAACTAAGATGTAAAGAGATATTTTCTGAATAATACTACTGTTTCAGAAATATACAGTAGTAGATGATGATTTACAGTTCACCAAAAGTGCATTTGTGAAGAGTGTGAGTTTATTTTGCTAATAAATAAGTTTGAAAACAGATAAGTGCAATGTATGATTTAGAATGCCAATTTGGAGGAATTCTGTTTTAACAATTTAAGTAAAACTATGGTTGTCTGAATTGTGAAGGCTGCTTACATCTTAGAGTACTTCTCCTCCTTGGGTACAATATTAGCAAAACCAAAATGGCTTTGTTGCATATTTTATAGTCAGTGTAATTCTAATCTTTCACAAACTGTTCACTATCGATAACTTCACTGCAGTTTTCTCTGTGTCATTTCTATGGAGAGCTAATACAAACCTCATTCAGCCAAGTGGGAACATATGTCTCCAATCAGATTGCCACTTTCATCTTGTATTTATCCAAGAGCTTGATAAGCTATCCTGAAAAAAATGCACTGTAAAATTGTTAATTGTCTCAGAGTTTTCTTCAAAGGATAATTTTGTATGAAAGTAATTTTGTGCATGAAGTTATGAATAGCACCTTTTCAAATTAAATGAATCAATATTTACTTGAATTTGTTGGGCAATTTTTTAATTGTGTCATGTATGAGTCTTCCATTTAAATATCCTTTTATCAAGAATTCTGAATTAGACAAAACAAAACAAAAGATTATATTTGAAGTGTAGTGGTGGATTATTAGTGCACCTTTGAAATAGAGAAATGAAAAGAGGAACTGTCAAGACGATCATAAATGTTTTTCCTTTCACTATGAGTGAGTGCAGAGCTCAGGAAGAGGAACATTAAAGTCTTAAGCACAGCCTAGAGTAACAAACGTCGGTCTGACAATGTCTGAGTAAGTTCAATTTCTTTTTTATTCTTTGCTAGTTATTAAGATAGGTAAATCATACTGAAGTGTGAAAACATGTATCCTTTTCTTGCACTTGGAGCACTTTGATGGTAGAATTTAGTGTTATTTTAACAGACTAACACTTACATCTTAAGTCTATAACTTAACATTACATTCATTGAACTTAATTTTTTCAGCTCACCAAGGACTATATTTAAAGCAGACCATGGGCTGTTTTCTCCCTACAAAAGTTTAAATGATAACTATCTGTCCAACCGGCGGGTAAGAACATATTTTAAATATCACTCTTGCAAGAATGTTTATTTACGTTTCAGAAAGTTAAGTAATTGGTGCTGTACTGCATACGTGGGGATACGTTGTGATTTGTTTTGCGACTTTCAGGGCCCATGCCGGATTATTCCTTGGACTCTGACTGTGGGATTTTTGGCGTTGATAACTGTCCTGCTGTCTTTGTCTATACTGGAGAAATCAAAACAGGAAATAAGTCATGAAACTACAGGCCCCAGCCACAATGAAACTCAACAGGATATAGAAAACAGACCACATACGTCTACAGATCAGCAGAGCAGGTGTGAAGTGGGATGGGGCTTATTACATTAAGTAAATTGAGTGAGAAGACATAACTTCGATAAACATCCTGAAACGAGTCTTTTGTTCAGTTAACATACTAATTTTCTTTCAAACTGTCATGACTTTTTGTAAAACCGGGGTAGCTGTAACCACTGACACATTACTCTGCAATGTTTTGTTTTTCCACTTTTAATATTCAAATAATTTTACCCGTCTGTATTGAAGTTGAAATGGACTTTAGCTGAGTGCAGTTATCACAATGTCCCATCATGACTGAGATATATGACAGAAAATGAGCAATTCTATTGTGTGCATAGGATTATAGTTGTTGAGAGTATTCCTCTCGACATGAAATATGAGGTGAATGCTACCTTTGGAACACCGCTGTACAAAGCATGGAGCGACCTTCTCTCCATGGCAGAAGAGCAAGTTGACATTGCCTCCTTCTATTGGTCTCTCACAGGTGAAGACATCAACGTTAACTCATCTACTGACCAGCCTGTAAGCACTTATTCTCCTAAAACACAGCTATTCTCAATTATCAATTTCAGTATTGGACAGGTTACGACCCAAACAGACTAAAATTCTGTTAGCGTTTACAGTCAGTTAGCTATATGTTGACGTATTTCCACCTGAAAGTGATTTCTAGAATACTTTGGACGTGTCAGTGTGAACGAAATGATTAGCAATAATTCTGAGTTGTGCTCAAAGGTATGATGTGTTTATGTTAAAGTGGACAGCACTCCAAATATATCGTTGTTTTTTTCCCTCTTTATAACCCTTCCACTAACCTATTGGCGTTCATGTGATGATGTAATGTCTAACTGACCTCCTCATTGTAACTAAGTTCTAAACTCTTTAAATATGTTTTCTTTAAGCTGGAATGCTTTAAAGTAATGAAACTCCATAAGAATTTTCAATAACTTCTTACAGTACAATTCATGACAATAAATGTACATAATGTTTTATGTGTGACAGGGCAGAAACATACTAGAGCAAATAAAATATATGCCATCCAGAAACGTGTCAGTACGTGTTGTGACCAGCATTCCCACTCTTGCCAGCAACTCGACAGACCTGAAAGTTTTAAGACAAAATGGTCCGTGTCAGCTTTTAAATTACACATTTCACATACATCACATTTTAAATAACATCTACATAAAAGCAGAAGAGATGCTCATGTATTATGTTTGTGTTCAGGAGTACAGGTAAGAAGAGTGAACTTTGGCCATCTGACCGGTGGAATTCTGCATACCAAGTTCTGGATCGTTGATCGGAAGCATCTCTACATTGGAAGTGCAAACATGGACTGGAGATCTTTAACTCAGGTTAAGATGAACATAACTTTAAACTCACTAAAAATGTCATGACGATTCATTTTTTATAAACTTGGCCATTCTATGCTGGTGCCAACATAATGTTTTTTCCAAATGCAGGTCAAAGAGGTTGGAGCTGTGATCTATAACTGCTCCCATCTTGCCAGTGACCTCCATAAGATCTTCTTGTCTTATTGGGTGATGGGTCATCGCAATGCCTCTCTCCCAAATCCATGGCCTTCATCCTTTGACACCTTGATTAATCAGGAAAAGCCCTTGCTAGTGAACCTAAGTGGTGTGCCTAGTCAAGTGTACATTTCGGTGAGGAGAGTTTTCCCTGTTTCTCCTCTTTACCCTGATTTCAGGAAACGGGCTTTGTCCAAATTTCCATGCCACAACTTGCACATGCCTCTATGAAGAATAGTAGATGCATGGGTAATAATTAATGAGATGAACAAGCTGGGCTGAAGCGTTTCCTGGACTCATTCTTTCATACTGATTTGTTCTCAGTATACTTGCTCTGTCGTGCATTCTGTGATTTTCTCTACTGCTGCAGGGTTCTCCTCCTGTTTTCTGTCCACACTCTCGCACCAAGGACCTGGACGCTATATTGTCAGCCATTGCAGAGGCAGAGCGCTTCATTCATATAGCACTTATGGAATACTTACCCTTATCTCAGTTCTCACGTCCTAAGAGGTGAGCCTGCTATTTTTTTGTCGGATAAATACAAAATTACAACATGTTAGGATTTCAATGATCCCAAGAGAAAGTTAATGCTCTGTAGCTTGCTGCCTATAAAAGTGCTCTAACTGCACAATTCTTAACAGTGAACCCATTTACTCCCCAGGTACTGGCCAGTTATTGATGATGCAATAAGGGGGTCTGTTTTTGAGAGGAATGTGTCTGTGCGTCTGCTGGTCAGTTGTGGGCGTAATTCTGACCCTACCATGCTGCCTTTCCTTCAGTCTTTGGCTGCCCTGCAGTATCCAGATTCAAACGTTCATCTGGAAGTGGTGAGCAGCAGACTCCATTTGGCCAATACAGCATCTACGACATTATCAGTTGTCCTTATATTCCCCTCACTCAGACTGAGAAGTGCTCAGGAGTGATTATTTATCATTACATAAATAGTACATTATTGCTGTTTTCTTTCCTTTTTCAGAAAATATATATTGTGCCCGTTGGCAACCACTCAGACATTCCTTATGCCAGAGTGAACCACAATAAATATATGGTGACTGATAAGGTTGCCTATGTAGGTGAGTGATAAATTTAAGCAAAACTTAACCGTTTGTGCATAGCGTTTCTGTCAGACAAAATTCAGTGCATTTATGATATGCCTTTTTAGTAAGTGGTTTGGGAAACGGCAAGTATGACATCTGTGTGCCGCAAATTTGTTGCTGCTCTAGTCAGCAACTCAGTCCATGATAAATGTCTTTTCTACAGGTAATCAGAACAATCTTCACTCAACAGTATGACATAAACTTGCTTCAACTCTTGGACAACAATCTTTGCATCAATAGTAGTTAACAGCTTAACATCTATAATTCATGCTTTGTTCCTTAGGTACCTCAAACTGGTCTGCTGACTACTTCAGCAGCACAGCAGGAGTGGGACTGGTGGTATCTCACGACACCATAAACTCAACATATCCCAGAGACACATTTCAGGAACAGCTGAAAAAAGTGTTTGAAAGGGATTGGGAATCAGAGTATTCAGTTCCACTGGCCAGCTCTGGTGAAAACCCTGACTGTGCATTCTGGAAGATACAGAGAGGAAACTAGCAGTAGCAGAAGGGTTGGATATTTTAAGGGAACGAATTCCAAATCTAAGCAGTGCTATGTAAAAGTCTTTATGTTGTTGTGCTTTTTTTCACCTTCTGCTTCCTAAAAAGCTAAGATTGAGAATTTTTTAAGGGGTGGTTTATCACACTGGTCTACCACTGGTCTACTGTACAATTTCAGTCTAAATTAATAATCACGGAAATTTTCAATCAGTATTTAAGAGTTAAAACTGAAGAAGTTTTCATTCCACAAGTCTTCAGTGGAATCTTGATTCCGCTCTTCACACACCTTAAGTCAGTATTTTAGCCATAACAGACTTCAGATGTGCTGGATGATTAGATACTGTAAGTGTCCACTGGTTTTGCCTGAAATCAGACCCAGGCTTTAACTTGAGGACATTCATGTGCTTCTTGTTGGGTCACTGTTGCTTTTGTTTTGTGCTCAGGATCATTAGCGTGCTAAAGGGTTCATTTTCTCTGTCATGGATCTGCACTTAATACGCTCAGCCTCAGTTTAAGTACACTCTGTGTCCCTCCTTTACAGTCATTTTATGCGGAAATATTTAAGAATGTAGAACAGTCATCCTCCATTTCCCCCAGTTTTATCCAAACTTCAGTTGGTCTCACAAAGTAATACTAGGCCTCACAGAGACTTCTGTATGGAGTTTCTTTTAACCCCACAGTTTCTGACTTTGAAGGAAGATACTGATTGTGTCAAGGCGATTACAGATAACAGTGACAGACCTAACAATGACCCAGTGCCTGCTTAAAGACATTTTCTTTTAGCCTCCTTCTTGCTTCTTGTTCCGTATATGTTGAACCTCAGACAAAACATTACATCAGGTGAACTGCCACTGAACACACTGGGAAAGGGTGTGGAATTTTTTTTTCAAGTTTTAATGAATCATGAAGTAGAGAGTATTGTATGGATTAGCAAATGTATATACTCTTTGAATGAAATAAATGTTGGATGCTTTAAAGATTTATCTGTTTGCCTTTATGAATTATATGTATCTATACATGTACCTGCCTTCCTATATCATCTATTAAGTATAATACTGCTACTGCTATTCGTAACAGGCAATATTGTGAGATGCACTGTAAGATCTTGTAATACTCCAGAGCAGTTTTCATAAACTTCTCTCTCATAAGTCTATCTCTTGCCTCTGTTAATGTTTTTAAGCCAACTTATTGGACAGCTGTTCTGACATGCCTCAATAACACATTCACATCAGGATATTTTTATGCATGAAAGCACTGTGCACATGAATGATGGCCCTACTGCAACCCAACATCTAGAATATAAGTCAGCCTTTCTTGTATTTGACACCTTTTGAGGAGGAAATATTTTCTGAGACTGAAGCACTTGTAAAGTTTTCACATTTTCATGCAGTTGTGTTAACATTATGTCGATGCACAGGAATTCCTAAAAAAGATAAATTAAGGTGACACAAAACTCATGATTCAGCAGATAGATTGTGTTTTGGGGCCATGGTTTGGTGCATTTTCAGTGCAGCAGGAAAAATAGGAAACCAAATGTGAAGTTGATTTTCATTTTATACTCATGAGCCTGCTGCTGCAACAATTAGTCACATTTTCACTCTCATTTGCTGTCCTTGTTGAGATCAATACTGGTGGCTGACTATGTGAGTTTTAGGCATGCAGAGATGAATTTTATATTTGAAAATGACCATTAAATTATAATGATAGTAATAATAATGATGATGATGATGATGATAAACATAATAATACAAAAACAGCGATAAAAAAATCAAACAAGTTAAGCGCTAGCTCTTTGAGTTCGATTTCATTATGCAGCTGTGTGGTCAAGAAGCTTTGTGCAGCATCAGTAGATCTGTATTAACTGTTACCAAGGCCTCCTTCCTTCAATTCCCAGTCAGGCCTCTAGAGGACATGTGCATACAAAGACTGAAGAGGAATTACTAAGGTAGAGAAAAAGAGAGTGATTCAAATGAAAACTAAAACTTAAATATTACAAATAATAATTGTAATATTTAAGAAGTTCCTACAGTTACCTTTTTTATGTATTTATATGTTAAAATATAATTCTGGCTGTACAAACCAGTCACAGTCATTGGTAGAATCTAATTCCTTTGTGGTGTTGTTGTATTGTGTGGGTAATGTGTCACCAGGCTATTGAGAGGCCTTAAGACAGTAAGCGAATTATGTTTCAGAGTAGTGAGTTATGTAACTTGATTCATTATAATGTAAATGTGGTTATATGGAACTATAAAATACATAGTTTTTTATATACTTTTGTTGTGTCTTGATAGTTTTGAGGAAAAAATGTTGACATTGACTAGAAAATGGAGTTTATTTTTTATGAGAGAGGACAAAAGAAAAGGAGTTATTACAATGCCCCCCCCCCCCCCCCCCCCCCAGACTGATAAGGAACAACAAGACAAAAAATAATTTACAGTCCACAAATTTACAGATGTTCAGAGTTGATCTCACGGGTGCTGTGCAGTTTTAAAACCCATGAGATCATCTCAAACATTTTAGGTTACTGTTGTAAGATTATAGTGACATCTGAACAGACATGGATTAATGCAAATGGCAGCCCTCACAGACAAAAGGGGACTTTAGCATTAACACCTAGATTCTGATTTGCATCAAGCAACGCTGTACACCTATTGTCTGTTCGCTTCATGGTATAAAAGGCCCATCACGGTAACAGCTCTCTGAGTTAAGCTTTGCAGGCAGACATGCTGCCGGACTCCACCACCACCAAATAAAGCTTATCTCCAAGCGCGCTTTTGGTCCGGTTCGTTTACTTGTAAAATCACAGGAAAATAAAACACTGTTTACAATTTAATCTAGCAACACTTTGAACACTGTTACATGAATAAATGTTATGAACACTTGTCACAGCAGACTATGTGGTCCGGGCTGAATAACTGAAACAGAACATTTTTATGTGAATTCAATTCAGTTCAATTTTTTTTTTGTATGGTGCTTTACAGAATGCTGGACCCAGTATCCCTGGTGAGCAAGCCCAAGGCAACAGTGGCAGGGAAAAGCTCCTTTAGACTGAGATAGGAGGAAACCTTTGGAGGAACTAAGACGGTAGGGGGAGCCCATCCTCCTCTGGCTGGCCTAGACTAAATGATTTAGCAAATGTATGAAAGTTAGTGCCCTTCAGTACTAAAGATGTTTAAATGTTGCTAATCCAAAATAAATAAAAAAAATCAAATCAGGATGGGTGGATTAATTAATAGATTGTCATATAAACAGCAATAGAAAAAAAAGATCTATGAAATCATTCCAGGATTGTATGCTGTTATCCGTGGACAGCATCCACTGAAGCGTTTATCATTTACAGGGGTGCAAGCTGTTACACAGTCAAAACTGGCAGACAGACATGAAGGGCAGCGTGCAAGTAGCAGGTATAATGGCTGGCTGAAGTGACTGTTGTCCTCTGCTAAGCATGCAAAAAGGGATGAAGTGGACCATGGCTGGAAAAGACCATGAAAAAGGCTAGTCTAGACATGATGGTAATATGAGAATCACATGAAAGAGCAATGTCAATAGTAACAGCCAAGTCTTTGACAGATGAAGCAGACCCAACAGAGAAACCAACAATAGTGAGTGTTCAATCAGTTACCTTACTTCAAGCATCCTTAGGACGGAGTATCCGTGCTTCTATCATTTCAGAATTTTACAGGAAGAAATTACAAGTTCAAATTACGAGAAAGTACCATTTCTGATGCCCTTTAGGTGGTCTTGTGTCCAGGACAGCTGAGAGACCTCATCTAGCTTGACTGATATACACGGCTGTGTTTCATAATAGCGGAAGTTTACAGTGTTTCTGAAACAATCAATTTTCTCTTTATGCTTTGTACCTAAGTTTTCCACAGAAATAACATAGCTTAAATTTAAGTCTAGCGTACAGTTACAATAATGTGTGGCCTAAGCACATTCTGACTGACCCAAAGAGAATGGAGACGGAAAAGCTATTAGCGGGGAATTACTTTCGAATCTCTATTAGCATCTAAGGCAGCAACATTGGAGCACTAGAACACTCGTAATATGTTGTTATCAACTGGTATTGCTGACGATGTCTAACAATAGCTAACCTGGCTAAAACGGTTTTCTAACTTGTTTGGGAATGCAGTCAAGTCAGGTGTGACGTCATTCCCAGGCCCGAGTTCCGACTTCCAAGGTAAATGGAACGCACCATCGCTTCACCCCCCACCCCCAATGATTCAGTCTGTGGTAGCAAGGGAGGAATTAGATTAATTCTGAAACCAGGAAATGGTTTTGGCAAGGTTTCTGTCAGGCACAAGTCAGAATCAGTGATGCACTCATTTACAGGTGCTGTCCTTTGAGCTAATGATGTAACATTTAGTAATCATAACTTTGCCCAGTAGAAGCATTAGGCTGGTCTTGTCTGTTGTTTGGGCTGCACTAGCATTAATTAAGTTGTCAAAAGACATACTGCATGACTGAGAGCTTTTTTCTGTAGAATGGGGAACAGACACAGTCTCAGTAAAGTTAAACCTAGGAAACGATTCTTTCCAGCTCACAGAGAGTCACTACAGTAAGTGTGTCCGTTGCCTGGATTTCTGGTTGGTTAAGACTACAGGCTGTTATGCATACTGTATTCTAATTCTTGTTTATAGAAGGGCCCAGTACAGAAAATAGACTAGTCCCTGAGCTACTGTTTCATTTTCAAGTGATTCCTTGGAAATATATGGCCGAATTCATTTCACGATCTTAAAAGAATTTTACAAAGACATACAGTATTATGCTAATATTGCAGAGCTGTTTTCATAAACCTTTTCTTCCTGATCTCTTGACTGTTAATGTTTGTAAGCTACTTCATTGGATGTGCTGGACAATGCATTTGTGCGTCAGAATGTTTTGTGCACAAAAGCGCTTTGCGCATCAGTGATACATATGAATGTGACCCAATAGCCACGCTTTAACTCTACTACCCTCTTTCACTTAAGTACTTAAGTCAAAACACAAGACGGAGGAATTAATGTTAAGCATGTCTTTATTCACAAATCAGGCATGCAGACCGCCCACCATTGTTCTATAATTTGTTATTCAAGTTATTGCTTTGATGTAAGACATTACAATAAATGTGGCTTTTTGAAGATAACTGGAAGCCGCAGTGTGTTGAAAAAATTGTGGGTTGAAATTCAAAAATCGAATCAGCTCGATAACAATAATGAATTAAAGTTCAAAGTAGCATGACGCACAAACTTACTAGCTTTAATATAAAGCACAGTCCTGTGTTTGCTGCCGTAACTCCTTTCTTAGTGAAGGGTAGTAACTTCTAACCTTAGTAACTCCTACCTTATGTGAAAGTTGTAGGTAGCTAGGTAGTTTTGAGGGGCGTGGCGCAATTTGCGGAAGCTGAGCTTATTTGGTGAGACAGGTAGATCTTTATTTCCTGTAAAAGCTGCTATCGGGACACACCTGAGAGGGAAAGATCGTCAGTCCTTCGTTCTCAATTCCGCGGAAACGCTTTTATCTAAGAAGTACATCTTGTACGTTTCATCAGAATTTAAAAACACTTTGATACTCCGTCAAATGAGGAGAAAAGTGGTCGCTTGGCACTTCTACGTCTGTTCATTTATTTGGTAAGATTTCTGCTGTGTTGTACTGCCGGTCGAATCGCTTGTAAATAATGAGAGTTTTCGATTGTTTTTTTCCCACGACATTTAAAAAAAATCTATTTCTTATGATTAGGCCATTCAGCAACATACACTGAGAGTACTCAGTGTTCTCGTGAATTGTGCATTTCGTAGATCTGTGCACGCGATGTTGTTAAACTTAACTCTTCTTGCTTTTCAGATTTGTTTTCAGTGGCACATAATTGAGTACACCCTCTGGATCTCGTGAGGAGTGTATAATGAAACTCTTCCAAACTGGATTACTATTTTGCTCACGTGCGTTGCTTGCAGTTGTTTTTCTGGGGAGTACTCAGGCCCAGGTGACCGAGGAGCAATGCCTACAGAAATTCAGCACGGCAAAGGAGGATTTCGTTCTTAATGTAAATGAGTCGGTGAAGGAGGGCGCAGTCTTCCTGTCCTCCACCCCAGTGAAAAACAAAAAAGATTGCATTGTGTCCTGCTGCAAAGCTCCAAACTGTAACCTGGCGTTGATGGAAAATGGAGAAGATGGCGGGGTCAAGTCTTGTTTCACCTTCAACTGTTTATACAAGCAAAACCAAGCATGTAAATTTGTCAGAAAGAATGGATACAGCAACTCCGTCTTGACCTCGGTGCTTGAGAGATATCTCAAGGACTACTATCCAAGTAAGGGGAGAGAATATTCTAACATGTACAATAGCTATCACATGCTGGTGGTAAACATTAACCTAGACCTCCTCTCCTACATAAGGTTTTAATCATAATGGGGTTTTAATATTAATCATTATGCGATGTGTTGAAGTTTTATGGGCGGTAAACCATACGGAATGATACATAGTTAACGTGTAAGACCCGCTACCTATTGTGCAACCTGTGGCAGCGAATGATTCTACATGTCAGCACATGCACAAGTTTGATGCATTCACAATCCTTGGTTTCGGTTGCATGCTTTTCATTGTATCTCACTCGCTGGCTGTTGCATGCTTTTCATTTTATCTCAGTCGTTAGCTGTCCCATCAAATGATATGTTGAGAAATGAGTCACATTTCCAATTAATCTCCTAGGCTTTTAAATCATAATTAATTTGTAAATTGTCTTTAAATCTGAGGCAAGACTATTCTTTTTTTTTTAGTCATAAGTAACATATAGTCTAAGTAACGTTCAGGAGTTACTATGATTCCATTGCAAGGTTTTAGAGAGTTTACTACATGTGTACTGAAAATGAGCGCTGGAAATTCTTTGCTTAAATATTTGACAATGCCTAGATGTATTTTGGTTCATGCGTTAGATTTCTATACTGTTAGACAACAGTGCTATCACATTTCCCTAAGTGTAAATGGAATCTTCCCTTGTTCAGCGGAAGATGAGGACCTCCCGCCCATTGCCAATGCTGGACAAGACCAGGTAGTTCAACCTCAGGAGACTGTGTATCTGACTGGCATTGGGAGCAGAGATGATCATGGAGTCAAGGACTATCTTTGGAAGATGGTTTCGGGAAATCCTTATGCTGTTATAGAGGTGGGACTTTGATTGTTTCTATCCAAGATTTTCTAATAATTCCCTGTTTGTGCTCAGTGAAGCGTGGGTTTAAGTTTAACAACTTTGTGCTGGGGCTCCATGGTTTTGTTTTCAGCAGAACTGAATTTTGGAAGTAATACCTTGCTTATGCTAATCTGACTGATACTCATGATTAAGATTTGTGCATTTTCTTGTGATGAGACTATGCCGCCAAATGGACTTTTCCTGATTACTTTTTTAATGCTCACTTTTCCCTTCACTTTTTTTAAAAATCTTTTAATCGATAGATTACATCCCCTCATACTTCCTTAGAGCATCCCTCCACATATTTCCCTGTTTCTTAGAAAACAACCTTCAAGGATGAAGTGATGGTGTCAAACCTGTCAGCTGGCACGTATAAATTCCAGCTGACTGTTACTGATACAGGAGGACAGTCAAACACAGCACAAGTTACTGTCTTGGTTCTCACACCTGAGCAGTCTGAGGGTGAGTAAAATATTTGTCTGGCTGTAAGGCAGAAATTCAGAATACTGTAGTTTTAAAGTATGAATGTGTTTCACTGTAAAGCTTGCAACTATGTGCTTTGCTCAAGACGATAAATCAAACACAAGATACTAGGAAAAAGTAAGAATAAATGAGAATAAAAGAATAAAAAGGGAACTTTCAGTGACACTTCTGAAGAGCTCAGAGTAAAAGAAACATTTGTTAAACATGTTTTATGACTTTTATTCTCATGCTGAATTAGTCCAATGTAGCGTATGCTTTTTTTAACATCTGAATCACAGTTGTATTTCACTTGCTCATTAAAGGTAAAATATGCCTCTGACAAAATTAGTGATAAACATCCATGTTAAACGCCCTCTATACATATTTGTGCTCTGCAGACTTCTACTTCACTTTGGTTAGATTATCTGCTTCATAGAAAAACCATACCACCCTTTTTGCATCATTAGTACTGTTAGAACTGTAAGTCCAGTAAAACCACTGTCTCATGTATTTCTGTTGTTTCTCATGACAACTGGCTGCAGCAAATGTGCACTGAGATCTGGAGCATTTCATTGTTTTTCCTTTTGTGCACTTGTATTTAAGTGTATACCTGGCTATGTCCCAGAAAAGTGATACCTTTCCAACATCAAATGAATTCACTATTCAGACTGTCATCAATCTAATATTTTCGTAGGTGTGATCTAGTTATGTTTCTGCTGTGTTTACAATATCTGCTACAGTCAGAGACTAGATACAGCACTTACAGAGGCTGTATGTGCATCACGATGGTTTATGGGTGTTAGGCTGTGAGAATCATGTAAAAATTGCATATGGGTGTTAGGCTGTGAGAATCATGTATATTCGTGCAAAATTTCGCAGTATTTTGCTATTGTACTTTTATGTCCCAATTCAAACCAAACATGAGAAATATGGCCTATAAAATGTGAGAGAATTTATTTATTTTTTGTACTATAGTAGTTTTGTTCTGTAATAGAATTGCCAGGCAAAGGGTTCTGTACAGACAGGATATTTTCCAGTCTTAGTATCTACACACAAAAGTAGAAATCTGGCTGCTTTTACGGTCTTAAACATGTTTTACTGGCCTTTGAGCTTCTCATTCCTGTGCTTGGAAATCTTTGTCCCTTCTTTCAGAATCATTTGCCTGCACTTACAGACAATGTAATTAGTGCTCTTTTATGTCTCTCAAAAGAAGTTTCAGCATTTCGTCACTTGCAGCCTACTTAAAAGGCTAGCCGAAAATGTGATTAAGCTTCAACAGTGTCACTGAGATGGAGTCAAATACCGTCTCAACATTAGGTGGTGTGAATCATAAACTTGTACGAAATGCTGCCATATTAATACAATACTAAATGCAGCACATGTTTTGGTGTCTGCTATAATCTTTGTTGCAAAATGGCACACTCTTCCCAGTTTGGCATGGAACACAGAATTCTTTTGTCTGTTGTTATTTTTCCTGCTGCCTCCAGACATGTTTTGAAAACTGGTTTGACTGGTTTGTTCACAAACATGGAAAAATACCCTGGAACAGTATCAATCATTTGCTTAACACTGAAGTTAAATGTACATTTCTAACTGTTTGTTATTAAGTAATAATGTGTTATGCCACTAGGAAAGAATATATTTTAATATGAATGGTACTGGAGACCCCCATTGTCAAGACAGTATAAAAATGGCCCCATCAGTTGTCGGATATTATGACAGTAGATTTGCTCACCTCTTCTACTGTACCACTACTGCAACATTTTACTTAGTACAAGAAATTTTGTGTGGTCAAATGAATGATTCTGTAAAATACTGTGCATATCAACATGCACTCAGTGATAGCAAATATTTAACATGTGTCAGGCTAAATTCGTTCTTGTCCAGACCGAGACTGGAGGTCGAAGGTTTCACTTAAGTATTTCTGCACTATCTAACAATCTGTAACACACAATGAATGATGGAAACAGGAATGAACAGGATGTCTGCTTTTCCCTGACTGATGCTGTGTGGTACTGTGATAGAGGATTCAAGTGACCAAATTAGGGTGTCTCGAGGATAAAGGGAGGTTGTTTTGTCTGTTTATCTGTGTAGTTATGACGTTAGTTATAATGTAGTTATAATATTTTTGTAAACTCGGTACAGTACCTAACAGTTGAACTTATGCAATTGTGGTCTCATTACCTTACTCTTCTCATTAGATCAGTGCCTGATGCCTAAGAAGATGGGTCCCTGCCGTGGCGCTTTCCCCCGCTGGTTCTACAATGGGGCCTCAGAAAAGTGTGAGGAGTTCACATTCGGCGGCTGCAAGGAGAACAAGAATAACTATCTCTCTGAAGCGGAGTGCAACAAAGCCTGTCATGGAGTCTCAGGTACTCAGTGCTTCTGTGCAGGCCTCACTCTAAAATGTCAAAATAGCTTCAAGGTGCTTCAAAAATAAGTTACTTCAGGGAGCATGTTGCCACCTGTTGGCATAAGTACATGCCTCTGCATTGGCACCAGTGTTCAAATTTGAATACATCAGCATATTAAAGTTATGAGAAGTAAATAGAGGTGACTTCAATTACTATTGTAATGGACAAAACAACTTTGAATTCTTACTTATCATGATTAATTTTTAGATATCTGCAATTTTATGATAGTGTAAATTTCACAATGACTTGTTGAAATTATTTTCAAGATAAAAATACTGCCTGTTTGTGTAATCATAATTTTATTTCCACGTAATGTGAACTATCTTGAAGGGGGAGGGGGGGGGGGGGGGTTGTCGCCCAGGGTGCCATACAAGCTAGAACCGCTGCTGACTGTCGCTCAGTAAGCATCTCATTTACGCTGTTTCTGTTTGACCTCTAAAAAACACTTGGCCCTTCCACAAACGGGCCTTTTTGTGTGAGACTTGGCTAAGAGACTTGACGAGAATTGGCCACTGACAGCAGGGGAGATGAAAGAGCGTGCTTGAGAAATGGTTTAGAGAGGAGGAATCCATCTAAATATAAAATTATTGGTCACAAATTATTGCCCACATTTCTAAATAATAAAGGCATAGGGCCTACATAAATAAACTTGATTTTACTGATGCAAGGACGTCAGAAACAATGCATCCCGAATTCATCCCAAATTCATCTGGTGCACACTATTTTAATCAGGGCAATTGCATTGTGAACTTTTATGCCAGTTCAGCGATTTGCATTGGTGTATTTCACCATCCCTACTGCACAGGCATCCCCCTCTGTCCTGGGGATGATGTCACAAGGTCTCATCTAGGTCTCAGGAAGGGATAGCCATAATGCAAACAACCCGACACTGTTCTGTCTGTTCTGTGCTTTAAATGAGAGTTCCCGGTGTCACGAATGTAACTATCTGTGTAGAGGTTATACATCTCATGACTGATTTATGCTGACTGTATTATCTGCCTGGTGTTATATACAATCCCTTTTTGACTGTCAGGCAGTCATTTCATGATTCTGTTCTTGAGGTGGCTCCCTGCGCAGGATGTATGCTAAAATAAGCTTTGTCTCCCTTGTCCTTTTACAATTGTTGGCGTCTCATCAGAATCCATCAATATTAACCTGGGTTTATGACTAATTAAATATGAGAAGCGCTTTCCATAGAAGGGATGCCACTTTAGAGCAAACTCCGTACCAACAGCTTCATTTGCAGTGTGATGGCCATTCAAAAGCTTAAGATTACGTGACCACAGTGCACTGTGTTGTAAAAGCTTGCTCATGGTTAGTTGCCTATGAACCTGTCCTACAGACTTTTCATTCACACATGTGTTTTGATCTTGCTACCTAACTTTTTTTTTTTTAGTGGGTAACAAACAAAACAATGTCAATTAGTTACGATTTTGGTCTGCCATTGATGGTTTTCAGTCAGTGAGAGGTTTACACTGTGTGGAACATGAGAGACTAGAACGACATGTTACTTCTGATGTTTGCTGCTGTTGATTATGCATGATTTCTGTTTTACAGCCTCTGAGCCATCCAAGTCTGGAAGACTGGGTCCAATTGGAGGCCCTGGTAGGTTTCTGATACTTGCAGGACAACTCTGGCTATGTCGCATAGTTCAGGACAGTTACTCTACTGTAGAAGTAGCCATATTGGAGAGGACAAAATCTTTTTAAATTTAACTGACGTTGCAGACCACCTAAGACTTACTGCTTGCTCAGTCGTCACTTTAAGTCTCCCTTTTACCATTTCTAGGGGAAACGTGTGGCAGGACTTGTGAAGCAGGCGAGTTCACTTGTGGTAATGGTTGCTGTATAGACAAAGCACTTGAGTGTGACCAGGAGAGACAGTGCAGTGACGGATCTGATGAGGAGTCCTGCGGTGATTGTAAGTGCCAACTAAGATCTCACCCTCTCAGACTTCAACACTGCACACATCAGTTCTTACTTATGTTGATTCCTTGGTCTCTCTTGCGTTGGCATTTTGTGTAAATAGGTACATTGCATTGTTTTAATTTATAGTATGATGGCATCTACATCTTTTAGAAATTGTACCACATCTTCCAAAGCAAGTACTACTGCTGAATGTTTTCACATTATATATGTTAATCTACTCTCAGTAGGAAAGTCTGTCAAATGAACAAATATAAAAACATGAAAAAAATCAGTTGTCCAGAGATTTAAAATACAAAAAGAGAAAATATTCCAAAGCCCAATGGCAGCATATTAATGAATGGATACTTCAGCATTGTAGATTTCAACTTGACTCGAGATTAACTGGTGACCTCAGAGTTCGACATTCCCATTGGTTTACGTGTGGACAGACATTTTCCCAGTCAGATGTTCTATGTTTTTTTTGGCTGTATTTCAGCAGAAGATGTTATGACTCTTGATTTGAGTATTAGTTGAGCATTTGGGATTTGTCTAATATTATTATTACATTTTTACCCGTTGTCTGTTGTCTCTTTCTCTTACTAGTGGAATCGAAGTTTAGATCTCTGCTTGTGATACCTGTGAATGCAAACAAAGGTCAGGAAATTGCATTATCATGTATTTGTTTTATTTAGTATCACAGAATTTTGAATGTGTAACTATCAATTTAGTATCAAGTTCAATTCATGATTTCAAATCACTTTGTACTGAGGAAAAAATATGTGTACCTGGTGGACTTATTTCTAAGGTTTTTAGCCTACAGTATTCAAGAGAATCAAAATGTTGACTTAGAAGTGCGATCACCTGATGGACAGTCAGAATTTGTGTCCATTTTTTAAAAAATAAATATGTGGGTGATTACACATGTACTTGCCACTCATTAAGAGACACCTGCCCTAAAAAATAGCAGGTGTCTATTAAAATGACTTCTTTCAAATTTTTTGTGATTTTTCTTCATCTTTGCCTTCTTGTAGTTCATTGTACAGAGGAGCCTATGACAGGACGCTGCACAGACACTATTACCAGCTGGTACTACAACCCCTTTGAGGAGAAGTGTTTACGCTTTAACTATGGTGGTTGTGAAGGCAACGACAATAAGTTTGAGACTGAAGACAGCTGTATGAAGAGCTGCCAAAACGTTGACAGTGAGTTTAGTGTTTTTCTAATGTGTCAGAGGTCTATATTCAGTACGATTAACCACTGTTAAATAGTGCTATGTATTGTGTAACACAGTGGCATGTTGTGTTTTGTGCGGCTGTGTTGTGTGGCGTTACGTTGTGTCGTCTATGATTTAGTATTTATAATAATCCTTGTGTTGTCTATGTCTTATGTTATCCAGAATCAGATGTATTTGCCCGGCGTGCAAACTTTGAAAAGCAAGCACAAACTAGTAATTTAGGTAAGTACCTGTACATGTGTTTTGTTTTGTTTTTTTTTTATCTTGGCTTATGCAATGAATGAATCATGTACGCGAATTTAAGAAAGACAGATGATCAAATTATACTTTTATACTTCTCTTTTTCAGGCCTTATTGTTGTGGCTGTGCTGCTGGGATTGGCGATTTTCATTGTAGTGGCTTTTCTAGGTTTCTGTATCCTGAAAAAGAAGAAAAAACCGCAAAACTATCAATTGGCCACAAGTGGCGCTCACTCTATGGGGCACACTGATAGACTTGTTTATAACAGTACTACCAAGCCAATCTAACTGTGAGGATTAATCTATGTGCTCACTGCAAACAAGCACACTCATGTTTTATGGAGTGAGAGTTGCCTGGAAGGAGATTTGAATAACCCTAACACTAAACTTCATCTAGTATTTGCCACACTCCCATCCTCAATAGTTTATTCCCTTTCAGTAGTAAAAGGCATCTATTATGAATCTCCTCACCCACAAATCTGCCCACAGAACAACTTCCACTTCTAAAAAACACTGGACTCTGTAACACATAGTATGATGAATGCTGAGGAAATGTCTGAAACATTACTCATGGGCTGATTTAGATAATATAGGTAAGGGCTGGGTTGGGCTGTTGAGATGGAGGGAAAACAGGCAGACTGTAAATACTGTGTGGTTTCTCTGTATCTAGTTATTTCAGTTTAGTGTAGGTCTTTTAGTAGCGAGGATGTTAGTGTTGAAATTCAGCCAGTGGTCTCTTGCTGGAATTCCTGGTTACTCTTTGTAAGCTTGTTACTGTCTTTCAGCAATGCTGTTCTCAGGGTTTTAAAAAATTGCTGATGATTTCATGGTCAGTAAAGTGTTGATGGTCATGCTAATGAGAGAAATGTTGAATTAAAGCTAGCCACTAAGTGAACTTTTTTCTTAATATTTGTTGACATTTTACATGAGATACTTTTATTGGAAATTATTTGTATATATTTGCTTCTGTCTCATGGCAATATGTAGAGGTGATGCTTTATGTACTTCAAGATATTTTTTTATTGTTATTGAAATGACAAATACTGTGGATTCAAGAAAAGCTGAACGTAGGCTTGCAGAAGTGATTTTAGAGATGATGCTACTTTTTCTCACTGCATTTGTTTGTAGTTTTTATATGCACATGGTTTTTGGAAATCCCAGGAGACCAACTGTCAAAATTTAAATAAATTGTTCTGTTTGTCCAGTAAGAGTGTTCATGATTTGTTTTACAAAGCAGACTTTCCGGTAAGCATAAGGTCCATCCTAAACAACTGGCGGTACATTATCTGTGGTGCAAGAGGCCACAGATACAAATTGCCTTCAGACCAGTAGTGGGCGACATTGATTTACTTCATGTGAAAACGTCCACGGTGCAAATTGTGATTTGGTTGATACAGTGCCCCCTATATAGTTTTTAAAGGAGTAGTTCATGGTATCAAACTATGGCTCACGGCTCATTCCGTTAGCTTCCGCTATTGGCGATAAATTGCTCACGTGTTTTAGCAGTTAGCGGACACGACAACTGCGGAGATATTGACAGATATTCTGTAAAACGACATGAACTTAAATACCAGTCGTCTGTGGCCAATGAAGAACACTTTATTGGGTTAGACATCACTGTTTTACAAGTGCAATTTATACAGGACGACCAACTTGCATATTTCGAAGTTTACACACAAAGGATGTAGCTATATTTTATTATCAGACGTAAACAAAATCGACATTTGCAAGAGTCTGAGTGCTCCGCACTTAATGGAGAAATTGCCTGCCCAGGGAAGTCTTTGACAACAGTTTCTCAAGCTTAGATAGGTCTAGAATGTGGTCTTGCACACTCCAGCCGTTTCGGGTATAAGTTTGTTTTGAGTGTAACGTGTGGAGTTTGACGAGGCGGAGTTCAACTCAAGCGGAACACTGTACCGATAAACTGTGCTACCATTTGATGTAATCCAGAGAGCGAATGTCAAGTTTCAGTTTGGCACCTGAAAAGCGAAAATACAGCTTAAAAAAAACAATGAATTCTTAAAAAACGTTAATACGTCCGGGGGAAGCGCAATAGGTAAGTGAAACATGCTTCGGCTTTCATTTCTGTTCTAAGACATCAACATTGTCACAGAACACTGTATCAGAAACTTAGGACATTATGTAATTTAAGTATTTTTTTGTATATCACAGTCGTCCGCTCAGGCTTGTTGTAGCCGACGTTATGAGAGCAGTGCTCTTGCTGTTTCGCAGAACAAAGAATAATGAAGTTGTTGAATTGTCTCTGGTTGTTTAACTGCTTACCTGTAGGCTACATTCTTGTGTCCTGTCAATTTTATTTTAGAGATGAAGACACATTGTTTCAAGTGTATCCATTTTGCTTCACAGTTACTTTACAAGCGGAGCAGTAACCCCGCTAAGTTAACGAGACTTTGGGAGAGGCTTCAGAGAAATGATTTGTATGATGACAGTGATCAAGGGTGTGTACAATGAGAACCGATACCCTTTAAAACAAAGTTTCTGTTAATCATGCATTTTATTGCAGGAGTGAATAGTCTGTATAGCCTAATAGCCTAAACGCAAATCCAAATTCAGGGGCCGACATCTATCAGCAATATATGGAGTGGTGACCTAGTGTAACCTACATTTGGTAGGCTATTTCCAATTTCAAAATGTAGACACTGCGCATCCAGTTGCAACTGATGACAATATCTCCTCTTGTTAAACGGCAACAGAGTATAAAGTTGCACAATTACAATCTACAAGTTGATGTTGGGGGAGATAAACCTGGATTCATTTGGAGGCATCTGCTACCTACAAAGATCAGTTCGATCAGTGCACGCACACACGCATACGCAGGCTTCTGTTAAAGGGAATCGCAGCTGTTATCATTGTGATCCCCAGTACAAATAATAAGAACATAAAAAGTTCTACTTTGATTGTTACAGTATGTAAAATTTCTGTTATTTGGTGATCACTTCCTTTAATAATGCACACAAATGGTTTGTAAATGCTCTGTTTAAATAGATACTCGGCAGAAGTCGCATCATGAAATGTTTATTTATTTATATTTTTGCAACCACGGCTTCTGTGAGGACGTAGTTTCTGCTTTTAGTTGTTGGCCTCTTCAAAACGACGGGCCAGTAAGTCTTAAGAGATCCAAAAGAGAAGTCTCCACTAAGGCATCAAAATCAGTCAAAATGTCCAACAAATATTAAAAAAAATTAGTGCAGCTCAGTCGAAATCATTTTAAATATGCGCTCTGCCAGTATATTTCTTACGGTATTTTTGCAAACTTGGGCACACACCTTCACAGTTGTAATTGTGTCGAGGTCCTTTATGTGTGCCAACTGTGAAATTCTCATGCTGTAGACTGTAGCAGAGATTCTGTGCTGATATAACTGTTTGGGAGGTTGAATCATTTTGTTGGAGTATCCCTTTAATTGTTCAGTCTCACCAAGGGGTTGTCTTTATCTGTTTGCTTTGTTTGCAGTATCTGCTACTCATGGAATGTTAGTCTTTTAACCCACTGCACTAGGTATGAATATACACAATTCTTAACACACAGTTTAGCACACTGAATAGTAAAACTGAAATGAGGGACTTTAGCTTTAACTATAGGTTTAAGAGTGCCAGTTAAAGCTCAGGCAGGGACAACTCATGACGGGAATCATATCTGTGCTTTACTCTTAACTTTATGGAAATAATTTAAATTTGTGCATGTACTATTTCACTCACATTGCTTAATACAAATAAGAACTCAAAATGCTGGCAAGGCTAAGCATTTTGGGAATGATAAAATGATGTTTGCACAGTATGAGAAAACATTTGCTCCTGGAAACTGAACTTTGATCGGTTCAAGGAACTATTTGCACTTAAGCTAAGTCGCCTTTTTTCATTGTGTGTATCTCATGTTTTCAACGAACACTTGCTCTCATAAAATTTCTCAGCGAAAATATTAGCCATTAAGCTGCTGAATCTCTCTATTTTCTTTCTGTTAATTTTCTTGCATCCCCTTGGCTTGAGGATCACACAAAAAGGACGTTCCAAGGTTACACCTCGATAATAATGCCTCCTCTCCTAAGGTATTATGTGAGGGATGAAATAGAGTATGTATTGTATACAAACACGGTTAGTTTCATGACTGAGCTGACCTTGCTTATCTCAGCTTTAAAATGTCGTGTTTGTCCACAGAGGTGACTTGGTGAATTTTCCTCGAGGAGAGAAGGAACATTCATGTTATATACTTTAAAACAGCGTTCCCCAGCATTGCAGTGTGTCACACTTGTAAGTTTCACACCCAGTGCTGTTCAGGGCTTGCTCTATGCTACACAATAAACACTGAGGCACTGTAACATGCGGAGCCTTTCTGCACTTGTCCCTCGACATTTTAATACCTCTTATCTCAAAGGCAAGGTGATTTAAGTGTTTGTGTTCTGTGCTGAACACAGAGTGCATTACAACATGTCTGTAAGGTGAACAAGGTGAGTTTGACAATGGACTCTAGGTTACTTGTAGAACCAGTCACTCTTACATTTTAGCTCATTTTCTTAAAATCGGCATGGTTATTGTATGGGGACTGTCCAAACACCTTGCAGCTCACTTGTTTTTATTTATTAGAATCCATTCTAAACTACTGCTGTGCATTCCATATGAAAAAATAGTGTAAAATTATGTATGTATTGAATGCTTTTAGATTTCTTTCACAAACATACATGATCATACATATAGCATATACATATACCTATGCATTTGTCTAGTACACCTGCTGACAAATGAATGCAACATTGTCACTGTCCTTGAAATGGGCATAAGTGTGTTTCTCATTCCACTTAGCTCAACCCTGTATTCATTTTGTAAAACATATTTGGAGTACGCTGCTACAGGTGCTTTTGAACCGGAGGAACTTTTTCGTAGTTCTTAGAACTGTTGGAGGAGGTACCCCCATTTTTGTGTGTCCACACTGCAAAAATTGAGGATGATCATAGTTCTTAGAACGCAGTTTTGAGGGACTTTTTTAGCTCCTACTTCAGGGTTGGTCCTCTCCCAGCACAAGAGAAACCATGAGTGACGTAAGTGTACATTGATTGCAACTGCCATTTTTAAAAATCCATGTAAAACGTTGTTGTTGTTGTATGTTACGCAGAAGTGACATCACTATACCAAGCATGGACTGGCTTATGTCACTTCAGCATTCCTACTGGCAGTGCAAATGCAAACAGAAAAAAAGCCCTTGAAGGTATGTAGTTCTTGGGGGAGCGCCCCAGTAGGTAGTTCTTCTCAGTGAGTCCCTAGAACTGTTTGGTCCTGATTTCTCCATCTCAAGTCCCAGTCTGTGTCCTCTCTGCATAGAGTAATAATGCATGACTTAACTCACTTTCTAAGTACCTTTTTCAGGTGGTTTGAGGGTGTTTCTGCTCTTGTGATGTAAAACAACAAAGTCAACATGCAAAATCACCAAAGTTGACATGATGCTCCCCATAAGTTTCAGAGCAAATGGAGGCACAGTGCGGGGATCTGATTGCCTGTTGCTGTCTGGCTTAAATCCATCATGGTGGCCATCAAATACAAAGGGTTGGCTTTCAAAGTTTCCTTGTGGGGTTGAAAGTGTCAGGTTTATGTTAGACTGTCTGAGCTCAAGGTCACTTAGAAATTAAACAAAACTAAAACTCCCTCATGGAGAGGGTATTCCTTGGATTGCATAATTTGTTGCCCTAGTGGAAGCACTAAATCGAATCCTCATCAAATCCTCAAATGTTCACCAAATTGAATCCCCAAATCCTGTTCTCATCTGGTGAGAGGACACTGGGGCACAATCCAGACGATTACTTGGATGATGTTATTTTGGTATTGTTAAAATCACTTTGGCACTTTAATTTGTGTTAGTACTGTTGTGCCACAGCGTTACAGCACTGTGGACAAGCAAGTCTTACAGTTATATTTTCAGTGGCGTTTGACAGTTTTGGATTTGAACAGGCCTTGCTGATGTTTGTATGTGTGTATGTGTATGTGCATGTATGTGCAGGAGTGGGAGAGGTTCTGACCTATAGACCATCTTGCAAAGATGTTGATAGTGTCACATACTCTCAAGTGTAATTTTGCAGAAACTTGTATGCAGTGCCCCAACTTGTCCAGTACTTTTTGTGATTGACTTGTCTAAAATGGATGCTTTAAATGGCCAAGGTTAAACTCCCATAATATTTAATAAATCTGCTTAATAAAACATTTTAAATGCCTTTGGCCAAAATATTTGAGCTCAAGGTCGTCTCATTCAGGATATGCTGTGCTTTCTGCTCTTTAAAGATTTATTTTTAGAGTTAGTCATATCTTAGAGAATACAAACAACTTGGACTTCACTAAAAATGGAGTAGATTTCTAAATGGGCTTTGTAAATCATTAACAAGTTACACCGTTGTGACCAGGATGTACATGTACTGGGCAAGTATGAAACATTTGATGTCCAGATCTCCATGTTTGTTCGGTGAAAACAAAATATTATCTTGTCACCAAAGTCATCCCTTAGGAATTGCAAAAATGAGGCTTGTTTAAAACCAGAAAAAAAAACTTTTTTTTGGTGAGGTAAGGCCATGAATTTATGATGAAATTATGTTGCTTTCCCTTTATTTTTGTATTTTGCACACAGAAAAAGTAGGCAGACAAACTGTGATTTAGGTAGAGTAATTACTGCAGTAGTCAGAAACATGGATTAATGATATTTCATGGATTAAATGATATTCTGTTTTATTGTACTTTTTGCCTACCTACTAAAAATAGATTATTTGTCCATGATGTATATTGAAAACAGATGTCTGTGTGGTTTTGATTGGAACTGAAGAATGATGTGACAGAGCATTCAATACAGAGCACCATTACGGGGGATGTGTCTTTGCCTTTTTTTGTGACTGATGGTATTTTATGGTGTCCTCCCTGATGTAGGTGAATGGAGAACTGCTGAACCAACTGCTGAACCAGAAGAGAAATGTGGGAAAAGGGGCACTTCTCTTGCACTGTTTGAATGTGTGTCTGTATAGAGTTGAAATATTCTTTAACAGGGATTAGTGAGAAGGTCAGAGGAAGGTCAACCAAGACAAACAGAGGACATACGGCTGAAATAATAAAGGGTCTGTCTAAGTGCTTGCATCCTTGCTACGAACCCCAGCCTTTTGTCTTTATTATCGCCAGGAGTTGAGTGTCAGGACAATGTTTCTGAAAGCTGGTGCTAGCACTGGCTGATGAGGAAGT
Organism: Chanos chanos; assembly: GCF_902362185.1. Taxonomy (NCBI): domain Eukaryota; kingdom Metazoa; phylum Chordata; class Actinopteri; order Gonorynchiformes; family Chanidae; genus Chanos; species Chanos chanos. Next base: position 17,517,535 of record NC_044495.1, read on the forward strand.
ATTTAGTATTTCAGTGGGTCCTTCTGACCTAATTGTTGAGGTTAATTTGGTATGTAGGAGTCGTATTCGTTTGTTGTATTTTTAAAACTCATTCAAAAGTAGTTTTACCACCTTTCTTGTTTTCCGATCCAGTCTAGTTGATTTCAGCCGAAATATTCCATGTAACATTCTTTTGAATAATCGTATTATTCAAATACATATTTATAGATTTTAACACATACCTAGACATAGTGATTTGCAGCACACCTCATTCATTTCAGTAGAATTCATCTTAGTGGTGCAGCATTCTGAAAAAATACCCTGTAGTGGGCCTCAATGCATTTCCAGACTGTGACGTCAGTGTTTTGACTTTAAAGAAATGTTAATATCTGTTTTGGTATGTTATTTCTCTGCGTGGTAGAGAGCAAATCTGTCTCCTTGACAGTAAATTGGTTATTACAATGGACCGTTTGAGTTGCCTATTTGACAATGATCTCATGGCAAGAGGGAAAGTAACTCAGGGAATTCACCACCCAAATTCACCACATCCAGTGTCCCTCCTTCAGACTGTCAACCACAGGGACTGATTTCCATCAGTATTTATCCTTGTAAACAGGCTCCTGCCATTTTAAGTAAGGCTAACTGTATGTGGCAGTATACTTCAAAGCAGGGTCTGTCATCTGTTTGCATCTGGCGGACTGCATGTGAATCTGGCCTCTGGAGCCCTTTTCTCTATTTGTGTGATGACACCACAAATCCAGACACAGTTTTTTTTTTGGTCTGAGTGGATGGTAAAGTAGACAGTGAGACAACATAAACATTTGTCTTTTGCTTAGTGGGGAGAACTTGAATCAATGAATATGTTATTTTTAAAACGTGACACCTCACGAGTATTTCACAAACACCAGCAATAAACCAGCTTGATTAACATTTAATTCATCTGAACATTATTCAGTTCAACTGAACAGATAAATGGAGACAGTTGTTGATTTTCAATGGTCGAACCATTGTTCATGACAGCTACTCTCTTACTTATCATGTCTATTGAAGGCTATGCAGTCTGTCTTTTTAGCATCTTGAGTTGCTGATGTATGGATATATGGAATGGAATTCTGATTCTGATTCTGATGCATGATTAAATCATCTTAGAGGCTGTCTAGCTATCAGCAGCATGGGCAGCTGACTAGTCTAGTCTAGCTAGCTAGTCTTTAATATACCTTTAGATTGCCCTCTTGGACAAGTTTTGAATTCAGCTCATTGTTCTTCCTTTGGAAAACGGATTTTGGTTGACAAGACTTTGCTGCATTCAGTTCTATCTTACCTGTTTATATGATCCATACTAAACATATTTGGCACTGTATTTCCTAAGCACATATATCTTTTTTGGTGCAGATTCTTTTTTGTCTTTTCATCAGTTTTTCATTTTAAAAAGCTAACCACAGTTGCTAAGGTCAAGAGGCTACAATGGCTTAAACAGTAATCAGCATTTTTTTTAGGGCCTTGAATAGCCCTTGTGACACAATAACGACAGTTTTGTCTTTTCCTCAAGCCTATTAGCTGCCCACAGTTAACAAAATACACTTTTGTGATGGATCATTCTCCTAGGAACCTTTCATTCACAAATTCAAGGGTCTTGGAACTGGTGGGGTTTATGACAGTTAAGAATTTTGCAATTTGCATCATTTGCAGTGCACTCATTAAACTCTCTTCATTTCCTAAGAATGAACTTTTGGGTCTTTCTCAGTGTGCTTAATCTAACACTCCTGACTGAGTGGCTGAATAGAATTGTCACAGTGTGAGGCTCAAACACCCTGTTACTTTCATCTGGCCAAATGCTTCCAAGGGAGGGTTATTATGGCTGGTGTGGAGGGGCAATGTTATTTTGCGTAAAATGAAAAAATAAAAAAAAGGAAAAGCCAAAGGCTAAGTAGATTAAGCAGTCAGCTCTCACTCTGAAATATTGTGTGAAGCATTTTACAGTATCTAACTGCAATTACAGGGCAAACTGCAGATGAATTTGGGAGAGTCATATTTTGACTATGAAACTTTAATGGCTGTTACAACACATTTGAGTGCAAGTCTGGCATCATTATATGGCCAGTTACAGACCAGGACCAGCAAATGTTTACCTAATGTTAAAAAAATTCTTAGGGGATGCAAACTTCAATACATTAGTACATAAAGAATATTATTGTTGGATGTCTTCAGGCTGAGTGTCTTTATGCCATATCTTGTCTCTCTCTTTGTTGGTGGTGTTGAACTTTTTCGGTGTCCATGTAAATGTGCAATAGCTGCTTGAATGTGCAAAACTTCTCTGTGTGATTTGAGTTTTCCCTGAGAAACAATTTTTGTCTTTATGAGATGAGTTTTACCCTAAGCCTCAGTTAACTGGACATAATGTAACATTGAAAGATAGCTACTAAATAAAGCACTCTTGATGTAGTCACTTTGGGTGATTTAAAATTAGCGTTTTTGGATTTTGTATTAAGAAAATGATTTTCATATTTACACTCTGAAGATATATATATACATATATATATATATATATATATATATATATATATATATATATATATATATATATATATTGTGTCATGTTTAGCAGTACTAAAACATGCTAGACATTATGAGCACCTTGTTTGACTTGTCTCAGATTGTGTATGATATTGGTTTTGAGCACCTTGCTGATAGTTCAATAAGTGACCTTAATGTAAAATGGGTGTATTCTCTGTGTTTATCAGTCTACTTCCATCTGAGAGTTATTAACCTTCTATGGCTGTGAACTTGGCTTGGCCTCAGAGGGGCTGACTGTTAGCTCAATGAAATGGCCTAAGTTTACAGAGAAGGACAATGGAGAGTTTAATCCCTGAAAAATTCCTGCCTCTCTAATCTCTGATGGTGTGTCAGTGAAGCATGCCCTTATTTCAAAGGCAGGCCTCCATGGAATACAGAAGAGTTTGCAAGTTCAGTCTTTTGGATTAATTCAATTCAGTTCAAAAAATGGAAATAACTTATTCGGGGCTCAAAACCTTTATTGTTGATGTGGAAAACAAGGATTCAGCAACAATCCACCTCTAAACCAAAGTTCTTTGTAGACTTCCTTATCATCTGACTTTTTCTCACCAGATAGCTTTTAAGTAAATTCTGAATCACCAGAAAGCAGTTATTTGTATTTAATTTTTTTTTAAATTTAAGTCCTTATTTTGATGTTTTGTCCAAGAAATGCGTTGATTTGATCTGTTTCCCTGCTTTATATTGCAAGGCTGTGGTTCCAGCTCCTTTTGTGAAGCTGCCATGGATATTCTGTGCTTGAAATTCAATGTTTACGAGAGCCTGAGTGCACTGAATCACTGTCGCAAGAATGGCAAGAATTTCCTTCTCTGAGGCTGACAAGGCACATGTCTGTCAGCTTGAAGTGAAAAGTCGGTGGGTAGAGAAGGAATCCTGGGTCACATGCATCTAGTAGAGTGCACAGCTGTAGAACTGCGGCCTAACTGGTAAACATTACAGTGAACATTTATGAGTCCTTGCTACCACAAGTGAAGTATATGCTGGTTGTAGAGGTCTCATTTTGATGAATTTTGGGAATTTTTAAGGGTACTCCAATTTGACAGTTACCTGATTACAATGATTAGAGTCATTCAGGGTTTATTGTATTATGTGTTATTAATCTTAATTGATGCATTTGGGATGGTTTCATCAAAGGACAACTGAGCAACTGAAAAATGCAGGACCCAATTCAAGGTTTAATGCCAGATTGCACTAGTGTCATACTTGTGACCTGTTTGACTAGTTCACCATTGATATTAATCTGATTTGCTATTTTCCTGAATAATATCAGTGACCAGTGTGCCTTGTGTTAGCAATGTTAAACTTGTGTTAGAAATGGTGGCGTCCACAAGGAATGAATTCATTCCAGTTATTAGATTACATTTTTAGTGGTGCTTCACACAAAGTGTATGCTCCTGTGATTTTGGGTGGCTCTGATGTTGATGCCGTCTTCCACTATTTTCAAGCCATACTTACATCGGATGAACATACCCCTACCATGAATTACACGTTTAAGAGAGGAGGCACAGTGCTGAAAAAGGAGGAGGCAAGGTGCTGACAGAATTTTTTTTCTTTTAATGTTTGAGGAATAATAATAAATCTAGTCTTAGGACATCTAAGTCAGATCTAAAACTATGACAGAAGATTTGTGTAAAATTCTGAAATCCAATAAAAATATCTCTAAAGGCTCAAGGAGTGCCTCCAGTGTGTCCTAACAACTTTAAATTTAAGATGGCTACAGTCTGATAAAACAGTTCATTTTTTTAATCAACATTTTATCTCTGCACAATCCCACTTAAAGAATTCAAAGAATATAAATTTGACCATCCCATTATTCCATGTATTAGTTGTGAGAATGAGATATTCTCTATATAAAAAGTCAGTAGCTGATGACAAAGTTACAAATTGTTTAATTAACTGCTCTGCTTACCCATTATGAGTATGGGTGATTATCAGCTGTGTCAGCACAGATGGTTATTCACCGTGTGTGTGTGTGTTCTTAACTGTCTGTCTGGTTTGTATAGACTGCATCCTGATGAAAGTGTGTACAGAAGCATTTGTCCTGTATGCACTAATAAGTTTGCTTAATTTAGATAAAACACAGGGGTCAGTCAGTGTTTCTATATATTCATATACTATATATTTATACATTATATACAACCCCCTCAACCCCACACACACCGTCCAGCAGCACTTAGATTCTTTAACAAGCATTTTTGAAAGAAAACTCTTGAGGCCGCCCTATCATTCATTCCATTCCATTGCGGGCTAAAAGTCTGCTACTTGATTTGCAGACAAAATGCTAAAAAATGAAAGAAAAACCAGTATTGTTATTGCTCTGAGAATGTTGGGTATAGCACATTGTACAATGTGGGTCCATATTTGGCTGTGATTGGCTACAAAGAGCAATACATGAAGAGTTTTTGCATTCATACTCTGAGGTTAACCTCTGTTTTGCTGAAGAGTTTGTGTTCAGAATTTTATCACATAGTTTATCATTTTTGTAATTTTGTCTTATAATATGCTTCTCACAGTTCTTCTTTGCTTATGCATAGACTTTGTGCATATAAATTTCCCTGGAAGTAACACAACATTAATTAAAAGTTGACGTAGCTTTTTTGAGTGACCTGTAGGACCCAGCAGACCTGATGATGGTGCAATTGAATTCAAGTTAACTTTATAAGGCATGGTCCTTTTCTCAGATGGAGTTATTTGGTTTGATACTGGCCTCCAAGGTACATGTTCAGAAATAGGTAAAATCTAGTCTGAACATATTGATATGTTGTGCCTGGTCTTGTAGAGGCATATTTTATCCCAATGTGTCTTTTCTTCTCTTTCACTTGTGAATTCATTTGGCACTGGCTGAAGAATGCCAGTGTGACTGTGCCTCCCCCAGTCAGTCCTCTGGCACTTAAGCCAGAAGAGGCCAGTGCTGGGGATTGGATTGCCACCCATACCTCTCGTCGTTTCAGTTTCTTCTCAGACCTTCTGAGACTTACTCTGGATTCTGACTTAAACAAGCCTCTCCTGCCAAGCTCCTTAACATGGTATTTTGAACAGGGCATCGAATCATGGAACATGTTCTTGAATGTTTGTGGATTGGTATGTGGACCTAGATGAGCTTCCGTACTCCTTTTGTCATTAGCTCTGGGGTTGTGCAGTCATTAGTCAGATGGGTAATGGCCAGTGAAACAGCTGTGAAAGCAGTGATTCTGAGTGGCGGTGAAGGTGTAGGAGGGATCTTTATGTGAACTGGAGGCCCATATGGCACACTTAAAGGTAAACAACAACAAAAACTGTTTGTCAAAACAGAAGCCTGGCTAAAATCCATCTCAGACGTTACAAGAACTTAAAGCATATAAATCCGAGTACACTAAAGCAAGGTTATTTGATCAATTATTTTTAACTTATTCTGATAAATTTAAATTCAAATTTAAAAGTTTAAATTCATGTTTTTATACTTTCAGCTCATTTAAATTAGTAAATAGATTCCCTACTCCAAGATCAAGTTTGTATACTGTTTTAATATAAAGATAGCTGACTAGAATTTACATATGTAATATATTTTACACTTCATAACATTTGAAACATTACATGAAAATATCTTGATCTGGATTAAATTAATACTGTCTACAAATTTTCACAAAAATGTATACCTGCTGCAAGAGTGATAAATACATACTGACATGACATGACAGAAATCATGTAATTTGCTTACAACGGGGAAACTAATTGCACTTTTTAGCTGTTGCAGTTAATTGTATAAGTGTTAGTAATCTCGGAGGTCTTTTGGCTTTTTAAACGCTGTTAGGAGCTCAGATCCTGTTTAAGTTTTAAGGTTTAATTTACTGTCCAGCTGCAGTTATTGGTTTGAAATTGTGTTTTGAGATCCAGGCAGTAAAACAGCTCCACTCAGGAAAACTGAGAAAGTGATAAAGTAGTGTTTATTGTGGACTATAGTCCCAGACTGGAGCTCAAACTATAAAAAACAGTTCCCTTTGACCTTCAAGGAATTCATTCAGGCTTGAAGAATACACTGATTGTAAAAGAGGTGAAAGGTGAGGGTGACCCACTGGAATCCTTCCAGACCGATAAGCTGACATGAGACCACTGAAAGACATCAATAACCTTGACTTAGATGACTTCTCTATAGATAAAGCTAGGACAAACCTCTGGGGTCAGGGCCTATTTGGGATTTAAACTTTCCTCATTCTGTTTGATCTGTACAGGAAAAGTAATCTGCTTTTTTGGAATACTTGGTCAAAAGACATACTAGCATTCTTTTGACTTCTTTGTGTCTGAGTGGACTTTAAAATGGTGCATGCATCTAAGAGTGCTATGGCCAAAGAATTTCAGCTACCTTAAATTTATTGTGATCTTACTGCAAAATCCTGTCCCCTTTCAGAAATCTCTTTATTATCTCTATGAATGATTTACTGCTTTACAAAAGCATCACTTTCCATATAACCTCTAATGATTTAGGTTCAGTTGTTAAGAATTTCTCTTGCCCTGTTCCATGTCTTTTGTTATAAGAACTTCTAATTATTTAACAGCTACAAAACTGTTTATTATCTGAATTTTTGAAAAGAAGCAGTAATTATTTTGAACCTTTATCAAAGTAAGACATAGCTTGTTGCTTGGAGAGTTGATTTGACTGTTGATTAAACAGTTAATTAACCTGTGTAAAATATTTGATGTTGCCAGATGAAGCAATTTTTGCACTAGGCAGATACAATGTGAACCTCTCTGAGGAGAGCTTCATCTTTGTATGTTTTAGAGATTATGTTTGGGTGTGGATCTAATTGAGTTAATAGAGTTCTTGGTCTTTAACTAAAGCTGGGGAATCATTTGCCAGATAGGTAATGGACAGTGAAACAGTAGTGAAAGGAGTGTTTCTGAGAGGCAAGGAACAGGAGAGGTGTGTAAAATTTAGTCAGTAATATAATAATTAGATAATGTACTCTCTTCTCTCATTTGCTATTATTTTTTGTATTAGATGTAACGGTGGCGAAAAGTAATCAGTTCCTTCCACAACGTTTAGTGTATATTTGTTTTTTTTTTCTTGTGTATTTAAATGTATTTAAAGATTTTCAGTGAAACTTTACAGGAAAAGCCTCCATATTTTAAAGGGGGAAACAGGTCAGTTGAGCAACCCTGCCCCCTTTTGTCATGGTGATGGAACTGTGATTTGACTCCTTGCCACCTATACTCCGGATCTCTGGCTTTTTGTGTACTTTCAGCCAAATGGTAAAAGTTTACAATAACCTTGCACCTCTGCCTCCCCCTCTGCAGAGACAGCAAATGTGCTTTTGAAGAAATGGAGATTATGACAAATGTTTTGTTCGTTTGTTTGTTTATTTCTCAAATAAAAATTGAAAGCTGAGCTAATGGCTTCTATTTAAGTTTTTGAACAATTTTTTTGTGAGATGCATAAATACATTTAAGCTATTACATAGATCATTTAACACCGCAGCAAAGATATTTTCTCCTTTTCAAATCTGAGTAACTTTTTAGATGATATGAAAGATTTCTTTTGGAAAAGCACAGCCATGATGGAGACTCATGGAATTCATAAACATAACCTAGCTGATTCGAGGGGGCTTGAGAGCTCAGCAAAGATCTCCTACCAGAGATGACAGTACTCCCTCAAGAATGATGGACTCAGCTGCTCCAGTCTCTCCCGGGATGGTCATGGGTCTCTTAGTTTCAGGATGTTGTCTCACTGTGGTGAAACAAATGTGTTCAATATAAATTATTTGAAACCCACCTTGAGATCACACGCAGAGGGGAGCTCTGGAGCTGGTTCAGGTAGCAACACAACAGACTGAATTGATGCCACATTTTTGGGACACTGTTTACACTTTAATGTTAAAAAATCGGCATAAAAGAGCCAGATTTATGGAAATATAAGCACTCACACATCTCAGCTGAACCATCATTTGCACTTGAAATTTGTGTGGTTCAAATGTCTATTCACATCTTTGCGGGAAGAAATTTTTCAATACTTGAATGCCAGGCTTCATTTGTCTGCATTTTTCTGCATGAGGAAAAACTGGTCTGCCAAAACAGCAGGCTATGAAACTGTTGCAGCCCTTTGTTTGGTAAGGTGAACAACGGTGTGTTCAAGACTGTTCCAATGAAACAGTTCTTTGTCAGATATAAGTTTTCTCTTTGGCAAACTCAACATGTGTTTGTTGCACATACTTTATGATTTCTCAGTTGAAGTCTATATGCCTCAGGAACAAATTCATAAGCTTGGAATTTGAACCCTTAGATGCAGTTCAAGGCTCTTTATTTAACAGTATTTATTCAGTGGAATTCAATTTTAAAGTATGCTTCAGTTAATGTTTTTGGAAAGTGCACATCAGGGATTGGGTTGATTTTGTTCAATTTTGTATGAAAAAAAAAAAATAGTTCATTTTTCACTAAAATTGAAAAAAAAAAGTCATTCGGAAAAAAAAACCTTTTAGAATTTGCAACCCTGCTCCAAGTTTCCAGTGCCCTTGTTCAGTTTTTAACCTTTTTTCCCCCCAGTTACAGTTTTTCTTCAGTAATGCATTTATTGTGCACAGTTCCATGTGTTCTCACATGCTACATCTGAGTTCTCTCCTAACTGTTATGCGTTGTAAACTGAATTACTTTTGCAGCATGTAGCAGATTTACAGTGGAGTTTAACAATAAGTGGTAATAAATAATAAATACATCACATAATTCAAACATGAATTGCTGAAGTTCTAGGCACTGAGTAGCTTCTTCTTTCAGCTTTGAGAGGAGGATCCATTAAATGGCCCTCATGATGTTGGATGTGAGAACCACAAATCTGTGGTAGGTCAGGGTTTGTTGTGGGCCGGCACAAAGCATAACACAAGGACACACTGAGTGAACAAGGAGGCAAAGAGTTCATTCTCACCTTCTCAGCTGTGATAAGGACAGGAACAGCGCTGCCTTTGTCTACTAGGTAGGTTAGGTTAAAATGTAGGTTCAATAAGTGAGAACTACAGGGGAGTTAAAGCCAGAAATATGTCCAACTCATTTGCCCTCTTGGTCACCTTATCCACCACCTGCCTCTTCAACTGTTTTTACCCTTTTTCACCTCAGTTATGCTTCATCTCATCCTAGACATCCTTTGTTCTCTCTTGCTGCAGTTTCTTTTCAGGCTTCTTCCTGTACTTATCCTCTCACCTCAGCCTCTTCTCAGCTCTTTCTGCACTTGCACTCCATTCCTGAATGTTGTCCTTTTTCATAATGATAATGTACGTTATTTTCTTAGTCAACAGCTGCCTCTTGATTGGATAGCAGTGTACAGTTTTTGTGGGGAAGGTGCATTAACACAGAAGTCAATGTATCAAACAAGTCAGATCATCAATACCATTAATGGTTCCAAGTCTTTTCTTTAAGTTCTTCAGTCTGGGCATTCTAATCTGTTATACAGTCACTGGCATCCCTTTGGAGTCCCCTGGTGTACATTTTTTATTATTGTTTAATGAGTGTGTCTTAACCCCTCATATTTTGGAATCAGATCAACCATATTTTGGTTTCCTCACCCAAGAGGACGTATGTCTCTTTAAAAATAAGCCTCCTTAGTACTAGCATAGACTAAATCCTGTTTTGCATGTGACAGTTTACAAAGTTTACAGTTTGCAAGTCTGAGTGGAAATGAATGAGCAATGATTGAAATCCCCTAATATTAAAACCAACTGTAATCTGCTTGTTGCATCATGTATCTCAGTGCTTATTTTTGCATTGACAGAGGGAAGGATGAATACTCCTGGTGTGATAATGTGTCTGCAGTCACATACCCCTCATATAACACCACTGCTTGCTGACATACAACCCTAGCCACCCTCCTCTTCTCTTGCCCAGCTCATCTCTGTCAACCTGTACAGAAGTAAAGTCTTCCACTGCAGTAAAAGTGTATACAGATTGTCTGAGTTCAACCTGGTTTCTGTCAGACAGATCAGACTGCACTGTCGGTAGTCACTGTGGGCTGTGGTAATTGCTGACAGTTTGTTAGACACTGAGCTGTCCTTCCCCATGATCAAGGCTAGAATATAGAATTTGAATGTTCTCCTCTTTACCTGCTGTGGAGCCGGCGCCAGCGGAAAGCGAAAGGGGGGGGGGGTTTGAAATGCAGAGAGGGGGCGTTGACTTAACCCAAAAAATTACAGCCGTTGCACACAGCTATACATTTAACAAGTGCATCATTACACCGCAAACACACTAACAGATCAGCAAACCCCAGGAAACATGTACCATCCACACACCATTGCATGACAGCGACTATCTGAGCTTGATTTCAACAGAGCCAACAATGTTTACTGACCTAAAGCAAGGGAGTGCTTAAAGTAACAACCACCAGGTCAAGTCACCAAAACAACACTGTGGAGAAGCCTCTGCTAATAAACACATGCAACTGCAAATTGAGAATTAGTCTCTGAAGAACAGAAGCTAACACAGGCAGTACAATGTAGTAGGCAGCCTAGGCACAAATTATCCTATAGGCTGGCTATTATAAAACAAAACTATTAGTGACATAAACAGTAGGCTAACATAATAGGCCTACCAAACAAATATAAGTATCCCTCAACCAACCCAGCACTCCAAAACACGAAAAAAATATTTTTGCTTGCCTGTGTTGTCTTGAGTGGCTGGTTGGTCAGTGCTGGTTGATACGCTAGTCCCAGCGTCCACTATCATGTTTTTTTTTTTTAATCCATTTTCAGATGTCCATTTTGTCTGTTAATAGCTAGATAACAAACTAAGCTAGCTACCTTCTTGAAGTACTGTGGGAAAGTTGCCAACTCAGAGTCCACGCACAACGCAACACAACAAGGTTATGCTACGTTAGTTAGCTCGCACTCACCCAGACAACCAATCAAGTGGATTTGGGTGGATTTGAAAATGTAGGCCAGAACGTGACTCTGGTTTTAGCAAGTTATGGTGGGCTAAATTATGTATTAGTATTTTAAAATGAAAATAAATTAAAAAAAAAAAAATAGGCCTTAATCTTCTCTGAGGGGGCAGGGTAGTCCATCTGAGGGGGTGACGCCCCCTCAAGCCCCCCTGTGGCGCCGGGCCTGTTGCTCTCACACTCCCCCTTGGTGGCCCTGTTTTCACAGCAGGTTGAGCAGGTTTGCTTCTGCCGGATGTGGATCATAAAGCTCCCTGATAATGTAGAGTGTGAGTTCCATGCTGTTTGCTGTAGCTCAATAAAAGTGCCTCTGTTGCTTGTTTGATAATGTGGGACATGGTTCCTAAGGGTAAACCCCAAAAAACTAGAAGTGGCAAAGAAGGTTCAGTGCCACATGTCCATCAGGCTCCTGAATGTGTCTGATGGATAAATGACTTCTTCAGTATTGCACCATTTTTTCTTCATGGGGCTCCACAAGCATTTAAGATTTTGCAGAAACCATGTTTTGGATTTGAAGATTTGTAGCACTCCAAATTGTGGTTAATGGTCAGGCAGGCTAAACTGACTTAAATTTCAGTGTCTAGTCTTTAAAGAGGACAAGAGTTAAGTGGTATAAACTAGTATCTGTAGTTAGTGGTGATTTGGCCCTGTGCTTGACCTTGAAACAAGATACTGATACAATTGGAATGGTGGCTAGAATGTTGACTGTTTTTTCTGCTTTGCAAACCTCTGACTAATCATTAACAACTTGATAGACATCACTTAAAGGCTTTGGAATGCTTACATAAAACAGCACAAATTTAATCACAGCGCCGTAAAGAGATATATTAATGGGCAAACAAGGTTTCGCTTTGGAGCTGATGCCAATCAGACATGCCTAACAAAGAGATTTTGATTGGACACTAATGTATCTAATGGGAGAAGACACTTCACGTGGATTTGGCTATCAAACAGACACAGCTGATCCCATCAAAGTCAGTCTTTGGCCCAGTTTGCATGGGTGATAAATGAGGGGGTGAAGAAGTTCTCCCTGACCAACAAAATATCTCACATAGAGAAAGTGGAATACACTGAAATACTTCTAATTTATGCCGCAATATACAAAAGCACTATATATATATATACATATATGTGTGTGTGTGTGTGTACATATATACTGCACATATATTAGGGATGTGCAGAGAGCCCAGTATTTGTATTTGTATCTGTATTTATTGAGGCAGCAAAATTATTTGTATTTGTATTCGGATTTGAGTAAAAGTGGAAATAGGCATAACAGTCACATTTTTGTTTTTATTACACTTCCTATTTTAGGATATCGAAGTGTTAATATAAGTATTCTTCAGTAAACTATTATAATAATTATGAACACTTAAATATTGGTTTATGGTTTTCGTAAACCCAGCAATAAGCATGTATAACCATAAGCTTCATTGAAAAGAAAATCATTTTAAAACTGACATTCAGTTCCTAATCCACACTCAAACCAATAAACTAAACTCTAAACTAATAAATGCCTCTGTTAACATTGTGAACCCTGCGACCACCCGCCCTACTTGGAGGATGCTGAACAGACACAATACCAGTCAGACAAACTCCGTTTCACATATTGCAGGTCCTACGACGGAGTATCAGGGCCACATTGAGGGAAAAAAAAATCAGAGATTTCAAGAATAAGGTACTAATATTACAAGAATAAGTCGTAATATTACGAGAATAAAGTTGTAATCTTAGGCTAAGTGTTATTTTAGAGGGGAAATATCTTTAGTGTCGGTTTCACAAATAAGGAAATACTTCATTTTTTGGCACATCAGCACCACATTATCATAATATCAGGAAGAAACTGTGTCTGTTCCGAAGAAAGATCCACATGGACTTGGAGGAAATTACCTCTTTTGCGGAGGAGGAAATGGCTAATAGTGAAAATTATGTTTTGTTTTTTCGCAAAATTTTACAATTTTATTCCTCTAATATTACGACTGATTTTGTTTAAATATTATAACTTTATCCTCATTAAATAACAACTTAATTTTCATAATATTATGACTTTTTTCTCAATTACGACTTTGTTTTCCTAATATTACATCCCTATTCTCGAAATCTCAGAATTTTTCTTTCCTCAATGTGGCCCTATTACTCCGTTATACAGGGCCAACAGTAAAGCAAAAGACAAGTAACGTTATAATAAACTACCTCAGAAAACCAGTTCAGGTACAAAAAAACAATCAAACAAACCAAAAAAAAAAAAAAACCTTAATCCAAACAAAATTGTGGCATAGCAATGTACTATGTTTTGCCTATATTTTAACTAGCTATTTTCACCAGCTATTTGACATTGTTTTTTAAACTTCCCGAAAACAAATAATTTTCAAAATATTTGTACGAAATAAATATTCGTAAAAACATACTATTTGTGCTCCTACTGTTTGTGAGACAACAATGATGGATGTGTATCACTGCCAGTCAGTCACACACACACACACACACACACACACACAAACACACACACACACTCTCTCTCTCTCTCTCTTTCTCTCTCTCTCTCTCTCTCACATACCACTAATGGGACAGAAAGAGGAGAGAAGAGGGGAGACCAAAACAGCAGCACTGACAGTTTCTTTTGTTGCAGAAATGTATATAATAACAAAACTAAACAAACAACAAAAAAAAACATCTTGAGTCAGGTGCTCTGGTCAATTGAGACTAAAATTGAAATTCTTTGGCCACCGACAACAATGCAGTCCCCTTGTATTTTTATCATTTATAGAGTGTTCACTGTGATCTTGTAGTTTTACCTCTCATGCAGCCTCAAGCTGGAGAAGTGATGTTAACTTACACTTTTTCTGGCACGTGTGAGACCAGCAACCACATATTTTTCACACTATAAGTGACATGCTCAAATGACAGTAATCTTGGAGGGCAATTCAGCACTGTTTTGAGAGCCTTTTCTCCCTTTGTTAGGGATTTTTTCTATGTAATTTTGGAGGCAGCTTAAATGTTACAATGCAAATACATTTTGCCATGTTCAGTTCAGATTAAGCAGTATATCAGTATGTATGGTTCATTTAAACATTTCACCTTTTAGCCTTTTAATGCCCTAAATGGCTTTCCTGCCACTCACTGACATTGCCAGTCTTGGCACAAGCATACCTGTCTGCAGTGTATAAAGGGATTCTTATGGTTTTAAGTGTTAATCATAGACAGTTTGTTTTGTCTCCTCCAAATGGACAGGGCCAGCACTTGGGTAAGATAACTCTGATCTAAGATCAGCCTGGTACTGAGTAGCAAGACTTACCATGTGATGTCACAGCGAGTGTTATAAGCCAGACTGCTGGTTGACTTTGAGACGAGCCAGCCACTGCTTTTGCTGATGTAATGCCCTGGACTGACTGTACGAAGAAAAAGAACAGATTTGCATATGCAACTAAATTGTGAAGTATACTGCCTTTGTGCTCTCTTTAATTTGCATTTTGAATGTTAAAAACACCAGTGCAGTAAAAGAGTGTTCATTAAAATGTCTTTAATATAAAATATCTTGCTGAATGATTCCGATATAAAATACCAAACAATGGTGTATTCTGGGACAGCAATGTGTACATATTACAATATTGCCATTTTATGTTTGATAAAGGAAACCACTCTAATGGATGGTAGTTTCTCTGTGTTTGACCTTCTGAGTTTAAAATCAGACTCTATGTGGAGAGGTGGAGCATGAAGGAGTAGAACTGTGGAGAATGTTTAGAGGAATGTCACGACTCCCGAGGGAGTGTCTCTGTTTTAGGGGAGTGGCAGCTAGCTGCTCATTCTCTCTATGTACACAAATCAGTTTGGAGTATGGATTTTTAAGTCCAGGAGGCATACAGGAAGTGAGCAGAAAGGCTACATGAGAACAACAAATTTTGCTTTGTCTCCTTCGGAAAGGGAGCTTTTTACAGATTGTGCTTTTGCATGACATGAATTCCATCATTTTTTTCACCTTCTGTTACAGGCACCTGCTTTGGACAGATAAGGCTTTTCAGTATATGTTCTATGTCAAGGTATGTGAACATTTTAAATATTTGCTCTGATATCCCCTGACTGTTTTATATTCTCACCTTAATAATTGTTCTTACTGTCATAATTAAATCTCAGATTTTCATTATGAACCCACACACCTAATAATATTACAGAAACTAATTAAACAGTTAATGCTGTTTCAGACTTCCACTCTTATCAAAAATATTCATTGTTGTGTGATATGATATTGTCACATTCCCATTGAGGGAACTCTCCACCAAAAATGATTTCTTACTTAGCCTCATGTTGGTTTGAAAGATTATTGTTTGAACAACAGCATTTTTTCTTCTCTTGTTTGTGTCCTGGTTTTTCTGCAACCTTGAAGGGCTTAAAAGTACATACATATACAAACACTACATTCATTAGCGGCTTCAGCTGTCCATTCTAAAGATGACTTGTTTTATCAGCCAATAAACGAGGTAGGTATGCGTTAGCGTGAGTTTTGATAAACATTTCGATTTGTCTTTGATGGCCTTGTGGAACCTGATGTTCTGATCCTGTGACATCCTTGAGTGATTTTACGAAGGCACAACTTTCTTTCTTTTCCATATCACAGACTATATATTTACTAAAAACATATTTTATAAACATCACACGAGTGAAAACATGTGAGCACCTTCAAACACAGCTTCAATTTCATTTTCAGTAGTCTTCGCTGAACATTTGTCGTGTAAAGCATGTTTTCAATCTGTTCGACAGTCATTAGTAGGTCATAACTGTAATAAGTCTTGATTCCAATCTATTTGTACCATTAGTACTCTTATTATTTGTATGGTTAAAGAAGCTGTCCACACCTCTGTAAGATTGTCTTGCCAGTGTCTTGCTCTGGAACATGCTGGGGTTTGAAAGACGCAGTCCTTTTTTCTGCTCTGAATTTGCATCAGTTAAAATTTACATAGACGCCTGTTTGCAGATAGCCAAATAACATTCTGTAATACAGCAGACACTGTCACGCAGAGTTCCCCTTTAAAGTTTGAAAATGGTACTTGATTACTCTTGTTGCCTCACTGATTGAGAAAAACAGGGTGGCTAGATAAAATAGGATGCATTTCCTTTTTGTCAGTTGACTGGCAAGCCGGAAGGGATAATGGGGAATAGCAGTTGTAGCTGTAGATAAACATCTCAGCAGCCATAGAGAAATATCATGCTCTAGCATCATGGTTTTGAGAGCACCCGGCATCTGTATCTCTCACTGTATGGGCAAGGTGAGGGGAGATTGTTATCACACATATTTACATAGTTTCCTCTCTTCATGAGGAAGTGCTAATATCTGTACAAAGACTTCTTTGTTTGGCTTTTGATTTCGATTCTACACAACTCTACCTGTTTGAATTCAAATTCATATACACGCTTTTCTGAAGATGTCAATTTCTGTTTTAATTTAATTCGCAAACTAGATGTACTTGGGAGATCATGATAGAGATAATCTGTATAACAATTTGACAGTGCTTATGTGTTTCTATCCAGATTCATTAAATTTCAAATTTAAGTCTAAAACATGAAGGGTTAAATTGTACAGGGTCTAAGTTGGAGTATGTTTGGAATCTCAACTATTTACCCACAGTGGTCTTAATAGGGTGAAATATTTGCCAGTCCAGACAGAATCAAAAGGTCAGTCTGATATTGTCTGAAGAACAGCAGATTTTTGAACACTCATTATTTATGAGATGTTGCGGAGACATAAAAGTTACCAGCACATGGCAAGCTTGGAGTACCTGTAAATGGTAGATGTGTTGCATGGAACATAGTCTTTTCCCTGAGTAGTGGGAATACTACACTCACCTTGACTCAAGTTAATGATTCTTGAGAATTGCGTTGCTGATTTTGTTTTGGTAGCACCAACTGATAGTGCAACTCATACGTTGTGCATTGACCCATAGCTCAGGCTGTGAGAAACTATGAACAGGATACCATTGTATACCCTCAGAGACCTTATAGCCTATAATTTTAGATGCTCTGTAATTGTACATGACTTGAAGATGATAAATGTAGCTTTGAGTGTAACCAGTGTTCTTCCAAAGCTGAGCAGTTTCACAGTAACATCTCAGCACTGAGGTTAGTGGTGGAGGGTCTTTTCATAAAGTAATAGTAGGTTTTGATGACTGTAGAAGCGACTGTGCTCATCTCTCTCTTGTTTCCTCTCAGTAGTCGCTGAGGGAAAAAACATTTTCTAATGCTGTTTCCTCTTCAGAAAAATGCAAATCACTGTGTTCTGCTTTGTAGAATGTACGCCTATTTTTATGGTTGTTTATATAATTTTATATTTTTGTTCATATTTTGAAAAAACAAATTACAGTGGATTCTGCAGAGGGCAAAAACCTGTTTCAAAACATATGAAACACTGACTTTCTGGGTGGTCTATTGCGATACTATTTTGCTTTGATTTGTACAACATATACAGTATAATTCATTGAGATAGGATTAACTTTTGGTGAAATTTTACAGTTCCCATAGAAAACAAGGAACATATCAAGGATGACACTGCATGTCAGTTGAGATTATATAATTATAGGGTCAGAAGAGGCTGAGTGAACTCCAGATGCATATAACTTTTGACAATGAATGTTGTACCAAGTACTTCTTACTGTGTGTATGTCACACTTTATTGTATGCAGCTCCTAAAGCAACAATCAACCTAATTTTCAAATCAACAATCCCAATGCCTTATCATGAATGTGGAAAGTAGGTACCTGGGTTTTTATGTTTGACTGAATGTGTTCTATTACATTTAGAGCCTGCTTTTCACATAATTGTGCTTTGGTAAACCACAAGTCACATTTCATGAGGGCACTGAGTGTAGACTTATACTACATCTTACATTTGTTTTAAATGAAAATAAGTCTCTGAGGGAACGTTCTGTGTGTTTCCTGTCAGCGACACAGCCATATATCCCCTACGGTGGTAGTGTGTGAATGTCAATCTGTTGCATACAAGGTAACATGGTCAAGTTCATTTGAAAATTGAGTCTATTTTAAATCTCATTAAATTGACCCAATGAGTATTGTAAGGACTGATGGTTTCTCTGCCAGACAGACTGTAGTAGTAGTACAGAAATTTTGCAATAATTAATGAATGAATTTGAAAAATTCACTGTAAACTTGCTGATTTTAGTACAGGCCTTTGTATAAACTAAGGGAATACCATTTTTTTCAGGGAATCTTTGTACTCCTGCAGTCTGAGGTTTTGTTTTAAGGTTAATAACAATAATAATGTTGTATAACATCACAGCCATATAGTTATTTATCATAGACCAATGATCCCGTACCAACAGAAATACTACAGATATGCATCTAGAGTTAATTTATTGAGTATAGAAAAATCAGACAACTTTGTAGATACAGGTATCATTCCAGGTTAAGTGTAGACTAGTTTTGTTATATGTGCACATTTCAGTGTAAATGACAGAATAATACAAAACAATTGACTCATTCATTTCTCAAGAAGACAACTGAACTGCTGCTGGCTTGTGAGTGCCTGCAGCTTTTTAGGCTGACACATAATGTGGAGAGCGTGAAGTGACATGCTTTTTGCTATGTTACAACATCTGTTTCCTTTAACAATTGCTGTCTAGTGATTCACCTTCCACAGTATAAGGTATTGTTGTGCAATGACTACCTCCATTGTACAGTTTCATACAACATGTGACTAACTGTGTACAGAGTAACATTTTCCCCATTGTCATGACTGGTCCTGATGACACACGCTGGTGATTTAACACTCCACTATGATAACCCCAAGTCCACTATTTGAGTCAATACAGTGCCTGCACTGACAACAAATATTACTGTATTAACATAAGACAAACACACCTTTTCACCAGTGTGTGTATGACTTTGTCAGATATACTTCTTGGCTTATAATAAAATCTCACACATAAATAAGGGCACTACGCACAGTTGTGGTAGGAGTTACATTTTTTTTTGGCCAAGCTTATAAAGGACTTGTGGGAAATGCTACACTACAGTGAGAATGCCCTTGTCCTGGATATGAGCTCATCATTGAGAGCTGACAGCTAGAATGAAATCTTACCAAATACCCGTTCTCCTCTCATCCAGTGTATTGTTAAGTTACACCACTAAATCACACCTGTCAACCCCTAGCCTGCACTAGCCTGCTCATTTTTTGGTTTAAATTTATGCCTGAATTTTGAATTTGTTTGTAGTTGTCTCCATGGAACAAATAAGCATGTTTGTAACGCCTCACTGAAAGTTGGTTGTTTAGCTCTTTTGATTGGTTGAAATCAAGGCAGTTATGTAAAGTTAGCTTGGTCCTCATGTTTTTACGATTACATCATAACTTTGTGTCTATGTGATTGTCTACCGCTTTCTAAACAAATGACGGCAATATGGATTGTGGATTCAAATTTGTGGAATGTAAAACCAATCTATGCATGCAGGAGCCCATCCCCAAGACCTTTCCTGTCTCACCCATATTGTCCCTCTCTTTACCAATAATTCTGACCTACAGTTCTCAAATGTCATGTGAACACTCATGAACATCCTTTAGGCATTACATCTCCACAGTCCCTTAGTGTTACAATGCTAAGTGTATTTGAGTAATTTGGGGAAATCATATTTTAAATTTGTTGTGGAATACTTGGACTATATCGGCACCCTGAGGTTGTGTTACAAATAGCATCTGAGATTGAGATCTGCCTTGACAAGATTCTCCCAATCCTCCCTGTTCCCCTTATTTACCTACCGCAGGCTGAAATAAAGCTATAAAGTTTTCTAGAGTATATGAAACACCGAAAATTACTGTAAGTCTGTAAATACCCTTTTTCACTTTTGGTTCACACAGTCTTCTGGGAGTAAAACAGAAATTTGTCTGGAATATACCTGTGTTCACACATCAGAATTCAGTGCAACAGTGGAATGTTTACTTCTGATTAAATGTCATCTGCATGACTAAAATATATTATTATTTTTTGTTCATAGGTGCTCATGAAATTATGGATTCATGATCCATAAGCTTGAAAGAACCAAGTGAAACTGCCAGTAATTGTCCCAGAAAGAGGCAAAACATTCAGTGTTAAATAACTATTATAATGAATCTCTCTCTCTCTCTCTCTCTCTCTCTCTCTCTCTCTCTCTCTCTCCCTCTTTTCCCTCATTCAGAGTCTCCTCATTTGTTCTCAGATTTGTCAATGGGTAGTAATGACCAGCAGTCTGCAGAGGACAAGTGGCCAGTGAGCCTGTATTGCAGCCAGTCTTATGAGCCCCTCTGTAATGACCAAAACAGCACAGCTGCTCCCTTGCTTCCTTCTGGCCTCCAGTTGGAGCTGACTCACCCAGAGAGCACCCAAGAGACAAAGAAGGTACAGGACGTCACATCGGACCGGTCTACATGCCCGGGCAATAATAGTACCATTACCTTGATCAGACCAGATCCTGAACTCCTGTCTGGTCCACCCTTGCCATTTGCTACTGAAACCATGGCCCCAAACCCACAGCTTACATATTTGGACCGTGTCGTGATGGAAATTATTGAGACGGAGCGGATGTATGTTAGGGATCTACGAATAATTGTTGAGGTGAGTGGTTGAGTAATAGTTCTGAGAGGCCCTGATTGCTCAGAGAAGACCAGTGTTTTCCCTCGTCTGACAGTCCACAGTGTATTAAGTGGAAAGTAAGAAACCCATTTAGCATCTAGATTCTGACATTTAATGAACTTTAAATTTTTTATTCATGTGTGTAAACACATTCGTAGTGCTCAGGTTAAAAACTTGATCAAATTGAGAAAATGACTTTGAATTTTTGGAACGTAGCAAAGAACACAGACTTTGCCATAATATTTTCAAACTGATTTTAGTTTCTTAAACTACAAAATCAAAGCATTAGCCTAGCTGACCCAAGTCTCTCTGTCTCTCTGTTTCTCTCCCACCATCAGTCTGTCTACTACAGCTCTTTACGTGTCAACCTGCTGTTACTTTTCTGTTCCTTTTGTTTTTCTTTTGCACTCATGACTACTTCCACTCAAGGCTTCATGGCCTCTTACTGTTTTGAGGGCCTCAGATCAGCTCAAACTGAAATGACACCAAATGAAGAGTTTAGCCCCTCCTCATCCCTCATTTGCCAAACACACACATGGCAGCAGACATCCGGGAGCTGGGCCAGGCTATATAGCTTGCCCTGTAGCTCATCTACCTACCATCACATTATGGGTTCTTGCTTCACTAGTTACTGTCACCTCTTACAGTACTCATTGTGCTCATTATCCTGCACCAAGCCTTTGGTGAGATTAAAATTAGGACTCCTGAACTGGTGCCAGGCTTCATTAAGGAATTTAGGCACCATTACCTCTTATCCTTGCCACATACTGCAGTGAGGCGCTGCACTAGGCTCTGGGCCTGCACAATATGAGGAAAATCTGCGATGTGCGATAACATTGTTCAGTATTGCAATGACGACATGACTTGCGATAAATAAACAAATATTGAAGTGTGCATATTAGCTATACAGTTCCTGTGTCTTTCTGCTTTAATAGGTACACTGTTAACATAGACCCCAAACATTGAATAGCGTATGCCCACCAAATAAAGAAATGAAGTAAATTATTTCGAACGTGCTTTTATTGAACAAATTGCACATGAATATCCAATTAAACAGAACATAAATTTAAATAAGACAGTATAACTATAAGAAATTAAAGTGTCCCCTGCTCCCTTTAAAATATTTTTCTAATATAATGAAAATGGAAATGTGTGAGTTCAATGTATGAGTTCCTAAATTTCCCTCGGGATGAATAACGCATCCATCTATCTATCTATCTATCTATCTATCTATCTATCTATCTATCTATCTATCTATCTATCTATCTATCTATCTATCTATCTATCTAAAGGGTCTCACTCTTCCCTCTATTGTTTTTCAGGACTACCTGTCCCACATTATAGATACACGGACCCTGTCCATCAAACCTGAGCAGGTGTGCTCTTTGTTTGGGAACATTGAGGATATATATGAGTTTAACAGGTAAGATTCAAATACATGTTAATCTTAAAATATCTTTCAGTTTTCCTTGTGAAATTCCAATCAGATAGTTTCTTGAGGAAAATGTTTGGACCTGATATTAACGATGATAGGAATTGGAGAAATGTTGTGTGGTATTACAAGTTTTAGTTCAGGGTAAACATAGCACAGTCAGCTTTTTAGTTTGTCTCTTTTAACTCATATAAACAGCTATTTCACAATCAGTTCAAAAATATTTATGGGCAAGTTCTACATTAGAAAACCACTGTCACTGAAGGTAGATTTTTGGTTCATGACTACCTATGAGGTCTTGGTTAATTGGACAAATACATTGACCTTTAATGTAAACCACTTTGGAGTGAATCACTGATGAATTGAGAACCTGTCCTACCGCATGCTTTGTTTTGTGTGTGATGAAATTAAATATTGGAACTCTTCTTGCCGGTGTTTCGAATAGCTAGTGAAAGACGGATTACGAGGTAATGGCTTCTGAGCCATTTCTGAAGCAGATGTGGTAGGATCATGCTAACTAGAGCAAATCATTTTACTTAATTTAGTAAGATGTTGACATGACCCATCACTTTTTAAGTACTGTCAAGGTTACTCGCAGGCCTTTGTGTATAAACAGTTGCTCTTCATCACATTTGCTTGCTAATATGCACCCTGACAGCAGCTAAATAAGACACCTGAGTCCTACACTGGGGACAAAGAAAACCACAATTTAACAGTGTTGTCTTATTTTAATATCACTGTATACCATTAAGCGTACATGCATATCTTTGTGTCTTTTTGTTTTTTAATTTTCTTCGTCTTCTTCGGGATTTTATTGTTCTTGGAATTTTTCTACCTCTCAGCTCTCATTATGGCATTAACACAGCAATGAATAAATGTTTTATTCAGATAGCTTGAAAATTACCCCAGCATTTTCTGTCTCTTCACTGAGAAAAAATCTAGTAAACACTGGTGCCTGCAAATGCATTCTTAAGATGGTTCTGTAGACAATCTTAGTTTGTGACCCTGAGGAAAATGTTCCACTTCTCTCTAGAGCAAAGCGCTGAATGAGAAAACACTTCTCTGCAGCACAGGCGAAGACAGCTAAAGACAAACTAGCTAAAGGGGGCAACATTTTTTTTCTAAAAAAACCCCCAAAAAAACAACAACAAATAAATAAATAAAGAAGATATGTAACTGAAACCCTGAATTTCAATACATAAGAGACTTCAGCAGCAGCAGAGATACTCAGTCAGATGGCTCTGTTGTGTCAGACTTTATATGCGTGATGTTAGTCTGCTGCTGGCTTCGCTGGTATTTAAAGCCCATAACAACAACAGTGTTTCTTACGCTCTACTGACACATTGCTAACTGTGTCCTGAGGCGTGGGGTTAGCAGTGACCTTCTTATGAAGCTTCATGAGAGAGACATGAAAGAACTGTTGGGGTTTCCTAGCCCCTGGTCAAACATCATTACTTGAGTGGAAATGACACTCTGACATAAAGAATTGTCATTGGCTAAATGAAAGGAAGCCTTAGTCTTCTAAGCGCTTTCATATCCTGACTTGATAATGAAATACCAAAACCTCAGAGAGCTATGCTGTAAATAATGGAAAAGAATCATGATCGGGTTGCACGAACAAGGAATAACATATATTTTAGTAACATATATTAATAAGGTATATTTACCTTTGTTTATTGTTTTGTGCCACTCAGTGAGCGAGGGAAACTGTTGGATACAAGTAAGTTAAAAATGGCATCCGTTTGATGTGATTAATACATATTCATAGTGTTTTGTATTGTCATGTGCATGGTTGGTTATTGTGCTGGTGTGGTTCTTGGGATAGACTTTGCCCTTTCAAATGTGAAAGTGTAAAGTGTGAAAGTGTTTTTTCTTTTGTAAATCCCAACAGCCTGGATCAGGGACTATGTAAGTGATTTAATTTTTAACAGTTTGACATGTATAGAAACAATAAACACATATCTAACACATGCCTCCCCTTCTTTCCCCAGCGAGCTACTCCAATCTTTGGACATGTGTGACAATGACCCTGTGGCAGTTGCCAGATGCTTTGTGGACAAGGTGAGCAGGAAAGAACCTGCGTGGTATATAAACTATTAATGAATCACTGTAATTAGTGATCTGAAGAGTTTTAATTTAATATCTGTGGAAAAGGAAATGATTGAACCTCACCTTTAATTTCATTTTCAGAGAGAGTATTTTGAGATCTACACTCAGTACTGTACAAATTACCCCAAGTAAGTGAAAGAGAATCAGGACCACTACTGTATTTTGTCTTCTCCCATGTTTAAGTGAGCATGTAAGGATAGAACCAATTCATTTCTACAAGACACTGAAATGCTCTGCTCCTCTCTCTCTCTCTCTCTCTCTCTCTCTCTCTCACTCACACACTCACACACACACACACACACACACACATGCACACATACGGACACACACAAGCTGTTCATAAAATAATGTTTATTAAATCTTCTCATTCACATTGCTTTGGTTTTTTTAAAAATATTTTTTCATCTTTCTTTGCAGCTCTGTGGCTACACTGACAGACTGTATGCAAAACAAAACACTGGCTAAGTTCTTCAGAGACAGGCAGGCCTTTCTGAATAGTTCGCTCCCTCTGGGTTCATATCTACTTAAGCCTGTTCAGAGGATCCTTAAATACCATCTTCTGCTTCAGGTACTGAATACAGCACAACCGCTACAACAAAAGGTTTAATCCTGTCGGTATTTACTTACTCCACCCAGCAAATCAGTTAACCTGAGCTTGAGCTGGTAAAAACAGAGCATCCTCAAAATTCACCTCCCAGATACTGAGTGTTACCCAGCTAATACAGAGCAGGTTTTATAAGTCTGTTTTATACTGTATTTTGGCCCCAAATTTCCAGGATGGAAAATTAACATAGGCCTCAGGGATGTTTCAGATTTGCTCTTACTACCCATTAGTAGCCATAGTTCAGTAAAGAAGGGTTCTGGACAAATAAGTAAAAACCTACCGAGAATAAAATGATGAACTGTTGTGCTCCATCTCCTGTTAGTGAACAACTCCTCACTCTCCTGTTCTGTGCTCCCTCATCCAGGAGATTGCTAATCACTATGACTCTGAGGAAGAGGGCTATGAGGTGGTAGAAGAGGCCATTAACACCATGACAGGAGTGGCCTGGTACATCAATGACATGAAGAGGAAACATGAGCATGCAGTTAGAGTGCAGGTCAGTGCATTGTCTTGATTGTTATTCAGCTTTCTACGAACAATGCTGATAATAGTAACTTGCTCATTAAACAACAGTTAGGCTTGTGGGCTGTCATTTTGTGAATTATAATGGCTGTACATCAGGCTTTAAACAGGTGGAAATTAGACCACAATTTTGTAAGCTGTTTACATAATGCACAGTTTGTTTATTCTGACCAGAAAGACTATTTAATTTACTTTTGTTTGTGTTGTTCTGACACTTCAACCATTTATTACATGACAGCTAAATTATGCAATTTCTGTTTAAAAAAACCTATATTCTAATTAAAAAAAGGATTAAAACAAGGTCAAAACAAGATGTATTAATCTGCAGAGTAGAACATAGATGATAAAATGGGAAAGAACGCTGGCTTTTGAAATACTGTTAGGAATTTTGGCCCTGATTTTATGTCTTGATGTCTGTCATTTTTGTTTTGTTAGTATGAGGTATGAGACACTGAATCAATGAGAACACAGTTTAATTTAACAAGTGTTATTTTTTTAGGAGATCCAGTCACTCCTAATTAACTGGAAAGGGCCTGACCTTACTACCTATGGGGAACTTGTTCTGGAAGGCACTTTTCATGTCCAACGAGCTAAGAATGAGAGAACCCTTTTTCTCTTTGACAAGATACTTCTCATCACCAAGAAGCGAGGAGAGAACTATATCTATAAGCATCATATCATGGTACCCTTACAGAGCTGAGCACAGATTTCATGTTACGCACTGTTGGCCGTAATGCTGTGGCTTATCTGTTTCATCGGGGTGGATTATTTTTAAGAGGACTCTTAAATCTTGTGTTTTACAGTGTTCTACTCTGATGCTCATTGAGAGTGCAAAGGATTCACTGCGTTTTAGTGTGACACACTACAAGCATCCCAAACAGCCGCACACAGTGCAAGTGAGTATACAGCGATTTGCAAAAGTTTCATTGTTGAAGTAGCGACCCTCCAAAATGATTCACTTCACACGGGCAAACAAAATGGTCTGATGCAACTGGTGGAGACGCTGTCTTGCACCACAGAAGTAGGTTGTACATTTAGGTTTCAGGGGTGGGCTTGAGTTTGTGAGTATGTCTTCTTGTTGTTTCAAGACACTGAATGAGATGTCTACATAGTTGTGTTTTGAATTTAGTGACCATTCCTTCTCCAAGTGCTTTTAAATAAAGGTTGGAGCAAAAACAGTTGGCGGGTGCATAGGTGAGAAATTGAGCACTCTCTCATGTGGGCTTGTTTGGACAGATCACCCATGAGCAGAGCATTTCAGAAGCGCAGTATCTCTGGGTCCGGCGTTTTGGTCCTTTCTCCTTGTGCCCCTGAGATATGATTGGAAAACACGACTGTGGCATTTACTGCAAGTACAAATTATTGGAGAACCCAGACATCGCTACAATGGTATTACAAGCCTGTCATTCTTGTGTAAACCTTTTGACGTCAGGATGGAATTTCAAGTTTCAAGATTCAAGTGTTATTGTCATTTACTCGATAACAATGTAGACATCATTATCAGCAATGAAATTTCTTGGGCTCGGGGCCAGCTCAACTTGCAGTGTAACAGTTAAATAACAATAAAGAACAATAAAGGTAAGGTAAACATAGGGGTACTATAGGGAGATTTATAAGGGGATATATATATACATGAGCATAAATAGAATGTACAGAACTGAGAGTATAAATATAAGAGACATAGAGTAGGTTAATGGAGTGTGTAGTGGGTGAACAGTCCTGAGTGGAACAGTCTTAAAGTGCATGTGCAACAGCAACAGCATGTGCAGCAGCATAGACAGTTGTGATGTACACAGTATCGGCTTGGGTAGAGAACAGTTGGGTAGAGAACAGTAGAGAACAGTTCACTTTCCACTGATGCAGAATCATGCAGTCAGCGAGGTGTTTCATGGTCTGAGTTAAAGTATTACACAGAAACATGCTGCTGTAAACAGCTGTCATTTATTGATTTGACATCGTTTTGGTTGTTGTTTGGGGATCTGAGATTGTTTTGGATCTGTCATTTATTGATTTCACATTGTGTGAGACTGTTATCTCCTATTATGTCATCTTTTGTGAATCACCCACGGAGAGGGAATTTTGTTTGTGCATTTTATGTCTATGTGTAAGTGAATCAGTTGCCAGTGCTGGTAAGCGGTATGATGCATGATGATAATAAACACCTTAGATTGAGCTAAATGTGCATAAAACTACTCATAAAATATCTGTAAGTATAACTTTCCATATCTCTCATTGGAAATTCACTGTCAACTGCTGAGATTTATGGGATGAATTAATATGCTGGGAGCTATTCCTCTATCAACTGAGAAAAGAAGTCATTTAATATCCTGTTGATTTTGAGGTATGTTTGGGATATCTGTCTGTGTAAAACATGTTTTTGCACCCAAATTTCAGACTCCCAATGGACCATTTTAGGTTTTCATTAAAATATCATAGTACTTGTTGAGGTTCAGATCATTTATCAAGATCTGTAGATGCGAAGCTGTCTGATTTACTAAAAAATTTCTCTCTTCCACATGGATTTTCATTATAGTTATGCATTTAATAAATATAATTATTTATGTTTACTATATATATTTAAAATAATTATTTGTGGTGTGCCTAACTCTGACTTTTTATTTCACAGGCAAAAACTGCAGAGGAGAAAAGAGTGTGGGCTCATCACATTAAGAGACTTATTCTGGAGAACCACCATGCAGTTATACCACAGAAAGTAGGAGACAAGCCTCACATATAAAACAAGTTTTTTTTAGATTTGGTTTCTTGGCACAAAGGTTTTAAAAAAAATTTTTTTGTTTCTCTTTAAGGCAAAAGAAGCCATCTTAGACATGTATTCAGTTTGTGAGTACTGGAGAAAGGATTTTTTGGATATAGAAACGGAATTATAGAGGTGTTCTCATTTTTATGGTTTGTCGTTGACTGCTCTGTCACTTTCTTTTCTCACATGGCCAGCGAAGTACCGGTACAGTCCTGAGAGACTGAAGAATGCAATGTCCTGTCATGGGGAGAATTTCTCTGGAGGTTGGAGGCGAGGTCGAAGACAATCAGGTGAATCCTCCTCCAACCCTGTCTGACAATTTTAGTTCATCACACCTTGTGGTATTTCACTGTAACAGGATGGCATTGCATTGTCATTTGTGGCAGTAAAAACTCAGTACATTTCTTTTTTAAACATTAAGTTTAGCACTGGCATACATGATCCTGTCAGTCAGCGAATCTCAAACCGTTCAACAGCCTTTTTGTTGTAAGTAGGATACAGTAAATGTTTTTGCCCACTGGTCTGGGGTCTAGGAAGTTCATCCTCACAAATTCTGGATTACTTATTGTTTAGAAGTCAGTCTGTACCACTGTAAATATGGACAGGTTCAACCCCTCTTCCCTCCGGTCTGCATTTAACAATTTCTCATTTTATGCTGCTGTGTAAGTATGTTGTGATGTGGGACTTTCTCACTGTTAACACTTTTCCCCTAAATACATAGTCTTACAGAACAGGTTATTGTTTTCTTATGACTTATTTTACTCAAGTTCAAATAGAATGTTATTAGCTTACGTAATGTTTAATCATTCAAAAGTCAAAAGTAAAATAGTCATCACTGGCTCCTCCATGAATAGTCCTAGATGTGTTATGAATTGTGATTAATTAAGGAAACCTAAAATTATTTCGAAATCTAGTAGCTGTACAGTTTTGTCTCGTGTTGGTCAGGACAGCCTCTCTATCTTGCTTGATCACCCAATTTTGACCTCAGTGACAGTCAGTTGTCTGTGATGTGTACAAAACTAGTTGATGAAAGTACAGAACCACTTGTTTATACTATATTCGGATCAGTTTGATGGCCTGAATAATGTTGTATTTTGGCCAAATAGAGCTGATGGCACACTTGTGTCAATTATGGATTAGCATCTGATAAGCACTGAAAGAGGGTAGTAACTCCCAATCATTTAATTGTCCTTACTGGAGAAATATTACTGGAGGCCAAGTAGCTGTCAGCTGAAAAGGGATGCATGGCTGCAGACAAAAGCCATACAGTCATACAGAGCAGTTATCATTTCTATGTTTGAGATAAGTTTTATTGTTGTTAATGCAGTTTTTTCTTTATTTACAGAACCAGGCCAGGAGATTACAAGGTCAACTACAGGTTTGTTCTATTTATATATGTCTAATATGAAACAGCTTGTCAAGAAAGACAGGTTATGCTAAAGCCAAAAATAACCAGCGGTTGTACTGATTTTCCCTTTTTCCACACCTCACCATGTGTGGAACTTTCGTTTTTGCTTGAATTATTTTACTATTTTAAACCAGTTTTCAAAATGTATATTATACTGTAATAATGTATTTTACAATTACATTAATACATTATACATTAATATGTATATCATTTCCAGCCATCAGCCACCTTCACCCCTGCCATCTATCTTGCTATGCTCAGCTATTATTTACTTCTTTGAACAATGTAACTCTCAGTTTAGCTATAATGCTTTAAAAAAACCTTGTGAATCTTTCATGTCTCAAAGAATTTATGTGAAAAAATAGATATATTTCACAGGAGAATTAAAATAAGCTATTCTTTTGTCACAGTTCCTTAGGGTTATCTAAAACCACTGTTGAAAAATCTGATTTGAGCAAATAATTGTGATTTTAGAGCCAGTTCTCTCAGTGATCCTGGCAGAATGGTGATTGTTCAGTATCCAAAATTTGGGGAGTCTCTTTTGTTGGTAAAAGGCACAGCATATTTAAATGGAAAAAATGAGCCTGTCCTTTCATATTCATAGCAAAAAAGAGATGGACATTAAAGAACAAAAAAAGCAGACACCATGTGCTACTCCTGGAGGGTTAAACAAGCTCTCTGCTGGTCATGCAGGCAGAGTGTTGCTTCATGCTAACTCTGCTCACCTTACCCTCATCTAGCTTCAAAGGCTTATGGGGACCTGGGTGTCCCTCCAGATAGAGATCAAAGGCCAAAATCCCTGTTCTCTTCTCCCACACATAATGATGGCAATTACAAAACACATCCGTGATGAGCTTTGTTTCCTTTCTGCCCTCAGACTCATTTTGAGCCTTCAATCAGCTCTTTGCATTATCAATTCTAATTTGTGGATAATGAACGGGAAACCTAAATCTCTAGCACTGTTAGGCCAGAGCAGAGCCCATACTCTCTCTCTCTCTCTCTCCATTCATCTTACATAGGAGCTGATTTTGATCTCAGATTGATTTTTATGATCTCTAAAATGAAGTCATTTTCATCCCTGATCATACATGTTCTTCTCTTGCTCAGATGTTGGGAATGTCTAAACAAATTACCTCAAGCGGTATTGAGTATCTAAAATGAGTTTGTTTTTTTTTTCCAAGAGATGATTTAATTATCTGTCTTTACAAATCATTTTCCGTCGCCAGCCATGCACATTAATGTCATGGTGATCCATTCCCTTAGACTGTAACATTAGCAGCACAAATCTATCCTGCACCACAAAAACTACTTATAATTATTCAGTTTCTTTAAATGAGTGTTTATACAATGAGAGCCCAGCCCACAAAATACATGCAAGCAGTTTTTGATGAGTAATAAAACAATGTACACAAAATTGATTTGTTCTACTTTATATGTAACCGTTCATTTTGTGTCTTCTGTATCATCACTGAATAATCCTTTTTCCTCTCTTCTCCACATCATCCTCTGACCATTCATATCCATCAAGTAGCCACTCTTAAGGTAAGCTTTCACAGAGTGAAGGTATTCCAGGAGCAAATTTCTCCCTAATCTATTGCAGTTTTTACTTAACTGGGAACAAAATATTTTAAGTGCACCATGTGGTCTAATTATAATACACAGTGGTGTTTTTTTGCTAAAAAGAGCGAAATGTATAAACTGTGTTTCACATGGTTATACTTAGTGGCATGAATTATTTGAAATAAATGCATGATGAGTTTCCCATGGATTTTGGCATGAGCTTTGCATAGATTTCATTTTATTATACACATACTGTCTACACTTAGTACTTAAGGGGAACTTCTTTAGATCACTCAGATGAAATGCATCTTTGCTAAAGATAATGCCCTGTATTCTCTATGACCTTCAGCATGCGGAGAGTGAGGGCACTCTTCTGATGGACAGGAACAAATGCTCTCTACAGCCTAGTGCTAGTGAGCACACCTTGGGTTTGACACCATTGAAGCCCGAGCCTCAAAGATCTAGTATGCAGGAGCTTAGCCTGAACACAGACTCACTGCTCCAACACAGTCTGAATGACAGGGAGGAGGAAATGGAAGACACAGAGCTTTGTAAAGAGGGAAAAGAGCTGAAACAGAATGATGTGGAGCAAAAAGAAGAAGAAGAGAGTGGTGATGACAGTGTTACAATGGGAGATGACCAGGTAGCTGATTTTACCTGCTTAATGTTGGCTTTCATATCCTGTTGGCCATATGAGGGCAGGACTTTGCTTTGCACTCAGAACATAATGATGAGGTTCATTGTCATGATTTGGTCTTATGCGCCATGCTCTAACAACCTGCCCTCCATGATGAAATCCATTCAAATCAAGCGCTTGTGAACATTTTACATATGTAATAATCCTGCATATGGCTGATGAATCGTGAACATCACTACTTATGGAATTCCTGTCTATGGATTTTAGTCTTGAAGGATTAGAACATACGTGCAAAGTCTTGATAAACTAAGCATGATTCAGTGTTTTGCATAGTCTCAGTGAATCAAGGGTGACTCAGTATTTTTGATGAGGGTGGATGCAAATTTGTCCACATAACACAGAATAATGCTGTATGAGTTCCTTCTCCTCAGTGGAATTGAGAGTGCTTCAGGCTGTTACAGAGGGTTTAATGTGATTGTGTGTGTGTGTGTTTTCAGGAAACGTTAGAACCTCGTCTATTACTTCTGTTCTGCCCCCTTAATCATCACTTAACTGTAAATTGTTTGGGAATTTTTGCCAGTAGTCATTGTGCATGTGGCAAGTGAAACAGTTTGATGTTTACAGAAGGTGTTGAGTAAAACAGCTGGGCAATCATGGGTAACAAACCGAAATGATAAGCTACAGCATCCAGCACATTAGCTTAAGTGAAGGTGACCTCTCACTGTAACGATCCCATTTTGCTGATTTTGAAAGGATAGAAGTCGAGTCATTTTACCCAGTATATTCAAAGAGGATCAGGAAATGTCCAATGCATTTGCAATTTTAAACAGCGCAATTTTGGAGTCCGACTTCAAAGAGTAATTTAACTGTCAAATTTAGGGGTCATTAAAATACATAGCACTTTGCCCTCCATAATCAAAGTCACCAAAGGTTTCCTCTCTTTTTTCATTATTATTTAAAAAAAAGGATTTCTAAAGGTTTATTGTTCTATTAATAAGGAATAATCATTCATATGAATTTCAACCATTTATAAAAGCATTTCTCATATGCTATGCAAAGAAGCATTTGTGTAAGATCAGATAAGTATCTGTCAAACAATGACTTCAAAGATTACCCTATGTTTTTAATCTATCCAGTCCCATTGCAAAACACCTAAGCAATATAAAACTGTCTTATTTAGAATAAGTTGGTTGCTTACCTTGAAAATCATCACAATCAATTTCCTCTTGACTTTCTTATTTCCTCCAGAATGAAGATGGAAATGACCTGTTTGAGCAGAATGAGCCAGTGAGGATGGAGAGCCACACACGTTTTGAGGAGGAAGCCCATGACATGGACGAGACATTTATTCTTACTGAAGAGGTACACCAGAGTTTCGACAAGAGTCAATTAGTTTTTGCAAACTGTATTAATGTTGGCTTCATCTATAGTACAAATAGCCTATGTAGAAGAAAGACAAGTTTTTACTTTGAAAAAATTCTATGCATTGTTTCATATATGTTTACTGAAGAACAGCATTTTGATTCATGACATTGAATCCAGGCAGATATCTGACTTGAGTTAGGGAGGATTTCTATGACTAACACCACCACCCTCCCAACAATGAAGGAAACACTGAAAGATCCAGCATCTTCTCCCCAGAAGACTGGACATTTACTCAAGATTCTGGTTGACACTGTCTTCTGCCCACCATCCCCAGTCTCCCCTGACTATATATATTTCACAGTCATCCCCAACACACTCAGCAGCCTGACAGTTACAGTCATATCCTCATTAGTGAAGTAAAAACAGGTCTTCTTGCATTACCAAAGTCAGGTTAATCAAAACATTGCAAGTATTCTCTTTAGCCTTGCATTCTCTTTAGGAACGTAGTGTTCTTTATCTCCCCTTCCAGGTCTCTGAAGAGTTAAGTCCTGAGGGAGGCCTCTCTTGGTGGAGAGAGACTGAGAGCACAGAAGCCATAGAGCCTGAAATTGTACCAGAACTCCCTAATAGACACCCTCTAGGATCTGAAAGACCAAATGAGAATGGTGAATGCATAGATTGTGGAGAAAATATGAAAGACTTTGTGGATGCATCCTTCCTCCTGAAACCAAATGATGAGTCAGAAATGATTAAGACCTACAATGAAAAGGAATTCTGCCAAATTGAGAACATACAGGAAGAGGAGGAGGATTTAGAGGATGAGTTGATGCCTATGATGGAGTCCAGGAACATGATTGTGCCATCATTTGGGCTTGACAATGGAAACATTATTGGTGAGGACATCATCTGCAGCCAAAGTAGCTGTACCCTCATTGTGGACTCTGAGGAAGTGGAGACAGAGAATACACAAACATTAATCGGCTCCTCCACAGAACAACCTCCTCTCTACCTCACTGGAGAAACTTCAATTTCTTTTCCTAATCTGGATGGCCTTTTGGATACTGACCAAAAACTAACAAAAAAAGGAGACACTCTCTCCAAGAAAGACCGACTACTCATCCACAAGATCAGGAGATACTACGAACATGCTGAAAAACAAGATGCTAGCTTCCGTATTAGGCGCAGGGAGAGCCTCTCATACATTCCTGTAGGACTTGTCCGCAACTTGAGCAGACAGCTCAATGGCATCTCTACAGATGACAATATAGCAGTGCATAAGAAATCTGCCCACATCAGTCGACCCACATCTTGGGATGTGTTCAATCTCCCAGGTCTGGAAAAAGAGAAGGTGGTAGAAAGGATCCCAGAGCCTGTCACACATGACAGAGTGGATGGCTACAGTTCTAATCTCAGTTCTCAGAGTGTTGCAGTTGTAATTAAAGACAGTGAGTCCAGACCTTCTTCTGACGTAATGAAAGAATGCCATGATATTCAAGTCAAAGTAAGTGAAGCATCCATGCAATCCCAAGAGACTCTTAAAAGTATAGTGGGTGACCACACTATTGAAACAAGTCCTGACATGTTACAAAAGGAATCAGCAGCTACTACAAATCCTGACAGTGAGTACAGTGAGAAACTCCTAATTGTGGAGGAGTCTGATCTTTGTACAACAGGTGAAGGTACCTTTACTCCAACACCCACAAACATCTCCCTAGACAAGAGAGACGAAGGGCAGGGACAGGAGAAAGACTCAAATGAGATTTTCAAGTGCCAGCTGAGGAGTAGAGTTAGTCAGGCTTCTCTACCCAAGATCATTAGTCTCAGGTCAGCCGCTGAGGATGATGTGATTCTGCAGGACATGGAGAGGGTTAAAAACAAGGTGTTCCAGTTAGCCAGGCAGTACAGTCAACGCATCAAGAACAACAGACTTGTGAGTCAGAGAGCCAAAACAGCCGAAGGCCAGCTTAAACCCAGGAACGTCCTGTCTGTCCAGGAGGAAATCCCCAAATCTCAGAAAAGTGAGAGAGGTAGGTATAAGGGCTCCCAAAATGTAATTATTGTTAGCTATCAAACTCTAGCTAGCTTTCATTCTTTGCCTAGGTCATGTTACACTGACTAAATTAGGTTAACTAATCTTGACATATATATCACATTTGGACTGATAACTAACTAGACATCTAGACCTTAATTCCATTAACCCTCTACCACTGTTGACAAAATTAAAAAAAATAAGTATCCTGATGCTCTTGAAAGATAGACAGTAGATGTTACAGAAGAGGTACTTTAGAGGATGGGTTTGTTTGTTTAGGGATTTATTTTCCTATTTTTAAATATGAGACAGGAAAACATTTGATATTATGCCTTAAACCTGAGGGTCTCAATCTATTTGAAGAAAAAATTGCACCATGTAAAGAATTAGCTGTTCAGTCCTAGTGTGGTTGTCATGAGTGTCTGTCTTATCAGTGATTATGCTGCTTCCTCTCACTCACTCTATTAAAAGCATTCAGTTCTCTTGTCACAGCATTTTTTTGAGACACAAAAATTAAATGACTTCATTATTAAGTCAGGCTCAAATGTGCAACAAAAATCAGAAGATCTGTTTTACTTGATATTTTACAGTATTTTATTAGTTAAAATGTGTAGCAAACCAATTATAATAAGTTAAATAAGATAGTTTTAAGCAGTTTTAAGTCTGTTTTAGGTTTGATGTAGTCTTTTCTTGATTTGATTATTGACTGCACATTTTTCTCCTCCCTTCTCCATCTCTCTGCGTTGGTGTACATGTTTAGCCATTTCCTGTCTGATGTCACTGAGCTCTTATGAGCAGGGGGTGCAGCAGGAATCTTTGACCCCGAGCTCTGCTGTGCCAGCCCAGAACCTACACAGTCCAATCTACACAGAGATTCTCCACTGGCCAGATGTCCAAGCACTGCGCTCCAAATACTCCTTCCGCTACTCAGAAAGCATACCATCTCGCCCTCACCCTGTGAGCCGGAGCTGTTCTGTCCCAGATAAGATGCTCAAGATTGAACCTGAAATGCCAAGCACTCAAACAAGCATCTCCAATAACAGCACCAGCTGCAATGGCACAACAGAACAAAAAGAGGCCTTTGCGGATATTAAAACTTCTCCGAATGAAGCCCTCTTAAATTTGAGCTCTGGGAATGAGGGTTTGACAAAGGTATGTAGGGTACATTCATTAGATCAGGTGCTTGGAACACTTCACCTTAATGAATTCCAAAACCACCCAGAGACCCAAATACACGGCTATTATGTTTCTGGTGAGTCCACCCTGCCCGGTGAGAGAAAGATCATAATCATAGAGAGGCTCACAGGCACCAAGCCAGAGGAGAGTCTTGTAGTCACAGGGAAAGAAGAGAAAGAGATGTGCGAAGAAAATCAACTGGGGTTGAAGCAAAGCACTGGAGCAAAGGATAAGAGCAAAGAAAAAGTCGTTGGGTCACATGATATGGTGGACATTGCAAAAAAATATCCAGTGACTTCACTCAAAAACACTGAGAGCAGTCAACAAAGTGTTGTAAAAAATTTGCGAGAGAAATTTCAGAGCTTGAGCTCATTCACGTAAATATGTAGTCAAGAGAATTTCCATGCAATCTTAAGTGACCATATTTG
Source organism: Chanos chanos (assembly GCF_902362185.1). Lineage (NCBI taxonomy): Eukaryota > Metazoa > Chordata > Actinopteri > Gonorynchiformes > Chanidae > Chanos > Chanos chanos. The sequence goes on from NC_044495.1 coordinate 17,554,610, forward strand.
ATGTATGCATAATGCGGTGCAACGGTATACCAGCAATCATTCTCATGGTTACCCAGTAATGTTGTGTTTGCCTCTCTTAGTTTTTGCAAAATAATCTCAGAGGAAATATGAATTAGAAATGTAAATTCATGTGTAAATGTATTTTATACCATTGCTGTTAATAAATCTGTGATTGTAACTATGTACATATAATCTATCAGAAATATTACTGTACATAGACTAATTGCTGGTAATAACTGCTAATTACTTGGGGGGAATGAGAGGAGGATTTCCTGAATATTTAGTAGATGTCAAACAGGATGGTAATAGTGTTAATGTCTGCAAAGGTGGCGCACACATTGGTTTGACTGATGAGTACCTAGGGTGCAGAGTGGCGCAGTTGGTAGCGCTGTCACCTCACAGCAAGAAGGTCTTGGGCTCAATTCCCGGCCGGGCAGCCAAGGTCTTTTCTGTGTGGAGTTTGCATGTTCTCCCCATGTCCACGTGGGTTTCCTCCCACAGTCCAAAGACATGCAAGTCAGGCAAATTGGAGATACTAAATGGCCCCTAGGTGTGAACCTCTTTGTCTGTGTGTCTGCTCTGCGACAGAGTGGTGACCTGTCCAGAGTTTTCCCCACCTTTTGCCCAATTAATGCTGGGATGGCCCCCCCACGACCTTAATTAGGATAAGCGGCTGAGAAAATGAGTGAGTGAGTGATGAGTGTCTATGAGACTTGCTGATAATTAATCAAATTTCTCTAATGGTTTTACTTTATACCACAGTTCTCCATGTTCTTTCATAAGTATCTGTATGATCACATTGCAATAAGTATTGTAAAAATCCATGGGTATATTCACTCTGTAGTCTACTGCCCAATCTTTATTTAAGGCTGTGCTTGATTTGGTTAAAGGTTAGTTATTTAATTGTCAGTAAGGACCAAGAAACCACATTGTCACCAATCGGGTACGAGCACGCTGTTCTCTTATCACTCAGCTGTTTGACAACTTTGTTATGAAGTGTTATCCTTTATCCGGAAAGTAGTTTATCAGAGAAGTTTAAGTGCAAATTGTCAACTAAAATCACTGTCTTGAATTTTCTGCCCTGTCTAAAAACGAACCCTGGAAGAGGCGACTTAATGAATTGCAACAAAGACTGGAGAACTAAACAGTTCATCAAAGTGTTTTTGTCAAATACAGTTGTTCCCTCTGTGGTGCCAGTGAGGAGAGTCAGCAAGGATTCTGTTCAGATTCAGCATGTATGTACTGTTTAGCTACAAAATACATATCATCTAGGACATTACTCTCTGTGTAACTTTTGTATAATTAATTTCTTTGTTAATTTAACTGATTTTGATTGAATGCACAGTAGTTGTCTCTTCACAGACATCAACTTGTTATATGACCCATTATTTTTTTTTTGTTGACTGAAAGAGCAAAGTCTCTCCATTAAATATGCATTCAGACGCACTTTGTTGTTGTAATTCTTTTTGTACAATTTTGACTGTAAATACTTTCTTTGTTGTGAGGACTTGTGCAGTTGCACTTTAAAGCAGAAGCTTCTGTGCAGTTTTTACATCTTTTAAGTATCTGTGCAGTTTTGTACTGACTAACACAAAATATTGCTCACGACTATAGAAGAATTAGTAGGGAGAATTTCATACTCAAATTTACAAGCTAGCATCAGATTTGGCAAGTGTGACATTAAGGTGTGAAAATTAATCAGTGAATCTTGAGATGGGTGCAATTAAAAAGATCTGCAATTTCTTAAGTATCCTTAAATACCAATATGTTATGCATCCAACAAAGAAGACACAGCTTTAATTCCAGAAGTACAGCTCCAGGGTGTGTCCAAAGCAGTGTCTGGGAGCACATATGCTCTTGACTACTCAATTTGCTGTCCCTATTTGCATTGAGTGCGCATAAGAGCAGGTCCGAGTTGCTTTTAAGTCCTTGATTTGCACTGGTGTTACAAACTTATTAAACTCCAGTAACTGCCTGTATTTTAATGCAGCTGAAAATCTCATCAATTAAAATTTGGTACTAGCACCTAGTACAACTTAATGTATTCCATGTAATGTGCTTAATATGAAGCATTCAGAGAACAGCTCTCTCTGTACGTTGTTCTGCAGCCGTTTTTTCTTCAATTATTATACTTGCTTTACCGCACACTATTGTGATATTCCTTGTAACGACGTATTGACTAGATCTGCATGTCAATTTAGATTTATTTCATGGCTCATTCAGATGCCCTGTCCAATTATGCGCCAAGACGCAGATGCACATTCTGTTGCATTCCAATTTCGGTTGTGTATTACAGAGCAATTCGTTTTTATCCAGTTCAGTGTATACACAGACAAATTCAACTTGAGGTCTGAACAGAATTTCAGAACGTCTGTTCTTTTTTTGCAAATGGGCAAAACTCCGCCCTCTTATTTATAGGGGTTACACATTATGAACTGGGCGAAGGACTCGTGCGCTCTGAGTTACACTAAAGCTGTTATGAGTGATCACGAAGTATCAACGTGTTAGACGGCATAAACTAGACCTGATTCCTCGGCTACAACAGTATTCTTCGGAATTGTACAGAACATTGTGTCGCTAGCCTTGGATACACCTGATTTCACTTGAGTTGTTGGGGTCTTATAATAAAAATGGGTTGCGCTGTATCAGGGTTGGGTTTGGCACCAAAACAAGCGGCTGAGACGAAGAAAGGGGAGGACGTTGTTGCGCACCTAACTGAAGAACAGATTGATATGATAAAGGAGTCATGGAAAGTTATTCAAGAGGATATAGCGAAAGCTGGAATCATCATGTTTGTCAGGTGAGAATTCTTGCTGTGATGCCTGCTTATACTGGCAGACACAGGTAACATTTATTGCGCCTCGGCATGATAACACGACTTGCAGGCGAAAACTCAGTTGTAAACAACACGTCTTTTATATTAGACTTACCGATGTTTACTGATAATATAACAAAAGCATAGGAGTATTTGTGTTTCTTTAATATATTTCTCTTGCTCTGTTTACATAATAATAATAGGCTGAAAAAATCCTTGATTTATATTACACAAAATATAATATTTCAACAAGCGTATCGATGTTCTCTTATGTCAGTACAGACTCGCGAGATGTAAATAATTAGAACTTAAGGAGACTTTCTCTGGCCCACGTTGCACTTTTGACAGTGACTGTTTAGTAGAGGGGCAGGCCCGTTTAAATTTGCAGGATAGCACAGAATTTTTTTGGCTCAGGTCATTCTTTGAAATGTCTTCACACGCTTTTTTGATGATGATTTACCCAGCGGTTTTGCATGGCAGACAACGAAATTAGCTCAAAGACTATAGTTATTCTTTGTCTTGTTGCCAGGCTCTTGCCCGTTTTTTATTGTTGTAGATGGTTTGTTTAACCTCTGGCATAGCTGTGTGTCTGTGGTGGCCTATAAAAGGGACGAAGGGCTACCTTCAGTTATCCATATATTCACCATATATTCAGCATAGGCGTTGGTTCAGTATCTCAGAAATATGACAAATTTGATCTCTTGACCTTTTAGGTATCATAGAAGAGAAACCCTTTTCCCCCATATTAATAATATTTAAAAATGTGAGCACCCATTTCTATAGGGACACAATGGTCTGAGACTCAGTCAAGAATCAAGAGCTGTAAATATGCTCAAGTCTATTTTAAGTTTCTTTTGAGTCCAAGTGTTGTGTTTATTATTCAGAGTTGTGGGTGGAGGGAGTATCAGAGCAGTGCATCCCTGGGGGACCCAGACAGATGAGGAGATTGACTGTAGCATGTTGGCCTGCAGCTGCTTGATTCTTTTGTGGCTGGGGGTACCTAAGCTCTCCAGGCCAAGGCTATGATAAGTTTTCCTGCGGGTTTCTTGCATATTAAATAACTTGCAGGACGTTATATTTAGGAGACTGCAAAGCCTGTCTTTTGCAGATTTAGTATGGATCATGGAAGCGTGCACTTAAATTGTAGTATACTATAGTACACTAAATGTATATTAAATTTACACTTTAGTATATTAAATGTTTATCCATTTGTTTTCGAAGAAATATATCTAATGCAGAAGTGATCACACATGATAAAACATCTAGAAATTATGCACATCATGCAATCATGTAATGTGTGTTTACTGAAAATGATGAAGGCAAAGATGAGAATTTTCACTCAGTCTCTCAAGTAAGGACACCAAAGTTGTAAAGGTGACTCACATCATTGACAGCTTCAGCATAAAAATAATGTTATGATTTGTAAATTAGATTATGCATGTGGCTGCAACATATTAATGTTAATAGGTTATTTAATATGTTACAGTCATGTACATAATAAGAGGGAGGGTGTGCATGCAGAGGTTCATCTAAACAATTGGCACAGTTTTACTTATACTTGTCAGTCCTCATACCACACCAATCACATCACCCTCTAAAAGGACAAGCTTCAAATTTTTTGCAAAAGTAGAATCAGGGTGTAATTAGGGTTTTTGCTCTCTAACCTGACAATAGTGAGAGTAGCTCTATGAGGTATTCAGTATATGATGAAACAGTAGGCTCAACCTATGGATTGGTGTTTGTGCCCATCAGTTTGGCATCTCGAATAGAACGGACACTGGCATCACAGTCAATGAATATACAGTTTTGACTGTAGTTGACCTTAGCTGGTAGTTTCTTTCCCCCAGACTTATTTGCTGACATTGCCATAGCCACTCTTCCTTGTAAAACATCAATAAAGCATGTGTCAAATATACTCCAGTAGTCACACCTGTCACTAAGCTCTCTTTATCTAGTCATGGCAGCCAAAAAACAACACTTTGGCCCTGGACCCTAAGTATGATAGAATACTACCTGTTTAATGAACTCATAAACCAAACCTGTGAGGAAGCACATGTTCTCAATATTTTTGTATTGTTCATTTGCTAAATTAAGGGTTCAAAGATAACCTGGCCATATTAACAGAAGGAAAGTAAAAAAACAAAGTGAAATATATGTGAGAGTGTACAGGAGAAGCATGGTGGAAAATAATCCTGATAAATGAGAGTTCTTTCTCTCTTTACACCCAAGCTAATGGAAAGGATCAGGTCAAATGAAGAGCCAGTTAACAATCAACTTAAAAAAAAACAAGAACAACTGTTTATCCATCCATAGAGCACACCCCCACCCCAGTTAGTCTCTTGAGTGTGTGTAGAAATCTACCTACAAGTGTCACTTGTCCTCCACCCTCAAGGTCTTGGCTCAGAAACTCAACCTTTTGTAGTAATTCTCTGCATCGTGCCTACAATGATCTCAATAAAATCCCTCATGAAGGTGCAAACCTGTTCTTAACTGCCACACAGGTATAACAGACTTCTAAACTGAGGATGTTCTGTTCTCCTGTCCAACACTACCTATGTAGCAGCTCTCACTGGTCATGCCAATTAGGTGACTACAGCCTCTGCTAGAATCTTTTCCTCTTTCTCCTCCAGCAGCTTACTGTGACAACAGTCCTGAGTGCTAATAGGTGCTGATTGATCAGTGTGCCGTGGGAACAGCCAGGGGCGCCAGAAAGGTGGAGTTTGGGCCCCCCAAAGCTTAATATTGTTAAGGTATTATATTCTATTATATTCTTTCATAGGGCCCACAATTTGTAGCGGCACCCCTGGGAGCAGTGTCTGAGAGGCAGGTGTAAAAGTTTTGCAAAAGTCTTTGCAACTCTCAGAGAGAAAAGCCTTTACTGAGTAGTCTTGTAGACAGAATCACTTTTGATTCAGAGTAATTTATCGTTGATTCGATTCAGAGTAATTTATAGTTGATTTTATTACCAGGTTATGTGTACACTGAATTGCATGCAATCATGCAATCATTCTACCTTTTTATGTCTAATTCTACTTGATGTAAAAAAACAAAACAAAACAAACAAACAAACAAAAAAAACCCCATGCATACCTTTATGCAAACCCAGGAAAATCAGTTTACCCCTTCTGTGGTTCAAAAGTAGTGTTACATTTATATGACTTTTAATTTCCTGTTAATTAAATACAATAATGAGTGTATAAACATAAGTGTCAGGAAACACAAGACTGTGTCACAGAATAATTACCAAGCGGTTACACATTAATTACACAAATAAACAGTTGAGACAGAGAAGAGACAACAGTAAAGTGCCTGTTGTGTGGGCTTCTGCAATAGACTATGAAATAAGAAGGGATATCCAATTTGTGATAATGTAAGACAATTAGGACTAGATACAAACCAGTTTAACATAAGGACTGAATGGATTTGTGATGACTTCCTAAACTCATCAGTTGTGGCTCATTTGAAGTCACATTAGCTCTTTATATAAGGATAAGTACACTTACTACTGTACGACTATATAATTATTTCTGATGTGATTTCGTTAGTATTGTTAAAAGTCATTGTAAGTGTGTTCCACAGGAGTTCATCAGCAAAGAATCTGAGTTACACCCCTAGACTCCATTTGTAAATGAGTGTCACTTTGTAAGTTGCAAGAACATGCACTCTGTACATAGATAGAGTGTAAATGTAGTGTGTCTAGATAATATGTAATCCTCACAGAGTCTTGTTAAAATTTGTGGCATACTGTATTTACCTGCAGCTCATTCATTCTTCAAAACCGGTGTGGGGCAAGCCTGTGAGAGATACTCTTTGGTAAATCACAAAGAATAATTCATAGGATGTTATTGGGAGGCTTCTCACTTCCCTCTCACCTTCCCATTTCCATTCTGAGGCCCTCTCTGAGGCAACCGGGATAACCTCGCTAATGTGTACATCACTCAATGTCTATCTTGTGGAAATTTTAATTTAATTTGATTTATTGTGGTTAACTGCAAAGTTTTTGTTTTTGTTTGAATTGAATGGACATAAGAAAGCATGATGTGTTGCAACTTACCATCAGTGTCTTGGTTAGAAACAAAAAGATCTGTGCCCTCATATGGAATTATCCTAGTTACTGCCTCCTCAACAGTACAAGTAAGAGGTTGGTTACCAGAACAGAGGCTATATTCTCCAGCAGTGCATTCAGTAGTTTGTACACTATGTTTTCAGCAGTGTTGCATGCATTGTTTTGTAAGTTAAGATCAGGCCACTTTATTTTCATTTCATGAAATGTCCAAGTCTCAATTTCACCAAGTTTGCAGCTGTGGTGTCCTTTTTCAAAGCACTTCAATCCTGCTTTCTCCATAAAATATTTTTTTCCTCTGCAACTACTGCTGCATTAAAACATTCATTTTAAGAAATGGGCCTCTATTTTACCCCATAAGGTTGCTTGGGGGCAGAGAAGCAACAGGGAACTCAAGTGCGCAGCTGTACACACATTTTCATTGTCTTTTATCAATGATGCCATGTGCAGCATCTGGTATGGATCAGTAACCTTTCCTGAGTATAGATGATTAAGACTTTGAATATATAATCATGTTTAGAATGAAAAATATACCTAATTTGATTAACGAGAGAAACATGTGATTTCTGTTTTATGAGTTTGAGAAACTGAATTCGATTTTAGTTTAGAAACATGAATCATGAAGAAAAAAACTACTTTTTTGTGAAACTCCAAATAAGCTTAGCACTGGAATTGTTTTTTGATTCATCTTTGACAGGCGTGCTAGGCATTTGCAACTGTATTTCCTATTTTCATTTGATTGAGTATGTCACCTCACAGAGTAAGCAACATTTTAGCAGTTCAAACATTTGTTCAGTTTTTTTTTTGGGTGAATAACAGATCATTCGTCATCGGTGATTGATCATCAAGCTCAGAATATTATTGTTTTTACTGGCAATTCATGAAGTCACACTGTAAGATTTGATTTTTACAAATGGGTAATAGCAGTTTTACTTGGAGACTGCAGAGTGTCTGAATATTCTAGTATTTTTACAAACATGGATACCAGAACACTGTAATTACATTCACAAGTACAGTGAGGCATACATAAGAATCCTCGGTGGTTTACAGTAACCATGGCAATAAGAAAGCAGCTCTTTAGAGGTCATCAGACATGCAGTGTGTTCCTCAGAGGATAAATGAGTTCTAGGGTTCTCTGAGTTCATGAGAGTCTGCCCTGCCATGTCTGACACAGCTGTGTAAGGCAAAGGAAAAAAAAAAACTTGTTAGGCTACCTTATGGGAGGAATAGTTAGGTGTTAGACAAGAAGAACAAGAGGCTACATCTGTGCTGCAGGTCTTTTATTTCTGATTTTGTGAAGACTTGCTGTGCCGTGTCATCAGGGTGGAAGAACTGATATGGAATGTTACATACAAACTCCCTGGAAGAATATGTGAAAAAGAAATGATGAAAGAGAAAGAAGAAAAGCAAACCTGCTTTCCATAGCCAGGGACTTAAAAAAGCAAGCCCGTTAACGTTAAATGTAGGTAAACATTCTGTAACTTTACATTTCTAGATCTTATAGTTACAGAACGTTTACCTGTTTATACCTGCTTTTAATGTAGTTACTTCATTTTGAAGTCAGCAAACTTCATCAGTGTAATCCTAAGTGTTGTCCTCACTCATTGTCACTTTTGTATAGACTGTTATACATAAGTCTTAGCATAATAATAATAATAATAATAATAATAATAATATTTATTTAGAGCCCAATATCACTATTTATAGTCTCAAAGGGCTTTACATGTCTATAACAAAGTCAAATCAAAATTATATCATGCATAAGTTCGAGAAAATAGATAAGTCTTTAGTTTTGTTTTAAAGGTATTGAGAGAGTTTGCTTCTCTAACTTCTTTAGGTAAACCATTCCAAAGGAAGGGAGAGCGGTAGGAAAAGGCTCGGTTGCCAGCGGACTTCTTTTTAACTCTTGGAATGACTAATAATCCCAAATCTTGAGAGCGCAGGGTGCGAGGTGGGTTATAGGGTGTAATTAAGCCAGACAGGTAGGAAGGCGCAAGCCCATGTAAAATTCTATATGTTAATAAGAGGACCTTAAAATCTGCCCTTGCATGAATTGGGAGCCAATGAAGGGAAGCCAGGACAGGGCTAATGTGATCAAACTTCTTTGTTCGGGTCAGAATTCTAGCAGCAGCATTCTGGACCAGCTGAAGACTATTGGTACTAGAGGCAGGCAGGCCAGAGTAAAGAATATTGCAGTAATCGAGGCGAGACGTGACGAATGCGTGAACAATGGTTTCTGCATCAGCCATACTTAGAAAGGGCCTAATTTTAGCAATGTTACGGAGGTGATAAAAGGCAGTTTTGGATGTGTTCTTGATATGAGTGACTAGCGAGAGACTAGAGTCAAAAACCACACCAAGGTTCTTAGCTGAAGAGTTTTGAGAGATGATGCAGTTGTCAAAATTTAGAGTTAGATCACTAAAAAGATGCTTATGCGTAGGGGGACCAATGACCAGCATTTCAGCCTTGCCTGTGTTAAGCATCAGGAAATTTGAAGACATCCAACCCTTAATAGCACAAAGACATGCCTCAAGGTTAGCCAATTCAGAGCGGTCATTATGCTGGATAGGTAAGAAAATCAGAGTATCATCAGCATAACAATGGAAGTTAATGTTGTAACTACGAATAATGTCACCCAAAGGGAGCATGTAAATAGAGAATAGAAGAGGGCCAAGGACTGATCCCTGAGGAACACCATAGTTAAGCTTACGGTATTCAGAGGTCACATTATTATAGTGGACACACTGCTTTCTCTCAGAGAGATAAGATTTAAACCAAGAGAGCGCCAGGCCACGAATGCCAATTTGGTTTTCCAAGCGCTTTAACAATATAGTGTGATCGACCGTGTCAAATGCTGCACTCAGATCAAGCAGAATACAGAGGTAGCACCAGCATCCATGACTAATAAAAGATCATTAGTTACTCTAGTAAGGGCGGTTTCAGTAGAGTGAAAACATCTGAAGCCTGACTTAAATATTTCAAACAGACTGTTAGAGGACATATGGGCTATCAGCTGAGCAGCTACAATTTTTTCAATTATTCATTATTCAAGCATAATGTTAAACATGATCTTCACTAATTGTGTAATAAGGATATAACTGAAGTAGTTACACAGCTGAGGAGTTTGGTGGAATGAGCCATGGTCAGAACAAGTTTTATATTATTTTGATGTGAAGTCATCCACAGGTCATAATGATCAGTAGTTAATACTTTATGAGAGCTGTGTGAAAAGCTTCTCACAGTGAGAGTATCATTGGTCAGTTTAGCCATTATTTATTAATCAAATCTCTGGAGGCTCATAAATGTCTGTTGTCTTGGCAACAGGTTATTTGAGACCCATCCAGAGTGCAAAGATGTCTTCTTCCTTTTCCGAGACGTGGAAGATCTGGAGAGGTTAAGTACCAGTAAGGAGTTACGTGCCCATGGACTCAGGTAAGCCCCACTCAGGAGACATACTACCTCTGCCCGCCCCCTTCCTGTTTCCTTCTCCTCTTCTGTTTCTCTACACTTTCTCTGTTTGTAGTCCTCACAAGTCTGTACCCCCTGACTGTAGTATCACCAGTCTGTTTGTAGTATTGTCCTCAATCTCAAACACTGTTTCAGGATCCTTCTACTGTAACTCGGTCTCCAAAAATATTCCTCTCACTTCATTCTTCAGCAGGACTTCTTCTCCCTTTGGGTCCATCTCATGTAGTCTGGAGGGGTCTTCCATCTCAAGTCTACTCTATTGTCAGCACTGGCATTTGTGAAAAATAAGCTGGCTCTGAAACAAACATTTATCTCTCTTTGTCATTACACATCACAGCACAACATTCATTGTTCAAAATGGGAATGTGTGTTTAATCTATGTTAGTTTTTCAATCCAGTAAATTATTCAGAAACCTCACAAAGAGGAATCAACATTGACCTCCAGACATGGGTAGCGCTGATAAGGATCTTGACAGTTCCTGATTAAAACCTCAGGATGGATCACTACCAAAAGGCTGGAGGTTCTAATGTCCCTACTCTTCCTTTGAGCACTGTCTATTTTGTGTCCTTGAGAAAGGCACTCAGCCCCTAGTTCCTCCTAGAAAGTTGCAACGTGACACCCCGGTGTCCTCTCCATACCCCATACCTAAACACCGAGCCCTGAAAAAGCACGCTCAACAGCCCTTGTTAGGATGAATAAGGATATTAATGAAAACACCACTTTATCTATCAGATTTAACATGATCTGATTTGTGGGCTTACATATCTCAGTCTATGTTTTATGGATTTTGCCATAAATGGGAAAAAAGTAATGATGTAAAAGAAGACCTGTGTTAGAGATGCTCCACATCAGCTGGAGAGTATAATATTTGCAGCCACAATTTCTCTCTCTCTCTCTCTCTTCACACAGCACACTCAATCCAGTGCAGGCCTCCACACATTGGCCACTTTGTCGTTTTATGAATGCATCAGGGCCTTTTGTTTCTCTTACCACAAAAGACTAATAAAACCAATTAAGCCTGAGGGCTCCACTTACTGGAAGGTACGGCTGTTTCAGTGGTGTGGAAGGGAGACAGACTGGAAAGCAAATCTCCCTCTCTCGCACACACATACAGACGCGCACACATACACACACACACACACACACACACACACACACACACACGCACTCACTGTCGTTCTCTCTGTCTCATACAAATACATCCCTAACACTTTCTCTCTAATTTAAAAATGTCAAGTGGCTCTCCAGTCATTCTGGTGGGCATTAGTGTATGTATCTATTTACTGCGTGCTCCAGGATGAGATGGAATGTGTCAGTTTTCCATCTGTACATATTGATAATTAGCCTGTAAAAACATGTAGATGACATGTTGTTCTCCACTGCTTATACAGTCAGACAAGCAGGCTAGCTAGCGGGCAGTATGGCTGAAAGTGCAGGGCTGACTAGATAATTAGAGCAGATGAGACAGACATTGATTTATTTAGTTCTACTGTGTAATTGCTGAGAATGCTCTGCAGCCATCTCTGTTTGTGTTCCTTACAAACATGTGTTCTGAATTGTATGTGTTTTTGATTCAGTTTTCTTGAGGAATAATATACCTAGTGTGTATTTAACGTATGGGGCAAGATGTCTTTTGACAAAAACAGAAACTATCTTCACTGTGAGCCTATATAGATTTATCCATGACCTCTTTGTTACCATTAAGAGAATGACTGTAGTCTCTTGTGTCTGTGGGACAGGGTAATGTCCTTCATTGAGAAGAGTGTGGCCAGATTAGACCAGTTGGAGAGGCTTTACCAGCTGGCTCTGGAGTTAGGGAAAAGTCACTATCGCTATAATGCTCCACCCAAATACTATGAGGTAAGGCCTAATCTTTATACAGCCTGTCAGGATAAGCTGGAGTGACTTAACCAACTAATTAAGTGTCCTGTTTGGCAATAAGTTTAACTTCATATAAATCACAAATGAGGCCTACTAATCCATTATTTGTCATCTGTGGTTTCTACATCTCTTATTACTAACATTTTTTCTCTGAAAAACTTTTTTCCTCACAGTATGTGGGTTCAGAGTTTATTTGTGCTGTTCAGCCCATTCTGAAAGAAAAATGGACTCCGGAACTGGAAGAAGCCTGGAAGGTACACTCAATTCCATCCTACTGACATAACGTTATTCCACTTCAGTGTGGGAGATAAACACACTTAGATCATAAACACACATATGAACTGTTTATTTTACATTTCTCAAAACATTCTATCAATGGGAGGCTCACATTTGTCAGGGAATTTATAGTGCCTCCAGAAATTATTCAGACCCATTCTCATTTTTCACACTTTGTGTTACCAACTTAACTCAAAATGGATTCAATTGTTTTTTCTTTGTTTTGTTTTGGGTCTTTTTGCCATCAGTCAACACACAATAACCGATGGTGACAAGATAAAAACACTTTTATTGAAAATAACATGAACTCTCATTTACATATTCAGACTCTTTATTTAGTACTTTGTAGGATCACCTTTGGCAGCAATTACAGCTGCCAGTCTTCTTGAGTATGCTTCTACTAGCTTTACATGCTTGGACAGGAGCAGTTTCTCCGAGATTTCATCTCTCCACGGATTTTCTATGGACTTCAGGTCTATGCTTCGGCTATGCCATTTAAGGATATTCAGCAGAGACCTGTCCCAAAGTCACTGCACCGTTGTCTTAGCTGTGTGGTTTGGGTCATCGTGTTGACAAGTGAATCATAGCCAAAATACGAGGTTGTGTGCACCCTGGAGCAGGTTTTCTTCAAGGATCTCTGTATATGACTCCATTCATATTTTCCTCAATCCCAACCAGTTTCCCAGTCCCTCCCATTAAGAAGCATCCCCCACAGAATGATGCTGACACCACTATGCTTTACTATAGGGATGACATTAGCCAGGTGATCATTTTTGCCAGACATGGTACTTGGCATTCAAGAGTTCAATTTCTGTCTCATTAGACCAGAGAATCTTTTTCCTCATGCTCTCACAGTACTTTAAGTGCTGTTTGGCAAACTGTAAACAGGCTGTCATTTTCTCTCTGCTCATGAGTGGCTTCTGTCTCACTACTCTACCAGACAGACTTGATTGATGGAGTACTGTAGTGGTGTTTTTCCTTCCAACAAGCTCCATCATCTCCACATAGGAACTCTATTAGAGTGCCCACTGGGTTCTTGGCCACCTTTCTGAACAAGTCCCTTTAGCTGACAACTGAGCTTGGCCAGACAGCCCGTTCTGGGAAGAATCTTAGTGGCTTAAGTTCTCCCATCTGACAATGACGGAGGCCACTGTGCTCCTGGGAACCAACAGTGTGTTCTATGTCTATGCATTGGCACAATCCTGTTTTGGAGCTCTGCAGAGAACTTTGTTTTTGCTCTGTGAACAGTGGGACCTTATATAGACAGCAATGTACCCTTCTAAATCATTTCCAAAAAAAATGAATTTGCCACAGGTGGACTACTGTCAAGTTCCAAAGAGATCTCACTCAAGATCAGAAGAAACAGGATGCCCCTGAGCTCAGTCTGGAGCATCATAGTTAAGGGTCTAAATACTTATGTAAATGAGACATTTTACTTTTATTATTAATGAATTTGTGGGGGAAAAATCTTAATCTTTCATCTTGTCCTTATGGTGTATTGTGTGTTGACTGATGGCAAAATTTTTATTTAATCCATTTTGAATCTGTAACACAAAAAAGTGTGTAAAAAGTGGCCTGAATACTTTCTGAAGTATGTAACTGGCTGCAGCTCATTCAAGATCAGTCTCACCGACAAGATCTAAAGCATTCTGATTAGTCAGCAGGCAAAAATACCCTTGTCACATTTCACAATCGCCCTGTCTTTGTACATGTTAAAAACAATACAATTCAAATGGGAAAAAAAACATCAGCAGGAGGAAGCACAGAATGAAAACAACAAAAAAAATAAATGAATAAAAATTTTATTTCCAGCCTTTTCATTGTTGTGTTTTTAACTCCCCAGGCCCTGTTTCGGTATGTGACACAGATTATGAAGAAGGGCTTTGAAGAGGAGGAGATCAAACACAGCCATGTGGTTGTGTCCACCAAAGAGAGACCAGACAAAAAGAACACTGCACTTTAAAACAAAGGGGAAGAGGGCTCTTCATCCGCTCTCCAGACTATAATCAGCAACAGAACAGAAAAGTGTTCCTTCCTTGTGGCTTAGAAATGTACATAATGTATTTATTTCTTTAAGGTCTTCTTTGCTTTTGTTTCCACATTGTACAAATTCTGTTTAACACAAATCTATGTAAGTCAGCCCACTATTTTTTTTATTAATGAACCAAAACTATCTGATTGCCATTCAGGCGCTTATTCAGGGCCTGGATTAGGACTACTCCATTCTTGCAAACGTCACACAAAAAAAAGGAGATGGACACTATTGTCTGTTTGACTGGATGTAATTTTGGGCCTAAATATAACAACCTACAAGATCTCTTTTTTTCTCCCCCAGTTTGCCAAACCGACACTGACATAATAAACACAATAACCGCTGTCATGTTTGTCTGCAAGAAAAAAAAAAATATCCCCAAAATCAACTGGGGTGCTTTTTTCTGCCTCATATGAATGGGGTGTTGGGGGTTAACACAGGTGTTGTGTAAAGGCACAGAACTCTATAAACAGAACAAGACATTCTAAAATACAGTCCCCTAGTGAGGTGAAAAAAAAAAAAAATATTAGAAATGAAAATGTCAGACATGGCCATCTATGTGGACATTATTTAACAAAAAAAGACTCCACCGTCTTCACTCACCTTTTAAATAACTTGCCTAAAAATAAAAGTATTGGAAGTGAAAAGGCCATAACCACATACAGTCACAGCCCACAAATGGCACCCCATATGGCACCTTGTAATTTTAAAAACTGCTCCATCCAGACATTATAACTAATGACATTCACTTTCACCTGTGGATTCAAATGAACAAAGAGAACAAGGGGCACAAGACCCTGTTACACATACAGTTTATGAACGGGTAGAGAGGACCTGATGTTTTCAGTAACTCCAACTTAAAACAGATATATATATATTAGATAGATATATTAGGACATTTGGATTACATCTCAATAATTCTATCCTTCCAAGACATGACTACTACATGAAAATATAGGCGAGTCTAAAATGTTAAGCTGAAGTCATAGCTAGCAGGTGAAGGAACATTTGGCCTGGGATTAGCAGACTGTAGAGTGCAGTGCCGGGTCAGTTTTCAATGCTGCTGTAGGTGGCACAGTTGAGTGATGGATCCCAATAGAGGTGGTGTAGATGGAACATAGACAGGCTGAGTCATGACGGTTTCTCTCAACTTTCTGTCCATCATTGTGTAGCTTTGGTCTTCTTGCTTTTGCTTTTTTTGTCTTTCTTCTTCAATCCATCCATATGTGCCCTCAATAAGTTGGAATATGCCTAACAGATTGAGACAAGAAAGACAGGACAACTTTGAGGTAAAAATGCTACAAATCTGATATTTTGGCTTCACAGTCAAAATCCCAGTCGTGCCACCTTTACCAACTGTAGCCAGAATCCCAAGAAAGCAAATTATCTTGAATGGGAGAAACAGCCAGAGTTACTCTCCCTCCTGCCTCTACAAAGCAGGGCTATGCAGGTGCCAACACAGTATAGTTACGGGCAGATATCACTGGTTGTGTCCACAGAAAGCACTGTTTCACAAAGTGCTCTGCCAGAAATATAGAAAACAGGTGCTTTGGGGCACTCTACAGAGGTTGACACAGTTACTGTTGCTATGACTACATCCAAACTGCACCTGATTCCATATGACTTTTCTTTTTCTGTTTGTTCTGATAATGCTTGGTTGGAAAACTATCCGGTTCTAAATACAGTGATGACGAGCTTCTCCAACTCGTGTGACTTTGCCATCATTCTCTGGTTCCTTGATTTGGACAGGTCATTTCCTCAGAGAACAGAAGGCTCATCCTCAAAGCTCAGCTTAATTCAACTTTGAAGAGCACTGAAAAAAATCTTTCTTTGGACACAAGCAAAGTGAACAGTTATCTCTTGACACTATGTACATTGTAGCGTGAATAAAAAAAATGTGGCAACTGGTTTAACATAGGACAAAGTGTGTTAGCCTAACGGACGTACACCAAAGCGGCTGTTGTCCGAGGCAGAGACCTCTAAGTGACAGGTGACCGAGTATTCCAAATTGGGATGAAAGAAGGAGAAACTACATACAGTATTTTACACTCTAAATGACAGCAACTGCTTTACACTGTCAGAACTATGCTCAACAGGTATTACATGTTTAAGACTCTTGGCCTCAACAAACAATATTATGTGCAGCTGGTACACCAGCAAATACAGTGGAAAAAAAAAACAGTGGAGAGAAATCTCTGAAATGTTGTGCAAAAATGGATGAAATTCAAATACAACACTCACCATCTGGAACTTAATAACTTCTTTAGTACTGACCTGAAATACACAGAGCAAAGACACATCAGAAACAGTAAATACAGAATTCTATGATGGCAAATATGTTTAATTATAGGATAGAGATCTGTAACCAAGGCAAGTAAATCTAGCCCAGGCTGAAATGTCAGGATACTCACCACTGTGCTAATTTTCTTCTTGCCGTCGGAGGCTCTGAGTAGGCATTTTGTGTCGGCCGGCTCAAACGTTTCTGGGTGGCCTTTTCTTGGCACAGGTTTTGTTCTCCCATCATCTATGAACATAGAGGACTTCAGTTAATATGGTGTAGGTACATACAAACAGCTAAGCAAGTTTCTTATACTAGTTCATTCTGTATATGATGTCCATTCAAATCAGTGTAGGCTGTGACATTTGAGGTAGGACCTAAAAATTCATTACGAGTGCAATTATGAGTGCAACATGTTGATAAGACCAGCATGGGTAAAGAAGAGCACATACAAATGTGAAGAAAATCCTAAGTCTGAATCTGAATCTGCAGCTAAAGGACAAGGTGTGCACAAACATGTGCACGTGTCTCTCTGAGATTAGGGTAATGAAACATGCAAATCTAATGTCTCTCAGAAAAATCAAAGAAGCGAACTGAGCCTTTCCGGTCAGTCATTCAACATACATTTCTTTAAGGTGATAACAACGCTTCCACTGGTCCGACATTTCTGAAACAGCTTCGTCAGCTCCGTCAAAAACTGAGAGAGACAATGGAGAAGAGCAAGATGAGGTTACACAGAGGGATATCATCCCATGTCTCAAAAATAACTGACAACCATAAACTAAGAATGGATAAGACAGAAACAACTTTTAGCTGAAGTTATTCATCTTGCTGAGGAGTGACAATTTGACAAAAAGGACAATGTGCATTTAAAAGTACAACACATTTGAGGAATAATAGTGACACAATGTTTATTGTAAGAAATTGCTACCACACAAGTTTGGTCCCTGGGTTAATTACACAGAAACGGTGGACTGTGGTTAAGGTCATTTTTGAAAATGTTGGGCAGGTCAAATTATGCATTTTTAAGTTGTCACGGTTAAAGCAAGTGATCTTGGTGACCTTGCGAAGGACTGATTGTTGGGACAAAACCCCGAAAGACAACTCCATTTGCAGATGTATCACAAACAAAATGATGTTAGCATGAAAGTCTGAAAGAAAAACATCATCTCTGAGATCAACTCTGGTTGAGAGTACACACCCCTCTGTGACTTCTCAGACCATGACATCTGCGTCTTGTTTCAAGATACATGGCAAAACAGATGAGCAACTGGGAATCAGTTTAACCACAAGTATCAGTGTACTGCATGAGCATGTAGTTTAACCATTTATTGCAAGCATCACAATGCAGAATATGATGGGATGTAGAGAACACAGCTCTCGCAATGCCTGAAACTGAAACTTCTCAGACAGGGGGCTAATGAGAAATAGAAAAAAAAGTCATATGGACAGATGGGTGATCCTTCACCCAGTCCTCACTTCGCAGATGAGTGAAAGTGTAGCTTGCGACTAAAGAAAGCTACAGTCTCAGTGCTTGTCTCACAGTGAAAGGTTCAGACAGATCTGTTATGCTATGGGGGTGTATTTTTCCCGTCATGGTTTGCTTTCAATCAAACTCTTAGAGGGTAATGTCTCCACTCACAAGACACCAGTGGTCACAGAAAGGTTCAATGAGCATGATTAAATCCATAAGCCACAGCCGTCTCAGTCACCAGATCCAAAACTAACTGAGCTCTTATGGGAAGTTCTGGAGCAGCACCTGACTCAGTGTCTTCCACCACGATAAGAAGAATAAGAAACGACAGAGTCTCTCCTGTAAGTGTCACATCAATCCAACAGACTTCCACACACTTGCACAATCTATGCCTATGCATAGGCTGTTTTGCTTTTCGCAGTGGAGCAATGCTATATTAACAGATGTTGGCGTTTCCTTTATTCTGGCAGTTGACTGTCTCCTTAAAATACAGTCAAGTAGAAAAAGCGAGCCCACTTTAATAGGAAGACAAGTGACTTATGTTCCTGTCACGCTGCCTATCACCAAATTGGTTACATTGTCTCTTATCTTACTGGAGCACTAAATTGCTAGCTATGAAGCAGAAATGCTAACTCGGTGTTTGAATGCTTGTTAGCGCGTTTGGCAAGTAAATGTAGTTTCCAATGCATTTTCCAGTACAGTCCATCAGAGGAGTCAAAATTCAAACAAACGATTCCATGACCTTTTTTAAGCAGGCTGGGATGCTTCTGACAATTTAGTTTGCTAATTGGCTAGATAGCTTGCTAGGTTATGCATGTCGCTGTGATCCCGAGGCGCATCGTTGACAAGATACCAACAAACACACACAAAAGACCATTACATGATTGTATTTCTTATTAAACCAACCTACCGCGTCGTTTTCAAGCAATACCATTGTTCCGTGTAGCAGTTAACGATTGATCATGGATTGATCATGGAGAATTCAAGTTAAAGCACACGTCGCGTTTAGGGCTTCTTCTTCTTTGAATTTTATTGCTAGCCTGTACCCACGAAAGGTGAATTACCGCCACCTACTGTGCAGGAGACTGCTTGTGGCGTGAGCACATGTGTATGAAAAAAGTAATGTAAGCCCCGAACACAACTATACAAATCCCTGTTTTGCTATGAAAATATTCCTAAACCTGACTGAAGTATGCACAAAACACCAAATAATCTCTTCTGCTCTGCATTAAATTTACCACACAGCATCAATATGTGCTTTATGTTCACTGATACCAGCCAAGATAACACAGCTTGCTCCCTTCTGTCCCTTCCTGTGAAATGTATTGGAGACATTTGTTTAATCCTGATCGTTTCTGCCTGTGGAGCTTTTATCCTTCTTATCATGGACTTCACTTCCACTGTACCATAGCATCAGCTTTCCTTGTAATGCTCCTTTTGCCATTACATCAGCTGCTTTATTACTCCAAGCACCCTTTTGTGCTGGAACCCGACAAAAACTAACAAACACACCTATGAGTCAGCAACTGTACAGAATTATTATATAGTTATATATTAATATGTAATTTAATAGTAGTAATTGTTATTCCTACATAACAGTCAGGCTCTTTAAAGCAACTAATCAGAAAACATCCTCCATTTTGTCTATTCCACCCACTAAAGCCTACAACTGTGGACACTATTTCTGCAGCATAAACAGACTCCTTTTAGGCTCTGGGACATATTTATACTGAACCAAGGAACTGAAACTCCCACTCCCACTCTCACACATTGCTCAAAAGATCCACTGAGTCACACAGCAGCTCAATGGATTCTCTGAGCACTCAGTAAAAATTGGTAGAAAAGAATAATAACTTTGTTTAATAAATGTCACAATGTACTTATTTACATTGCTTTACCCATTGTTTCTGATACTCATTAAATCCATATTTTGCCCCATAAACTTCCAAAGTTTCTTTTGCCCACTGCTGAATCACTCAGCTTAATTACTCTTTCCAGCATTGCATACAGAGACACCAACAGCAATCCTGGTTTGATGCCCATTTACTCTTTCAAGTTAACCAGGTGTGCTAGATACATAAATAAATTATTTTTCACTTATTCATCGTGTCAGGCTTTTTTGTCCATGTGTTCGCCGCTCACTTTGATATGTGCCACATTCTTCCTCCCCCCGTGCATGGGTTGGAATCTAAAAGTGACAGACCAGTTCAGCACGTGTATAGTGCATGAATTCTGAAATATGATGAGCCTCATCTGCTGTCCACACTACATAAATTTATATGTAGCATTATTGTCTGAATGTACACTGCTGTCTTCTGAAACTTTTGTTCTGCTGATGTGGATCTGACAACAAAAAACAGCATAAAACAACTTTAGCAGTGAAGCAACTCCAGAAATGTATCTAAACTAGGAAGAAGGGATAATAACATCATAACACTGTAACATCAGTCTTGGGCAACCTGAGTATTTCTCCTGTTTGCTCTTATCTTCATAAACAGTCTTTCACCAAATGTACTTTCTTGTTATTCTCTGTTATTTAATGCTCCCTCTCATTTAGTAGTTGACAGCAACTGCTGCCCAGTGCTTGTGTTTCTTGCCCTCTGCATTAGTATCTCAAGCCTATAAGGCCACCAAGTAGCCTGATACAATGGTGCCTGTGCATAGTTTTGTGTAGAACATCTGACCAGCCATGACCTGGTAGCCTTGAAAGTCAAAGGTTGTGTTAATGTTTCTAGTTTAGTAGCTGCCTCGTTTTGACTGATCAGTCAAGTATTAGAGCATTCAAAAGGGCATACACACATGGGGAAAAAAAGAAGAGGCACAATACATTGGCGAAGACAGAGCTGGACTTAAACAACCAGGCTTTAGAAGATCAAGTGAATTTACTTGCTCCAAGCAAAGCAATATTACTGATTTTCTTGTGATGCACCTGTGACTGAACACCACAAGGTGATATATAGCAAGAGACCAGACCAGACTACACCACCTAAGGACTTGCACCTTAAGATTTGTAACAATCAACTCAAGCTGAGAGGCTCCCCAAAACACAGATACGCTGTAAAAAAATAAGACAGAGATGTGCATTCCAGTCGACTGGGCAATTTTATTAAATAAATAACACGAATCCTAAGGAGGAATAGGTCATTAGTAGCATGTCATTATTATAAAAAGAGATAGACTATATGAATGAAAACACTTCAGCCAGGGACAGAGTAAAGAATGGAAACCGCTAGACCAGGGTACTGGCTGTCGTAAATAAAAACAGAGCAAAGCCAATGGGGCAGAATGTAAGTACGGGCTGATGAGTGCAGTTACCTGGAGAGGTGGAGGCCAGCTCATCAAACTCACTCCACGTGTCCCAATATCTAGGATTGCACATCACAAACACACACACACACACACAGCAAGTCATAGTAGACAGTGAGGGTGCTCGTTAATACTGTATTACGCCTAGTTCACCTCATGCAGTGTGGGGAGAAGGGAGCCACCATCCAGTAACCCAAACACCAGCACCGTTACACTGACTCCTGCTGGTAGAAAAAGGGAAAACTGGGAGGTATGATTAATATGTATGAAGTTCAATATTTGAGCAAGGTGACAAGCCAGTATCCAGAAGCTGAGTGCCAGGAGAACAAGAAGACTCTCATAAACACAGCGAACAGCAGCTAGAGCATTGCCCAACCGAAACCTCTAAAAAGAAATAACCTGGACCTTAACAAAACAAAAACAAACCTCCCCCCCAAAAAAGAAAAAAAATACAATGACCCAAAAAGATTCAAAGGAAAACAAAAGTCGCATCTACCGGATGCAAAAGAGCCCACCACAGGAGGCACAGAGTGCTCACTCACTTATTACATTTTTTCAGCACATATTACAAAAAGCTTAGAAATACAGAGAGAGAGAAAGAGAGAGAGAGAGAGAGAGTAAATATTGTGAAAAAACCATCTACAAGACATCAGCTTTACCTAAAACTGAAGTATTATAGGCTTGTTCACTCCCCCCACACTGAATGTCCAGTGTGTTTATCAGTAGGAGTCAGGGCAACAATCAAGCTCTTTTCAGAGGAACTGATGAGGCAGGACCTGTTAGATGGGAAGAAATGAATGAATGTTGTTGACCATGAAAGGAGAGCTACCAGCACGTTCAATAATTCAGTGTTTGTAACAGACGGTGCATCAGTGCCGGAACAAGTGGAGTGATGGCTGACTGTCACACTCTGCCAGGGCCAAAGAAAAGAAGCTGCGTTGTTTTTAACGTAACTGGATCAGTGGAAGCTCTACTGTGCACACTTGTCAGATAATGGTAATTATTATGACCTAACAGGTGGATTAAACACCTGTAATTGGTTTAGAATTTGTGTTTAATTCATTGAAAGTACAGTAAATGCATTATTTCCACATCTCCCCAACAAGTTTTTGGTACTTTAAAATAATGTACATGGATTTTACAGGTAGCACAGTCTCACTCATTCGTCATTTATTGATGTGCAACTGATTCTGTCTATTTAGTTTCAAGACTTATTAAACATACATCTGATAAAGATGTCTAAAGGTGATAGCAGTGTGTGTTTTATGCTCTAAAGTAAATCTCCTACATCAACTATACAACGAAGAGCCAAGTAGACAAAATACAATGAGGAGCCGAGCGGACAAAATACGATATATGAGTGGTGAAAAAGTAATATTGCTAAAGTACTGTACGTTGCTTCACTTGCATACAAGATAAGACAGCTTTTAAATGCCAAATTATGTAGAATGCTTCGTTCATAGGTTTATGCAGCTTCCCCTAAAATTATTGGTTGCTGATAAATAAACGCAGGGCTTTACAAAGAGGTCTGTACGAAATAAACAATGTTTGAGCCTTGTGACAAATTTATTACATTACTTGTAAAGTGTATTCAGAAAATATAGCACTAGTAAGACATTGAGTTTTTTTTGACACAAGTGACTTTTTACAATCCACACTAATTTGACACTACTGATATAGTGCTCAATAGTTGTAACAGATGTCAACTTCAACTACTGCCATGGCTGGTCCCAGTAAGAGAAGAGAGGTAGATATCTTATTTAATCAATGACAACATTTCAGTTTCCTTCACGTTAATGAGAATGATTCTGGATCCATTCTGCTTGTAGCTTTCCTCCTTTAAACACGACTTTGAATTCTCCGTGGGCCAACTTCAATCAACGTCTAACACCACTTTTGATCACTTAAGTCCCACATCCTCCCAGCCATCTGTCCATGCACTGGGGGATCTATATAAAGAAAATGATTTAGCAAATGTTTGTTTATATTAAATCCAACCCTCATGATGATAAATTCCTCTCTTAAATTCTTCAAAAAGATTTTTAAATCCCTTGCAGTGCCAGTCCTGTCTTCGTCAATAGGTAATATTATTGTGTTAGACCTCATACCATGGGTTTGTGAATCTTGCACAATGTAGAATACATTAGATAACATTGGTGGTGGACATTCCAGCCCAGCCTATTTCTTTGCCAGCACCTAATTTTGCAGCTGCTCTTCCCCTGTGTGTGGCATGGAAAGTCCTGGAAGCTCAGCCAGTGTGTGACCGAGCACTCTGCATTAAAAAAAACCCCAGCAAATTTGGGAACTTTCATCTTGAGACAGAGTATGATAGGTGTAGGCACAGAATCACTTTCTAAACAAAGCACATCCAAAAATATTTTTTGTTTCCTTTATGCAAATGAAATATGAGTACAATGCTCGTATAATGCAATATAACACTGATTCACACAAAATGGATAGAAATTGCAAGAGCCATTAGAAATTTTCCCATTGGACAAGATATCTGATTCAGATGGGTGCAGGATCTTGTTCCTTAATCTTTCTAGTGATGGGCTTCAAGGACCTGCTGCTCCTTGAAAAACACACAAAATGCACAGCTCAACTAAATTGTGAGTCACATTTGTCTAAAACAGGTCCATATGTTCAATATTTGGTAATGGTATCTGTGATAATTTTGTAAGCAATAAAAGGATCTTTCATTCGAGTGAATTTTGACAACTCAGCTAAACCATGCTTTGTGAAAGAGCCTAAGGTTTGAGAGTTATAGCCCCTCTCTCTCCTTCAATTTGTGAGACTGACCAGATCCATTACACTAAATTACTTCCTGGAACAGGATATTAAACCCATATAACAGCACCATTAGCTATGACATAGACACAAAGTACCAAATCCCCAGGGTTTTGTGATTATACAAGCTGAAACAGCAGGTCAGTATGCAACATACTGTATTTACATTCATACCTTTCACCAATGCTCTTTATTGCAGTGGTATTCCCATTGTGGCATGGGCCTCTTTAAGGTATGTGTGTGTGTGTGTGTGTGTGTGTGTGTTTGGGCGGGGGGGGGGGGGGTTAAAGAAAAAGGTTTTTTGCCAAGCTTTTGGCTATAGATTATACATTTTAAAAAATTATCTATAGCCAAAAGCTTAGCATACGTTAAGATAATGTATACCTAACTTACAGACAGCTTCAAGAATATAGAATATGTATAGTTATTTCTGCATCCTTTTGTGTGGTGCAACTTACCTGGTAAATGATGATATTGTGTTTTGTGTACTTCTCTTTTATATTGTTTGGAGGAATGAGGATGGTGTGTGTGTGTGTGTGTGTTCTGGAGGGTATGTAGAAATTTATCAGATGTATGGAGGGCTTTCTCAGAGAGTTTGTAATATCACTGCTTTATGGTATAACTCAGAAAATGAACATGTAAACTCAGAATTGGGAATGTAATGAAACTGTTTTAATTTTCTTAGTATTTTCAATATTCTTCAGCTAAGTTAATATTTACAACAAATATTTGTTTGACTTTACATCCTGATTTTAATTTAAGCTTTCAGTGACAGTTCTCTTTTATACTGACTTCATAAAAAAATCTATGCAGATGCATTACTGAGCACGTTTACCTCTGTGCTCTGTCACTCCTGTATCCAATTCTTTAGGCTTTAACCAGCAGTGTTTGACCTATGCTCCACCACTATCATTAAAACACACACACACACACACATGCGCACGTGCACACACACACACACACACACACACACACACACACACACACACACACACACACACACACACACAGGCTTGCTTCATTACAGTCTACCAGTGGAATTTACAACGAGGGCGGTGGAGAGAGAAGAAGGAAAGGGAGGGGGAGAGATAGAGAGAGAGAGAGAGGGAGAGAGAGGGAGAGAGAGAGAGACAGACAGAAAGGGAGGGAGAGGGAGAGAGGGAGTGAGAGAAAGACACGGCTCTCCGAGTTCTCTTCTCTGTGAAAGACTGTCGTGGCAGGCATGGCGACAGAGCCTAGCACCCATTCCAGGGTGATGTTTCAGACTAAAGATGAGGAACCCCCTCAGCGCAGCCTTGGCAAACTGACAGTCAAATACAACCGCAAAGACCTCCAGAGGAGACTGGATATTGAGGAGTGGATCGACAGACAACTGCACCTGCTATATGACTGTGAGGTAAGAGCAGAACATGTTTATAATTATATACATTTGCAGTTTGTGAGGGTTGCTGTGGGCAGATCAGTCTTGCAGATTATTTAGGAGGAGACAGAGTGTTGTTTCAGTAGAGGAGTAGTGCAGGTGAGTGGGTTCATGTATGGATTCTGGCTGTAGATTAAGTTCCATTATTGAATTTGGCACATATCATTAAAATATTTGCGATTAGTCCTTGTTTTTGATGTTCATTACTGCATAACATGCTTGTCCATGTTGGTAGATACAGAACAAGCTGATAAGTATTTGTTAATAAAGATAAAATTACCATTTACAAAGAAGATCACAAATAGAGCTGTATTTCTTTTCTGTTCATTAGGTGAAAACAATGCTGTTACTGACATAACACATAAACAGAGATCTTCAGGTACAACTTACAATGATGCTAATCTAAAGTTTCTTAATGTGCATCTGGCAGATCTATATGCCAATACAATAAGACTTCTTAGAGTTTAGAACTAGGGTTTAGAGTTTCAGACAGCTTCAAAATCTCTACTAGCAGTCTGAGCATATCTGAGAACGAGTCATTTATCGCCTTCTTCCCAGGAGTAATCATCTGGTAATATACTTACAATAGTCATATATAATAGATAACATTTTATGTTATTCCATACTCTCAAGCTTTTGTTTAGGCTACACAATCATTCATGGAAATACTGAGCTAGCCTCCCTTGAAAAGCAACTGAGAGATATAGTTCTTGACCTTAGATAACAATGCACGTATATAACTATAAAGTATTCAAATTGCTTTGGTTATAAACTATACTACGCTACTTAATTAATCTCACTGTCTTACAAGTAACTGATTCATCTTCAGCCAGATCTACATCTACACACTTATACTACAGTTTCACATTACCAGTGTTAGACAATGTAGTGCTACATCAGTTTACTTGCATGCAGTTCAAGTAAATCAGAAGGATCAGAAGGATGGAATCAGAAGAACCAATTCACAACAATGAGTTTACCACATTGGTTTTGCATAGTGTATATGGACTTATTTTCATATTGCAAGGTTATATTAAATTCAGAATTTCAACCCACACTCAAACCATGACTTTGAACCTGAATTCAGCTGACCACACTCCACAGCGTGTGGAATGTTCATGTGAATAACAGAAATGGAATTTAATACAGTATTAATTAAATGAACTTCCCCCAGCTGATTTGACAGATGACCCACTGATGTCAGAAGGGCGTTAATATCATTTCTTAATAACATTTCTTTAAGTTCATGGAAATGATTATTTATCAAAAATAGGCTAAGTCAGGAGAAGAAATTCATTTTTGAAGGGGGGGATTCCCACATGATATGCAGCAGTATGCTCCATTCTGAGCCCACACTGATTAGTTTTTGCAATGCCTAATTATGACATTAAGCTGTTGGTACTTACTCGCAGCATTGCATTAGCTGATGTGAAGACACGACAATGGCTGAGGCACAAGAGAAGCTTTAGGTGGTCACTGATTTTCTTTCTTCTTTTTTTTTAAATCACTTATTATTAACATAGTTTGTTATCCACATAATCATTTTTTGTTTTTCAATGCTACCACCATATGCAAAGTGTCTTTCTGGGGCCAACTGTATTAACTGAAAATCAAGATCATGGCAAATCTGATTCTAACACAGAAGCAGCATTGCTGAGCATAAGCCCGGGTGGTCAAACTGCATGTATGCACAAAAATGGTTGTGTCACAGGTTCCAGTGCACCTCTGCACATACCTCTATTAACAAACCCGAGTCATTACATCCAAGCAGGTGCTTCAAACCTCTGTCTACAACAATGAATTCTGGCTATATCGTCAGTTGCCGATCCTATATTATCACAGTAGAAGCTTGTCTTTCTGTATGTTTTCTGAAAAATAACCTCTCACATTACTGTTCTAACAACTACCATCTGCATCTCATTTGACAATTGTGGGACGCACACAATGAAACTATACAGGAACTGCAGCTTGCATAGCAATAAGTATTGGCACACACATAGTTGGTTGAAATTTGCTTTCAGCTGACCCTTTCTGCAGCAATTTAGGAACAGGTATAAAGAGGAGTTTAACACCACATTCAATAATTAATAATTTTAAAGGCACCATCTATCAATCTCAGTACTGTACTAAATGTGTATTGCTTTTGAATTTAAGATAACGAGTTTTATGACTGTTGTACAACTCTTTCCCTTGTTCACAGAGGAATGACAAAAGGAAAACCGATATACTATTTTGCATACATATTTTTCAGTGTTGTCTTTTTGCCATCTTATTTGTCGATTTTGATAACCTGTTTTAATTCCAGTATTCCGGTATGATCATTAAAACGGTAAAATGCAGACAATGTACATCGTGTATCGAGTGCATGCAGGGACTCCAGCAAGACTAGCTATTACAGCGTAGTTAAAAGGGAGAGCTAGAAGGTAAGATGGACATGAGGGAACTCTGGGACACAAGGCGGCCACCCACTCCACCATCAACAAACTTGAGTGAACGTGTTAGAATGGGGGAGGGGGGCGACAGCAACCAAACATCCCAGTTCACTAAACACTCCGCCTGAGAACCCTCCAGTTCTGCTCCTTTACCTAGTAGAGAGCTATTAGCAAAAGGCCTGGCTAAACAGATACGTTTTCAGCCTTGACTTAAATATAGAGACTGTGTCTGAGCCTCAAACACTAGCTGGGAGGTAGTTCCATAACTGTGGGGCTCTATAAGAGAAGGCTCTGCCCCCTGCTGTAGCCTTCACAATTCGAGGTACCAGCAAATGGCCTTGCACCCTTAGATCTAAGTAGGCGTGGTGGATCATAAAAGACCAGGGGTTCACTGAGGCACTGTGGCGCAAGACCATTTATTGCTTTATAGGTTAATAGTAAGATTTTATAATCAATGCAAGATTTAACTGGGAGCCAGTGCAGTGTGGATAACATAGGAGTGATGTGGTCATATCTTTTGGTTCTGGTAAGAACTCTGGCTGCTGCATTCTGGACTAACTGCAACTTATTTATACACGTACTAGAACATCCAGACAGTGGGGCATTACAATAGTCTAACGTAGAGGAAGTGAAAGCATGAACTGGTTTTTCTGCATCGTGAAATAACATTGCATCTCTAATCTTGTTAATATTTCTGGGATGAAAGAAGACTATCCTGGTGATATTACCTACATGACCTTCAAATGAAAGACTGGAGTCAATAATTACACCAAGGTCTTTTACTGTTGCAGATGATGAAAAAGAAAGGCCATCCAGAGTTACCTTGTGATCAGAAAGCTTACTCCTGGCTCTGGCTACATGTGGTCCTAGTAAAAGTACTTCTGTCTTTTCAGAGTTAAGTAAGAGTAAGTTAGTAAGCATCCAGTGCCTAATATCTTTTACACATTCCTCAATTTTATTAAGCTGGTGTCTCTTCTCTGGCTTCGCTGAGACATACGACTGTGTATGTCAGCATAGCAGTGGAAGATAACACTGTGTTTACCAATAATATTACCATGTAGGTAAGAGATCTAATACACAAGTTTTTTTCTAACACACTGTATATTGACAGTGTGCATGTTTCCGAGGTGCTCTTATTCCTAGTTAGTTTTGATACAATATTAAATAAGAATCTAGGATTGTTTTTGTTAACTTCTATTAGGGTGGAAAGATACGTTGATCTAGCGGCACTAAGAGCTTTTCTATAGCTCAGGAGGCTCTCCTTCCATGCTAACTGGAATACTACCAATTTAGTCTGGCGCCATTTACATTCCAGTTTTCGAGTGGTAAGTTTTAAGGGGCGTGTGTGATCATTATACCAGGGAGCTAGTTCTTGGTCTCTAATTATTTTCCTTTGAAGTTGGGCCACATAATCTAAGGTGTTGTAGAACGTGACTCTGAGGATTCAGTTGCCTGAACAAGTTCTGTGGGGTGTAACGGTGCTCCAATCAAAGTTGATAACTCTGGAAGATTATTGGTAAAGTTCTGTGTGGTAGTTGATGTAAACGTACGTTTATTATGATAGCGTGGCGAGGTGCATATATTATTACTTAGAAACATTTAGAATGAGATAAGATAATGATCTGAGATAGTTTCAGATTGTATAAATGTGACTATACTTTCTATATATATTTATACTTTCTCTGAGAACAATGTTCTCCGAGGATCTTCTGGGTTATCAAAATGAATATTAAAGTCTCCGACAATTAGAGCTTTGTCTAAAGAAACAATGAGGTTTGAGATGAAACCTGCAAATTCACAAAGGAATTCAGAGTACGGCCCGGGGGGATCTATAAATAATAATTAGTGTGATAGACTAGGTAGACTTAATTTTTGTGGCTACATATGTTATGTTTGTATAAAGAGCTTCAAACGCATTGAATTTGTGTAAAGGTTTTTGTATGACGCCTTAATTATCATTATAAATAATTGCAACGCCTCCTCCTCTGCGAGTAAGACGAGGCTGGTGTATATAACTGTATGCGCACAGATATGGATACATGATGTTTCCATATCTGTATGTATCCGGGAGGACTAGCTTCATTTAATGCTACATACTCATTTGGTTTGATCCACGTTTCTGTTAAACACAGTACATTAAACTCCTGATCAGCAATAATTTCGTAAAGAATAAGCACTTTAGGTGTAAGAGATCTAATATTTAACAGTCCTAGCTTTAGATCACAGGTGCTGGCTGTACATTCAGTATGATTTAAATTTATGTTAATTAGGTTACTGGAACAGATTCTCTGAGTATTTCTACATTTTCGTGTAGGTTGGGGAACAGAAACAGTCTCAATATAGTTGAACCTGAGTGTCAGCTCCCTGGCCTTGGCTCTGGATTGTCACGGATTAACTGTTCTGAGACTATGCGCTATGTTGCAAGAAATGAGAGCAGCACCTTCCCGAGTGGGATGGACACCGTCCCACCCTAAAAGGCCAGCCTTGCCCTTATTTTCAGAGCACCACCTGGACATCCAGCAGTTCAGCAACCATAACCTGCTGTAAACTACATCGCCTTGCCGCATTGGGATGGGGCCAGAGCATATTACTGCATCGGACATCGCCTTCGTTAATTTACACACCTCTACGATATCACTTTTAGTAATCTCTGATTGACGAAGACGTATATCCTTAGTTCCTACATGAAAAACTATCTTTTAAAACCTATGTTTACTTAACACCTTAAGATTAATTACTATGTCCGGCGCCCTGGCTCCCGGTATACAGCTGACTAAGGCCCCTAAAGGTCTAGCTAATTTCATGTGCCGTAAAATGGAATCTCCTATAACCAGGGCTCTTTCAGGTTTCTCAGCGGGTGTTTCACTGAGGAGGGCAAACCTGTTTGACATGTGAAGCAGGGAGGGGTGTTGCTTCTGTGGGCTAGCCTTAGTGTTAGCTTTGGCTTTGCACTTATGCCGCCAAGTCGCCAGGGGGTTGCTAACTCTACCTGAGCCAGTCAAATTTTCCTCTACAGGAACTAGGCTATTCTCACTCTCACTAAGCCTTTCTAGCATCTGGATGCGCATCTCTAATGCTACAATCTTCGCCGTCAGGGAGCTAACTAATGTACACTGATCACAAACAAATATGATTTTACAGTAATCAAGATTGTTTACAGGACTAAAATAGATCGTCACAGTGATAGAAGGCTGCTAAACTTGACAAGAAAGTGCTGCAATGAGTGAATTACTAGCTGACTAATTACGAGCTGATCAGTTGTTCTGTTAATATATCTTTAACTGTGGAAAGTGCAACCTGTATTACATGTAATAAAATAAGGTGTGTTTGAACAAATGTGGACAAAGTGATCTCATGACTCAGCCACACAGTTTAGGTTGCTAGCAGACTAGCTAGTATGTTAAATTGCAAAATAAATAAATAAATAAATAAATTAGAAGCATAAACTCATGGTTTGGATTTGCTTGGTATCGTTTTATTTTAGTTACATCCACATGCAGTATGACTACGAATACAAGTCAAACTTCAGAACATCTTTGAACTTTCCCTCCCTGTAGCTGAGTTTCATCATTCCATGACCCTAGTCAATACATAAAATATTTGATTTCAATATGTACAATATTTGAGTGCAGGAACAAACAAATCTTTGAATGTGTTATATTTTGAGAATAACTGACGTTATCACCTTTCTGTAAAAACAGGTTTGTATAGTGTACAACTGTAAGAAAGCATACAGTCGACACAGGAACAGTTGTCTGTTTGAGGAGTGTATATGTGAACAGAAACTGCTACAATCTGCAGACACAAACATAACACACACTGTACCCATTCTCTGCAGATGCAGAAAAGTATCTTCAATAGAAAGCGAGTGTGCTGTTTAGGGAAACAATACACACATGCTGGCATTTTTCCTTTTATTTTGAATGATTCATTAAGACAACCCACAATGTATGTAAATGATAGATGATCTCAGATTTGTTTAGCATCAAAAGTTGTTCTAGTTTTCTTTTGTTTATTCAGTATGTAGGAATGATGGACTGGTATCACTAGAAAATAACATACAATTTTTTGTTATCTCCATTAATTATGCCACTACAGTCTTTTTCAGTTGGAAAGAAGCCTCCATATGTTGATATGTCAGGAGCAATTTGTAAATCAAGAATTAAAATGCTAGTCACATTTGAATAATGTAGATTTTGCAGACTTTTAAAAGTATGTACTAGCTATGCATTTTATGCTACAAAATTCTTCAACGTCAGGTCATGCAGAGCAGTCAGGTATACTTCTCCAAAAGAACCAAGCAGAGTATGTCAAAGCTACCATATTTTGTTTAATCTTTATGTAAGTGATATGTGTATATCACTTAACTATCTATCTATCTATCTATCTATCTATCTATCTATCTATCTATCTATCTATCTATCTATAATCATATTACTACCTACTACTCTCTCTCTCAAAAAAGAGAAGGTGCCCTCAGTCCAAAAATCTTTCATTCTAATGTAATTCCAGTGCTTCTGTAATGTATTTGGTAAACATGATAAATTTTAAATGAGCTGGAGGAAAGATTATGTCGTGGGTACTCTGACTCTTCCGCATGGAAGCGTTTTACAGTCAGCCCCCTGTGTCAACCACTGAATTATTTATAGACATTTCTAATTGATGCATGTCCTCACTGGGTCTGGAGTCACTGATGTGGCTATAGCCAATATTACGCTTTAACAAAGGTATTATCCATTTTCCATGAAAACAAAAGATGAATGAAATACCTATACCGGAATATGAGTAGGCATGTTGGCTGAGTGAAAATGTTAGCATTTTTTTTCTATTTCAAACAAAAGCGTGTGTTAAAAAGATAAAACTGTCGCTGGTTCCCACAGCATGTTTTTGTCTGTTATGTAATATCCTTGGAAATCATGAATGTGTGAGTGAGAAACTTCATTCATTGTTATCATAACAAATCACCTCTTGTGAGTTCACAGGTTGAACTTTGAGTCTCAACTGCAGATATAAGATGTAATCACACCACTGTGAACTGTTATATGACTTTTTACCATAGTATTGAGAATGAACAATGTGAACTCTGACCCTTGTCTTCATACATGTCATCTTGTGATAGGACACAATTAAAGACAAATGTGACGGAAAAAAGAAAACCTTTGTACCCAGTGCACTGTGCCATTGCTGGAGGGTTTTTTGTTGGGTTTTTCTGAATCCAGAGGTGCACTTTACTACTTTGTATGAATAGTTGTTCTCGATTTATACAGTTTTATTGTAATGGTCTTACGCTATAACTGCACTTATTGAGAGTTTTAGTCAAGGTGCTGAGCTGCTCTCTTAGAAGCCTGGGTCAGATATCCAGTCTCCTGTGTGTGCCTTCCCAAAAGGAGAATGCAGTGTAAGGTTTCTGTGCTTACCCCCACCTGATTGGCCAAGCCACAGCGTCTGACTCTTTGGTTTTGGCACAGGTTTACATTAAATGCACCAATCTGATATAACTACAGCTATCCATATATCAGACCAGAAGCAGTGGCAGATCAACACACAATGATTCCCATGCAGTTATCGGATAAATGATGGTCAAAATTTAAATTTAACATAAGATTGTATCACAGACTGAATGTTTCCACTGGGCAAATGACCAATGCGTTAGTTCCATCCCAGATTAGCGCACTAAGGAAATTAACACTAAACAATTTACTTGTTTACACATACAAAAGCCACTTGTCAGAGTAGAGTTTAAAGAACTGAAAGGTCTATGCAAACTTAATTTTATTCGCTAAGCTCTGCTTTGAATTTAGATATTCAGATATCTGGTCAGAAATAGGTGATGACATTTTGAAGTGGCATACAGGAGAGTGACCAGCGACCGAAAAGACAAACATCAGGGGAGAAGTAGCATGTTGTTACTGATCTTTCATTCACAAGTGTTCATATCAACAGAGCGCAGTTACTGACTAACATTACCCTATAATTCAAAACCATTCAGAATTCATTGACATTTTAGGTTGATTTCTGTCTTCCTACATTTGCGTAATCTCCCATTAACACACTATTTATCAAGACTGTCTGTGGAGTGGGTAAAAATAGTTCAGAACTCAGTACATTTTACATACTAAAACAGAGCTTCAGAGGTATTGCTGTCTTTTTGATAAAAGACAACTTCACTGGGGGAGGGGATAATGAGTTCATGAGTGCTCATTTTTCAAGCCTCTAGTTGTGCAATCAGAAGTCTGACATTTATGACACCTCACTCGCTGACATATCATTCTACAGGTCAAGTGTCTACAAGTCTACGTCTACCCTGTTTGCCACGTTACATTTTCAGTAAGGAAGGAAACTGTATCTGACCCAAATGAATGCAGTTGTAAGACAGTTTGTATCATTTTGACTACACAGAGGACACATTGGTGCTGTCTCATGTGGAGCCATCCATTATTCTGCAGGTTTTAACTCCTGTGTATGACTGCTAATGCTACTTTCCCATTCATAAACTCTAATTATGAAAGTTCCAATAAGAGTACGCCACTTGCACCACCAGTGGGGATATCAACCATAGTGACAGTAGAGTGTACTTTAATATGGTTCCTTATCTGTTTTTGGTATTCAGAGAATTAAGCGCTTGTTTGTTTTCACCTGTGATGTGAACCCTGGACATCACCTTAATCTCAATCCACCAAACTCATCTAAAGTAACTAAGATGACAGTTGCCTTTAATCTCTCTATGTTAAATGCTTAAAATAACAACCGTTTTGTAGTCTCAGACTGAAAGGGGTTTTATCATATCCAGTGGGTAACAGTCATAGAGTACTGCGGATCCTGCCTTTGTATGAGTGAGCTTTTGTGGCCACAAATTAAACTACATCGTCGCTTCATTACCTTTCCTGATCTGTTTAGGAGGAGGAGATTCCAGAATTGGAGATTGACATTGATGAGCTTCTAGAACTTTCAGATGAAGCACAGAGAGGTAAACTGCAGGTATGGTACTGATGAGTTTGAGCACTCATTTTAATGATTCAAGCTCAACTTAGAGGTATATCTGTGCTTATGTTTGAAAACAGCCACATTTATGTGATCAAGATATGGTTATCGGTTCAAGTTAAGGCAATGCCTCAGAGAGCAGGACTGCAGAGTTCTTAACCTGGTCCTGATCACCATTTCAAAAGCAAAACCATACCAATGTAATTTACACACAAATTTACATTTTTATAACATTATTATAACATAATAATTAATCACCACAAATGATTTTGACCTGTTTTTTTTTGTTGTTTTTTTTTACTGTTTTTTATACTGTTTTGTACAATGGCAAATCATCATGAATGTTGATCTTTCTTTTCTATGACAAAATACTTCATAAAAAATGAAATGGCTTTAACGTCACTTAATATCTGTCTCTCATGCCCAGCTCCTCCCTGTCCCCTCTCTGTCTCTCACGCCCAGCTCCTCCCTGTCCCCTCTCTGTCCCTCACGCCCTGCTCCTCCCTGCCCCCTCTCTGTCCCTCACGCCCTGCTCCTCCCTGTCCCCTCTCTGTCCCTCATGCCCTGCTCCTCCCTGTCCCCTTCTCTGTCCCTCACACCCAACTCCTCCCTGTCCCCTCTCTGTCCCCTCTCTGTCCCTCACGCCCAGCTCCTCTCTGTCCCCTCTCTGTCCCTCACGCCCAACTCCTCCCTGTCCCCTCTCTGTCCCTCACACCCTGCTCCTCCCTGTCCCCTCTCTGTCTCTCACGCCCTGCTCCTCCCTGTCCCCTCTCTGTCCCTCACGCCCTGCTCCTCCCTGTCCCCTCTCTGTCCCTCACGCCCTGCTCCTCCCTGTCCCCTCTCTGTCCCTCACGCCCTGCTCCTCCCTGTCCCCTCTCTGTCCCTCATGCCCTGCTCCTCCCTGTCCCTTCTTGCTCCTGTGTCCTTTATTTATCTCGTTTTTCTCCCCTCTAGTGGTCAGTGTTGGTTTGAGTCTTTTACTTCCTGGTTTCTTGGTTGAGTCTGGTTTTGTTTAAGTTCGTACTGCCTGTTTTTTTGGTTTAGTCCCATTGGTTCAATTATTGACTCAACCTGATTTCATTTTGTTTTGCCTCATTAAGTCTTGTATAAATACTCCTTGGTTTCCCCTGTCTCTTTGTCTGGCTTTGTTTGGAGTTTGCCCCACGTCACATTGTTTTTGCTTGCCTTTCTTTATTTGAAGACCTGCACTCTTTAAGTTTTGAACCTTTTGTTATGAGTGCTGCAAATCAAGAAAACACTGACCTGCACTTGCTTTTGCACAGCGTGACAGTGAAATAAGAGAGAGCAAGCAAGTCGTGTACAAAAGCTCTCAAGATGTGTACAACCACTGTGTACAAATCAGAAGTGCATGTGCTATAATCACTCTGCAACAAGATTTTAAGTGACAGTACAAAACTCTCTGAAAGTATTTGTATGACTAATTTTCACAGGAGCTGTTGCAGGAATGCGGCAAGCCAAAAGAGGTAGGCCACAAACACTCTTGTAATTATTCTCTGTTTTTGAAGGATAAAATTATGCCTCAAATATAGTGACATTAGAGTACGAGGACAACATCAGTCAGAGAATTCATTGCTATCCACTTGCTTTTATTGAATAATTAGCCAAAATACTGCTCTTTCACTTCTGACTGTCAAAACAAGCACTCCTGCATGTAGACATACTTTTTAAGGTTACACTTCACATTTACCCATTGTGTTAGTTTGCGTTGTTCTTCCTTTCTTTTGTGGAAGTTTTATCCACTATTGATTAGCATCTCATTTGGGGTTATATTTGTGTATTTTCTGTCCCAAAGTATGTATACAATATTTTAGAGTATCTTGTTGAACAGACAGAAAACATTGTCTATGCTTACGGTACACATTTATTCTTCATTGTATTTACCAAAGTTTTCATGTGCTGCCGCTCTCTCTCCCCTATCTCAGGATTTTATCAATGGACTGCTCTATCGGATGAAGGGTTTACGGAAGATGTCAGGACCCTTGAAGAAGTAGAATAAGGTCAAAATCATTAGTATGCATATCTGCCCCTTCCATTCCAAACAGTCTGTCTACATGAAGGGCAGCTGTATATGGGCTTCTCCCATGTCACCTTATTTATTTCCTCTGCCCTTTGATCAAAGGTTGGCTGTCCACAGAAATGCTGTTTTTGGTATTATTATTACAACTATTATTACTATTTGTGTACAGTTTTAGAATGTTGAACCCTCCAAGCAGTTGCAGACTGCATTGTGAAGATAATAACTTGTCTATATGCATAAGTAATCGTTTTACTGCCTTGTATATTTATATGTTTTTGTTCTGGTTGTGTTGTCGCTTGAAAAAATAAATACATGCCTTTTCAAGTGTTCTCTGTATTCCTTTTAAATCTTTTAAACCATGCAGTTTGATATGGTGCTGGGTCTGAAATGTACCACCTGAATAACTATATCTGAAGTTCACAAACGAGTCAGAAACTAACTACATTTAAAATACATGCAGTTGTATAGGAATGTCTTAAATATTTATGATATTTTACCAGATGCAGTGATTGCAGTACTGAGAGAGAGTTTTCAGAAATGTTATGAGATTAACAAATTCATAAAACTTGAAAATCTCACTGAGCAAATAATTCAGTGACACTGAGAATCTTCAGCAGAATGCTATTTTTACCAGAGCAACTTATATATCTTGCATAACAACATTTCCATATTCTGAAAAGGACGTCCACAGATGGAACTAATGTCACATGGAGCACTTTCCATCACACGTGCAAAAACCCCACACTTTCATAAATATTAAATAAACAAAACATAACACAAGTGTTTATATCAGTACTGAGAGAGTATGTTTCATCCGCTGACTTCTATGCTGATATTATTATCAAATCAACTGAAAAATAATTAAATAACTGCTGTTGTTTGTTACTTATTTCAAATCTAAATATCCAATTTTTCCATTAAATTTGGAGTGGGAAAAAAATACAGAGTTTTAAAAGGTTTTCTACTGATCTGTTATTTGATACATGCATTTAAAATTCAGGTGTGAGATGGGCTGACAGGGATGAAAGTGTGAGGCGGACCTACAGAGATGGGACGTTAGTGATGTGAGCCTGTTATATGATGTTACTATGTCAGCATGTAACTCTGGTGTTTGAGTCATTTCAATTTGAGGGTCTAATCAGATTTACAGACTAAACACTAAAAATGAAACCTCATTAATGGCATGATGACAAAACAAACAAAGCAAGGATAACTCCAAGAACTTAAACCACATGGAAAAGAATGTCTCAGAAATGAGATTTCTCAGACACAAGTCAATATTTACTTTAATCTTAAAGTAGTTTAATCTGTCCGAGGATTTTCATCAGCTTTAACATGATAACATAATTACAGTTCAAAGGTTAATTTACTGAACATCATACAGTTTGTATTGACAGCCTTTTACCAGTTATACTACCATGTAACAAATCAGCTTTGAAGCATTCACTTTATGTGTGAACAGTATGTAAGCAGTTATTCTACATTCATTCGAAACACATCCAGACAACCTTTGAAACACTGATGATAATTATGAGTAAAAACAAGCTCCTTACTATTAGACTACAACTGCAATATATCTAATATTTTTACATGGCCTGTGCTGATCATTTTATTGGCTATGAGTACCTGCCCATTTGAGATTTTACAAAGGTCACATAAGATTGGCCAGGTGTTTAAAGGTATAGTGCAACACATAAACAAGTTACAGAAACCTCTGATTACTCATTGTTGAAACTCACGTTTTCTTCTTTTTTTTAGGTGCTGTATAAGCAGAGGTGCGGTGCTCCTTTCGATCATATTTATCATGGCCTTCCCTATGAGAAATTTAAGAAACTCACTTATTACAATGAAATGCAAAATTATATGGGCAAATATCGCAAGAACTTAAATCTCACGACCTCACAAATAACTGTTTAGCAAGATAATTGTGTCTTGGAATGGATGTGCTACAAAATTTATTTGTGGCACATCCAAAGATGATGAATTTAGGATTGAACGATGAGTTCAGTGACTTTTTTTTATCAAACGGATCTGAAAACTACAGTCAGTGTTGCGCTCATCTTTTTGATCATTTTAGTCAATGAGATCATTGAGATTTTTTTCTCCAATTCTAGGAGCAGGAGAAAACTCCAGTGTTTGAAGTGAGGTTATCTTACCTGAAGCAACGGTTGCAGTACAGGTCTTGGTCGCAGGTGTGGCAACGGATAGTGGCATCCTGATTACAGATGCAACACCAGGGCAGTTCTTCATCATCATCATCATCATCATCAGGATCACTATCACTCTTTCTGTTTAATTTCTGAGCCACAGCTGGGGTCTTTGACTTATGCGCTTTTGTTGCTGTCTGAAATGGACACATTAAAAGGTAATTGACTCAAGTCAAATGAGAGCGTAGAAAACCAACAGTTGTTACACTGAAGGCTATTCCCAGATGGAACAGTCTTGCATTCCATCAGACAATCAATGAATTTTCTGTGACAGAAAAAAATTTGATAGAAACAACATGAGTTATGCAGGAGGGTAAAGACTGTGAGATTACCGTTTTTTTGCTTGAGTTAGTTTTCTTCAGATTCTGGGGGATGCTTTGATCTGGTGGGATGTTGAAACCACTGGCCTCATCCAATGTAACTTCCTCTGATATCTAAAATTGCCATTCAAATTTTATGTGTTTAGTTTGAACCATCTCATCATTTATACAATACATATATCAATAAATATATTTAAAGTTATAACACACTCAGGTAAAGAATGACTTTGTAGTACAAAAATCAACTTAAACACACTCCTGTGCGGTTGCCACTGGGTTCTTAAATTGACTAGCATGAAAAACTACGTGCCTTGTGCTAACTTATGGCTAATAGCTACAGACCATCTTCAATATCCTTTTGACTGCCTCCTCCTCATTGTCATCGTCACTGTCAGGTTGCTGGAAGTCTTCCATCGCCACTGAGACAGAAAGTGAGTGAAATGTGTTGGGACACAAAACAACAACTAGACAGATGACACATGAGTCACATGCCATCATGTTACGTAAATTACTGACACTACATATATGTATTAAAGTCTCTAATGTGAAAACTGAGTGAGTATGAGACTGAGCATTCTCTTCTATCAAGTGTCTGGCCCATGAAATAACAAGAGCCTGATGTCACTTGATCACCACATATTGTTATGTGACATGTATGTATATTTTGATTGGAAGTCAAAGGTGACCTCTAAAGTCTTGCAATGTTCACATTTAAATGAACAAAACTTAAAAGATGAGTTATTCTTGGTGGAGAAAAACACTACGGCGTATTGTCAGCAGCTAGGAAAGGCCAATCGAAACTACAGGATATAAAGTGGAAAAGTAAAGCAAAACTAATACGTTTTACTGACCAAGCTAAGCTTAACATTGAGATTTTCTGTGTATTTGTATATTGCAAATGGCCTGCATCACAATATCACCACAGTATATTCTGTGGTGATAAGAATATTCTATTCTTATTCTGGGATCTATTGGGGGTAAATAACATACAAAAACAAGTAACAAACAGGTATTTCACCTTTTCTTGGTCAGCTATATAATATCAGTGCAATGTCAAAAGGCAGTCATTTGGTGAGACAAACCCTGTTTCTACATATCTTTGATAAGTTTTGTATTTATAAACTAGCAATCAAACATCTTTTGTACAACACTGTCTACACAAATACCAACATTCATCCACAAAATTTTCTGGCTGTCCTCAATACCAGACAGCAAAGTTATAAACATTATGACTGCACTCCCTCAACCCTGCAGCAATCATCCCTGAACTGATACATTTAACATAACACAGAAATGAACAGGCATTGTGTTTCTCATCACGTGACTAGATTTGACATCACTACCATTACTTATCAAGTTAATCGAGAATGACTGAATATTCATCACGCCCTTTGTACTTATAATTTTAGATTTACCATGAAATCCATCCTGGAATACAACATACTTCCTGTGGATTGATGTTTTACTGAAATAAGACCAGTACCTTTGTCAGGGTCCTGGTCTTTCAGCACAGCAAGCCTCTTGGCCATCTGCAGGACCTGCTCTTTGTCGTGATAATCCTTCTGTAACTCCTCACGAGCTTCTGCCAGTAAGCGATTCTTTTCTGCCTCTAGCTCCTTAAGTGACAACGGCTTACCATCCAGGTTCTCATCTAAAACCCCTCCTTGTTCCTTGTTGAGATCATTTAAGAGGCCTTCTGTACCTAATGAAATGTAGGAGGGAAGCAAACAACAGATACCAAGATAAGGCTGAATGATCAAGATAAAAATGTATCTTACACCCAGATTTGAGGAGAGAGCGGCCTTTTCATGGCTTAAGGGGTCAAGGAGAACAAATGTCTTATAGGAGTACAGGACCACATTTTATATCCCTCATGCTTTTTCAAAGACTGCCAACTAAATGATGTGCTACTGTGTACAGACTGATGTGAACACTGTACCCTGTGATGCTGGACCCTGATTGTCAATAGCCACTTCTTCAGTCAGTTGAGTTAGTAAATCATTGGTCTGTTCTGTTTGGGTTCTGCTGACAGGCGGTTGATGAACCTGTACAGAGCAGATATGTCAATAACTCTAAAATAACAGAAATGTAATACGTGAACTTACATAGGAAAAACAGAGGAATTCCTATATGATCCACCAGCGACAAAATCTTTCAGAGAAGTGGCAGATTAACTTGAGACTCATAACAGTGACATCCTGGTTCCTCATCTTCCTACCTTCCTATTTAACTATCTACTTACTGGTGGAGGAGCTTGTGAGGGAGGAAGTCTTCCCTGCAAAGCTGCCAGACGGTCTGCCATCTCCTCAGCTGAAGGCACTGGCAGGTCAGGAGCCTTCAAGGCGGCTAGGCGAGACTCAATTTCCCTCTCAGATGGGACAGA
Source organism: Chanos chanos (assembly GCF_902362185.1). Taxonomy (NCBI): domain Eukaryota; kingdom Metazoa; phylum Chordata; class Actinopteri; order Gonorynchiformes; family Chanidae; genus Chanos; species Chanos chanos. The sequence continues at coordinate 17,596,772 of NC_044495.1, forward strand.
TTCTGTGTGGAAAGATTGGGGTATGTACAGGTCTAGTTAATGTGAATTCATATTTTATCATTTGATTCAAGCTTGTTGGTGATGTCTTGATGGTCTTTACTTGGCTTAGTGTCCTGTTTCAGCTTCTGCAGTCTTTCTGCTATGGCAAGGTCCTCTTTGCTTAAACCCCTGGTTGGAACAGAGTCAGAGGCACTGCTCTTTCCACCTCCATGTTTCATAGGCTGAGACTGTTTCGTTTGTTTTGCCTCCAGCAAAGCAACTCGCCTAGAAAACAATTAAGGACACACTAATAAAAAAGATGCGATATTGATGCATGACATATGTATTAAACGAGTAAATTAAAGCAATTCACTTTTTGTAGTTCTCAGGTGGTGACCATCTTCCTGCACTGTTTTGGTTTTCCCCTCTGTAGAGACAGAGATAGTTATCAACTCAATATAACCATCAAAGGCCATTAGTAAAAGCAATTGATAAGTAAAACTTAAATGGAACATATATTCTGACCCCGTGAGGTTCCCGTGACATTGCCTGCAGACCTTCTGCTGTGTATTGCCATACCGTGGCACCAAAGCGTTGTATGTAAGACACCCTGAACAAAATGAACGTCCACAGTTTTTGCAGCCAAGCTGAAACAGAAGAGGAACATATTTTAATGTAAATCCGATTGGGAAAATTAGAAATTCAATTTCATGCAATGTTCTCTCAAAAATTTCATTAAAAACCAACCTCTTTTCTAAAGAGGGTGAATTTAGAGGCACAACCGAAGCAGCGATTATCCATATTGACAGTGAGCCGCCTGCTAAAACTTATCCTTGAAAACGTGCAGGAAGTATCAGCTGCTGTATTGTTATAAAATGAATTAGAGACGCTTAATCAACGTCTCAGTTTCATTGTTTAATTTCATTTTAAATCTTATTTCAGAGCTGGGATGTAGTTAAATTTCTATAAATGTCAGCAACCGTGAAGTCAGCAGATAACTTCTTGTAGTTCTAACATATCACAACAGTACAACTACTTCCTAATACGCAGGCAACACATCGCGTGGATTATTCACGAGGATCAAAACATCGTCAAGCCGGCGCATTTTCAACCGACTACTTTACACAAATTACAAACTACACAAGTGCGTAAAATACCATACTTTTAATTTAGTATCAAAACAAACATTTTTTCATTGCATGAAACGGGTCTTAAGTCAGAAGGTACAGAAGGTACAGAAAACAGGCAACGAAGGTCCCCCGCAGCACGACTAATGAAGCTCTTCAGTTAGTCTTGCAGTGAAAACAATTTGTAAAGAAGAACTTTGGCAAGATATTTCCAAGTTTATTATTGTTAAACTTTGTAGTGGCTTTGTTTTATGGTTGTGCGCTTGGATTCATAAATTTTAGTCGAAGCATAGTCAAATGGCATATACATAAGTGTATATTTACTGTCAAGAAACCTATTTTTCCTCTTTGTCTCAAAGAAGCTGAACAGCACATAACAATATTTAAGTCTTGTTCTAACAAGAAAATCACACAAACACTGATTCAGAGCAGAATCTGCGCAGAGCCAAGCAGGCGGTGATCCCTCCGAATGCATCCCTCTTTTGAGTGCCGCACAGGGTTTTGTCATTTCCGCCATGGGTTGTCCTTAAAGCCACTCGAGCATCCTTATGATATATATAAAAAAAATCACTGAAAATGTGTCCGCCTGAAGTTAGAAGTAAGCAAATAAACGTACACTGAAGAAATAAAACACGTATATAAAATGCACCTTAAATATTTATGCTTCCCATGATGCTAAGAGGAAAGATGCAAAAAAAACCCCATCTCCCAGCATGCATGTTTCGGACACTCTGCTTCGTCAGGAATTGAAATTTGTTGAAATAGAATTAAATTCAAGTTATGAACCACTGAATCGTGTTTCCAAAGGGTTAATAGAAGCGTTTACCCTAAACGAAATTTTATAATTCGTATTAAGAACCTGACTGAGAGATTATTTTTAAGGATCACGTGAAAATTTGCACCCAATCAGCGACACCACACCAAGCTCGCGGTTTTCATTTAAATGTTTTGAATGCAGTAGGACGAGGGGAAGGAGGTTGCGTGTGCCGTTACTGACTCAACAACGTTAGGGGTGGAGGCGTTTTATTTCCAATTTTAAACAGTCTACAGAGATTTATCTGAAGTACGAAAGCACTTCAATTTGACGCACGACTGGAAGTGTAAGATTATTTTTGTCTGTGCTAGACTGCTCTTGGATGGCTAGTTAGGCTAAAAAACACGTTATACATGTAGCTTGGCTGCTAACTTGCTCAGCTATGTGTTTGCCAGATGACTAAAACGAACTGTGTTAATGATGTGCTGTGGATGATCTTCAAAATATAAACATTATTTTTATACCCTGGCCTTTCCGTGAAACAGGGCTCGTACTACTCCATAATGGCAGAGAGCAATGCGGAATGGGAATTATGTAAAGAAAACATCCAGCCTTTGAGGAGGGGTCGTGCCATCTCAACTCTGCAACAAGCTCTCAGTCAGCAGCTTGAAGGATCTAGTACATATCTAAATCAGCAAAAGCAGTAAGTTATGTTTTCTTTTCGCCGGTAACACTATGAAACAAGGCAGTCTTACTCCTGAAAGGCTACCTAATCTTCAGATGTTCTTTCAAATTCAGCTCCGACACATTTGATTTAACTAACCCCAATAACTGGGAACCTTGGGATAGTAGGTGACAGTATGTTCTGCTGATTTTAGGGCATTTGAGTCTGAGCTGCGGATGTATGATGGTGATGACCCAATGGATGTATGGGATAGGTAAGAACCTGATGAATTGCTTTACTTCCATCTCATGAATTGACACTGACATTACATCTGTACGCTATAATGGTGACCATTATGTCAGTAGTTTTGTAATATGGCATGCTGTTTACAGGTACATTAAATGGACAGAACAGACTTACCCCCAGGGAGGTAAAGAAAGTAACTTATCCGTGCTTTTGGAGACTGCAGTGATGCGGTTTACTGAGGAAAAGAAATACCACAATGATCCTCGTTATGTTGACCTGTGGATCAAATTTGTGAGTTCCTACCATTTTTGATCAGTTATGTTGAGGTGTTTTGCAATCATTAAACTCACTAATGCCTTTTTTGTTTGTGTATCTAGGCAGACATGTGCCACGAGCCTCTTGATATCTTTAGATACATGCAAGCTCAGGGAATTGGGGTCAAGCAGTCTGCTTTGTACATTGCTTGGTCTGAGGAGTATGAAAAGAGAGGAAATTTCCGGATGGCTGACCGCATGTTTCAGGAAGGCCTTAAGAGTGGTGCGGAGTCTCATGACAAACTACAGCAGTTTCACAAGTATGTTTCGCCCTAATGTTCAGCAGTTCTTTGAATTAATATTTACATTTCATCACACGAATGAAAGCCAGTAATATCATAAAATGCGCACTGAAATACTGCAGATTTTGTGTTGCTTCTGTTTGTTTATGATGTCTTAGAAGAGCTAGAAATAATTTATTTTGAATCTTGTGTATCATCCAGCCACCAGTGAAAGGCTCATTCATCAGCCTGGCTGAAAAAAAAAAAAAAAATTAAGTTCCGCTACTAATTTTCATTGTTGTGTTGTACTCATAGAGCTTTACAGGCTCGAGCGGCAAGACAAGCAGTTTCATCTGTTGCTGTTCAAGAGAGTGATGATGATGATCAAGAGACACCTGAACCTCAAAGGATGTCCCTTGTTGAACTCAAAGCTCTGGGGAAGAAAAAGGCAGTTGCGCCTATTAGCAGGACGGGCACCTCAGCTCGACGTAAAACTCTAGTTTTGTTATTGACTTACTGACATTCGCACATCAGCCTAGAAACATTAGATATTACAAAATTATGAAAACTGTAGTTTTTTGCTTAGTCGATGCAATATGATCATGTATGTTTGTCAAAATAAGGAAGAAGTCCATAATATACCATGTATGTGTCTGACAGAAATGACATATGTAAGAAGTACTTCCTTTGTGTGGCTGCTAGCTGAACCTATGAAGATTAGAAATACATTAGTGTGTTTTGCTGTACACTTTATTACTTCACATTTTCCTCAGTTTTTTTCTTTTTTTCTTTTTGTGACAGACACGACCCGAGGCCTGCAGCTAAAGCAGCCTCTTGGGACGAGTCAGAACCGTCAGTTTGTCATATTTGATGAGAATAAGGCTTCTGGTTCTGTGCCTGATGAACCAAAATTAGAGAGCTGGAAGGCTCCACCCAGTTCTAGAGCGAAGGAGAATGAGCAGAGGCCTGAAAAATGGAGCAATGTAAAGGTATGTAATAGGAGGGTCCTGGGGGTGTGCCAGATTTACTGAAGCTTTTAGCACATTTCCAAACTTTGGGCATGTTCAAAACCAGTAATATACCAATAGATAGCTTTGCTTATTTAGCAGTCATTGACTTCTTTGTTGAAGAATGCTTTGTTAAAGCATTTTTTTTTTTTAATGAGATGGGTCAAAGCATGGTCACACTTTTGTTTGCATCCATCAAACACGTGTCCAATGCCAACGTGCACCCTGTAGCGCAACAGAACAGTAGCTGTCCAATCAGAGGACACACCGCCTGCACTGATTTACAGTTGCGAAGTCGAGTCGGCTTTCGAACGTTAAAAATCCAAACAGAATTGGGCAGTTTCATGAGAAGCAGTGTTATACCTTTGTGAAATGCCCATAACATTAAACTGCCACACATCTGGCCTTCACTGGAGTTTTCATGTAGTGTTAAATAAAAAAATGGCTTGACACTGTCCCGTTGGTCCTGTCAAAATGTGGGGAGTCCGCAAGCCCAACTGAGGTCAGCTAAACTACGACTGAACAATTGGTCATTTGGGGAGGGATTAGACTGTCAGCCTGCTGTCAGCTACAGCATCAGTTTGACACCGGATTCGGCAAATGGACAGTAGCCTACATTTGGTAGAGTCGGGCAGAATGCACGATACGAGACGGAGCTTGTTTCAAAACAGCTGTGGTTTAAAGGTTGGAGAACCAGGCTTGTGACTGGAGGGTTGCCGGTTCGATTCCCAGGCCCAACATCCACGGCTGTGTGCCCTTGAGCAAGGCACTTAACCCTAACGCTCCCCGGGCGCAGAGGAATGCTGCCCACTGCTCCTGCGTCTGTTGTGTGTCTTCACTACTGGTGTGTTGGATGGGTTAAATGCAGAGACAAATTCACTGCTCCCTCTTCACAGTGTGTGTGTGCAATCACGGAGAATTTAATTTAATTTTAATTTAATTTTAAAACGTAACACGACTTAACCTTTTAAGGGATCATTATGGATTCAAGCCAATCCAGAGGAGAGAAGTTAGGCGTGGTTTACTTCATAGGCTGTGTACTTGCGTTACTGCGTTATCTGGCTCACATAACAGTGAGAGAACCAAAAGATGTGTCCTGGGATCCATTCAAAACTTGAATTTGTTTGAAGAATAATAAATAAATAAATATTTTTAAAATTTGACCAAAAGAGACAATTATATTTTCAATCGCAATTATTTCTGAGACAATTAATTGTACAGCAGCATTTGGAATTGTTACAGCTCTACATATTATATTACATTACATTTATTCAGCAGATTTTGCCAAAGCAACTTACAAGTGGGGAAACAATTCAAGCTACATATATTGTACAGCTACATATATTACCAATGTTCTCTGCCTTAAAGGTTATCATAGACCACGCCCCACAAATTCAAATGAGACAACATCATACATGCATGTACATGATAGAAGAATCAACGTCATTCTTTATTTTTTTATAATTTCATGTGAATTGTGTCCTTAAGAATCTCTAACTTTTCCTTGTTGTGCTTGTGTGCAGTTTTTATTCACTTCTCTGTGTACCAAACACTATTCAAATCTCACAACTGAAATAATATAAAAGTAGTGTTATTATCACTGTTTTTGCAATGCCAGATGCCCCAGAAGTCAAGGTTTGGACACAGTGTGGTTGCTCCTCCCAGCAAGCCGAATTTCCAGCCCTTTGTCGAGGAGAGTGATCAGCCTCCTGTTGTGTGAGTTTTGTGTGAGAGTTGTTCATGCTCTCTCTCCGTCGATCTATCAACACTTATTTCAAGTGGTTGTAGTTAAGCAAGAGGACTTTTCTGCTTTGTTTATTGCTGAATGACAGTTGTCTCTTTGGGTAAGAGGCAAGCAAACCAACAAAATATTTAGATCTCTTTAGCTGTGCTCACACCAAATGCACTTGTCAGTCCACGTTTTAGCGCTTAATATAGTCATGTCTATGCTTAGTACAATTGAAAACTGGGGTGACGGCTGTTTTCAACGATTGTGCTAGAATTAGGTCTTAGGTCAAATGCATCTCACTCAGACTTCAAACATGAAAGTCCAGGTAAGAGTCAGTGTTGTCTGAACTGGTGACAAAATACTTTTAAACTCTGTGGGCAAAGAGCAGTATTTAATTCAAAGCACGTGGTGTGTATTCTGTGGGGTTTTAGAGATACGAACCATGAGAATGGTAGAACACACGCTCATTACGGAACAAAACTGAGTTGGTTTGACCATCTCCATATTTAAGTACAGTTTTAAAACTTCCACAATATTTGAAAAGTGAGACTTGTGCTTAGAGCAAAATATTTCTTATTATTTTAAGATTAAACCATACTGTGAATTAATGATGAGACCAGTTTATTGTTCACAAACTAAAGTGCAACCCTCAAGATGATAGTGTGAATGCAATCTGAGAGAACTGTGAATTTCTAGGGCTATTATTGTACAAATTCATAATTGCAAACTCAAATACAAATTTCAGGGTGGAAAAGGCACCATATAGTATTATTTCACGTATTTCATTTACTTGCAGTCTTACTTTTAGCTTCCAAAATATTTTAATGTACAAGTATGCCTTTGCCTATTTTCTACGCTGCTGAATTAAGTTTGGTGGTTTACTCTTTTGAACAATACCCACAGCGTTATGTGCCAAAGTAGTGACCAGAGACAAAAATACAAACAAAAAAAAACCCCAATTCTGAAGCATAATTTCATCTGTGAATTTGTTCTCCCCTCAGAACTCCATGTAAGATAAACCCTGCGGTGAACACAATCCTGTCAGCACGTAAACCATGCAGGGAGGAGACTCCTCTGAAGCGCCTGCAGGAGCAGCAGCAGCATACCCAAGTGCAGCTGGAGGAGGGCAAAGTCAGAGAACAGAGCATGTACTGCAAAGAGTTACTGCTCAGTGGCACGGTGGAGTTTTGTTTTGAGGAATTGCGCGCTGAGCGATACCGCCAGAAACATGCTCAGAGCCTGGAGGGCTCTCCCAGTGAAGACAACCACACACAGTCGGGTTTAGCTCTCTGAATAAAGACGACATTGTATACGCTACAGTGGTTAGATGGAGTGGAAACCACTTTACCTTTACCTCCTATTGTTCATATGTAGATCTGCATTTCATCCCAGACGTTTCTCGTCTCCGCGATAGCGCGACGAATATGTTTGATTGTCATGACTTGGCATTTTAAATTGGTACGGGTTTGTGTTTGTTATATTCTGCCACCTCTTGGGTTGGAGTACTCATTGCTCGTATTTTCACAGAGGTCAGTATAAAGGCCCATGGGTTGCAGCGTACCTTAATGCCGAGAGTGTTTTGTAGACAAAGCTCATAAAAAGACCACCTTGTGCAGTTCTCTCCTCAGCGCCCACACGCTACGTAGTGGCTCCTGTTGCATTTTAAACAATAGGAGGTGAAATCACCGTCATTTATGTTTGTTGTTGTTGAGTTCAGTGTTTTTGTATGTATGTTTTCTGTGTGGCCCTCAAAATGTCAGCATGTTATACACATTGATCAGTATTTTTTGTTTTGTTTTGTTTTGAGCATTTACTCAAAATACAGTGGTGTGCAGAATTATAGATAATGTCAGAGAATGTGATTTTTCAAATAAATATGCCAACATTTTGCTTGTAAATTGTAAATCTTTGTAATTAGGCCATAGTAAATGGGCGATAGTTCTTTTAGTAGGTGGATTTACAAACAGTTTGCCTGGACTTGTGAACTATATCCACAGTTCTTGCCATAATGTGCTTTGTATCTGACATTCCTTTACTGTATTCCATAGTAAACAAAATATTTAAGGTCAGTTTCATTTTTTTAATTTTTTTATTTTTTTCAAATTTTGGATTAATGTCTCAAATATAAGTCTTGAATAATAAAATTCAGGATGTAATTTTCAGTCATTATATATCCAATAGATCGCTATTACATCTAGGCATTTATCAGATATCCTGATCCTGGTCACAGTTCTCTCTCTCTCTCTCTCTCTCTTAATGCCCTGCCGCTGTGAATGAGGTCAGAGGAAAAGAGGAAACGGGTGCTTGAGTGCCGGGACAGAACTATGCCTATGCGAAAGGCAAACAGTGCTAGCAATAGATAGACAAAGTATAAATCAAGACAAATATTTGCATAATAAATACCATATCTCATTTGGGAAGGAACTGATTAATAAGCAGTGTTAAATGTTTAATGTGCATTTAATCAGTGCACTATTTCTTTAGCTGAAAATAAATTGAGACATTTTGTATTGTCAGGGCCTATCCAGGATTCCAGATGGTTTTATTTAAACTCTCAGAGGGAGAGTAGGGTGAGACTTGTTACCACAGACTAATGATGATCTGAGATATCATGGACCATGGGAGATCATGGTGTGGACAGCACAGTAGTTTCAAATAGAAATCATAATTCAGAGAAAGGACAGGCAGACATCCGGGCAAAACTATTAATGAGGAGAGCAAAAGCTCTCTGAATCAAAAGATCTGGTTCATTCCACTGTATTTATTAAACACAAATGCCACATTGCAGAACTGGACCTAACATCTGAACATGTAACATTTTTAAGTAACATGATGATCACTGGTCAGCTGTAATTAGATTAAAACGGGAGGATGTATCCATCCTTGATTAAACCCACGTGTAGAAAACAATCATGTGTTTAGCTCAGAGTGTGCAGAAATGAAAGGGGCTTAGGCAGTCTTAGGGGCTTAGGAGAAACACTATGTTACAAATCTTCCCGAACACAAATGAACATAAAGCACAGATAAACCAACACGGACAACACTGTCATGACAGCAATGTAAGCTGAAAATCCTTGAACACAGAAAGACACGACTGCAAACTCGTGTGGAAGACAATTTGAACAACTCAAAGACAGAGGTGTCATTCCTATATTGTAGCCTACCTGACTCCGCAGCCGAGATAACTGTCAAGCTCCAGCTCTTTAGAATCTGATGGGTGATGGGGAGCATGAAGGTAAGTCTCAAAATTCCTTTGCGTTTCTTTATTCACTTACATTCTCTCTAATCCTGCATAACAAAAGCATTAACAAAAAACATGAAATGCAGTTACACTGAAAAGACATTGATGATCTAGGTTTTTTTGGGTTGGGTCAGTATCCGTGGCTTGTATCTTAATGAAGCTGCTTAGCCATTTTATACTGGTGCCATTTTTACTCTTAAAATAGTTAGTGGAACCACATTTGTGGGTTTGTACAATTGATCATACATCCAGACACTCAAAGACACACAAAACTGAGAGTCAGTAGGTTTGTAAGGACCCATCAACAAAAGCTTTAACCATAATGGAACAGAGAGAGAATGTAAAGTGTTGGGTTTACATGTGCTCTGCTCCCCAGGGTAGAGATTAGCATCATTGATATTCAAATGTGTCCAGCCTAAATCCCTTTATCATGCTTCTTGAGAACGGTGAGCAAAATATCTGTGGGCTCGCTAAGGGTTAAAACAGAAGCAGTCCCACCACAGTAAATGTTAATGATTTATGCATGTCTCATTAATGTCGGGCTTAACAGATTTTACTTTCATAAGATTTTGCAGATTTAACATCATGAGGAGATCTAAAAACATGCATTAAATTTATTAACATCATTATCAGCTTCAAGCTGAGTAAACTGCATGTTTTCACCCCTCCCTTAAAAAAGCCTTGTTTATCTCATTGATTATGCATGAACAGACCAGATAAAGAATGTGCCACACCTCCGGGTATGCGTTACCTGTTGTCTCAAATCACCTGGCTAAAATAGAGAGCTGACCTTAAAGATGTAGGAGGAGGAGCCAGGTGTCTAAAAGGTGTCCCAAGTGACATCTAATTCACCCTTTTCTCTCAGTCAGTGGAAACCAGCCAAACATGCTGCTATCACTTAAAGGGGGAGAGGGGAGGGGGAGAGAAAGGGGGAGGGAGGATGGTGAGAGAGGGAGAGAGTGGGAGAGAGGGAGGGAGAGTGAAAAGGAAGGAGTGCTTTTGGTAAGGCTGCTGTAGCCTCTGGACCTGGATGCTTCCTCTCCATCATGGCTTTATATCTTTTCTCTATCACCCTGTGTAAGCTGGAGCAGGAGATACGATGTGGACCGGTGGACAGCTGCAGATCGGGGAGTAGGAATGAATCATCTCCAACAAAGAGCCTTTGAGATGCCTGTGCGCGTTAGTGTGTGTGCCTGGAGGGAGAAACACGTCAGGCTAACCCAGGCAAGCAGCAGCCTGCAGTGAATGACTACTAGAGAGCCAGCCCTGCTTGGCTCTGTATGTGTGTGTATGTAAGCGTGTGTGTGTTCACTCACGCTTGCAAAGCCTCTTCCCAGAGGAAAGGTTCTCTCCGCGTGTCACAGAACAGCAAGGTAAGAAGGCCTGCATTTTGCTCTTGGTAATTTTAATCCAGAAGGAAAAGAGACAATGGGGAGGAGAGAGAGACAAAGGAAAGGGGAAAAACGGTTGAGCTTCATTGATGAACATTTGGGTAGTGCACCGCATCAGTAGGCACACAGCGAGAGACACTGGGAGAGAGAAAGAGGGGGAGTAGATTGCAGTAAGAGCAAGAGGTAGTGAGGGAGAGAAAGAAAAGATGGAAACAGGCTTCTGAAGGACTGCATCTCTTTCTCATCTCTGCTTCTGCCTCTCTGTCTCTGTCTCTGTCTCTGTCTCTGTCTCTGTCTCTCTCTCTCTCTCTCCTTCTCTCTCTCCCTCTCTCTCTCTCTCTCTCTCTCTCTCTCTCTCTCACCCTTTGGAGGGATAAAGGTCTGTCAGTAGCGAGACTAGTGTATTTAGCAGCTAAATCACATTGTTCCAACTGTTCTCTGTTGGTCATTGCCTGCGCAAGAGCGTTCAGGTGAACAGAGCCCGTCAGACACACTCTAAATGTGCACATGTGTAACATGTCACAGACGGATCAAGATGCTTAATGCTGTCACTGCCATAGCAACTGAGGGGATATAGACACAGGAAAGGCTTTCTGAAGCAAACAGTTTTACTTTGTTATATTATGGTATGATTTTTTTCTGAGGGTACACTGACCAAAAAGTCTAATCCTAAACCTATAGCCATAAACCACTTATAACTTTAATTTTGCTCATATATTTCTAGTTCCATGTCCCTGTCTGTTTGCACAAGTCTGCTTTAAACAAAGTAAGCAAAGAAGAAACACTTTGGGAGAGAAATACACATTGCATTGTGCTAGGGAATTTTTGAGAGTGCAGTGGGTTTGAACATGACATTTGATGTTCATCCAAGTTTCGGGCTAGTCTATGCATAATGCTACTGTAAATTGATTACATTTTTTTACAGCATCATCTGGAATGTTAGTCTTTTTAAGGAATAGGAGAACATTAATGTTTTGAGAGATTTTGCACTCTTCAGTCAAGCAACACAAACCTTTCAACATATCTGATAGTTTGCAAATGAATCTAGACGTGATAGCTGATAATATATCAGTAGAACAGGTCCGGTTCCGGTTTCACTTCTGTGGAGTTGTATGGACCCATCACATTCTTGCAGCAGTTGTAACAGTGTGGGCTCACCTGTTTTGCTGTGTTGGACAATGTGCCCTCTGCACAAGGACTTAGATACTAACAGGAATTTTTGTAGACAGATGACAGCACACATGATTGGCAAAAGAGTTTTTTTTTGGCAGATGGGGGATACTTTGGCACATCAAGATTTGCCCGTCTATGCACAGGATGTCCTCTGATGACAGTGGTGTATTGTGAAAAAAAAAACCCAAACAAAAAAGCCAAATTAAAAAAAAAGCCATATAACCTGATGGTTCCACTCCAAGTGGTTCTGTTTTACTGAAAGTATTTTAAATTTCATCATAGAAAAATTTCATAATATCACAGTGTATCATTTTAAATGATCATGGTCTACACTTTTAGTAGTAATGCCCTTTGTGTCAATGTTTCAGCAGCATTGAAGCATTTAACAAAAGAGAGATAAGAGAAAGAATGCTATCGTGACCTAGAGATAATACATGGAAGGGTGACGAGGACCCATAGTTGTTTGTAAAACATCGACCCACACGAGTGACGCTTCACACAGGTGGTTAAGTTACTGTTAGACTCTATTTCTCTCTGTCCTCTGAGACTCTGCTGCCAAATTTCACAGTCTACCTTGCTAAGTCTGTCATTGGCAGAACAAATGACCTGATGTGTCTATGTTCAGACACTGCCATATGGGGACAGAATGACTAGGGGACACTTGTGTATCTACAAGAGAGAAACAGACATTCTGTGAAATATGATAGATTACAGGTGTCAGGCTCAGTCATGTAAATCAAAGGAGACAGTGCACTAAAGGCGACGAAAAGCTGCAACATGTGATGGCTTGAATTTAAACTATGCAGAGTAGGAAAGTCAGGAGGACACAAACACCAAAGAAAATGATGAAACTTTGATAATGAGCATGACACAATAACCAAGTTAGATTATGAATATTTCTGACCCTGTTGTTGAGACTTGAGCTGGAGACAAAGCTGGAAATATTAAATGTTTCTCCAGTAAAGAAATTCTGCACTACCTTACAGCCTACTACATCAATGAATTAAATCTCTTAGACCTATTTGGCCTATTTTTTCATTAGACCAGCCTAGTGTCTTTCTACTAAGAATTAAATCATATAGGGGGCTGATTAATTATATAGTATGAGAAGAGAACCTTTCATTAGCACAGAAACATATTTTACTGCTGTGTCTAAACCATAAACCCACACCTGTCTTTTAATTCACTGCATTAATAACATAGTTTTTCAAAGGAACTGCTCTCAGATCTACCTCCAAATAATTCTCATGATATTAAATACCAGTTGTCAAATACACCACAAAGCAAAACAAACTCCTATTTTCATTAAGTATGGCTGCCAGCAAAACATGGTGGAGCAGCATTGGACAGCTTTTAACTGACAGAGTTAGTACCATTAGTATCATTTGGTTAAGCTTTTTTCCTTGAGAACACCTTGTTTTTGCAATTTGTTCATGGGGAATTGCTCTATTCCTAGTTAATTAGTACAACCCTTTCCCCTCAAGAACTCATTTGTCCCCATTATCTGAAACACTATGACATGAAGACATCTAACTGACGCATACAGCTTATTCAGTGATAAATGATAGAAATTCTTTACTGTAGTTATACTTGGAGTTATACTTTGATGATCTAACGTGAGAAATATTCTACTAGAAATATTGTTCTAGAAACGCAAAACAGCATGTTGTTTGGCAAAGATATCAGGACCGAGTCATCTTGTGTGGTGTTTATTATTTGACCAGTAGTAAACATACTGGGGGGATGTCCTATGTGCATAGTTTCTTTCAAGACATTGCAAGACATTAGTGTATTGTATGGATGACCCCACTGAATGTAAACCACAAGTTTTTGATCGCTTGAAAATCTGGTGACTTACCAAAATTTTTCTGTGGTAAGTTAACTAATCAAACAATCTTGAAGTATGCATGAAATTGTTTTAATGAAAAATCTATTTATGACTGGGCATAGAGAACTACTGACCTGACATTTTTTGACCTAAATATGAAGACTTCTAGCAGTTTATACAGTGGCATCTGTCCTTACGAGAGCTGAATGATCAAAGCATCCCCACAGAATCAGTGATTCACAATTTGAACATTTCACCATAAATGCTTTTTCCAAAAGCAGATACCACTAGTGTTCAGGTGATGAAGCACAATTTTGGGCTATTAATTTATTAACAGTGGGTTAATTTCAATTTGAACTTGATAATAGTTGATTTGAATGTTCAGATTAAGTTGAATACTTTTTCTTCTGGTAACCCCTGCAGAAGACAAGTGGCCCTGGAGGTGGTGTATGTTGGTACATTTGAAGTCTTTATTTGTCTCCAAGAACGTATCAACATGGCCTTGTTTTCTCTGCCGGGCAGGTTTACAACCATTCACCACTAGTATCTTGACTTTTATTAAAGAAGGTTCTCCTGATGTTTTTGCCCTCTCTTCATGGTGTTGGGCAGAGACGATCATTACTCTGTTAGCTAATTTTTTATGTGAGTGAAACCAGAGGCCTCATGGAGTCACAAAGCAAATACAAAATAAATGGTTTTGTGAATTTGTTTATTAGTTGGATTAATTTTTTTTCTTACAGTGACAGTGGGTGGAATTGAGATATTTTCATTTGATTTTATATAAAAAAACAGAAGTAGCTTGAGGTGAATGATTTGAACATTTGTGTTTACTAATTCTCACAATATCTAGCCCTGTGAGCAATAGCATGGTACAATTCTGAATGGACTATGGACATCTTCAGAAGTCTGCTTTTTCATAGGCTGCAGTGTGGTCATTTAACTTGAAGAACGACTGAAAGTTGAGTTCGAGTGCAAGTATCAGTGCAGGTATCATCACAAGTTATAATAGTTTGCTACTGCCTATGGAGACCCTGTCTTATCAGAAAACATAGCCAAAGATTATTTTCGTAAGGCTAGCTTAATGGTATTCTGACATCCATGCTCATAATGTAAAATGCTATAAAATATATTTCTGTGCAATGAGTTCTACTGTTAATAAAATGATCATTACTCTTTCAAAATAATAAATTTTTACACAGCAATGTTAATCAGTGTTTGTCTATTTTTTTTTTTTTAATACGACTTCAGTAGGGCTAATTCTCTGAAATGTAACCAAACACTTTTTTTTGGGGGGGGGGGGGGGGGGGGTTGTAAGTTCAAATCTTAGCTGTACCATTAGCTAGATGAGGCATTCCAGAGAACACAATTGGCAAATGGGATATGATTCCTCTCAACAGAGGGCTTCCACAGTTGGAGACAAATATATGGGAAAGAACATGGGCCTCCATATGCACTAAGGTCCCACTGAGATGCTTACAAACTTGGCAAGGGAAAAGAAAAATGGTTGACTTGATGTTTGAATGATGTCTGTGTTTTTACCTTCTTGACACAAAGGTTGTGCCATGGGACTTACGTTAGTATAAGGAATTTGGTTGGGGGAAAAAGGGAGTTAGAAATCAAATCAAACCAAATCATATAAAATCAAACCAAATGAAATAATCAAACAATTGGATAAATGAGATAGATATATGCAGAGAAAGTTATTCAGGGATGTACAGTGCTGACAGTCCATTTCTAACTTGGCCCTGCTCTCAAAAAAAAAAAAAAGTTTCTTCTCACCTGGTAAATGTAAACACAACAGAGAGGGGTAGTTATGTACCGTGTGTTACCCAGATAACAACCACATGCTACAGATTGTTATAATGGAAGTTGCTTTTACTAAAAAGCCCCCAGTATCAAATGAATTCTCAATATACACCAGATTGTTAGTAAATGATAAAACAGAATATACCTTTTTTCTTTTTCTTTTCTTTTTTTTAACACCCGGGCTTCTAACTTTCTTCACTTAAATACACACATATATTGCCTATAGTACAGAGGTTCATCTCAGATACATTTCCTTTTCAAGTGTAAAAATATGTGGGAAAAATGATCCATGAGTTACACTTGTTCTAATTTTTTGGCAAATATATTGCATTTTAACAGACCTAGAACATGCAAACAACCCTTTGGCATAAAATGACTCCCAACCGGAACAAAGGTCGTCTTGGGTAATCAACAGTGTTTTGTTCTTGCTCCTTCCACTTCCAGTCTATATACTGCAGTCCCTAAAGAATTATATTCTGCAGTCAAAGTCACTTTTAGCCAAAAGTAGTGTTAATAAACATACCATTTATTAAAATGTAGAACATGAAATATGCCTGTTTAATTGTACTGTTCTTGGTCTATTAGCTGCAACAACATATTCTTTATAGTAAACAGTACTAAATAAGTTGGATAGTAATCTCAGTGACAGTGGAAGGACACAAGAGAATCAGAATAATTTTCAGAAATGACAGTCATAAAACAAAACCAGAGAGTACTTTGAGCATATCTTCGGTACACTGCTGAACGAATTCATTTATTTGATTTGGGTGGGATTACACTCATTTGACCACTGACAGATACAAAAAGTATCTGAGTTTCTTGAGTCTCCTACATGTATCTCACAATCTGACATGAACTTACTGCATAGATAATGGCCATCAAAACTAGCTTGGACTTTATACGTGTCAAACACAGCATGAAAATAATCTAGAAAGTAAAGAAATGTTTAAATGTTTCAAAATGGAAAGAACAATTAATGCTGGAAACCGCAAAAAAAAAAAAAAAATTTAAAAAAGGGGTGCACAAAAGGGAATAAGTGTCATGGGGTACAGAATAATATGATTTACAGTTCACAGGAAAAAGAAAAGTAAGAAATAATGACAGGTACAAAAGGAAAATTATCACATTAAACTATTTTTGTTGACTTATTGATATTGGCATGATTGATGCCCAGGTGCAGTTTTTCTTCAGAAACTATTTTTTGAATAATACTATTTTTTGAATATTGCTGTAAATAAGTGTTGCTGTTTGATGAAATTATTTGGTTTTGTGACATTTGTCATCAATTTAAGATTGTTAGGATATTCTGCGGTAGAAAATTAGTTTCTTTGGTGTTGGGTTTATTTAAAATTTCAAGATTAATGTTGCACTTTGGAAAATATGCAACATTAATCTTCTTCGTTAGGGATGGTGTGTTGAACATCTTGAGGATATAAATGCTGTTATGAAGAATACATGGAAACTATAGAAGAAAGTGTGTATTACAGTGATCATAGCTCAGTTATCTATTTCAGTTACAGAATTCAAAGCCAAATATATTCTTGCAAGGATATCTTGCTTTGGTCAATTACGAAAAGTGAAGAGCATGGTTATATGAATAATGAATATTAATGACAATACTGAGAATTTGTACTTTAGTTTCATGTGGATATTTGCAATCATGGTATCTAGGCTATGTACAGACACTGTACTGACACAGACCCTGGATCTTATGTGAGCTGAATAAAATGTATATAGAGCTGTGATAAGATGTACATGATTCAATGTAAAATATATATTATAAAAATATATAAATATATTTTCACTTTTTATGTCACTGCTGAACTGGATTTTCATTGCACAACTCAAGCCCCGCTGCCCTCTCGCTCTGCCTTCTTTTTAAATGAATGCGAGCGTTGGTAAAAAGCGTTAACTAGTGTTAACTAAAACTCCTATCACTGGTTGTTACGTTCCCTATATGGTAGTTACTCACACAGAACATAGAATCAAAATGAACATTACAATAGACGCAGCGTGACAAGTTTTAAAATTAAAATGATTAAACAGTACAGATTAAAAGATGATCTCAAAACAGACAAAACAGATTTGAGACCCTTCCATCATAGATGGTTTTCTTTCGCAATGCTACTCAACACTGGTAATAAACAAATCATTGCTCACTCAGAATGTGTAGATTCTACTTGTGATGATATCTCTAAAACACCTACACAAATGCCTCAGATTCCATTGTTTAGTAAATACCGATTCATCAACATTTACAGGGAAGAGAATCTGGGTGAGAAAACTTTTGAACAAACATTCAGATTAATTGCTGATCGTTCAGACAATGCTTAGTTGTAGCTGTCCTCTATTTTACCGTGTGCCCAGAATTGTCCACCGTCTGATCAAAGCAACACACAGATACCTTTATGTGTTGTGTATTCTGGTGCTGGCACTATGTAGTGCCCTGATACATGACTGTAAAGCCACACCAACTTTCTCTAATCTTCTGGCCTGCTATTTACAATGTCACACATATCTTTACATGACCAGCATTACTATGACCCATTGCTTTATCTGACCTTTTTCAGGATGACATATCCCTTATTGTGTCAAGTGCATTCTCAGAGGGACCAAAGGGTTTTTCTTGTTTTCACCAAAAATTTGGTCATTGGTTCAACAGGAGCTCCTTGATGTGAAAGGATCATGCCATGGTGCCAAAGTAACATGAAATGAAATTCATATCCTGTTCCATTATATATAGAGAAAGCACAGAATGATATGCTGACATGTATTGTTTTATTATTGTAGGACTATTGTTAAAGGTTAGGACATTATTCTGCTTACTGAGTCACTGAAGCGGAGGAGTAGGGTTTGGGGCATGTCACTCTCAGCCATGACATTCCGCCTCCCTGCGTAATCAGTGGCAGTGAGTCAGCTTTGTTTGAGGCAAGACCACGGGCCTACTCTCCTCTCATGTCCCAGCATATTTGCTTAAAAGGGTTGTGTGCATTATTTAAAAATACATTACATTTTTATGTGTTACCCCACTAAAAATAACATGACTATATATGAACAAATTACTTTATATCAATACTAATATCACTACCTTATTTCAATGAACCTTAACATCAGCAACACATCAGGAAAACACAAGGAAGTAGTTTGGCTCTACTATCACCTCACGTAATTTCTCTGTGTGCAACCTGTGCTGGTATTTAGCTGTTTTCCTTTTGTCCCTATGATTGGCTGAAAGTACTGTGCATGTATCAAATACAGACAAATATACCTCAGAGATATACATTGGAAATAATTGAGATGGGCACATCTTTCAGGTGGAGCTCCCTTACACTCATTTAATGTAGGCAAGTGTTGTATGATGATTGCTGTATAACTGAGTTCGTACATTGCGCATCAGATTAGAAACAGGATTTGTCTTAGCAAACACAAAGAGGGACTCCATAAGGAAGACTCAGCAGCTAGTTATCCAGTAAAGCATGAGCTTGAAAGCAAAAACAGTGATAGTGACAAGTCTCCTCCATGAATATTTAGGCTAACACACTGGCCCTTGAGTCAAAGATATCATTTTTAAACCTCCCACACATATCCCATACATTTATTTTAATTCCAGGATAGAGGCTGAGCAAATATACCTTTATACCAATGCTCAGAGACATTATTTTAACATTATTAACACATGTGAATTCTGTATTGGACCATGTTTTATTGTCCTCCATTGAAAAACACTGAAAATTGTCTAATATGTAAAGTCAGTCAGTGTCCTTTGCCTTCACAAAATACTAAGGTTGGAAGAATGGATAAGTTGAAAGACTCCTCCCTGGAGGTCAGAGAAACCTTTTCTCTTCCATTACGGTCATTTGTGTTAATGGTGCATTTGCTCCTTTGTGAATCTGTTTTCCAGAAAATGAAGTCTTCACCCTTAGGCACGCATCCTCTGCAGGCATTCAGTGCACTCTGCTTCTCTGTTAAAGGGCAAGGGAGATGAATAAGCTTTCTATGAGCAAATATCCTTCATTTCTCATGCAAACACATACCCATTTACTGCTAGCTTTGAGCAGTTTTCCTAAACACTAATGTCACTGATGGACAGAGCCAGTGTCAGATGTATGCAGAACTGCGTTTAAGAAATTAAAAATGCTCCCTCCAAACTTAGAGGGTTCAGAGGGTTGACAGTTTTATGCTTGTACAAAATTTGCTATTTCGATAGAGATTCTGATGCATTGATGACATTCCTCTCTCTGCGAGTCATGTAAAGGGACGGTTTTAATGGTACTTGAATAGCTTGATGTTAAATGTTATGAGGATGATTAATTATTGTAACATTCTGTGGGGTTGAGAGTGAATCTTTTAAAAATGTTTCGAAGAGGTGAAATGGAAGGAATCTCTTTTTTTATTGCCTACTGAACGTGTAGCTACTAGCTCCGCCATGTCTTTCCCCTCTCACTACACTATGGGGAACAAGAGCAACAAGTTCACACCCCCAGAGGTAGTGGGTTAAAATATGATCAGTATCATCATTGTTCACATGTTGTGGTCCATGTTTTCACCAGTAGCCATTTATCTTCTAATAGGTTGCCAATTTAGGACAACAACATGTTTCGCAAGAAGAAGAAGAAGAGACCAGAAATTTCAGCACCAAAGAACTTTGAGCATCGGGTGCACACTTCCTTTGATGCAAAGCGTGGATGTTTTGTTGGCCTCCCAACCCAATGGCAGAGTATCATTGATAACCTGCGCAGACCCAAACCAATGGTGGACCCCTCCCGGATAACACCAGTGGAGCTGAAACCAAAGAAGGTACAAATGTATCTCCCCTGATCACAAATATGCAGGTGCAAAAAACTAATTGCGAAAACAAGACATTTAGCGGCTTATGTTCTGCTTAACCATAAATATAGCTTATTTGTTTGCAACAAATAAATAAACCATATAGTGAGAAAGATAAGAATGACAAATGAGGGAAAGGTGGGAAGCCGAAGAGATCAGTACAATAAAAAAAATGTCCTTGTTAAGGAATGCAGTGCCTTCTGGGGTACCTTATTTCAAATGCCAACAAACCCCACTTCATATTCCCAAAATGTGCTCACCCTCAACTCATCACCTTACCTAAGACTGACAGTTTCATCAGCAGAAACAAACACCACACACAACGTGACCCTGTCCCTGCACAGAAACTGTTAGTTTTCCCTGATCGTCACTGAGCAATCTAATGCTCATGTAAAACAAGAGCTGAGAAATAAAGCATTAACACGAGTGAACATCAGCATTTGTTCACCTCGTTAATTTGGCTCAGGTAAAGTCACTTAAGTGAGCTTATACTTTCTTCTCTGTCTTATTACCCTCCTATCTATCATATGGCTTAGCTAATAACCCCACTATGTACACTGACTGCTCATCGTGAATCCTTGAAAGGCAAGATGATTTATTACCCCACACTTGAAATTAATAATGATCTGCACGGCTGAGCCACTAATGTCAGCCTCAGGGATAAAAGAGTGTAGCCATTGTAAAGGGAAGGGAGATGAGCAACGGAGTCCTAACACCTGAGGACTTTCTCTGACCATAAATGCAGTTATACCTTTTAATGTATGTGTGTGTGTAACAAGGTGGGGGTGGGACAAAGCATATAATCAGTGAAGATATAGCATTCACACTGTAAAACATTCCACAAGGAGAACTAAAGGTGCTTACAGTGGTGAGAGGATATGTTCAAAACACAGATTTAATAACTACAGTCCTGTCCCTAATTACTAGGTGGTGATTAGGGTATTTTTTCTAATGAGAACATAATTCTTCTTCAAGTCCAGTTTAAATCTTTAACATGCACAGTGCAAAGGGAACGGCAAAAAAAGCAAAAAATCTCTATCAGAAACAAAACTAACTTGTGCAAAATGTGAAATGAATATTTCTTTGCTGTTATGAACCATTTCACATAAATTACACGTCTTGTCTTTGCTGAATGATATGATGTTACATTCTCCTGCAAACGTGGCACATTGATACCTTATCAGAGTGACCCCGCTGAATCTTAAGATTATGCCATGGACAATTAATACTGATAACAAAATACAGATGTTTTCTAACATTATGTCATGTTAGTAAGTATCAAAATGTGATATGGAAATGGAATATTTTATGTGCTCTGGTATCAGAAGTATCAAGACCTGAATTGAATCTAGTCTGTATTTACAGAGGGATCATGCTCTCCAGATATCCTAAAATAGCCTCTCTTCAAGAAAAAGTGTGATTTTGAGTTCATGTTCACCCTGGTGAATACTTACAGTGTGCCTTCAGAAACACACAATTTCTGTACTGAACATTAATCACGCTGTCCCTTCTGTCCCTCAGACTATTGTGCGTGGGAGTTTCATTGGCCATGGAGACTACATCTCAGCCATGCTGTCTGACATAAACCGTCTCTCTGTGACCAGCTCAAACTCCCTGCGGAAGAGCAGTCCATCAGCACGAAAGAGAGCCCAGTCTTTGGGTCGTCTTGGGGAGGTGAGAGAGGGTGACACTTACCAGTATGAGGATCTAAATGAGGTTGACCCCAGTGAGGGTCAGTCATATTGGAAGGATAGGGCAAGAAACATACACAGTGAAACTGGAACACCTCACATGGGCATGAAGAAGAGCATCACACTGCAGCCTAATGGTGTTCTGCCCAGGGCTAAGTCCACCTATGAAGTCAGTGTGAGTTCCCTGGAGGGTCCCACACCTCCAGCACCACCTGCCCTTCCGGCTCCCCCTCCTCCTCCTATTCCAGTGCCCCCAAGGGGGGGATATGGGGTTGGAGAGATTGGCAGCCCGACAGAGAGACTTGTAGTGAGGAAGGAGATACCCAGGATAATTCCACACAATCAGAAACCTATCTCCTGCTTCTATAGTCCTGCTCTGCTACCCCATCATCCTCATGGAGAGCATGTGGGACACAATCTTGACTTGCGGACTACCAACCAACTCCTTGTCCATCCTGAAAACAGTCCTGGAAGACCCTACTCCTCTTATGATCTAAAGGTAAACAATTGTCTGTTACCACAGTTTATTTCATTTACTCCCACACTCCTTGCTTTACATGTGGCTGCACAGTGTATTCAGTCTGAGGAAAAAAGGGCCACATCATTTCAGTTCACATCTTTTAATGTTATCCTGGACAGCTCTGCATTTTCTGACAGTACTACCTTTATATATATCTCCTATTTCTTGTACATTCTGAGGCTCTTCATTACATATATTAGAGCAGGAATATTGCTAGCTGTGGTTAAAAAAATACTGGTCCAATGACTTCTCAAACTTGACCCATAAGAATGTGAATTAAGACAGTAATATGCATCTCGTTCAAATCCATAAGCAAATCAAAAGCATTTTTCAAGCATTTTTTGTGCTACTCTGTTGCAGCTGAACTATCACATACACACAAATCCAATAATATACACCTTTGCCATTGCTATGAACACAGTGTAGCTATTTTTGGCAGCTGCAGAGCTCTCAGGGGTATAAGAACTGAGCACAGGAAATTAGCTGAAAACACAAATCAAGATGGAGCGATTTGATTTGCTTTGATTTGCATTTAGTTATAAAGCATAGAGCTGACCTTCACAACACTGTTGTCTTCTTCAAACTCTCAGTCAGATGCAGTTTTGCGGCACCAGTCTGGTTTCTTACACACTGGTACCAGTCCACTTGTAAATAGCTCCAGACCTCACCGAGCAGTCCGTTCCTCATCCAGCTACACAATAGGACTCTCTCCGAACATCAGCCTGCGACCTAATGGACCTGACCCCTATTTACAACATTCTGGATGCCCAAACCCTGGCCTTTTCCCCACCCAAGACAGTCCCTCCCAACCTCGCCCATCCCCAACTGGTTCCTTGGCAACCAGCCCTCCAGGAACATGTTCCCCAGCATTCCGACCTCCCCAGCACCCCTCTCCCCGGCCACCCCCTGATCCCCCCAAGGTAACCCATGAGCAATTTAAGGCTGCTCTGCAGATGGTAGTGGATAAGGGAGATCCACGTTCATATCTGGAGAACTTTGTGAGGATCGGTGAGGGTTCGACTGGTGTTGTGTGTATTGCACGGGAAAAACATAGTGGCCGACAGGTGGCTGTGAAGATGATGGACCTACGCAGGCAACAGAGAAGAGAGCTGCTTTTCAACGAGGTAGTGCTCTCAAGCAATACATACATGAAATAAGACAATAAGCATATGGTGTAGGAAATTATGAACCAATTTGTAGGTGCAGATTATGTGAATGATTTACACTGTAACTTATTCTTATTCAGTGATGTGTAATCATACAAAAATTAGACAGTATTGTCTAGTCTTGTAGATAAATGCATATGTATTTTCCTTCACTGTAAAAACCCTAAAAATTTACTCAGAAATATTTATCACCATTCTCGCACTGTAGCTGCATACTATTTTCAAACATATAAACATAATATCATAACATTATATATAACATGAGAAATATTTTATCTTGTGCAATTACCTCTAGGTTGTAATTATGAGAGACTACCAGCACAGGAATGTGGTAGAGATGTATAAGAGTGCTCTGGTGGAGGAGGAGCTTTGGGTCATTATGGAATATCTTCAGGGTGGAGCTCTCACCAACATTGTGTCTGAAACCAGGTATGTTACAGTGTGGTACTACAGGCAGACAAGGACAGCTTACAAATTATTGGACATCCAACCTTATTTTAACATTTTAACCCTCAGAGTAGCAAGTACATAATATTATACATTGTTTATTTGTACTAATGGAAGTAGCATCTATACTTAACTATTTGTCAATGTTTGAAATTTTACAATCACAAGAATGGAGGTCAGTGGTAAAATACTGTAGTAAAATACTGTAGTAAACTGTAGAAACACAAAATAGTTAATCTTATGCTGTCTCAGCAAGCAGCAGATTGTTCCGTTACAGACACTGATGCTGTGAGCCTTCAGAACCCATAAAATCGCAATACTGATTTCTGTAACCCTGTCACGTAGCAAAATTGCAAAGACAGCAAGAACAGTTAGAATTGTATTTAAACCAATTACTGACACACAGAATGCTATACAGGTAATTCTAAGTTCACTTGTATCAAAGTAGCACAAATTACCTGATGATGTTTTTAATACAGATAAAAAAGAAAGTGTTCTTTTTCTAGGTCACAGTACTCACTCATTTTTCATTTTACCATCAGCTCTTGTAGAGAACAGAGTTTTACATAACTCCTCACTGAGATAACCCACCTCTCAAGACAGGTTTGTTGCCTTAAAAATGGCTGTCCTCTGGTGTAGAATCTGGATTTAACCACCAGGACACAGGGTGCTTTGGAATCCTTATGCATAAAAATGTTGAGCAAAGGCATGACAGGACTCCTAAAAGAGGTTTTGTCTGACTAAGCCATTCGTATTCATCTGACAGCCCAGAATCTCTCCATCTGTTGTATATCTATGTGCACCCTCTATGTAATACCTAAGGGGTCGGCATGACTTAAGTACATGACTGAATTTGCAGATATTTAAATGACACATGGAAATCGAGTTAGTCGGAAAAAGACATTTCTTTCACCTCAACATATGCATCTTTGTGTAAATTCTACTAGGGACACACACTGACCTAATTTTGGCCCAGGAATTTTATATCCACAGGACAATGTAGAGTTGTAGAAAACACACATGTAATAACTTAAATTCCGTACACCAGTGGCCATCTCAAGATATTTAGTCATTCTGGGTTCTGACTCAAGACAAGATTAGATAGTCAGATTAACCAGATTGCGAGAGGAAAACAGTAAAGCTTTGTAGGGTTTTGCTACATCTGTCTACTGTATCGCAATTGACTGGCAGATGAGACTGGTTAAGTGACCTGTCATTTTTTATGATAACTACTGCAAGTTTTATTCATAGGTACTACAATCATAAACACAGCTGCAGGAAGTTAAGATGGCAATGCGGGACCAGTAAGCTAATGTTACGTGTTGAAGTGGAAGTAGAAGTATCACAAGATAGATCACTAGGTACTAGTAGGTACTCTCAAGCAGAAACAGCCAAATGACTGGCTAACTACTTAATCATGATTTGTGAGTTTCAAGATTTCAAAGTCAACTGAAGCAAGGTGATACTGACCCTAATGGCCAAAAGTGATCAGTTACGCTTTTGAAAGAATAGTTTGGTTAACAGCACAGAAAGTGAGCGGTGTGCTAAACATCTTTACTCTTCTTTTTACTCTGATTTAATTCTGCTTAAGATTCAAACAAAAATCATTGCTGCCATCAATCTTTAAAGTATTGACTGACTAGACAGATGCTGAAAGAGATTTGTTTGCAAATGAAATGGATTTTTCCCTGAGTGTTGGCAGACAGCTGTCAGACATAGCTAATGCAGTTGGCTTTGGCGGACATTTTGTGATATGAGGCAATTCAAATAGCATGAAGCAACTTGAACTTTTTATTAATGTTCATCTGAGGTCTGAAATCAAACTACGGTAAAACATAAGCTTTCTCTTAGGTCACGCGGCTTTGAAAATGAATGAATGAATGAATTTTTTGTCCAAGCTCATGTGGAACTCATGTTCTCATGGCATTATTTGAAATAATGGTTACCACTGCAAGTTCACATTTACAGCTAAACTGAACTGTCATGACAATTGTTTACAGTTTGTATGTGAAGCAGGTAAATTAGCTATGTGGTGCTTCTGCATTATATTGTTAAATTCAGTAGGTATTCTCATAACCTTTTTGTGTTAACTGGGGAGGACACAAACTTCAGCATGTGTAATGAAATCCAGTTGGTTTGTTTAAACTCTTTTTTTTTTTTTTGTAACTGCCCTGTCACATCCCCTGTACTCTCATTTCTTGACCCCACCTTGGCAGGTCTACGGCAGGTCATATATGCTGCCCTTAGTCACAACGCGAAGGCTCAGGTTCCTTTTCACAGATGTTTAATGCTTAGACGAACACCAACACCAACAACACCATCAACATCACTATCAATATCGTAGAACTAAATAAAAAAGGGACGGACATGAAAGACAAAACCATTACACTCACTTATATAAAACACACATGACAATAAACTCATAATTAGACAGAAAATAAATCTACATACCACTTTTGCCAGCTTGTGGACTAAGAGAGGAATTTGTATCTGGAAATTTTCAGCCGGATGGCTTACAATAACGAAGCAAACACTTTAAACTTTGCGAGGAGAAAATTGTACGAACCTTTCACGCTGATGACACGCAGGAAGTGACATGTAGAAAGTGCACAATGGGAACAAAACATAACCAAAAAAACTCTTAAAGAAAAATAAAATCTCACTCAAATAAATGACATTTAACATAGAAATCATGTTAAGTATTGCGCAAAACTTGAGAAATCAAAACAGATCAATTAAATTAATCCAAGGTTAATGAAACAAATAAACAACTAAGTACACAAGTGCACACCCCAAAGATTATGTGACGGCAAATACATTATATGTTTCAAGTTTTACTGCTTACCTCACCCTCTGACGCTTTATTTACTACTAAAACAGTTATTGTAGTAACCCACCATTAACTATCTGTCTCTGCAAGGTCCTTACTTCTTAAGGCTCCTCACCAGAGTTTTTCTCAGTGAATTATTTTCAGGAACTGGTGAGCGATTTACAGCATCTGTTCAAGGACTACTGGAACCACACTGTCTAGCTTCTGGGCCACTGGTCTTCCCAGGCCTACCACACTTACTTCCCTCCCCGTTCAAAAAGTCTCGATTTCTCTTGCCCTGCTCCCCTGCAGTTTTGGGGGTCATGACATCAAGCCCTTGTGAGATGCCGGCTCAGAACTCAGGCCTCTTGCTCGTCCCCAGATCAAGCAACGTTCATTATCCTTCATTCTGTGAATAGAACTTAATCCTCACTCTGTAGACTCAGCCTTGTTTGAATATTTTTTGTATATTGCTCGCAAGTGTTGTATGTCATTATCATCATCATCATCATCATCATCATCATCATCATTATCATTGTAATCACTGGATTTACTATTGGTTTTCCAGGTTGACTGAGGAACAGATAGCCACAGTGTGTGAGGCAGTGCTTCAGGCGTTGGCATACCTTCATTCACAAGGTGTCATCCACAGAGACATCAAGAGTGACTCCATACTCCTCTCTCTGGATGGAAGGGTGAGTTTACACTCCTCTCTCCATTTAGTCATCTGTTACCTACCTCCCTTGTGTAAGATTCTCTTTTTTTCTTGGTCTGTGTTACGTTCACTCTCAGAGTTTTCTAGTGTTTATATTATCATAGATAATTACAAAAACATGACCGAATACAATTTTCCCTCTTGAGGAAAGTGATTTTTTTTTTTTGTGGTTTGTTTTGGTTAATTGCAGTCTGAGACACTTATTATAGTTAATATTTTACTGATATGTAAGATAATGCACATTTCCTCTGAAAGCTTCTGGATACTTCTGGATGAAACATTTTAATTATGTGGTCTGTTGTGTGGTGTCATGCTGCTTTACTGCATGTTACGGTTTGCTGTTTCTCTTCCATATAGGTCAAGCTGTCAGATTTTGGCTTTTGTGCCCAGATTAGCAAAGACATCCCTAAGAGGAAGTCCTTAGTAGGAACACCATACTGGATGGCACCTGAAGTTATCTCAAAATCTGCTTATGGCACTGAGGTAAGAAACACTGTAATTATCATATAAAGAACATATAATTTACTTTGTGTATACTGTCTACATTTATGTATCATTTTTGATGATGGGTTTTCACCCAGTGATAGACTTTTTATAGTTTCCAGTTAAAGCAACATCTGTTTTTATCGATGACTGTAGATGACTGAAGATTGTTTTTAACTATATATTTTGTGAACTATAGCCATTGTTCAAAGTGTTGCATTATACAGGTGGATGTGTGGTCTCTGGGGATCATGGTAGTGGAGATGGTAGATGGTGAACCTCCATATTTCAGTGAAACTCCTGTGGCAGCCATGAAGAGACTGAGAGATGAGCCAGCACCCACAGTCAGAAATGTTCACCAAGTGAGAACAAAAGAAAATACACGTAACACTCAGAGACATGTAAACCTATGCTTGCACGTGCGCGTGCACACACACACACACACACACACACACACACACACACACACACAACGTGAAAGACCTACACAAATGCACAGGTTAATCACTCAGAAAAAATACATACACACATAATTAAACACATACACAGCAGTGTCCAGTGTTCATTGGCTGTCAAGCTGTGACCTTGGAGAATCAATGGATTTCTATGCTTTCTTTTGTTGCTTTGTTTTATGCAGATCTCTCCAGTGCTCAAGGACTTCTTGGACCGCATGTTAACAAGAGACCCAATGGAGCGGGCCAGTGCCACTGATCTACTGGAACATCCTTTCTTGTTGCAGAGCAGCTCTCCACAGTGTTTAGTGCCCCTAGTGGAGCTCTATCGCAAGCGCATGTCCCGCTGCTGAGTTCCTTCATCCTTCCTTGAAAAAACACCACATTGCTGGCCGGCTAGCTTAGACAGGGACTTTTGTCCGGTCACATGGCTCTGAATGTGCAGTGGTAGTTAAAGCAGTTGATCAATTATGTTGCGTGTTGGAATTCTCAGACTGCATGGATCTGGAAGCGCTTTATGTGTGCAAAAACTACTGTATTTTCCAAACAGAATTGTGCCATTCTGAACCTGAGATTTAAAATTAATAGAGCTCACGGTTTTTAAATCTTTTTAAAGACTTCGCACTGGTGCTGAAGTCAGTGATGCTAGTTGTGACTGAACACTGAACCTAAACATGTTTGACTGTTGAATGGGAGTACCAGGCTGGGTTACTGGTTTATTTTTAAAGCAACTACTTTTAGTTGTCATTATTAAAGATGATAAACTTGTAATGACAAAAAAGACAGATTTAGTATGGTCAGAGCTGAGGAACAGCACTTGGTCTGTGCACAGCTTGCATGGCTAAGAAATGGTACAGCTTGTCTGAATCTTGATGAACAGGATGATGTTCATGTATTTTATGGGCAAATGTTGTTAATAAGGCTGTGTACTGAAGTTAATTTCTAATTCTGCTTTATTTTGCTTGGTTTCTTACAAACTGATCCACCTGCTTTCCAAATAGTGTTGTGCATTGTTTGTAAAATGTTACAATGTAAATATTGCATCTCAGCTGGAAAGGGTTTATTTTAAAGTGATGTGTTAAGGAATGCTGGGAGACAGATATTGTAAATAAACAAATGCAGTTTTGCAGAATCATTGGTTGAATTATGATATTAGATGAGATACTTTTTTTTTTCATTTACAAAATGTGTGTTTACTCTTGGGATGCCCTGATCATGTTGATACCTGAGCATTCCTCCTGTTGTTATGTGACTGACTTTCCAGACTATTCTCTTAAGGGACTTGCTTATGGCCACTGAAAAGGACTAAGACTGTTAGCACTAATTTGAAGCGATAAAGCACACAGTCATGAGATGCTACTGGAACGCCACCAGCTGTGCATACATTTGTATGTCATTTTTGGGTCCCTTCAAGATATAATCATGTTTCATGTTGGTTGTATTTGTAAGATTGTTCATGAAGAGGGAAATACACAAAATTTTAATTTTGTAAAATGAATAAATAATGCATATTGAATAATCATTCTATTTAAAAAGTGTGCTCTTACCCCCCAACTCTCTCTCTCTCTCTCTCTCTCTCTCTCTCTCTGTACCTTCAAACACACCCAAGCCAGTTTTATAGACATTTATTCACCTGTAAAATAATACAAAAACAGCACTCCGTAGCTTACTTTGGATACATACGTGACAAAAAACACTTGGTCACAGAAGCACTGCAGTTTAGACATCGGATGTTCCGCACTTACCCATGATGTGAAAGCCTTTGGCTGTGATTATCTGTCAGCATCGTCTCATTAGACTTATTCGCACAATATAAAAAAGTAAGTAGCAGCTAGTACAAGTGGTTTACATCAGTTGAAATATTGAGTCTTTTCAGTAGGTGCTCGTGGTATCTTCACATAAAGCAGAAAACGCTGTAGCAGAATATGTATGATAATGCTTCGCTGCAGGTGGATATAACCTTTATAAGGACACTGTAATTGCTATACTGTTCGTTATGCTTAGCAAAAGATTGTATGCACAACCACCGGTGATAGATTAATAGCGATAAATATTACCTTAATGCTGACAATCATGAAATATTATTACATGAACCATTAAACGCCAAGTTTCAACATTGCAAAGTTTCCTGAACCGGCTTCAGTCATTACAAATAACATTTAGCTTAGCGATTTCTCATATTTTTTTTAAATGAGCGCCTTACTCAACATCATTCTTAGAAGCAGGTGTAGTCTACAAAATATATTGATTATTCATAAAACAATTAAAATTATTGGACTCTGATTATAGTCAGATCAGTTGAGGGAGCCACAAGCTGAACTCGTCTCAAATTCACACCTCACCCCGCTGATGCTGTCGACACTCGGCTGACTGTAAATTTTCTGATGCGAGTGAGAGAGAGGGAACGTTTCCGAACGAGATATCTTTCCCTTCCCTGGTGCGGAGCTAGATGGTGAGTCTCTGACAAGTCTCATGAATTCGGGAGCGGTAAATCGTCGCAGTAATCTCGTTCCAAGTCCGGCGAATCCTGGTGGACGAACTTTGATCCTCGCTGGTTCAATCTCCTCTCGGTTGAAGAGAAGCTTCCTCGGTCTTCCGCTTTTAGGGATGCTGCTTCGTGTTTGGGAGTTTCTCCTTACCGGCAGGTTGATTTCGTTGTTTTCACCGCTGGGTGCTCTCACACTATCCTCACGTACTCCAGAAAACTGATTGCCGCCGTCCAGAAGTGATGTTGCCATTCTAGCTGATTTCTCTGCATCATTTGTTACGCCTATGTTCCCATGGCAAGAAAACTTTGCAATAAGAGGTTTCTCGTCTTGCAGCGAGGCTCTCTTGAATTTACTGACAGACTCGCGTACGTCACGAACATCACCCTGATAGGACTGTTTTCTCCCCGTTCTGATGTCCAAGTTAAAAGACTTTGCTTTTCCCCAGCGTGGAATATTATTTCTCATTTTCTGATTGTCCTCTTTCTTGTACTGGTCTATGTTTGTGGCTGCTCTCATGTCTCTTAGAGTCATGTTTTGGAAATGTCTAGAGGTCAGTACAGCATCTTGTCCATCTTTAGTCATGCTGCCTTCAGAGAGATGAGACTGAGATTGACTGTGTTCACTACTGGATCCATCTGGAGACTGGTTCTGGCATTTGAAGTGCATCCGCCTCATACTACTGTCTCGTACAGTCAACTGCTTCTGAAATAACAGTGTCAGAGGTTCATCACTCTTTCTGTTGAATTGTTTGGAAAAGTGCATGGGCAGCTGATTGGGTTGGTTAAGTTTTTCCTCTGGTTCTCCACTCACCTCTTTAATCAGGTCAACAGAACCAGCTGCCTTCTTTCCAGAGACATTTAGTGCCTCAACACACTGGCTATGCCCAAAATAGTTTGCTACCTGGATGGCAGAATGTCCTGCTTGATTGGTTCTGTCCAGCTGCAGTCCCAGTCGTTTGAAAGCTCTAATGAGGAACTCTAAGACTTGGCTGTGTCCACCATAGGCTGCATACATCAGGGCACTATTGCCCCATGTGTCAGTGATCTCTGGGTCAGCATTGAACTGGACAAGAAGTTTGATGGCATCCAGGTGGCCAAGCTCACAGGCCAGACTGAGAGCAGTACGACCATGGTCATTACGACTGTTAACATCAGCTCCTTTCTCCAGCAAAAGTTGTGTGAACTTTGACCTTGTGCCATGGTCCTGTAGGCACACAGCAAACATTAGTGGAGTGCAATTGTTTTCTGTTTTGGAGTTGATGATTCTCCCATCCAGAGCATCCAGCACAAAGCGTGCCAGATGGACTTTGCCACTGTTCATGGCATCCAAGAATGTTTTGGTGGCTGAGCTTTGACAAAGGTCCCTGGGCCTCAGCATTGCTCTACTGTCCTCTCTCCAGGGGAGCCTTGAGATTTGTTCTCAGAGAGTGCAAATCAGGTTTTCTTGCCACTTCCTTGGTTAGTAGAGCTCACAATTCTGAGGCTTGCAGAGGAGTTGCCAGTGTTTTTATACCTCCCTCTCTCCTCTCGCCCTCCCCATGTTGCCACGGAAACAGCCATCAGATGCTGCTGCTATAGCACCATTCTAAGTCACCACCTCGTCTTTCCACCAGGTGGAGAAACGAATGTCATTTGAAAGGAATAATTACTCAGCAGAGAACAGTGCCTGTATGTGTTTTTAATGTCAGAAATTGTGGAGGTTACAAAGAGATATCTAAATCAGTCATTCTATTAAGCCTCAGTGATACATTTAATAACAAACGTTACTGATATTTTTGACATTTATTCACATGTGTAAAATTATTGCTGTGTAAAATTTCCACTTTAACCCTTTGTTACAGATGTCAAAATACAGAAGATGCAATGTTCAGTATGTGCAGTCACTGAGGTGTATATGAATTAATAAGTCACATTTAAAGGACTTTAAATGTGAAATGTGAATGCAAAACTTTGTTTTTACTGATCAGTTGTGAAGGATGCTTGAAAGTAGTAACTGCTTTATAAGTCATAGAGCCAGTTTTCTTTGTGTACTAAAATGCTGCCACGAAGGAAGCAGAAACAAAACAAGATTATTCTTCCCCTTTAAATGGTTTAATTTATTGTGCCTCTCTATATAACCATATAACACTATAATATGTCATGGGTTATGGCCAAGAATCTGTGTGCTCCAGACATACAGAATTTATCTTTCAGTTCAGTAGCATAGTGATGTATTCTTGATCCCTGAAAATCTGTGACATTATATGTGAAGCGGGAGTCTGTTTAACATGGACATATAGAAATTATTATAGAATTATTCAATAATTATTTTATCACATTCAAACATTGAAGTATTAACCCAGGATATCAAATGCTGGAACAAAATGCCAGTCAGGGTGGATTAATGCACAGGCCGGCATAGATTGTGGCCTTGGGGCCCAGAGTGATCAGGGCCCCCTGATTATCGTATTGTACTTTTTTTTTTTTTTTGCAATTGACCTGTGGGTCACCACTGGTCACTGTTGTGTCATTCAGTGGGCCATCTCTAGTTCAAGTAAAAATGTAGCCAACGATGGTCAGCATCAAAATGTCTGACAGAAAATATCATGGGAGGTGCAAAAATGCAAAGCACAATGAGTAAAGAGGTTGTGTGAGCACTTTGGATGTTTATTAATGCCTTGAAGCACACACTAAAGAAGTTAACCCTTTGGCACATACAGACAATTTGGTAGGGGTCTGTCTGAACTGTTGCTTTGTGGGAGGGATTTTTAAAGTTTTGATCAGAGAGACAAAACTCTTTCTGATACTAGATAGTCAGAACAAGCACAAACAACTAAATCATTTACTCTGAATTAAACCAGCATTCAAGAGTTGTTGATAAAGATCATGAATGACCCTAACCAGAATCTATCTACTTGTGATGAAGCCAGAACACTCAACCAAAAAAAAAAACAAAACAAAGAAGTAGAAAACATGTGGTACAACATACTGCAACTACGAGGACAAATATTGCTACACAGGCACTACTACTACTACAACTTTTACAAGGGGTGAAAGTGCAGTCAATATTTCCAAATGTCGATATTGTACTCTAACTGTCTACGAATTTGCTGGTAACCTGTGTGAGTGGAGAGCATGCTAGCTCAAAATTGGCACTGATCAACAGATCAGTGGTAAAAAATGGATCAGAACAGACTGAATCACCTGGACCTGATGTCCACCAAAAGTGTTGTCCTGTGCAAAATTGATCTTAACAGCCTTTTTTGCAAGGAAGTTCATGAAAGAAACCATCCAAAGGTCAGAACATGTTTTGCTGTTGTGCATTGTTTGCTTTGTTGCCTATATCTTTTATGAAGCTATTTACTCTATTTACATGTCCTTAGATGTAGTGTATTGACTGATTTGAGTTTATTAGCTATAATGGACTTGTGCGAAATTGGGTGTGTCAAGTGATTGTTGGTGCTGATCTTGAGTTAATGTGCTCACACAGGGTGGTCTCTGCTGTGCTGTTTGCTTGCATTGCTGTTGTATATGGTTGGTCTCAAATCAAGTGTGCACATGACTTCTGTTGACAGACTGGTTGTGCATCTGAGTTATCAGCTGCAGTGCTGTACTTACGATCCAAGCTATAGTTAGTGTGTCTATGTGTGTGTGTGTGTGTGTGTGTTGAGGGAGGAGTAAGAGGAGAAAGGAATGGGGAAGTGATGTAGGAGGAGAATGAGATCAAAGTAATGGGGAAAGAAACAGAAGAAGAGATACAGAAGTGGAGTGTTACAAATGAAAACAGCTTTGGTTAACACTGTCTGTGTTCACGTTGTTCATTATGGGTTCTTTGTCAATATGTTCATTCTTCATTCTTTCTTACACATATAATTAATATTTTTATGTTACTTTTTGTTCATAACAGTCATCAAGATTCCCAAATGAATTAAAGCAAAGATACTAATAGTAGTAGCCTTCTTGGTTATAGTCTGACAGCCATATTGCCTTTAGTATCAAACACTTGCAGGAATGTGAGCCATCTGAATCAAAACAAAAAATGCAGCAAGGTTCATCAGCAAACATGCTTCAAGATCTCTGATGACTACAAAAGTAGTGTGGCTAATACTTAAATAACAAACACAATCACAACTGCTAATAATGGAAATACATAGAACAAAATGCGATCAAATATTCACAGAAAGCACCAAACTCAGGGGATCTCAGCCCTTGTGTTCTTATGGAGAGAGTCAGGCAGCATAGTGTATACAGCTCTGTGGACACACAGCACTGAGAAAACACAGGCCATGTCCCTACTGTTTACTCATTTATGGCAATGACTGATTTGTCCTCTTTGTCCAAACTGCCAGATTTCACACCTCACAGAAGAAACAGGTTCATCCATTTTCTAAGGCAGATTAAAAAATGGGGACCTGCACGACAGACAGCGGAGCAACACATCAAAAGCCACCGAGCGGTAAGTGTCCAGTACCATCCCTTAGGCTTCAAGCCAATGTAATTACATTTTAATTACTTAATATAAAACTCAGCAAGCGTTCACCCAAGCTATGGTACATGTGTGAACACATCAGCGGGGTTGCTATCTGGCTCCAAAACTCCTTTTATTAAACACGTAGAGGACATATGAAGCAAAAATACATCACTAATATGTTTCATGTATCTTATGGCAGGGGTTTGTATGAATAGATAGTTACCAGCATTTCTGCACAGTATTCCACAGCTACTACCACTAATTTAAAATTGCTGTTTTACAAAGATGTAGGCATTACATTAAAACACCTATAACCAATGTTATACTAATCAGTTTTTTTCTTTGTTACTTTTCATTGCATTCGCTTTGTGCATTTCTCTTATTCTTGGCATGCAGGAAGAACTTTTCAAATTTTAGAACTTTAATTCTGTTGCAATAAAGCAGTGTGCTGCAGGAAATATTGCACTCTATAGCAATGTGCTATAACAGCTATTTGCTTACCGAGAGGCATGATTCTGCACATTGTCTAATGTGTATAACCTCATTATTTGTATTGGAGACCCACTTAATTGCTGGGGACAGGAAGCTAGGGTTAGGAAGCTGGGGGATTCATGTCTGAAGCCCAGTAGACATTAGATGTTAGGCATAGGCGTTATTTTCATCTCAGCCATATACAGCTAGTACACAGTGGGAAGAAACAACATTGCTCCAGGACTGTGGTGCTACACAGAACAACACAGAGCCACATGAGACTACATAGGCAAGACACCGTAAAGTGCATGTGTACAAACATGTACAAACAGCGCAAGACAGTGCAAAAATTCTAAGCCAGACAGTGCAAAAGACAGTGCAAAATTACCAAGTCAGATAGTACCAAATTACAAGACATCTGCTGTAGAGTAAACATAAACTGTAAAAAAAATGTAAACATAACTGCTGTAAATGTAAGCAAAGTACAGTATTAGCAGCAAAGTACAGTATTGGCAGTACAGTATGTGTGTGTGTGTGTGTGTGTGTGTGTGTGTGTGTGTGTGTGTAGGGGGGGGGGGCAGGGGGTGTCAAGTCCAGCTTCTGGATGTTGAGGAGTCTGTAACAGAAGGAACTTTTACACAGTGTGGCTGTGAGGGCCCGAATTGTATGTTACCTTTTGCTGATGGCAGGAAGGTAAAGAGTTTATTTTAGGGGTGCGTGGGGTCATCCACAATGCTGGTGTCTTTGCAGATGCAGCGTGTGGTGTAAATGTCTGTGATGGAGGGGAGAAAGACTCCGATGATCTTCTAAGCTGTCCTTACTATCTGCTGCAGTGTCTTGCAGTCGGAGATGGTGTGGTTACCAAACCATGTGGTGATGCAGCGGCTCAGGATGCTCTCAGTAGTCCCTCTGTAAAATGTGGTGAGGATGGTGGGTGGGAAATGGGCTTTTCTCAGCCTCCGCAGAAAGTAGAGATGCTGTTGGGCTTTCTTGGTTATAAAGCTGGTGTTGAGGGTCCAGGTGAGGTTCTTCGTCAGGTGAACACCGAGGAATTTGGTACTCTTGACAATCTCCACAGATGAGCTGTCGATGTTCAGCGGAGAGTGGTGACGTGCTGTCATCTCTTTTGTTCTGTCCACGTTTAGAGACAGGTTGTTGGCTCTGCGCCAGTCTGCTAGCCGCTGCACCTCTTCACTGTATGCTGACTTGTCGTTCTCGCTGATGAGACCCACCATGGTCATGTCATCGGCAAACTTGATGATGTGATTCGAGCTGTGCATTGCTGCACAGTCGTGAGTCAGCAGAGTGGACTGAGCACACATCCCTGGGGGGCCCCAGTGCTCAGTGTGGTGGTGTCGGAGATGCTGTTCCCGATCCAGACTGACTGAGGTCTTCCAGTCAGGAAGTCCAGGGACCAGTGGCAGAGGAAGGTAGTCTTTAATAGTCTTTTAATAGTCAAGTGCAGGTTATTGTAATATAAATTCCATTTAAACATTGGAGTGAATAATTAATCATATTATAGAGTTAATATTTTATTAACTCTAATGATAGTTGCAGCCTCAACACATCAGTATTTTGCTTTTACTGCTTTTGAACTGTTTGAGATTGTCCATTTACTGTCACACTCAAAGAGCTTGTGCCAAAGAGCTTGTGCCCCCCCCCCCCCCCCCCGCCCCCCGGGGATTATTTACCTCTCTACTCACCTTTGAGGCCATGTTCTCAACATTTATCACTATGTCGTTGCAGCCCTGCTAACTACTAGTAACTTTTAGCTATTTTTGCCATGCTGTAGTTAGCAGGGAGTTTTACAGAAGACAACACCATTTTTATACAAAGTATATAAATTGAATCTGGTCTCTATGTCCATTTACTTTATTGAACACTCTGATTGAGGAGCTGTTCTTTCAAGTTCAAGTTCAAGTTTCAAGTTTAAGTTTATTTAGAGCCCAATATCACTGTTTACAGTCTCACAGGGCTTTACATGCCCACAGGATTACAACAAAACAGAGCAGGGTGGCACCCCCTGACTTGATCCTGATAGCGGGCAAGAAAAAACTCCTCAAAAAACCCAGACGTTAGGGAAAAATAGGAGAAATCTTGAGAAGGACCACAAAGAGAGGAGACCCCTTCTAGGCCAGCCAGGCGTGCAGTAGGTGCCAGCCCAGAGGGCAATTTACAAAACAACAGAGTGACAATAAATGAGAACACAACTGGTAGGTAGTATGAGGAATGACACAACAGCATGGGGCTCAGTTGGGGTGGATGGCACAGCTGTAGCAGTGCAGGAGGACACGAAGCCGCAGCAGCCATCGGGATGACGGTGAAGAGGGATGGCATGGAGGGTGGGGGGGGGGGGGGGGGACACCTAAGAGAGAGTAGCCACATTCACACCAGACACTCATGCTCAAACAGATGAGCCACAGCCATGCAGGAGATGAGGGAGGGAAGGAGAGCAGTTGGAGTAGCGGCACTTAACAGATGAAATAAGAAAAATAATTTTATAGATAATTTTGTATTGAAAGTTGCAAGAGTAGTAGCTGAGGAGGGCGCAGGAGGAGCAGGGCCACGTGGGGGAGCAGGGCCAGGGACAGCAGGGCACAAAGTCATTCAGCCGGTCAGGGGGAGGTGCCACATCCAGGAAGCAGGCGCAGACATCGACCACTCACACAAAGAGAAGAGAGCAGGTTAATGACAGAAACTGATCAGGTTAAGATAAGAGCAGAGGAGAGGAGAGGGAGGAGAGAGAGAAGATGAGAGGTATCTAAGCCGGCAGCTATTAAGCTAAACTATGCCAGGAGAGACTACAGCAGAGACTGAACTATACCGGAAGATTAGTTTGAGACTATGCTATCATACGACACGGAGAATAAATGAGTCTTAAGTTTGGTTTTAAAGGTAGCAAGACAGTTTGCCTCTTTAATATCTATAGGTAGGCTGTTCCAGAGAAAGGGTGCGCGGTAGGCAAAGGCGCGATGGCCAGCAGACTTCTTTTTAACTTTTGGAACAACTAATAATTTAGCAGCCTGAGAGCGCAGGGTGCGGGGGGGGGGGGGGCGTAGAGTGTAATTAAATCAGAAAGATAGGCTGGTGCAAGCCCATGGAGAATTTTAAATGTTAATAGGAGGACTTTAAAATCAGCCCTCATGTGAACTGGGAGCCAGTGAAGGGAAGCCAGGACGGGAGTGATGTGATCGAACTTCCTAGTTCGGGTCAGGATTCTGGCAGCAGCATTCTGGACAAGCTGAAGACTTCTGGTGCTAGAGGCGGGCAAGCCAGAGTACAGAACGTTACAGTAGTCGAGGCGAGACGTGACAAATGCATGGACAATGGTTTCTGCATCAGCTAAACATAGTAGGGGCCTAATTTTGGCGATATTGCGGAGATGATAAAAGGCCGTTTTGGTAGTCTTCTTGATATGAGTGACAAGCGAGAGACTAGAGTCAAAAATCACACCAAGGTTTTTAGCTGTAGAATTTTGCGAGAGAATGCAGTTGTCCAATTTTAATTTAAGATTATTAAAAAGATGCTTATGCACAGGGGGTCCAATGACTAGCATTTCTGTCTTACCTGCGTTAAGCATCAGGAAGTTTGAGGACATCCAATTTTTAATGGCACAGAGACACGCCTCAAGGTTAGCCAATTCAGAGCGGTCACTGTGCTTGATTGGTAAGTAGATCTGAGTATCATCAGCATAACAGTGGAAGTTAATGTGATAGCTACGAATAATGTCTCCATGAGGGAGCATGTAGATAGAGAAAAGGAGAGGGCCAAGGACCGCCCCCTGAGGGACACCACAGTTAAGCTCTCGATACTCAGATGTCACATTATTGTAGTGGACACACTGCTTTCTCTCTGAGAGATAAGATTTTAACCAAGAGAGCGCCAGGCCACGGATGCCAATTTGATTTTCCAGGCGCTTTAACAATATGGTGTGATCGACTGTGTCGAATGCTGCACTCAGATCGAGAAGAATAAGTAATGAGGTATCACCAGCATCCATGGCTAGTAATACATCATTAGTCACTTTAGTTAATGCGGTTTCAGTGGAATGAAAATGCCTAAAGCCTGACTGAAACACTTCAAAGAGGCTGTTGGAGGACATGTATGCGATGAGTTGCGCAGCGACAATTTTTTCGAGTATTTTAGAAAGAAACGGGAGATTATAGATTGGTCTATAATTATTCAAGCTTTCTGGGTCGAGGTTAGGTCTTTTAAGTAGGGGGCTAATCGCGGCTGTTTTGAAAGCAGAGGGTAGAACGCCCGACTTAACTGACAAATTTAAAAGGTTGAGGATTGTAGGGCAGAGGATCGAGAAAAGTTCTACGTAAAGTTTAGGAGGTAGGGGATCGAGCAGGGAAGAGGCTGGTTTAGCGGAGTGCACCAGTTTGGAGAGCGCGTCTAGGGAGATAGGCTCAAATTGGGTTAAAGAGTGCACATCCTGATTAGGCTCTGGGGCAGCGATGGGGAGTATACCGGCGCATTGGTTTTGTTGACTGTTTTTAATATCACAACGGATTAAGTCTATTTTTTGTGAGAAAAAATCGACAAAGTCGCATGCGGTAATAGAACTGGATTAAGGGGAGTGATTCTGGGTCAATTTTGATACTGTATCAAATAGAAATCTCGGGTTGAAATAGAAATCTTTCTTATCCACACTGGTCTCCAGACTTCGTAGAATGCAGACAAATTTTTAAAAATTCTTGATGATATTCTGATCATCAGTGATACTGCTGATGCATTTGCTACTGTAGCAGTTATTACAGTGAACTTGCAAAAAATGTCTGCCAGAAGTAAATCAAGCATACATGGATAATGGTGAGCATCTGTGCTCACCCCTCTTCAGCTCTCTTTCCTAAAAATAACATCAACTGTGTAATAAAATGGTGTCTGCCACAAAGGGGAACTTCTTCAGATGGTTAATTAGTCCTTAGCCCCATGACAGACAATGTTTTTCACTCCTACATCCAGCTCTAATTACTGCTGTCGAGTCCCTAACTGAATCATGGACTAGGATAATGATGCCAAGTCTGTTCATCTGTATCATGGTGTTTGATAGCACTAAGGTAAGATCTAACATC
The DNA here is from genome assembly GCF_902362185.1 of Chanos chanos. Classification (NCBI taxonomy): domain Eukaryota; kingdom Metazoa; phylum Chordata; class Actinopteri; order Gonorynchiformes; family Chanidae; genus Chanos; species Chanos chanos. Next base: position 17,637,849 of record NC_044495.1, read on the forward strand.
TTTTTGCTTCTTTGGGAACTAAAAGGCTTTATCCAAAATGACTATAAAGTTAGACTGGAGATTCACCTGTCATCTGCTTGTTAATGTTACCATCAGACATCCCTCATCACAAAAAATGTATTTAGCAATATGCTATAAAACAAGTATCAGAGAAATGTTTTAGTCTGGCTACAAGAAGCTAAACTGGTCAAAAACAAGTGTAGTGGAAACCATCTTATCAAGTATTCAAGTGCTAACATCCCTCAGGAATTACTACAAACTGTTGACATGCAGGAACAGACGTCTGAATTTTTTAAACAGGCTGCAGGTTCTGGGTAAATTACTCTGTGGATTCAGGCACGTTGGCAACTAAATATAATCCATATTTTCAAGCAGGGGCTTATTGGACATGCCCAGCTCTACTTTAGGTACCAAGTCAATCAGAAAAGGTCATGTAAATGCAAGTACTTACTGGCACTTGTGATTAGATGCATAAGAAAAAACCTGCTGGATGTTAATAAATGTCTACTGGGTTTTTTGGTTTGTTTGTTTGTGTGTGTGCGTATGTGAAATTTAGATGCCATAAACCATAATCATTTCTGAGGAATATGTAAAATCATAGGTTGTTTTTGACATTCATCACCTCCTAGACAAGGGCAGCATCCTCTTAGTTTGCTAACATGAGTCTAATAATATATTCATGCATGTTTTCTCTCTTCTCTCCTTAATACCTTACATTTCTTCTGAAAAAGTGAGAGAAAGATAGTTACCAGCTGATCCCACAAATCCTTTGGACAAACTGTTCAAACAGTTACAATACTGACTGGCACTGTGATGTTCCAGTTACAGAGAAAGTTAAAACAGGATGTACAGAATTGTTAAACAGCTGATTGCTTTTTTGTTGTTGTTTTCCTTTTTACAGTTTTCTTGATATAGACTTCAGTATACCATCATTTTTACTTTGATTTAGGCATCTAGAGATGTGAAGATAAAATATTTAAAATATTTTGGAACACTTAAATGAAAAAAAGTTGGAAAAAGTAAATATTTCAAGCAGTTGCAGATTTTTCTAGGCTGCCACATCAATGCTACGAGGCCTGTAGGCAGTATAAATGTACTGTACTGTAAATGTGCCAGGCACTAGTCAAGAATATGATACGAGGCATTTCCTTTAATACCTCCACTTTAGCTTCTGAAGAGCAACTGCATACCAACCAGTTTTGATTACTGGCACCCTGCAAACAGCTGAAATGTTAAGTATTGTTTAGTGACTCAGTTAAAATCAACAACAATGGAGAAAGACTGGAGGAGGTCATGACCCCAGCCTTCAAAAAGATACTATTGAACAGAATACTTTTATTACACCAATTTTGAACATCAACAGAACACAGTGACGTACTTATTAGTGAGCAAGGTGAACACAACACACAATTATTTATACACAACAATGGTGCATGCTGGGAATAGCTTCACAGTCTTATGTATGTGGTGCCGAATAGCCATGCATAAACTTAATGAGAGCAGGTAAACATCTATATTAGGGAGTATTTTATGCAGGGAAAATTCCTTGTTATCTTGTATTTTGGTAGGTTTTATCATCTATTTAAGAAACTGTGTCCATTTCAAACGATGTAGTGCCATTTTTGCTTAGATGGTGTCCGTTTTGGGGGATTGGAAAAGCATAATAGTTTTTCCAATTGAAATGAATGGTAATTATATTTTTGAGTTATGAGAATTCCCCTTGCAAGGGTTTTGTTAGGGACGCATTATACTTCTAACTCAGGGGATGACTGTATATGACCACTAGTCAGGGATTGGATGTATAAGCATTAATGTGGAAACACTGTCACTAATGCTAAATGACTGACTCTTTTTCTTTGTAAAGGTCTTTGTTTTTTACAGGACCTGCTGTACTGGAAAATAATAGCTTTTTTTGGCTCTCAGTGTCCAGTTACACTGACCTGCTAGGAACTACATAACTTCAAAAGAAGGGTTAGACTTTAGAAGAAAGCAAGACTTCTGCACTACATAAAGGAAAACTCATTCACTCTTTGATGAGCATTAAAAGTTACTAACCCTGTCCTTGATGCCCTAGCTGTCCCTGATTACATGCATAAAAATAGATTTTTTTTTCTTATTCATTGGAGGTTCCCTTGACACAACTGCTGTGAGAACAAATAAACAAGTGATGTTAAGCAGACTGACACTCTAATTAGGGAAAGCCTCCTGCTTAAAGAAACACCTGTGACACTGGAAATATGAAGCTGACCTTGACAACTAAAATTAATGTGTTGATCAGACAGCAGAAATATGTTAATCACAGACATTATGATAGAAATACTCTCTTGTATATCTTTATTTGTATAGATACATTATAGTCATTTATGCTTATCTTTTATTACATTAATATGTCTTTCCATATACACGAACATGGGAGTTTCCCTCTAAATGTATTATTTATTTATTTAGATGATCAAGATTATCAGGATTATCTTCTAGTGCTGATGGGAACGTGATGATATTCTGATGAACTCCAAAGTGCTGGGTAGAACACTTTTACAGCGTTTTCAATTGATTATCTGCTATCAAATATGAAAAAATATTAAAAAATTGTTTGGCTGCCTCAGATTACAACTAATGATTCTTGAACTCTCAAGTTTCACAGAAGCAACTGTCCAGTGACAGAAGTCTGATTTTACTACAGATTTGATGCCTGTGCATGAAGCTAGTGGCCCACCACTGGTCAGCAATTTCAGTGAGAGGTTCCAAACACGGTGGATACACAAAGAAATCCAGCAGGAATTTAAAGACACTGCCATCTCCTTGGATGGAAATGGAACACTGAAACTTGTGAAAACATTGAAGGCAACCTCTTACTCTCCATTGCAGGAAAACTTCTGCCCAGAATTTTGTGGACACAACACCTAGAGCAAGACCCAAATTGCAAGTAAAGTGTCAAAAGGGGGATGTTAGCTTTTATACCACTGTGGATATAACTAATCCTTTCAATGGCTGGGCTCTCAATGCTGGCACTAAGGACATAATGCAGAAGAGCATGGATCTGTTTCATGCTTTATGAAACATGTGATGTTGTTGAGTTCACAATAAACAGAAAGGCTGCGATGATGCAGCCTATACAAATAAAACAATCCCAGAGAGTGGCTGAAAACTTACTGTGATTGTTAATGTCACCTTTGACAGCACTTTGTGAGGGTTAACCAAGTCTAGACAGGGATGTTACCCACAGAATAGTTTGGGCAAGCACTGTTTTGGAAGGCCACTCACCAGCATGGAGGTATTGACCTGCAAACCAAAGCCAAAGTGCAATCTTCTGTTGTCCATTTTTGTTTGCTGCCTGACAGTGAGATGTGGATGGAAAATGGTTGTGATGCAAAGTAGCTGAACTCTTTCCATATGGTGCATTATGGAAATAGGAACGTAATGGTTCCAAACGTAATGGTACCAAAACCAAAAACTGTGGTTCTATAGTCCTCGGTTGTTTCACAGAACATATGTAGTTGTCCTGCCTCCAGCCTCTGCATCCACTGTATCCACCTATCAGTGCTCAGGTTTCCCAGGTTTCTAATCAACACTTCAATGAAACAGTTATCATGTGCACTTGTTTCTAGCCTGAGGACTTTGTCTGGATTTTGTGTATTTTGCTTTTCTAGGTAGTAACAGAAGTTGTGCCTTTTGCAGTCTTGGAGGTGGGACTTTAACCTGTTAGTAGGTCCCTTCCATACTAAGGGACTAGAGTGTTTAAGGTCTTTTCAGAAGCAGAATTTTAACTTGACTTTATACGTAGCCAGTTAGGACTAGAGGAGTATAGGACTAATATGCTCCAATTTAGTTCTTGTAAGAACTCTGGCTGCAGCATTTTGAACCATCAGAAGCTTGTCAATGGATAAGGTGAGGCATCCAGTTAACACTGCATTGCAGTAATGTAATCCTGAACTTATAAATGCATGAACTAACTTCTCTGTATCATGCAAGGACAGCACGCTCCTTATCTTGGCAATATTACAGACATGAAAAAAAAGGGAAAAAGAATCCTTTGATACAAGACCACATGACCTTTTGGGTTCAATGGAAGTTTCACAGTCTTTCAATTTGAATGAGAGTATGACACTGGTGTGTTGCTGCAATAGCAGCCCTTGTATCCTAACACAAAGTTTGATGATCTGTGCAGCTTGAGAGGTAGAATGCTTGATCCACAATTTAGCTATGTACATGCTCTCTTTAGTTTAACAGACTGTGGTCTGTTTTTGTGGCAATATTTGATAGGCTTTAATAAACCATCTAACAAAACCTACTTTTGATGAATGTCTGTGTGTGAAGCGCCTAGATCATTAAAGAATGTGCACTACTAAAGTCAAGAATAAGGACAGGGTTAAATGGATAAGAGATGTCATGGGTTGAAAGAACTGTTGCTGAAGATAGTGTCGTAAAGACCTTAATTAACAAACACCAGTCAATTAACTGTGCATGCTTACACATAACTGACAGATGGTAATATAAGCTTTCCCACTGGGATGACTGGGACAACTGAAAATTACAAATCCACTGGGTTCCTCTGATTCATGGCTTAGTATATAATCCTGATAAGGCAAGTTCAAGATCAAGGGCAAATGGGAAAACTATGAGATCTAGGAGATACTAGATATTAGGAAATGTTTTTAATAAGCTATTCTTACTCATTTACTGATGATCTAAATCTAGCATGGGCATTGTTGATGCAAAAACACTTTATCCTCGCAGTCCCTGATGTAACCATAGCTACATGTGATCAAATAGAAAACAAAGATGAGAAAGAATTGGATTAAAATTGGACAATGGGACAACAGATCTATTCATTTCATGCTATTGAAACACTCATGTGTGGCTGTATAATATCTGAGTATTGCTATGCTCAGCCATCTACCTTTCTGTGTTATGATTATTTTGTATAAACCACAGATAACCAAATGTCCATCCTCAGTATGTATGCACAGCACTGTATAATGATTAGCTATAAGAGGAGGGATGCATCAGTTAACTGATGGTAGAGCACAAGCCATTCTGAAGCCAATGCAAATCCCATTGAGACAGCGGTGTGGCACTCAAGGTCAAAAGCCATTCATGTCAGTCTGTTAGGGACAACTAATGGAGCAATTTCAATATCTATCACCATACATAAGCAACAAATTAAATCCAGGCACCTTTCTAATAACTTGGTCAAGCTGGCCAAATATCTTTTAACATCCACTGGTGTGCAACAAAGACACTGAAACTCTACAAATCTATAAAGCCATGTAAATAACAGACTAGGTCAGACAAGATAAGACAGACTTGTGAAGAAGCACCAAACATTTTTTTCATAAATTCCATGAAACAACAAAACATCCCCAGTAGCTCTGATAGATATTTTATTTTATAGCTTCCAAAAAGTTGAAGTTCATGGCTTCCAAATGATGTTTACATGAAGACAAATGAGAGACATCACTAACTGTATATCCAGATGTGTCACATATACCGTACAGTGCCCTTCCAAAATGTCATTTTTAATGGCCTTCTCTTGCTTCAGTTGAAAGCTGCCTGAAGAAAATTTGTGTTGAAATGTGTTGCATATGTTTGTAGCCATGTATTGGTCGTCATCTTCCCTGAATATGATGTGTACCGTTCACTTAAATTATTATTTTGTAGCATATTTACTGTGCTTCTCTGTAGGTGTGTTTTAACCAAATGCGATACGAAATGTATGAGCGTTAATCACAGTGAAACTGCGAGTGACACAAAATGGGCGAAATGAGCCAAGCAGGTCTAACTGCAGACGCGCAGTACTACACGACACACCTACTACATGACACACCCACTTTGCAAAGCCACCATCTTGCACACTGCGCCAGCCTTATTAGACTTCTGGTTTTGGCTGTGTCAAAATAAAACTCTGCTCCAAAGCACCTTAATTTTGCTGTTTGATAGGACTACAAAACATGTAGGGTTAGGGCTGATGCCTAGGGTTAGTTTGAGACCTGGAGCTTACGGTTATGGTTAGGGTTAGTGTTAGGGTTAGGGTCCTGTGATGGTTAGGTTTAGGGTTAGGTTTAGGGAGGGACTCCACTGACGTTTCGGGTTAGGGAGGGATCCCACTGACGGTTAGGTTTAGAGAGAGACCTAAACGTCTCATGCTAATCCAGGAAGTTATCTCAGGGTGTGTGTTGTGTATTGAAGTAGGTGTGTCATGTAGTAAAGTGGGTGTGTCCTGTAGTCTGTGAGACTGCAGATAGACCCTTGTCAAATGAGAATTTAAAAAATTTTCAACTTGAGCAAAAATTTCGCCTAGCAAAAGCCAATCACCTTCAAGTAGGGCTAAAAGCCGTGCCCCCCTTCCCAGAAATCTCTTTGCAAGATAACTTAGCTGTCTTCTATTGTGACTAGTAAACTTGCTATTAGCGTTGCTGTAATCAAAAATGCTTGCTGGGACGTGGCGCGGAATTCGCTTGTTCATTTTTCAGGCAAGCGATTAAACCTGCGCGAGGAAAGCAAGGCAAATTTTCGCTTTGTGTTCGGTTAAAACACAACATGAAACATCTTTTGCCAAGGCAGAGGTATATCCTATTTGGTTTTCTTGTTCTAATGAGTATGACATAAAATATAAACAACTGAGAAATCTTGATTTGAGACTCTTTGAAATGAAATAATAATAAGGAGCACAATTTACAGGAGGCTGAAGGTCAATAAATGTTCAATGGAATAACAAGCTGAACTATTATTTAAAAATATTAGTGTTACTGAACTTTCATCAACAAGTGACTTTGTCCACTGAATGGAATGTTTGCGGATAGATAAAAGAGGAGAAACTCTAAGAACCTTGTACAGTCTCTCTAAAAAAAAAAAAAAACAAAGCAAAAAAAACCCCAAGGCTATCTGTCACTCGCTTGGAAGAAAGCACTTACAATACCAATTCAAAAGCTCAGCAGTCAACCTTGTGGTTCAGAGAAAAAAACAGGTGCATGTTGTTAAGTGATATTTTCAGACGGTCGGGGAACTAAGGTTGTAGCACTCATCCTGTTTTGCTCTAAATACCTGAGGGAGGAAGCTAATTTGTTTTTTAGGAAAATGCTGCTGAGCAATATTTGCAACAGCAAAGGAACAGCAAGGGGGTAAAAGACATGGAGTAATAAACAGTTTTTTTTTTTTTGCTGCTGGTATTAGGCAGCAACAAAGTAACAATGCGAATTAAAATGTGTCTTTTAATTATCAGCATGCCTCATGTTCACTTGTCAATGTGTTCACATGCACCAAAATAAAAAATTACAGTCCATATGATTTCATATGGAAGTAGAAATACCTGACTACTTTGAACAAAATCACACATGTCACATATCACCATTTGTTCTCTCTTAAATTAACAACAAACTACAATCTGGGGGATACTCAGTCAAATACACTCGGGTTCCCTTTTAAGGTGAACATGGCATATATAGTCTGAATGACACATTAAAAAAAATTTTTTTGCTTCAATTTTGTTTTTGTTTTTTTGCTGTGTCCATTGTAGTTTATGACATTAGCCATGAAGCAGGTAGATTCATAATCACAATGAAATGGAAGCATAGACTGTTATTCACATATTCTGCCGTACTCTCTCTGGATTTATTTTTGATCAATACATAAGGCTCTAATCTTCAAGTGCAACACTCAAGCAGTTGGAAATAAATGCATGTTGCTTATTATAGCCCAAACACTCACACTCACAGCCTGAAAGAACCTTGAACAAAGAATTGAAAGCATGCCATAAAAATAGCTTCGACTTTTTTGACCCTTCCATTTCAGACGTCAATGCTTTGCGATGGCAGCTGAAGGACATGAGAAACTGAACAGGGGAAAGAGTTTAAAGACCACTGCTAGTCTAGACATATTTAGAGGCTGGTTAAAAAGGGCATGAATATTGTGCTTACATTGGATGAAGCCCTTTTTCTAATGAAGTAACCCACTGAAGGACCAACAAGACACGAGTATTACAATGTGTTTGGCTGAAGGGCAACAATCTTTCTGGTAAAAGTTCAGCAGTGGTACTGAAACATTACTGATCTCGTGCAATTAAGAAAATTACATGTTACAGTAATGAGATGGGTTTATCTATTTTGCTGAAGGTGTGTCATTTTTGTTTTCACATATCATCCGTCGGTAAACATATGACTTCAGTCAATCTTTTCGGTGCTATGGTGACATGGTGTCTCACCTTTTGTAATCAACTTTTCCTTTCCAAGAACATAATGCATGGAAAGTTATATAAAAAAACACAAGTTGCATTGTGCTGATGAACTGTGGACCCCTCATACATTCATATTTCTGTCATTTGAAATAGAAACCTGGGGGTTCTATATAGGGCCTCTTCCCACATGTGACTGAAAGTAATTGTAGTCTTCTACAGCATTGCAATAACCGGTCTGAATATCTGCACATAAGTCACTCCCCAGAATGTGTCAACAGGAACTGGAGAGAATCTCAGCTTGTAATTTATGTGTTTTGCATTAAATGAATTTCTATCTTTATAATGCTGTTAACAATTAAAAAAAATTCAGATCAATACAAAGATGTCACATTTGAGGAGTGTGTTCTAGCTGATGTTATCACTCCCTAAGATGTCCTTCCCAACATCACTGTTAACCACTTTTCCATATCAAACATCAGTAAGTTGAACAGACTTATCAGAGAGACTCTAGTCAAATGTGACCCAATCTTAAATGGCTATGAAGTCTCTTCCTAAAGTCATTTATGTGTGACTTTATCTGCTCAACATTTTATATGTGACCCCTAGCATGATGTTATATTAGTTGCTTAATTACCTCAGGTATCACATTTCACTGGAGGCATTTTATTTCAGCATATTTTTTACCTCTTGTTTGCTCTGCTTACAAGTACATTTGTTCATATTAATTTAACACTATTAAATCTGCCTTAGACGCATTTATATTTATTTTGAATTTGTACTTCTCTACTTTCTATCCAATTTATAATGTCCAATTACCTGTACTCCCAAGTCTCCTCCTTGCACCGTTCTTGAAACACACAAATTTAATCATTGCATTTTTCACACTGCAAGCTGCTTACATACATCACTTCACTAACAGTGTTATTGTCCTAACTGACAACTAACTATCAGTGACAACTGCTGAACAAGAGGGAGAATGACTTTGGCCAATATACCTACCAAAGAGTACACAGCCAGTTGGATTCCTTTAGACTCCTGGCCACAGTTTATTAGTGTTTTATGACAGGGATTTAAAAATGAAATGAAAAAACCTGACATCACAATTTTTTTTTTCTTATCGGTACAATGTTCAACTCACTTTCCAGGCTGTGTGCTCTTCTGAACAAAAGTGTCGGAAAATAAAAAGATCCACCATTTTACAACCTTGGAAATATTTTTACTTATGGTTGCCTAGAAACAAAGGTGCTCAAACTACAAACCGGCTCAAATGATCTCCCCCTCCCCTACAGGCCAAATTTTGTGCATTGATCACTTTATTTAGCAGTCTCTGATGCACAAAGTTAGAGAACAGTTGCTAATCCCAGTCCTTGTTTTCTTTACTATGCACTCTCTTGAAAAACAACAACACACATGTACTCACCATTTTGCAAATGCATTCATCCTGACTCAGAGGCAAATTTGGCCTATTATGGAAATATTGCTAGGCAACAGTGAAACCAGATGGTCTGGAGAGGTAGGGAAAGGCATTAACTGCCTGGGAAGGCTTGATGACATGTGCAACACTGATGGAAGAGCTTGAACTTTAGTGAATTCATTCATGTGTGTGAGAGAGAGAAAGAGAGAGAAGGAGAGAGAAATGCGTGAGTATGTGTGTGTTAATTGTGTGATACTGTGGTGGTAGGGCATAATAAGAAAGCAATAATAATAATAATAATAATAACAATAATAATAATAATGATAATAAAAATTATATTCTGTGGTCAGAACTGGAATAAAATGACCTTAGTTCTTCTGAACTCTTAATGGCCATGATGCTTGTTGATTGATGAGTTTTTTTGTTCTCCTACATTCTTTGGCCTTTTGTGAATTTAGGGATTGATGCACAAAGGGTTTAAACACAACAGGAGCTTAGGCACAAACTGTAATCAACAAGTCATGTGATTTTAAAAAAATAATAAAAGATTGTGAGTTTGTACTGGCACATAATTTGGTGTAGTTTTTCTGGGGTGCTCAATACCAGATATATGATTTGAGACTGATGAAGGTATATGTAACTCAATACCACAATATGTAAATCAGTCACTGGTTATGTTACCAGTTTTGCAAATGAATACTGTGCTAACATGTGGTCCTGTTGAACAAAACAAAATTCATCGTGGTTGTACAGAAGCCTACTGACTAAATATTCTGTATGCTGTATATTCCAGTACCTGGGAGCTTAAGGTCACAAATTACATAAAATACAATGCTCCTGTGTTGTTCACCATGTGAATTCAGTACATCACAGCTAAGCCAAATATCGATAATGTTTTTTATACTGATCAGCTGAAAGCTGTGCTCTGTATACTGTGTGAATTTATCCAACAAAGAGATACCATCGGTTAAAAGGCTACTAAAGCAAACTGGCTAACGTAGTCTCTATGGATCACCCTAATTAAAAATGGGCCTATAGCTGCATATTAAGGGAATTTGATGAAGTCTGGAAGAGATATATCACATCTCTGTCTCTTTATACCTATTAACATTAATAGCATTTCAAGGCTTGGGCATGAATTTGTATTAAGTAGAATGTGAAAATCTATTTTCAGCTGATAAGCTCCCGATAGATGATTGCATAAATATTTGCATTTGTACTGAGTACAACCAAATAAAAACAAAACATCAAAAATATCATTATTAAACTTCTCAAATTGAGCGCTGGAACAATGCACACCAAATTCCTCTTCATATTCTTTTTTCAGACGGCTCAGTGCCAGTCCTACGTGTAGAAAACTAAAATGGCTACAGGTCACACTGTGATGCTCCCTATTCATTCACTCTTCAACCACACTTCCCATGTAGTCGACAGGGTGGTCTTTTTTATAACAACTTCATAACAACTTTGTAACTTTTAGACTCTTTTAAATTGGAACTCATTTACAGATAATTATTTTGATATTTAAATGATAGTAAGGTATTCACTGAGTATATAACAGATGACTAAAAAGATCATCTGGAGATGTTGAGAAGGTGTGAACTTGTCGATTTTTCTTTAACATTCTATAATGAGTTTCAAATCTGGGAATGCTGGTGTTTGCGGAGAGGCCTAAAAACTTCTCTTAAGATGTAATTTTAAAGGACATATACACACCTTATTGAACAGCATATAATATCATGACATGATACACCACATTAGATTAATCAAACTCGATATCTGTGCTTATGTATAACACCATTATGAGATAGTCATGATTGCATTAGTTAGTAGCCCGTGTGTTTCCCTAGTGAGGAAAACACTTTGTTATCAGTCTTAGTCATGGGCCAGATGGGAGTATGCTGAACAGCATGTCCCCACATCAGATCTGCTAATGCATGTAACAGAGACGTGGCACAGCCCAGGCAGTGTGTGGGACGAGTGTTTAGTATGACATTACGCCTGCATAACAGACATTTAGACATTTGCCCATGGATTACCCCTTTTACTACACCTACACAGTACCCGCACCAGAAAATCTCTCATTTCATTGCCTGCTTCCCTGTAGTGGACCACAGAGATAACTACTGATGCATGCACACAAATACACAATCACAGACACACTCACACACACACACACACACACACACACACACACGCAAACTATAAACATAGACACATAGTGTGGCGTATCACCCCCAATTTTTCCTCCCACATATCTGTCGTTGATCACTCGCATATGCACACACTTTTGACATGGTATCACTACCCCTCTTTGCCAGAAAACAGTGTCTATCCCAAAAGCTCTTAAATTACTGTCTACATACCTATCATGAAGCTCCTTTCACGTGCAAATTACACATGCTCTGCTCCAGTTTGGACAGCCTTACCACACACGGTTTCTGTGTGCCACTTCTTTTGTGCTACAGTATCCTTTTCACATTCAACTCTCAATCATCTCCCTGGCCTTCTCTTTTCCTCTCATACTCATTTTTACCATATTCTCTTCCTTGTTATCTTATCTTTCCTTGATATTTTTACCCTGCCAATTGTCACTCCAGTTACCAATTCAGCCTTCACTGTACTGCTCACTTGGTGTGTTCTTGTGTATTCTTGTGTATTCTCCTGACTGTTCCCTTGGCTAGTGTCTTCCCCTCTATTTTTCAGACGTCTCTGTCTTTGCCTTTTGTTCTTTCACATTTTCTGATATGTATTGTGTGTTGTACTGATTATTTACTTATTTATTTTTTATCTTCATTGTTCCATGTGGTTTAACCATGTTAAAATAAACCCAATGGGAGTAATAAGTTACAAGGTAACCCGTTACTGTAATTATATTACCTTCCTCCATAACGAAGTAAAGTAAAGCATTACAATTCAAATTTCAGTAATCACATTACAGTTACTGGATTATTAAAATGTCCTTTACTGCGTAACACATGCCTTTTCAAAAATTATTTTTCGTGCTATATATCTAAATTTAACGGATAGTTACAGTCTTAGGTGCTAATTGGTCAATACAGTGTTCCTGCAATGTTAAAATACATGATTATAGAAGCAGCTAGGATGCGCCACATGCCTGTTCACCTTAACTGTGTATCTATAATATGACTACCACTGTCACTAAGGAGATATTGGGTCCTTGACTGTAGCTCCCCTTAAATGGGACAAGCCCAACAACTGGTTAGTTAGCTAGCTAGCAAGGTCTGCTAAATTTGAGAAAATCTGAAAATACGATGTAGCCAACCAGGACAATAATATGGAGAACTTTGATGTTACTTTTAATCACAAAATACAGATAATGCAGCTGTCGGCTGATGATGATACCAAAACGTATTACTAGCTACTTTAGAAACTGCCAGTAGTTAACCAATGAAGCTAAACGACAGCGTTCCAATTAATGTAGCTCGCTACACTATACAAAGTTTGTTATCGTTAGATGGCTAAACTTGTGTGTTTCTATTTTTTGTCACTGGTCAAAAATGTGAACTCATGAATGAGGCCACGCTTTATAGTTATTTTAGAACAGCTAAGGGGTGTTACTGCAATGGACTGGCGACCTGTCCAGGTTGTTTCCCCCGCCTTTTGCCCAGTAAGCGCTGGGATAGGCTCCAGCACCCCGCGACCTTAATTAGGGATAAGCAGTTTGGAAAATGAATGAATGAATGAATAAATACGGGGTGTTAGGCATGACGTGAAGCGCATGTGCGCTGAGGCTGAACTAGTGCTACAGTTGCTGTAAACAAAAATTGATTTGAGTCACAGATGTTTCTAGATCAGGCTGGTATGTTATGCCTTCATACTTTGTGGTACTTTATCACATTGAAAACAAAGTAATGAAAGGACTATGAAGTTTGTCCTTGTATTTTCATGTGGTAATTTGGGGAATTTGTAGTTATAGAGAGTAACTCAGAAGTAAAGTAATGCGTTGTGTAATTACTTTTCAAAAGGAGTAACAAGTAAAGTAATCCCATTACAAATAAAGAAGTAATTGGTAACATAACTTATTACTTTTTTTGAGTGACTACCCCAACATTGTTCAGTTCACACTGAGCCAACACTATAACCAAACTATTAGCCTAATGGGATACTGATGAGCAACTGTATGAGACTGTAAGATTGGGCTGATATTCATATGACTCAAAACATTTGACTCACAATGTTGCCCTCTCACGTCCAATGTGAAATGTGTGAGGTGATATATGTCTCACTTCACCAACCCTGTCAAAGCAAATGTGCTCTTATCATGAACAGAGGGCAGAAACTAGCACCAAGCAACAACTTCTGTCTGACCTAGCATCACTCTCTCTTAGTGCGCATTCTCATAATTCAATACAGGGAAGTATAGTCACATAAACACAATACAGTACTTATATATTATTACGTTTACATTTATTCATTTAGCTGCTGCTGAATACAAACCAAACATGTAGCCATTAAGAAGCTGTCTATGGCATAAGTAAGTTCAGTATTGGACCAGATACAAGTGCAGGAAAAGCTGAAGGAAGTAAAAGATTGAACTACAGTCAGGTACAGCGCTAACAGGCTGGGGCTACAGAACTGTGAGAGAAGAAACAGTTCTACTAGTTGAGATGCTTCTGAACAATGATCAGCACAACAACTATACTTCCACCATGGCAACAAAGTGGGTCTGTTGCCCCATAATCCAAAGCTATAGTGTACCTTCATAAAATATCCAAAAAATAAGTGCTATTAATACCCATTATATGGGGTGGGACATCTCTATGATAAACGTGAATGTATACAGGACAGCATAGCATTGGCATAGACTATGTATAAGGGAGTGCCATGAAACATACATCATAGAAACACAGGAACATTTGAGCTATTAGTCAGTGGGCAGGGATCAAGTGTAAGGGTGTGGGTTGGTTTGTGGCTGTGGAGGTAAGGGTTTCACGGAAAAGATTCATCTTTTTGGTGGGTCTTGAAGATTGTGAGGGTGTCATTAGACCAGATGGAATTGTGTAACTCATTTCCACAATTGAGGAGCCACTCATGCAAAGAGATCCGTTTTTGACTTTCTGTTGCATGGTGGTGGAATAATCAAATCCTGTTCCCTCATGGACTGTAGCAGGTGGAATGGAACATAAGTCGTAATGAATGACCCAATGTATGTAGGCGTAGTTCCACGGGTCGATCTGAAGGTCAGCGTCTTTTTGTGCAGCAGTATTTTGAATCATCTGCAGCAGTTGTGCAGCATGTGCTGGTATACTGCCAGGAGAGAGTTACAGTACTCTGGTCTTGAGATTACAAGTGCCTGGACAAAAAGTTCAGCTGCATACTCTAACAGATGTGGTCTTATTTTCCTGATTTCATTATTGATAAGCACATGCTAGACCAGGGGTGGGCAAATCCAGTCCTGGAGGGCTGGTGTCCTGCCGGTTTTTGTTTTCACCTCTTAGCTACCTGTTGATTTTCACTTTGAAAACAGGTGTGCATGCTCTTCAGCCAATCAGAGACTGTATTTGGTTGGTCGACAAGAAAAACAGCAGGACCATGGCCCTCCAGGACCGGATTTGCCCACGCCTGTGCTAGACTGTAATTGATATTTAGGTGTTTTGAGCAAAGTGTAAAGCTGTATGAAAGGATTATGGATCATTGGATCTTGCTTTGATGAAACTGGTCACAGTTTGAAATTGGGGGTTTATTGATCCTTCTCTCCATTTACTTATCTGTGCAGTGCTCTCTACTATGCAGTGCCTGGATTGTACTTCGGTGGTCAAAACATTTTCATTTACTTTGTCTGTCATTTGTGCACTTGCATATCTGATTTTTTCTTATGATTCCAAAAGTATTATAATATTTTTTCTCTGTCTGATTATTTAGAGTAGTGACACATTGTTACTGAACTATTTCAGAAAATTGTGTGTTTCTTTTGCTCAGGGCATTAGCCTTGAACCCACTCACCCCTGCCCAGGAAGAGAGAGCCCATTTGAACTGTATAAATTGCTAGACCAAAAGAAAGTATGACTGAATGTGCAGTTGTGTCACACCATGGTGTATCTCATTGACTCAGTTAAATTGACTTCTGATACTGCATGGTCATGTTTCACCCAGTCATAAGAAGGAAAAATGAATTCATATCTCTTCTGAGAACAGACGGTTGCTACCCATGTGGCTGAGAGTGCTGTCCACATGCCATGTATTTCAAACACTTCTAAACAGGACCCAGGCTATTCATCAGTGCTGTTATAAATAGCACACACTTGCTTTAGCTGAGCATAGTGGCTTTTCACATTTTCAGAGAAAAAGTGAGTGCTGGAAACAAACCACATGTTTTTGCATTTATAAATGTCAACAACTGTTGATACTGACATGCTGAGGGTTATTTCTTTGTTGTGAAATGCACATGGAAAAGCATGTGTATAAAGATTGTTTAGCATGTGCAGACCATAAAGAGAAAAACAGACAAAAATGCACAGACACAGACACACACATACACAAGCAAAGGCGATCTTACATTATGTTTATTAAATTGGCCACCTGATAACATGTAAAAGCCAATGGCACTTAACATGTTCACATATTTATTTCTCTAAAAGGTAGCTGTGATTTGAATTCATCACTAACAGGAGTATGGATTACAGTGTTTCCAAGCTTTTGTACACCCACCTTACACAAAAATGACCAAATTTACTTCAGGAATTACAAATTTGCACAAACAAATAGTTGTAACCACAGTCAAGAATACAACCAACACACTCATGTTCATAATACAATTAAGAAACCATGTCATTCTAACTGTTTTATCAAGATCTATCTGATGTATAATTTAAACACAATATTTTGATTTTGTGTGTTTTGTGTTTTGGGAATTTTTTCCTTTCACATTTCAGTTTAAAACAGTCTCGTGCATTTTGGTTTAATGCGCTTTTTTTTTTTAGAGACCCAAACCTGGTCTGACAGCACTCCAGTGATCTGCAGCACAATCAGTGGGAAAAACAGGATTACATCTAACATTAAAAGCAGATACATATATTTTTCAAAACAGATAGCAACAAATAAATTAATAATCTCTCCCCTTTATTCTCCTCCTTATTCTCCTCCTCTGCAGAATCATATATGAAAAATTATAGCCTCTTCAACTGACTTCTGCCTCTGTCCAACTTTCCAACATTATTAAAGCATTAAAGCTTGACCATTTGACCTCCATCTAAAGATTTTTCATGGCAAATTACAACTAATTCAGGCAGAATCTCAGAATTGATTAATCATTATGCTGCAGAGACATTTCTATGAGGTGTGTGGGCAAGGATAAGAGAAGCGAGTCCATTTGAGCACAGATGGATTTAGTCACACGGTCTGCATTTAGAATAAGAATAGAGTCTAAAATTGGACTTTCAGGTATGATAACCTCATTTTTCCATGGGCAATTTTGTCTCCACAATTAGACAGTTTTTGTCTGGTTTTTGTGAGTTCACTTTATTCTTGCTCAGATTACTGTTCTTTAAGTACACTGGCACTAAGCACTCCAAAATAAAACATAAGGATAATGCTGTTACCATTTACACTATGTGTTGCGCTTTCAGTACCTCACGTGATGTTCGTACAAAACCGAAACTGATCTCTACCACATATGTCCAAAAAGCAGTCAACTATCTTTGATGAAAATCAATTTAAAAACAGAGGCGATTGTTTGTACATGAACATTTACGAATTTGAGTTAGAACAAATGAGAACTGAGTCCTTAAGTTGAGATATCTATGATAGCTTTAACATACGTAGGTTATAATTTGGAGCTGACCGTTTCATCACCGGTATCAGGGGGACTCAGCAGAGGAGACGTCACCCCAGAAAGACATGTCCATACTGCCCCCCCCGTTCTCTTTGGTTCTCCCCAGCCTGCTCCACTTCTTCAGGGAAATGTGTGCCCACACAGCTGTTCACTGCTTCTCGCAGGTCAAAAGGCAGGGACCACATCCTCCGAGCATGTTCTGCCACCGCCTCTTGGTTGAGCTGGTTGGAATTGAGGAGGTCAAAAGTCAAAATGAGTCATTTCAAAACTGGGGAGATATTTATTATGTCTCTTTCTTAACCCAGAAGCCTGGACAAATGGCTTAAATTTCTGCATTGATTGTATTGAAACTTCATCATAATTTCCAATTGCAGATCAAAAGGGATTTAATTAAAAATGTTAGACAAAAAAACAGGCTCTCCAAAATCTGTTTGTGGGGGCCAAGAGATGGCATTTACAAGAAATATGTCTTATTGTATGCCCGTACTGTCTAATAAGCAGAAGTACTTTATTTGTCACACACAAACTGAGCAGTGAGCAGTGAAATGCAGCCTCTGCATTTAACCCATCCTAATATCTGTGAGCATACACACACTAAAGCCGTGGGCCTTGGTCAAGGTCACTGCCACTGAGTACTAATCCTAGCATGGTGTTTGTGGTGGGAAGAAACCGTAGCACCCGGAGAAAACCCACATAAACACGGGGAGAACATACAAACTCCACACAGAAAGGACCTCAAACCCAGGGCCTTCTTGCTGTGAGGCAACCACTAAGCCACCGTGAAGCCACTGAGCTATAAGTCCACTGAGTGATTATAAATGACATTTGTAGCCCTTTCCAGTAACCAGTGTAAATCAAAATACACGTTGTACTTGACTGTGCACAAACACTTACACTCTGCTGGCTACATGAAAAAATATTCTGTTCACAAAATTCTGCCAAGAGCTCCACAGCAGACATATAAAAGAAGACTTGTCGGAGACCAAGAGCCTTTGCTGGAACTACAGTTGACCCTGCCTTTAGGAGTATAATTAGGTGGCTGAAAGACAGCATATTCTTAGACTCTTTAAAAAGGAAAAAAAGAGAAATTCTGCACTGGGAACAAAAGGCACAGCACATTTCAGTCGTACATTTAAAACATGCTTTTGGGTTCTATTTCTTCCAATATGACATCACTATCCTCATCTTCATTCTTTGAAAGGCACAGTAATGGACAAAGAGGACACAGGGATAGAGCAGTAGGTACTGGTATGACAGTTTTCATCCTACCTGGTTAGCCAGTGCTCTGATTTCACTCAAAGTCATGGCTTGCTGCTTCTTAAGAGCGTCCTCCTGAATGATGCTGCTGTCAGTCAGCTTCAGAGGGACAACACACCAATAAAAAACAAGCACACTCAACAGCATACATGTCACTGTCAATCACAGTTATGATAAAATCAGTACAAGCACTGAACACTGTCACATTTTAACACAAGTAAACTCAATGCTACTACTACTACAGTTAACTCCTATGTACTGAACACTGAACATGATGTTCACACTCCAGTACCAAACTTTATTGTACTGTCCCATTTTAATGAGAAGCTCTCTGATAGCAAAGCTACAAATCCAGGTTTTGCTGCCTTCTCGCTGAGTTTCAGGTATTTTTGTTGGCACATTTAACACAAAACAGGTGACACCACCATTCTGACACTTTATAAATTATTACTTATAGGAACAGTTTGTAGCACAACATGGTATATACCCACTCACAACACATTGATGAAATCAACACATCTTTGCTCAATAACAGTTTGCTGAATGACGGTGCAGTCAACACCAGCACACTCACATTGAAATGCATTGTCATTTAAATGCACTATTCCACCACATTCAACGTTCAGAACAACACTAGTACCCTCGGCATAATGTACTCATCACTAAAACTTAATGGAAACATACAGTACATTCAATATAAACATGTGTACCGAAATAAAGTTACTACAGAGCAAATCAACATAACATTAAAGAAGTCGACTAGGGGCATGAAAATGAGACCTGGTTGTTGTTGCCATGGTTACTCACACTCTCATGTCTTTGCTGGATTGTTCACTCACATGCATATAAACTTGCGCTCACCCCTGCTTTTGTCCACTCATTTGAGCTTTCAGTCATTCAGTGCCCCTCTAACACACACACACACACACACACACACACACACACACACACTCACTCTCACTCTCCCTCTCCCTCTCCCTCTCTCCCTCTCCCTCTCCCTCTCTCTCACTCTCTCCCTTCACCACATTTATTCAATGAGTCATCACAACAATTACCTTGCAAAACATGAACGTTAATAAAACACCAATTTTTGTTATCATTTCTTCAACTCATTTTTCAGAACAGTTTCACTGTGCAAATCTTTGAATGCAACCTGGGGGACTGGTCATTTTGAGGCTAAAAGCCTGTGCTGTATACAGCTTGTACACAACTGTATCCATCAATACATCATGCAAAGAGTCATCATAGCAGCAAAGTCTTTGTGACTGCTGTCATGGAGATGTTGTCATTGCTGCATTTTAAAAGAAAAACTGTCCACATCATACAACACTGTGGAAAACACAGTCAGTTTAATCAAAACAGGTCATGAAACTGTCATCTGCTCAGTCTGCTGTGGAAGTAAGATTTTTTAACTTAAAATGTACTCACTGAAGTATATTTTCTGTAACTATAGCGATGCTTAGAGAGATATAATATATTGCAGGCAACATTTAATAAAGATAAATACATAAGTATGCTATCTAATTCAGTTCAGCATTAAATAATGCAAGTAATGTAAATGAACATAAAGTTAGGCATTCTCAGCCTTGCCTGTGTGCTTCTATGTACTGGTGATAAAATGTTCTGTGATTTTGCTTCCCTGCATTCTAATTTGTGAAAGGTAACTGGTAGGACTGATGCATAATTTCAATGGACTTGTTGTACTGATCTGAACGCACATACTAATATGTATGTGTATGATTTTGGTCTTGTATTAAAATGAGATGATTGTATTCTCAAAGCTGAGTAGGTGAAGAGTTTTTATTGTTCTTTTTCAATGCAAAATTATTAGGAGTCCTTCTCACTGAAACAACTGTATGAAAAATTACTCCAAGCAGTCATGAAAACCATAAAAATGATGCAGTAAATCAGTAACCTTACTGACCTGTGCATCATCCTCAAGTTGGTCACAACTCTCACTCTTCTTCAATCTATTGTACCAAAAGAAAAGAAGAGAAAAGAATAAAAACATTGATAACATGGTGGATCAGCGACAGCAGCAACCCGTCTCTGTGGTCAATGCCTTTTTTATTTAGAATGTATAAAACTGCATCTAAGCTATGTTGAGTTCATAGTGTTATAGAAACTAGAAACATGTGTAAGCAAGTGTGAGTTCATCAGGGAATGATGAATGATGTGTGTGTGTGTGCGCGCGTGCACGTGTGTGTGTGTGTGTGTGTGTGTGTGTGTGTGTGTGTGCGCGTGCGTACACGTGCATGCATATTTGTTTTTCCATCTCACCTGCCCTTGTCTCCTTTCTTCTTCATGTCCTTGTCTTCTCTGAGATAAAGAAAGTAAATAAGCAGCTGACACTGACAGTGAGCATTATTAATTTTACCTTTTGATTTCAGTACACTCTAAAAACATAATGTTACAAAAGGACAACTGCAAAAAATGTTAAATAAATAAAAAAAAAATGTCATGAACAAATTGATGTGATGGATTATAATGGCAATGCATGTTGGCACACACATGCTCGTAAACACACTCCCACACCCTAAATCCATCATCCAGATGAGAGAACTAACTACACTTTATCATGATTTCTATGAGTTTTTTAGCATCATTTGTTGTGTGTTTGTTTTTAGTTCTGAAAGTGCAACTGTACACCAGCACACACACTCACACCCCCCCACCCACACACACACACACACACACGCACGAACACACACGCACGCGCACACACACCTGTGGAGAGCCTTCAGTTCGTTGCTGTGTCTTTCTGTGGCCATCTCCAGAAGCTTGGCCAGACGCTGTCATGCAGGAAACAGAAGACAGGAAGTGTCAACCACACCCACTGAACATTCCACATGGCTTTGACTGAGAAGGCACAGATGGTCACTTTCACATATATTACGATCTTCAGTGGCACCTAAAAAAGCGATTTACAAAGCAACACTTCCGACATGACTCCATCAGAGACTTATCCTTCTTACTGTGTGCACTGGGAGACCTGTGTGGGAGCAGCTGACAACCAGTCAATCAGTGCTTAAGACTGTAAGACCCTGATCGGCAGTTGATCCAGTGGAAAATACATGCCTGACTTGCTGATCCATGAACTTGCTCTGAGCAGTCAAGGCTAGCAGAGAGCTCCTAAGCATTGATGGGTGATCAATGCTGTGTAATACCAGTCTGGAACATGTCCAATGAGGTTAAGAACACAGGTGCTGATGAGTGCACTGCATGCTGTGTACTGCATATGGACCACACCACAGAACTACTCACAAAGAGGTGAAGAGGACATCTAATTTAGAGCCTTAAATAATTATAGGCCGATCTCTAATCTCCCGTTTCTCTCTAAAATACTTGAAAAAATTGTAGCTGCTCAGCTGATAGCCCATATGTCGTCTAACAGTCCGTTTGAAATATTTCAGTCAGGCTTCAGGTGTTTTCACTCTACTGAAACCGCGCTTACTAGAGTAACTAATGATCTTTTATTAGCCATGGATGCTGGTGCTACTTCTATTCTTATTCTGCTTGATCTGAGTGCAGCATTTGACACGGTCGATCACACT
This sequence comes from Chanos chanos, assembly GCF_902362185.1. Lineage (NCBI taxonomy): Eukaryota > Metazoa > Chordata > Actinopteri > Gonorynchiformes > Chanidae > Chanos > Chanos chanos. The sequence continues at coordinate 17,660,042 of NC_044495.1, forward strand.
ATACTGTTAAAGCGCCTGGAAAACAAAATTGGCATTCATGGCCTGGCGCTCTCTTGGTTTAAATCTTATCTCTCTGAGAGAAAGCAGTGTGTCCACTATAATAATGTGACCTCTGAATACCGTAAACTTAACTGTGGTGTTCCTCAGGGATCAGTCCTTGGCCCTCTTCTATTCTCTATTTACATGCTCCCTTTGGGTGACATTATTCGTAGTTACGACATTAACTTCCATTGTTATGCTGACGATACTCAGATTTTCTTACCTATCCAGCACAATGACCGCTCTGAACTGGCTAACCTTGAGGTATGTCTTTGTGCTATTAAGGGTTGGATGTCTTCAAATTTCCTGATGCTTAACGCAGGCAAGACTGAAATGCTGATCATTGGTCTCCCTATGCATAAGCATCTTTTTAGTGATCTTACCCTAAATTTTGACAACTGCATTATCTGTCAAAACTCTTCAGCTAAAAACCTTGGTGTGATTTTTGACTCTAGTCTCTCGCTAGTCACTCATATCAAGAACACAACCAAAACTTATCACTTTTTCACCTCCGTAACATTGCTAAAATTAGGCCCTTTCTAAGTATGGCTGATGCAGAAACCATTGTTCACGCATTCGTCACGTCTCGCCTTGATTACTGCAATGTTCTTTACTCTGGCCTGCCTGTCTCTAGTACCAATAGTCTTCAGCTGGTCCAGAATGCTGCTGCTAGAATTCTGACCCGAACGAAGAAGTTTGATCACATTACCCGGTCCTGGCTTCCCTTCATTGGCTCCCAATTCATGCTAGGGCAGATTTTAAGGTCCTCTTATTAACATATAAAATTTTACATGGGCTTGAGTCTTCCTACCTGTCTGACTTAATTACACCCTATAACCCACCCCGCACCCTGCGCTCTCAAGATTCGAGATTATTAGTCATTCCAAGAGTTAAAAAGAAGTCCGCTAGCAACTGAGCCTTTTCCTACCGCTCTCCCTTCCTCTGGAATGGTTTACCTACAGAAGTTAGAGAAGCAAACTCTCTCAATACTTTTAAAACAAGACTAAAGACTTATCTATTTTCTCGAACTTATGCATGATATAATTTTGATTTTACTTTGTTATAGACATGTAAAGCCCTTTGAGACTATAAACAGTGATATTGGGCTCTAAATAAATATTATTATTATTATTATTATTATTATTATTATTATCATTATTATTATTATTATCTGCTCCTAATTTGAATAGTCAGAATGCAAAACAGCATTTGTACTGAAAACAGACATAAGTACTGAAAAACAAAACTTAACTTTACCACAGTACATACATCTTGACCCTATGTATTGTCGCTGCTTTGTACAACAGTCCAAATTCTGGTTGTCTTGTAATACCAGATTCTGCATCAAACACCATGTACTTACCACTGGCCATAGTGGTAAGGCACAAAGGGTTTCATCATGTCTCTATTGTTAAGTATGTCATTATCTGTCAATATCATTGTCGTTATCCATCAGACAGTAGGTTTGCTTTACCATTACCCCTGCCTTAAATACATGGCATTCAGCTTCACTATAGTCCACTACTAGTAGGATTTTTCCTAGATTTAAGAACAATCCCATTTAGTCCCTATTCTAGAATGGTTTGAAGCACAAGTTTGCCTTCTGTGCACAACATATATCTCATAGTTCAGTAGCTTTAAGCAATAGCTGGAAGCTCAAATCTGATGTCATGTCCAAAGATGTTCACTGTTTCATAACTGATGTCATAAATGATTAAAGTCTGATTATTGCTGTAATTATGAACAGTGTGTTGATGTCGGATGAAAAATGTGATGTTGTTATATTTTTGATTCAGAAAATAACATGCACAAGTACTCCTTCATAAATTTGTATGTAGTATGTGTATGTAGTATGTTTAATGTGAGTGTTTCACATGGCAGGTGATCTTTTGTATGGTAAGAAAAGACCTACAACTATAGCAGATCCCATTAGGGTAGCTTACAGACAACCCAGGCACATTACATCCATATATATATATATGTATATATATATATTTTATAGCTTCAAAAATTAATCTTTTATAGCTTCAAAAATTAATCTGACATAATCTTAACATATATCTAACTGACCTTCTATACTACCATGTGTAATTACCTGAGTATGAGGTTTGGTTGTTGGCAATAATTACGTTAACAGGTATATCAATTTAGCAGACAAAATACTATACTGTATTCTTCTATAATGTCATGGCATCTTACCATGAAAACCTAGCAGCTGCAATCTCAGCTTTAAAAATACAATGCAGTTATACGCAACATATGAAGATCATCACATCACATCCCAACTGTCACATCTCTAAGTATGTATTGTGGTGTTTGCCTTGGTTTTCCAACTTGATTTACCACTTTCTGTCATTTTAGGGAGCAGTAATTAAATGCTTGAAACATTTCTAAGAATACTGAGTTGTTACGCCAGTGACAGTCAGGGCAAGCACAGCTAATGGCCCCGTTTGACAATGCATCTAAAGAAGATTGAAAAAGGGCATAAAAGAGCGTTGAATGGAGTAATTAAATCCCACATGAATTACCTTCCCTGATTGACAAAAAAGAAAAAATCACCAGAGGAAACTGCACAGAAAGTAAAGAAAGCCAAGTAGTGCATGATGGCACAGCAGATACAGATATTACTTGCTGTGGTGTTACAGATTGGTGAGTATGAAACTCTGATGTCTGCGCCCAGCTCTACTTGGGGTATACTCCTGGCGATTGTAAGTTGGATTCTGAGTAAGCACTACAGGAATACAAAGTAAAAATATATAAAATAATACTCATTTACCTATATAGTCCACAGGTGTTTTCTATGACTTTATGCTAAATATGGTGGCTGTATTCAGTACCTCGGTGGCATGTTGCTCCTTCCTCTTTTTCACTTGATCATAACGCTCTACCCACAGCACCTTGAGCTCACTCTGCAGTTTCTGTTTCAGCTCAGCCACCTTTGACCTGACATCCTCATCTCCAGATCCTGTGCTGTAGTACAAGGAGTAAGCTCATTATATCCTTAATCTGGAAATTCAGTGTAAAATTGCTTGGTGTAATTGCTTAAAATAGGAAGAGTAGTGAAAGTTTTTTCTAGCTCTGATGTCCAGGGGCAAATAGCTACTAATGGAACATACCACCATACAGTCTGTCCTTACATTGCTGCCCACTGAGATAGGGTGGACTGCATTCATTATTCCTGCTTCTGTTTTAACACACATTGCATACTTTAACCATTTTGATCTAACTGACATTTTGGAAATCAGCAATTCCATGGCTTTTTAAGCATGAACGAACTTTATAGTTACACAAATCCAGCACCATCTGATATTCCTCATAAAATGGCTGTAACTTGCAAGACCTTGCTGCTTTGTTCATGAATTCAAAAGGATTATTGAAATACTGCTGCACTTAGTAAGCCCCTGAACTGCGATGCATTTTAGACACTGAGAGAGCACATGTTTAACTAAAAGGCTCGTATGAAACATTTTTGCTAATTGATAAACATCTTTGGCCTTGATAACTGAATATTAGTCCAATCTATTTATCACCTCTATGAATGTTATGCAATAGCACTTTTATGCAACTACTTGTTCTCTTTGCTTTCCTTCATGGGTCTGTTTCATACAATAAAGAATAAAACCAGAGAGGAGTAATGTTGTTGCCCAACTACAGGCTGTTCTCTGAAAAAAAAACTTCATCTTACTCTTTCTTCTTCACAGAGGTCTTCTTTTTGAGGGCCTTGAACTGTTCACAGTATTTTTGAGTCAGCTCCTCTCCCTTTCTTTGAAACTTTTTTTCCAGCTCTTTCATCTCTTTATCTTGTCTCTTAGTGACCTTCAGGTAACTCTTGTGCTGTTTCAGGTCCTCTATAGTCACTGTGAATGGCTCTGAAAGAAAGAAAGAAAGAAAGAAGGAAAGAAAGAAAGAAAGAAAGAAAGAAAGTAATTTGTAGTATACACAATGTTAGGATCCTTTTCTACAGAGCTGTATCTCTATTACTGACAATAACAAATTATCATTCACTTCATAAACAATAACTAAGAGAGCAGACATTTTGTCCTTACAGTATATCCAATGAAGTCTCACCTGCAGGCTCAGAGGCCAAAGGGGGGTTTGGTTTTTTGACAGCAGTGTCAGATCCTGCGGCTGAGCTGGAGTCTGTTACAGAGGTGGAACTGACCTCAGAGTCACGATTATCACTGTGGTCAGCATTAGAACAGGGAGGAACCTCTGGGCTCAACTCTTCATTAGTACTGCTATCATTTACGGTAGTAGGTGAATTTGGTGCAGTGGCTGCCTCAGGGGTTGTGACTGCATCAGGGATGGGGGAAACCTTAGACAGGCATTGAGGTTGATCAGTAGTGCAAGTGTCCTGTGTTTGGGTAGAATTTACAGTAGTGGGTACTTCTGTATTTGGGGCAGGGGTAACTTCTTTCTGGACAGAGTCTGAGGGTGAGTCTGAGGGTCCGAGGATGCGTCCTTGTTCTTCTGAAGGCAGAGCAATAGAGCCCTCTGCTGGACTGACAGTGACATCAGGCTCTGTGAAAATTGAAAGTGTGAGATGATGTAATGGCTTTAAAAACCATCCAGCCATGGAGTTAAAGGGGCAAAACCCACGACACATTAGTTCTATACCAGTGAACCATCACATATAACAAGCTGCATTATACTGTAAGACAACATAATGTTCCTGATAGAGAACTCTGCATTCAACTTAGGTAGATGAACAGCACATGTAAGGTAGATGTGGGACTGCTGGCATTCCCTGGATAGACATAGCTGTAAAAACGGTCCTCACGTTGACATTACCTGCTACAGTTGGTGGTGCAGGGGTAGAGTTGTTTTTAGTAGTCACCACTGACTCTGCTGTTGTAGAGACTGGTAACTCATAAGGGCTTACATATGTGGAGCTCTATAAGAAAAACAGTAAAGAAGGAAAATACCTATCAAGGTACAATGGAGGGACTGTTACTTGACTCATTAATTACCAGTGCAACTGGTAGATAGGTAGGCAGTTTGACATATGTGCACATCTTATGTGAACACAAATATATCACACTTTTACCGTAAGAGTTCTTGTCATTCTGTTGTGGGTTAGAGCAATTTTAATCTTTTTTTTATTTTACCTCTGTCTTTGGTGCCTTGTCAGAATGTTTCACTGGATTGAACAGAGCATCTGTGAAATCTAAACAAAAAAAGGAAGCAAACACGATCCGGTATGTATATTGTTCTAATGCACAAATAGTTGGTCTATGATAATCAATAGTAGTCTTTGTTCAGATTGGAGACAGGAGATAGTGTTTTTGGTTACCAGCAAAGGCAGCAGGAATGTAGTCTTTCACCTCGATGAACACAAACAGAGCAGGCAAGGTCAAAGGCATATTACTCTCGCTGCGCAGGCAGATATGCTGGAAACCTACAGCACCCAGAGAAGCGTTCAAACAAATCAAATACAGCCTTAACAAATACAGACACGATTTTGACTCATCAGCTATCACAAGCTATTTGAGTAATGTTCACTTACTCAGAACATTATAACCTCTTAAAAAGAAAAACAAAAAAAAGATCATATCCTTACAATCACATATGTAAATATGTAAACTAACACATACTCATAATATATATACTCATGTAATCTAATACATGCTCATATATTCTAGCAAATCCTTGTGTAATCTAATACACACTCTTGTAATCTAATACATACTCATGTAGTCTAACACGTACTCTTGTAATCTAACACATGCTCTTGTACATAGTGGGATGACACTGTCATTTCTTTTGAGTCACCTGACTGAATGGCATCAACTGGGATGATTCTGTGTCCAAGGAACTTCCCCCCTTCATCATGAACCACTATTCTCAGTGAAGCCATTTCTGGCAGCAATATCTGATGCCAGTCACAGAAAGAGATTTCATTTTAGTTTTCATCCTCAAAAACCTCCATGATGTGACTTTGAGCTGACAGATGTTTGCGTTTTGTTTTGTTTTTTTAAACTAACTATACTTATTCTGGCCAAGAAGGATGGCTGCCATATTTTGTTATTGGGACATTTATTGTATTTTTCTCCTAGATTAGTATATTTGGGGTTACACAGAGAGTTTCAGGCTGACCTTCTCAAACACAAAAGGTTCATCGTTCCATGATGGGTTAATGGCGTTGGGTGTGGCTGACCATTTGGTGCGGTATTTGCGTCTAGGGTCGTTGGGCAATCCAATAATCTCCACCTCCACTGCAGTTTTCACATTCTTCTCAGACAGAAATTGACCTGAGTAAATCTGGATCAAAACAAAATAGAGGGCAAACATTAAATCTGCTGGTTGTGCTTATTAATAAATAAATGTGAAAGTTAATAAATCTCTTTAAAGGATTTTGTGGTTTGTGCTATAATATAATATAATACCTAGCTATAACACAATATTCTACCCAAAACAGTTTTTCTAACTGATTTGAAAACTGTCCTTACTTAAATCTTATTTTAGAAACAATTTAGATACCACCATTTTAAACATCAACAGGTCCACCTCACATATGCTTTCCCTGGAGAAATATTCCGAAATATTTTTATTCTTAATTTCTCAGTGTCTGCCTTTTGCCCACATCACAACACAGAGACTGCTCTATTCACAATAGAAAATGACCTGCAGTGTAATGGAAATGCAGGTTATCCTGGTAGACTGATTCCATCAGAAGTCTATGCTTCCTTTAACACAGTGGATCATAGTACTGCGTTACATCAACTCTAAAACAGTGTAAACAGGAATATAAAAAGTATGGGGATGGTTTGTATTTTAACCAGTAGAAAGGAGCTCTGCTCAACAGGGGAGTCAATTACCAAAATTATGGGTCAAATAAAAAAAAAACCCTCATGATAATTAAAGAATGAGACCTACAACTGTACTATATTTTGGTGCAACCATTCTCTTTACTCTCATATGACATGAACAGAGGGTACTTGCCTTGATTGTTAGTGTACTGGCCACAATAGTGTCAATCCTATCAGTGTATGGATCAAACTTCTTGTCACTTCGTCGAAGGAGGTCATGTTTGAGGAGGAAACCTGTCCTTCCATTAAACTCAAACAGACTCATGTTCAGCTGCATCGGGAAATCTGGTGGATGAGAAAATGAATTGTTATGCTGAGGTTTTGTTTTGCTTTCAACTCATTTCTGGGATACTCAACAATGTTACGTTTTTAACTGTGTAACAGTGCTCTCTATTGAGCACCACAGGTATAGTGACTTTTAAGAGTATAATAAGTATGCCTACAGAACAATTTTCAGTAACACACAAACAGCCCCATTATAATGGATTAAAAACACATCTGTGATTCTTTATAGGTAATTTAGAATACATCACATGGCATAGCTAATAATTATTTTCTTCTCATAGACAGTAATAACTTTTTCCTACAAAATTTTAAGCAACAATAGTGTTCTTATCGGGGTAAAGATGATAGTGTCCAATATGCCATGGCTGTAAGGAGCCAAATACAATTATGTGCAAGTCAGACAAATTTGACACCAGTTTTGTGCCAAACATTCGTAAAGCATTATGATATTTGCGCTGCAAAAAAATAAGACAACACAGTTTCATAGTGCATTATATCTTGTTGTCCATCATACTATAAGAGAATTATAGAAAGGAACAGGAAGAAGTGATAAAAATGAGGATCTATATCAGGGTAATAACAGAAATAGATGAAGAAAGACTTCACCCATGGTTTGGTAGTTTAACGCCACCATTTGGCAGCCAGCATTCCAGAAGGGCTGTGGATTGTAGTTGGAGGAGTCCATGCGTGTGCCTTTAGGGTAGATCCGACTCATCTGACGTTTGTTATATCTACAGTAGGGTTCAGGAAGCTTCTCATGGGGTTAAAGTGTATTATGTGTTATAATGAAAATTCTCTGGTCTTTGATGAGCATTACAGACTATCTTTGAGATGTGCTGTTGTTGTTTTTAGTTTTTTGATCCCATGGTGTCTTGTGTACATGGGCAGTGACATTACCCAGTGACATCATGTATCTTTAGTTTAGATTTGGTGCTCCCTTGTTGGTAGCAGACATTGGTTCCAGTTCACAAGCACTACACAAGAATATGTGCCTACACAAAAACTGCAATATATGTAACAATCAGGATATAATTAATCTGATCTGATCTAAATCCTATATCAATCTCTGAGAGTGGAGAAACCTATGCTGCTTATTTATGTCACTTAAAGCCCAGCTTTTAGGGATATATACTTCACACATTCCAGCCCTGTAAGTTTACTGAGGAGGGTTTGTACCCTGACCACTGAATAAACGAAGATGTATCACATGTTCACAGTTTTTAAAAGGATACTCCACAAATTCCACAGCGCTCTTAGTTATCAGACTCTCTCCTTTGGTCTCCACAAATGATGAGATCACATAGCTCCTGTTCTTTTCTGTGATCACAAAACACACAAAGTATTGTTACTGAATGTTTTTTTTCTATCAGAATAACCCAAAGTTATATCATTCCTGGGCACAATGTGACTTTGATTTCTTACCAAAAGGTGACTTTAACTGTGGCCCGGGCATCTACTACAACAAAATGAAGCACATACAACCAATGGTACATAACTATGTGTAAGGTCCACTTAAACTCACTTTTAGCATGTTCAAAGGAGATGAACTTATTGGGCTGGATGTAATTTACAAGGGCTGACATCTCCTCATATGCTGTCACTTCTTGACCAGCAGTTCCCTGGCATGAGCAAATGGAGTGAGTCAGTGAAAACACTCTGAGGATTTGTAAATGAACAATAAGGTGCTGCTCGGATAGACAGGTAACGGAGGAATGAAGAAGATGGTGTCAGAGCAACCTCATCTGAGTTCTTCATCTTCTCCTCATCCTGCTCCTCTTGCTCCTCTTGTTCTTCGTGATCCTCTTGTACCTCCCCTTCAGAGAAAAACAGCTTCACAGGTTAAAACCACTTATATAATCTGGTCAAGGGATCAGTACTAAGGAGGTAAGGAAGAGGAACGTCATTTGTAGAAGTTGAGTTTATTTGGAAACATTTTAAAGAACACATATGCATGAAAAGGTTGAAATCAATCAAACTGGCATAAATTTCTAAATATAAATCCAAATCAGCTAGAATGTGTGCATATATTGATGAGCAAATAGGCTTTAGTGAAATACAGTAACTTTCGATGGAACCAACTATAACAACTAAAGGAAGATTATGTCAGATTATGGTATCAGATATTATTAACCTGTCTCATTTTACAGGCTTCACTTGGATACTGTGAGATTTTCTATTAGTTTTTTTTTTAGTTTTTTTTTTTTTTTAGTTTGTTTGTTTTTTTGCTTATTTTTGCTTTTTTTGTTGGTCAAGAGAGGAAGTGAAACTGTGCAGAACTTCTATTTTTGTTTGGGTCCATAATAAATCCAAGAAAAAACTAGTATACTTCTGTTTTCATTGCTTTGTATTTGATGAAGCATTGAAGAAGTGTATGTGTTCCAGAGTAAGGAAAACCCAGATTTTGTTTTAAGATGTGCTCAGTGCTTATGGATCACAAGTACCTTTAGCTAACTTATGGTTAGTAAACTAGTCTGAAGACATTGCAAACAGGCCTTTTGGTAGACTGGTACCTGATGATTTGATTCAGTGATGATAACCGGTTTGTCTTTGCCATCACTAACCTTTAATTAACCTTTTTTAATACTGCATGGGTGCAGCTGGTCTCAACTTACAGTGCTGGAGCACAGAGCATGATAGCAGAGTTTGCAATTGTCCAACACCCTTAGAATTAAAAACAATTCTTTTTCATTTTTAATTCTCTATAAACACACACACACACACACACACACACACACACAGACAAACAAGTTGCCCCCTTAATCAGAATATCCATATACACATTCCAGTGGCATGAGGTTGGCTAAGTGCCAAAAACAGTTAATTGTGTAATATTGAAATATGATCACTGTATGTCCCCAAATGACCTGACATTCTCAGTGTGCAGCCTGCATTTTGCAGCATGAATGTCATTAAACTACATAATTCAGACCGTAAGCTCATATATTTGACTATAGCTACTGAACAATTGTATGTATATGTATAGCCATCCTATAGTGAGTGTACTTTGGACTCACCTTGTGCCTCCTGGTTGGCAGTAGTGGATTGACTGGGTTCAGCTGAGTCAGTGGGGGTTGGTTGCTGGTCCTGAACTACAGGTTTCTTTACATTGGACTGGCCTTCTTTGGTCTCACCCGAGCTGTTCTTCTTATTCTTGATAAGGATCTTCCCCATGAGCTCTGCAGGACTTGGTATCTGCTGGCCTGGTTTAAGCTGACAAAGAAAGAAAGAAAGAAAGAAAGAAATAAAGAAAGAAAGAAAGATAAAACAAATGAAACAATGAGTGGTGGCTTAAGAGTATCCCAGATTTAGCCTGTGTTGAACCATTCCAAGAACTGACCAGATTTACTGCTGGTCACATTTGCATATTATCCAAGGCAGAGTTGCAATAGTCCTTATAATGCCATCTTGCATATGATGGCACACTACCAGACAACAAAAAACTACAGAGAGCTATTAGCTGAGGTGTTGATGGACTAAATGCTACCAAAATGAAAGCTACTGGATATGACCTGAGGAGAATGTGTAAAAATTCGATAATAGTTGAAATGTGTGCTAAGTGTATTAAATGAAAATTACTTGACAAAGTAACATGAGAGTAGAAGTGTTAATGCTGAGATGAGATATCAACACCAAAATTTGCAGACAGTGGCACTCACTGGGTACTTGTCCAGTGGGTCGATAAGTAAAGCATCTCCGAATATGGTCTTGCAGTAGTTGGCCATCTTCTCCTGCTGCTTGACCCTGGTTAACAGAGACTCAGAGTGGTTCTCAAATAAGATTAAAATAAGATTCACTTGCAGCAAAATAGTCTTTTACACACTTATAAACAAAGTAAGCTACTTTATTCAAATAGAATATTTTGCTGTGCTATAAAGAAGGAACTTTAAACGACTGAGGAGACATAGTAGAAGATAAAGGGGTGCCTTACGAATCCACATGGTTCTCAAAGGACAAAATAACAGGATATTTTGAGGTTTTAAAGGCACTCTCTGCAATGGCTTCAATCACATCCTGAAACAAAACAGACTGAGGTTGTACTTGAACATATATTATACATAGCTAAAAGTCATGTCAACATAATTCTGCATATGACTACACAGATTTGATTCAGTGGACATTCCGAAATTATTTGTACCAGTCAGACTGTGCTACAGTCACTTCCTTTAAAGGAAAGTGTGCAGTATGTGTATGTGGCCACCTGGTGATTGCAAAGAACAACTTGTCACTCCCTGACATTAAACAGATCAAGCCATGCCACTTGTAATTCAAAGCTATACGTTATACTGGGCTCTGGTTAATGTAGTAGTCACAAAACCTTCTACAACTTCACAGCATTGTAGTTGTTTGATCAGGCGACTACACCAGCTGAACCTGCTGACTTTTTTGTTATGATTGGAGTAGGCCATAAAGGGACTTTCCTTTAAGGAAACTTCTAAGAAAAAATTTTGACTATGGATTTTGTTCAGGTGGCCTTACAATCTCAAAATCACACATTGACCTGATTTAAGTTTTTGAGTGTTAAGTGATTTGAGTGTAAAGTTTTTGCTTTAGCTATTAACACATCGTGATACCCATTGACATGACAACTAGTTCATACATTAACTGTGTTTTGTCAGCTTATTTTACTTTGCATCACAATACAAAAAGTAAGTCTTTATTTTGCTTGTTATGGAATAGAAGCAACATAATTAAGTTCACTTATCACAATTACATTTCTTTTTCTACTACATAGCAAATGTGGAATAAAACCAGTTAAATGACGTAAAATTTACTAATGACCAGTCAGCATCAATAAGTACCCTTACACAGTTGGAATACACCTTTGAAAATTTTTGTACATAATGTTCACAAACAAATCTCTTTCAAACCAAACTGTTTTCATGGGCCTTAAGCCAGTTGCATTTGCCTATCCGACATTTAATCTTTTTGCTGTGTGTCGCCATCTGAAATTATCAGGTTGTAAAATTGTTGTATGCAAATACATACATGTATATATAATCATACCTTTCCTTGGGTAAATTATATACCGTAACTGTCTTTATTTGATGAAATGATGGGGTGACTCACAATTGTTTCTAAATGTATACATAGATTGTGCTATTATATGACAATTCGTTTCAATATACGTGTGAAATTAGAGGAGAGATAAGAATGGCAAGGACTCAGTGAATTTCAGTGAGATTCAGTGAGGAGAGGGAAACAATATAGCTCTATGGGTAAAGAGGGCTACAGAACTCCAGGGAGCAAAGATTTTTGTAGTGTTTTACTTATGCCATGGCTTGACTTGTTATTCAGAATAGAATCTGAATAGTCCTTTTTTCATTATTATTATTATTATTATTATTATTATTATTATTATTATTATTAGTCCATCTGTCTATCTGTTTGTTTGTTTGCTTGTTTGCCTGTCTATTTGTTTGTTTATTTTACTTTGAATTATCTTACATTCACCTGGAGCCCAGACACAATTTTTTTCTGCCGTGATCTGAAAATTAGGTAAGCATCTAAACACATATTTAGGAAAATTCAGTTTTTATCAGGCATTTCATATTTTAATTTCAAAAATCATCAATGCCATCAGACATTCGCTTGATGGTTCTAGCCTTAAACCTCATTAGTTTTGCCAGTTTTACCAAAATGTACATTGCTTCTTTACAAGCAGAGTTAACAAGCCTAATACCTATCCCACAAATACTGCAGCACCTAATTCTAGGGAATCAGACCTTGAATAGGATCTCAGTTGTCATGGTGAAGCCATGAGTAATGATCGGCTCTTCATCTGGTGGCTTTCCCTTCCAGCAGTCAAGCTCCAGACATCGGCAGCCTGCCAACAAGCACTGGCGATACATCTCTGGAGAGGACACGCCAGAGAACTGGCCAGCTGTAGGGACAAAGATAGTGTGGCAATGAACACTATAAATACGAAACTGTACGAAAGGACACACAAGCTGTACAGTTCTGTCAGCTGAATCTACAGTTTGTTTGTGTTTCACATGGTTGTAAAGAACACCTGGCTACTGCCCAATTACTGCAAAATGTGTTAGTGCAGATCTTATTTGTCAACAACTGAATGATGTGTACACAAGCCCAGGTTTAGGCAGTCCTTCTGAATGGGAAAGTAATGGAAGTTGTTACGGTATTAGCAAGGATTTGCGTTTTAAACTAGAAGGACCACTGTTCAAAGAAGATTTGAAATTGATGTTGGCTATCAAATGGGTATTAGCTGAGAAAAAGGTGAGAGGTATGAATGGTGGTAAGATACAGGGGTGCAAAAGGTACGATAGCACCATCAAGTGGTTTGTTGTTTGGTTTTTTTGAGGTTATGATGATGATGGTTTTGCTCCTAAGAAATTTCAAATTTTACATAAGTGTCTGTTTTGGGTTATAATATGTGAACTGGACAATTCTGCAGTGGTCTGTGTTTGTATCTGCTATCAGATTTTTTTTTTTATGTCCAAACTCTGATGATTCCTTCTGTGTTCTCTTTATCTCATTTACAAGGCAATATCTCAAAACAGGATCTTTGATTTCTTAAAAAAAAAAAAAAAAAAAAAAAGCCTGAAGCAGCAGGCATAGCCCGATATACTGATATTGCACAAGTTTAATTTTGGAAAGAGATTTCTTTGAGAAACAGTCCAAGTCAAGTCTCAAGCCAGCATCTTTTATTTTTGGACCACACGTTTTGCGTATAGCGACGCTCTTGTTAGTTTAATATGAATGCAAATTCTTATCAGGAAAAGCTACATCGGTAATGCCATGTCACTGCAAAAATTTATACAGTTAATTTCAGTGTAAGAGGTTGCACTACGAAAAAAGGGTTTCCATGAAAATAAGTCAACCATAAACTGTTTTAATTTAATCGATCAGCAAGTTGAAAGTTGAATCTCAGTAATTTTATACATGATTCATTAACAGTCTCTACTTCTGAGGTTGATGGTACATGTGATACATTTGGTATGTGGTATACATGAGGTAGTAACTGAATTACCTGTGAGATACGTGTTGTGAGAGGATTTAATGAAATAGTGAGGCAGAGGCTGGTTCATGTCTTGGTGCTGGGCCAGTTTCTCTAAGGATACAACCGATGTCTCTGATCCCATCAGATAAAAGAAAAGCCCTTCTGGAGATATCTGACCTAAAACACATATCGGGCATTTCTCCTTAGAGACACAAGACCAGAAATATTATGTGGGCAGATAATTAAACTGTTTGTCCTCTTGTAGAGCAAATGCAGTCTAGCTAGAAGAGGTTTTGCAAAAGGACACTTTGAAGTTTCCTACAACAGCATCCATTGTGGTTCAACCAGAAGCCGACAAAGGTTTCACTATGTCACCATTTCATAATTTTTCTTGGTATACTCAGAAATTGAATTTGAGACCCTGTGATTATTAGGCCATATCCTTTACATCTAAACCACTTAAATTCTTCTACTAATCAATCATTCACTCATAGCAAACTAAAGCCACAATATGTGTGATATTCTAATCTGTCTGCAACAAGATTTTTTCCATGAATACAACAAGTTTTAAAAGGTGCATTGCTTGATGTTATCGATGAATTAAAGCAGCAGGTGTTGCCAGATTGTCCTACAAACTCACCACGGTTAGCATTGGAGGAACAGGGTTCATACTTTTCAATAAGGGTCTTCACTTGCTCAGGTCTCACGGGTGGGTACAGCTCCTCGTTGAGCCGAGAGTCTCGTTGTTTCTCATTGAGAAACTTGGCCAGGCTCTCCTTGGTCATGTAAGGCTTAGTGGAGCTAGAGGGCAATGTAATCAACAATAAAAACTGCAATGGCTTAACAAAACACAGGTGTCATGCCAAGGAGCAGTTGTCTGCATTGTTTTAAGCTCTAAATAAGTGAACTCTAAATAAGCGTATTCAAAATAAGAAATACATCAAGTCACTTAAGTTTGTCTGTGACTCACTGTGATGTGAAGATTTCGTAAATCTCTGGTCTTGGGCACAAGTTGTTGAGAAAGGCCTTGAATGCCTTTTCAGTGAACACCTCAGGCTTCATGGAGTCAAACTGAAGGAACACAGAATTTAATATACTGCCTTATTAACTATGTCGCATAATAATGAAGAGGCTCACATGCACTCATACACATAAAACTCTTACCTTTCCTTTGGGAAGATGAGCAGCTGCAAGTGCACTCTCCACTTTCTTCTTGTCAGCTGGAAACATCTTATAGATACTGAGATAAACATAACAGGAATATATCCATGCCAGTATATTTCACCCAGCATGTAACACATACTGTTCAGAAGTCAGGTTTTCAATCCCATGGTATGAAACTGCATTATACAAGTGCAAATCCATTATACTAAGCCTTAAATTTATTCACCAGATTAACTTAAGTTAACAAATTAATGTAGCTGTTATTAAGTCTTAACAAGCCATGCGTTTTTATGCTCACTTTTTGACAGGGATCTTGCCATCTTTGTTGGTCTGCAAGGAGATGCGCACATAGCTACAATATATCAAAAAAAAAAAAATTGAGAGGGTGAGATGAGTATCTTGTCAATCATATCTCTAACTTAATATTTCTTTTTGACATTTTGATAATTTTCCCGTCTAAAATATAATGGAACAAAAATATTCTGTAATTTTTCTTACATTTTCTCCAGGAAGACTTGTCTGCAGGCATTGACCCTTAAAGGATTGTAGACTATATTCAGAATGTCCTCTGCCCAGTTCTGTTTGTTATTATAAAATCCCAATCAATATTGTGCTTTGTTGTGTCAACATTAACAGCCTTTGTCTGCTTAATGAGAGATATGATTTGGCAGTAATTGTTTACTTTCTGCCTGCAGAGGGCATGGCAGCCACTGCTTCAGGAAGACAGTAGTCAAATGCTGTACTGACAGAGCACAATGGATGTGTTTCACAGGTTATTAGAGAAGGATATTAGAGTCATAAACTTGTAAAGTGGATTTACCTAACCACAGGAGCTGATTTGTATAGAAGGCTATGTCTCATAAATCACTACAAAGCAATTTACATCAGGGACTGCCCATGCTTGAGAGCAGGAAATCATAATGAAACTTAAAACGTAAGAAGAAATGCACCCATTATAATTAAACAGCTGCGATGGCAGTCACTTGTTGTATGCCTTTTGATCTCAGATACTGAAGGAAAATGTAGGGTCTGTAATATATCTACGGTTGTTTCATTACTCAAGTCTATTTCTGTTAAATTTACAGTATGTGATGCACACACAACTTTGAAAACAGTACTGATATTTATTATAACTCCTATTTTTAATGTATTGTATTTTTAATGCTTTAATGTATAAAATATTTTACCTGTGTCACTTTCTCCTTGTGAGCAAAGAAGTTGCGATATGTCAAATTGACCATATCAGGGCCTGACACAATTGTTAAGGTTTTAGCCAAATAGTTACTGTCAGGGAAATCCAAGTTGAATACATTGCGTACTTTAGGGTGCTGTTGATGAGGAGAACAATGGCATTAGAAATTATATAGTATTTTTCTGTATGACACATATTCTGGACTCAAGTCCAGAATTGTAATGAATTAATAATGATAGATAATGGAATAAGTATTGATTAATCATCAGTATGGTTGTAATAGACCAGCTGAAGATGAAAAAAGACCTTCAGGAAAAATTGTTAACTGCCGGATATGAACCACCCCCATCCATGTTTGCTTTACTTCTACGTAGGCCTGGCCTAAAATTTATACCACAGAATAATTTGAAGCACAGGCAGTAACAGTATATATCACAGTATATTCATTTTTCTTAAAATTTCAATATAAATGCTTCTGAAAGGAATGAAGCACTGGTATGGCAACTGCATAGCAGCTATTACTGTACTCTTATGTATTACTAAGATATATTTCACATAGTACAGAGGTATTTTAAGAACAAGTACACAGTGAAGGCATTTGTTATGTTGGCCCACTGCTGACTTTTTTTCTCATAAGGGCAGCCTTTGTAAAATGCCTCGATTAGTCGATAGAAATCAAAAAGGTACATTAATAAAAATAAAACTAGGATGCATCAGTTTAAAATATTGACGTCAACACATTTTCAGTGTCAACGCCATCGACTATGTTGACTAATCGTAGCAACCCTATTGTCTAGGCTTCCACATAGTGAAACACCTCGCGAATTTTGCCCTATCACTTTTTGCTCTGAGGGCGTGGTCGCAAAGACAGCAAGCAAATGAAGGTCTGCAGTGGTCTATTTGCCGCAAACCAGAACCGTTGAGAAAGTTTTTTTCTATGGCTCTGGCGCCGACTATGTTCATGTGACATGTAAACAACAACCCGTGTTGATGTAGACACAAATGGTTGCCCATACATCTTTTAATCATATACATATTTTCATGCTACATGTAGCCTTTAGTGTCTGCCATCTTGGACTTTTTTTGTTGCTCCCATCTCTCTAGAGAACGTCACATACCAAACACATCACATCATGTTGAACTGACTGGCTCTCGCGTGGTTCTCATTTGCATAAAGTTAGGGATTCGCATTCTCAATTTCGTTTGCTTCACCGGATTCGCTCTGATTTCACCCAATCAGAACGAATTTTGCCCCAT
Organism: Chanos chanos; assembly: GCF_902362185.1. Taxonomy (NCBI): domain Eukaryota; kingdom Metazoa; phylum Chordata; class Actinopteri; order Gonorynchiformes; family Chanidae; genus Chanos; species Chanos chanos. Next base: position 17,677,746 of record NC_044495.1, read on the forward strand.
ACAAACTGGTGGCATGTGTCCACTGGTGCGGAGCGAATCGAGCGAAGTGAAGCTTTCCTATTCATTTTCAATGAAGCTGGGCAAATGGCTTGTGCGAGGCATTGTGGGATTGACAGCGAAGCGAATCAAGCGAGCAGAGTAGAAGTATTTTCAGCTTTATTCAAATGAGGAGCGAATTCGCCGGGCAGCGGCCAACTGGATTTTTTCTTGTAACACAGCAACCTATGTCTATGGACAACCAGAGTGCATTTGAAAGACACTCTGAAGGAGGCTTAAAATTTAAAGTAAAGTGGTGGGTGTAAGCAACAGTATTGCACATGGGGGTATGTAGCAGCTTTATGTAAACAGGGTAGTATCAGTGCAGTAGTCATGAAACATTGTAGTATTAGTGCAGTAGTCAGTATGTCTAGTGCTTATCAGTGCTTATCATTTGCACTTACACATTTGTGTATTAAATTAGGGATAATGTAAGTCACTGGTATCAGATAAACCTCAACAGTTGGGCATGACTGGAATGCACTTTCTTTGCATCAGCACTTCACTTGCAGTAGGTTATCCTATATGTTCCATACCTACAATAAATTAAGGATTTTACTCATAATATGCAAATTTGCACACTATCCATTTTTAGCTCTGTAGTAGCAAATGAAGTATAAAGCTAAAATGAGGTGTAAAACATAACTCTAAACTACTGGAGTGTAGGGCAAGAGTGTGGCGATACGATATGTATCCCGATAGGGAGGTTATGATGTATTGCGATATATTGTGATGTATTGCAATATACTGTGATTTTTTAATATAATTTAAGATACACTCGTTTAAGGTTATCTGTTTGCTGTTCCGTTAGCTGTACATCAGAATGGTGTCTTGTTAAGCGTGCCCTCAAATTCGTTGTGTTCCCTATCTGATGTTTGCATGCCACTTGTTCTGGTATTTCAGAATTTGATTTTGCAAACGGCATGGCTCTTTTTGATCTCTTTAGTGCCTTCTTTATTGTGGAAGCCAAAATGAGCCCACAATTCAGCTCTATACCCTGTGGGAGCCGGTCTAACTCTTTCGGAATCAGCCATTGGTGGTTACATTACTGGTCAGCTTGGTTTGCTAATGCTAACGTTAGCGGTTGTATGGGGGCCCACACAAAAAAAAATTTGGAATGGTGACATTTGCGCGATCAGTTTTCTATCACTCATTTGTACGTCACGGCAACGATATCATGTCACCGTGTGGGTCAATTAACCTTGTAGGTGTAGGCGACCTGGTTCTAGTTTGTGAGCTAGGTAGGCTACTGCCTGGGAAGGTCTCCCACTCAGAAGAACAAGATGGGGAGGGGGGCAGGGTTCGTTTTACTTCAGGGCTCATTTTTACTCCCAGTTGTGATGTCACTCCATACCACCAGCCAGTCTAGATTGCAAGGTATGTAACGCAATAATGTTTAAGAGGAGGGGCGAAGCGTACACTGGCTGTGCACAATGTATTTTGTTGATTTGGGAAACTGGAATGACCAACAGAGATTACTCGATTGTAAAGCACAATTTCTTTGTAATTCCATCTAAAGTAGGCTACCCTAGATGCTGAAAATATGTTCCTGTCCTGCTGGTGCTTTGAACGCTCCAGCTCTCTAGCTCCAGTGTCTGTGTTTTGATTGCATCAAGTTATGAAGTTGCAAAGTAGCATATGCAATGACATCCTGGTAATGCCACTGTCTTTAGACTTTCTGTTTCTGTCTCAAACTGTGGGAAAATGGTGCATTTACCTGGCAGAATTAAGAACATTTTCCCTTAGGGAGGTTGCCCCCGTACCCCCCTACAGGTCTGGATTTACCCCATGTACTTGCCCCCCCACTTTAAAACTTGTTCTGGCACTACTGATCTGCACATCTGAAGGGGAGGGGGGGGGGGGGGTGGTTTCGCTCAGGGCGCAATACAAGCTAGAACCACCACTGTGTCCAAATAACTATTTTGTTTCTATGTACTTAGCAGGAAATTATTTGGAACACTTCCCATCCATTTTTTGGCACTTTCCTAATAACTGTATTTTTATTACTATCTTATTTCCTAGTTAATACCAGGTAATTAGCATACTATAAAATAAAGTCTCACCGTTTACATGTTACATGAACTTAGTCAGGGCCAGAGCAGTAAAAAAAAAAACTCTCAACGGCTCTGGTAAGGGCAAATAGACCACTGTAGACCTTTAAGCACTCGAACTTTTGAGCTAGGTGACTTGCTTGCTGTTTTTGCGACCACGCCCCCACAGCGGTGGGGCGCAAGTGGTGGTGGGGCGCAATTCGCGAGGTGTTTCGCTTAGTGGAAGCCTAGCAATACGCTACTTTCTGTCTCAGTTTACGTTGTTACCTTGGAGTGGTAGAATCTAGTTACTGAAGATAGATTACAATACTGCTATCTAGGGGACAAGGGTGTAAGCACTTTGCATGTAAACTATTAATTGAAAGTCGATACAGTATTTTTAAAAACCGATACAGTATCACTAAACATAATATCACGATACTCAAGTGTATCGATATTTTCTTACACCCCTACTGGAGTGTAGTTTATTTGGACTCCTAGATAAGGTTCATCTTCATTAATATATGCAAGGCATGGGCTTGTCCGGTTCCAATTTCTCTATTTCCCACACTTGTCTAAAGAGAAGCTTGCTAAGATATACTCTGATATGAACACCTTGGGCAGGAAATGCAAAAGTCAAAGAGGGTCACTTTTTACACACATTTTGGACCTGCTTTGCCTCCCTGATTGCCAGCAGACTGATCATATTGAAATGGAAAGATGAAAAACTAACTTCACAGACCCATTGGATAAGTGACCTAATGTGCTTCATACAGTTAGAATCAAATGTGTGAGCAAAGATATGATAAATAAGGCCATAGAAAGTTTTCGAAATGGTTTGGAATCTTGAATGAATTCCATATGGCCGAGGACTACACAGGACACAGGGAAATCAGTTTAGCTGACCTTCGTTTGACTCACAATTTCTTATGCACGTAAGCCAAAATGCTGTTGTTATGTACACCACTATTTTCCATGCACAGGACATTTGAGAGTTAAAGCCCAGCAAAGCAGACAAATGCTCATGCAAATTTTGCAGGACTGAAACAAAACACTATGAGTTTATGCAGTACAAACCATCCCACCTTATGATGAACAGTATATTGCATTATATTTTTTATATTATAAATATTTTAAAGTTACATTCTGTGTTTATCATCTGATTTGTAACCAATAACTTCCTAAAGAAATTAAACACTGATTATATGCTGAAATTCTTTGTGGAAACCATTTGAAATTAAAGAGAAGACAGCAGTAGAAATCCAAATCAAAATTCAGTCCAAACAGTCCTGTAATTATTCTAATGTACAGCACATTCATGACATTACTGGTGTGTGTGTGTGATTTTGAATATGAGGGTGTGTGTATGTGTGTGTTTGTGTGTGTTTAATTTGAACAGTGTTTACAACTACATTCATGCTGTGTTGACTACCTTTGTTTGCATTGCAAATTCACTTAAATACAAACATGTTGCTATACAATGACTATCACACTCAGATCAGGGACAAAATTATCCTTGGGAGCAAACCATATAGATGTAACAGTGTAGTTAAATCACTGAACAAAAATATTCAAGACATATTTAATAACTGAAACTTACTTTAGGAAGTTTTGCATATTTTCCACATCTTGTGTCCCTAATAGTGGCAACATCCAAAAATTCTGTTTCCTGTGATAACAAAGTAAGATATAAACATTCTAAAGAAAGTAGACAAGAATTTACTACTTTCTCAGAGGTTGAATCACTAACATTTGCTTTTTTTTCAATTTGGAATGAACAATGACCAGATACGAATAATACAATGTCACAGGGACAGGACATTTAGGCTGAAGAACTTACTACAAAACTGGTGACCCTTACAAACGGTGTATAGAGTCAGTTTACTGATGCTTTTTTGACCCATTTAAAGTATATTCTTTTTATTCAGTATGTAAAGAAGCAAAAAAGGATTACATCATGTTTCAATCAGGAGAATGAAAAAAAAAATCCATACAAATTTATGTTTATGCTTAATATTTACTTAAAATCCTCATAAACAAATAACTGAAGACTGCCAAATTTGATTTTAATTCTGATATTAAGAATTTAACCTCTGAAACTAAACCTCATACCTTACTCTGATTGGTCCAGTAAAGGTAGTACCCCTTTGGATCCATTTTCATGGTGACTGGGACAGTGCGTGTGGATTCCTAGCAAACATATTGGAAAAATTTGGAAAATTAAATAAAATAAAGCAACCACAGACAAATTTATCATCTATGCTATGAATAATAAAAATCCTCATAATGTGTTTTACATGCTGACAAATAACGTAAAATCAAATGAATTCAAGTGCCATGCATGCAAAAATGCTGTATTATTTAAAAATATGGTGCCTATGATAATATTCTCTGATGTTTTGGACAATTCATTATACATGATGAGAGAGAGAGGGAGAAAGAGAGAGAGAGAGAATTTCAGGGAGTCAAGGCACTAATTCATTCTTTGTGGAATTCCAAATTCAGAATTCAGGATTCTTCAGATTCAAACAATAATGTGCCTGCCACTGTGTCCCATAAAGTGGAGGGTATAACAGCATGCTGTTATACCTTCCAAGGACTATGTTTCCAATTCAACTTAAAAAAAGAAAGAAAAAGATATTTTCAACTACGTAACTGCTGTATAAATGAGACATATGTCAAAAAAAAGTATTTCTTCTGATATCTCTTGTTAAGTTGTCACTCACATTGTTTAAACACACAAATATAGGACTTCCATTGGGAGAATTGTGACCAGGAGGTTAACTTACCTCTCTCCACTTGATGAACCTATCTCCTTTGATTAGATAGTCTTTCACTTCTGGCTCCTGTAGTGTAAACCGTTTCCTGTTCATTTTTGCTAGCTCCCCTCACAGTTAGTAAGTCAATTTTAAATCTTTACACCTTGGAATCTTGATCACTGCTACTCATCACTCATTTTCATGTCCACTGAGTTCAGATACAAGACTGACCGTATCACTCCTGTCGGTTCCCAAACATGGAGAATACCCTATGATATGCATTGCAAATGAGGCCATGGAGGGAGGGATTTGAAAACTTGGATACAAGCAATTAAATTTCATGGAAAAATAATCTAATAAACAATTTCCATACTCCTCACTGCTTCAGGTGCTCTCAAAATTTACTTTTGATTTTTATATTGAACCTAACATTCACTTCATTGCTTGTTTGCTTGTGTTTTAATGAGGTACCTGCGATACACTGTAAATGTTGATGTATATTATCTTGCATACATCTGAGGTAGAAGTATATGCAACATCTTTCTGAGGTGTTCAGATAGAAATATTCCTCTGAGTTGATTTCATATGGAGAGCAAGCAAACTCCAACAATTTCATTACACTCTCATTATATATGTATTAATGTGAGCAGCTTGAAAAATGCATCTCTGATATTTGCATGTGACTGCAGAAACCACGTTATTTATTTGCTTGTTTATTTTACATTGCCAAAACTGTTTCTTACATTAACTACATTTTCCTATCATTTGTTACACTAAGTACATTCATTAATGTTAAAAATTTCCTTGAACTGCTTAATTTGTTCAATTTGGACCATAAACAGTCATAGTGGTGAAAGAAAATACAAAATCTAACACAAAAGTAGTTGTGGTAATTGTAGTTTCCTACAAGCAGGAATGTTTGAGCACAGAAAAGTGTTGAAATTGATGCAAACAACTGCAATGATTTGTTGTGTTTTGTATTCCTGATTTCCCTGCCCCATCATTTGGCTAATATTCAAATGATGACCTCAGCAAGGAGGTAACATGTAAATTTTTGAAGCAGACTGGGACAGTCAAGTAGGACAATGCAAACAACTACAGTACACATAAATACTGTTTATTAAAACTTGCGACAAATATAAATGAAATATTACAGCATAAGAAATATAAACATTTTGTTCTAGTAGCATGTAACATCCTTGGTTTGTTGTTTGTTTCTTGAGCAGTACTGTAAGAACTGCTAAACTAAATCTTCACTACCAGTCCATCAGCGTTTGTTTCACCCGAGGGCAACAATGGCACAACTGGAATTTTTTCTACTTTCTTTGTGGCAGAGACATGGCAAATTTAACAAATTGTACCAAGAAAAAAATTCACAAATATCTTGGTGATATGTGTGATAAATGTATCCGAGATAAAATATTCTAACCAGGGGAACTAGAATGAATTTGATTTATATTGAAAATACAAACCCCCCCCCCCCAAAAAACAAAAAACAAAACAAAACAAAACAAAAAAAACAACTCGAACCTTAAGGCAAATTACATTGAGATTTTTAAAGCACTGCATATGCAAAATTACATAAGCTGTATCTTATTACTGAAGTATATATTTCATGTAACATGTAATACATGTAACTGAAATGGATTACAAATAGGAATGCAATCCAGTAAAACCGGGTATCTCCAAATGTTGTAGTTCTTTTCATCTATTCAGTGGCAATTTTCACTTTTCAAGTCCCAGCATCTGCTCATTAAGGATTTCTGGCAATCCATTATCACAACATGATTTATAAAACTAGGTCTTGTTTTATTTTAGCAAATAAAATAAATCTGCAGCCCAAAAAGAACTGCACTGATTTAAACAATGTTTCCCCTTAAAAATGATGAAAATTTGAATTGTTTTTATACAGTTAGTGTCTCTGAATGCATGAACCTAGTGGTGTGTATCCTGTGTGTCAGTGTTGGGTCATTGAAATGTGTTTGTGGCCTCTTGTGTCCTTTTTCTGCCATGGCTTGCGGAGCAGATGACACCTGACCAACTGTGTTGGACTTCCCATGACAAATTGTCCTAGTCAGACTAATAGGACCTAACTGAACGACTGAACTAAATACGTTCCAATTATTTAGCTGTCTGGTTTGCAGGATTACAAATGTATTGATTGCATTTTTAGAAGTTTATGGTTCTTTTGCTAAATACACAAAGCTTTTCAAATAGATTATCTGTGCACCTCATTCAAAACACTCAATCTGAAAAATAGCACAACAAGCAGTTTCTCTATTAAGTTATCCCTGTTCAGAGCTGAGCTATGCTTACTAAATTACTGACTCCAACATGAGATGGTCATCTTTAGAATAAACTGAAAAACATATCTTTGTTGGGAAATCTCATTACTATAAAGCATAAACATAGACAAACATAAACATAGACAAACTCATCTCTGCCCAAAGGTCAGTTTAGATATTCTGCAAAACATTTGGAAACACCAGTTAAATTCTATTTACTAAAGCAAATACAGAAAGAGTTCATTCTTCTTTCTGTAGAAATGATCAGCACTTGTGCAAGAAATAATGTGACAATGAATGCAGAGAAGGATGTGACAATGCTAAAAATATTGTTGAACACAATATACTTGAACATATTTGATAAATACATGAATTATTTATCATTTGAGCAACAGCATGGGAGTTTTGAAGCAGTCTTCTTGAAATATTAATTTCATGCTTTTTAATTCAGCATGAAAAAGCTGAATAATTCAGTAAAACCAGAGAACATTTAGAGCAGACAACCACTCCTTTGTACAGTTTTACGAATGAGTTCACGTGAGAGAAGTTTTTTTTGGATTTGCACTGGGAATGACCTTTATATTCTTAATTTGAGGTAGCACACATTTACTGACACCTTTTATGGCATCTTTTAGGTGGAACTGGCTAATGCAATAACATGACATATGTATGGTTTTAACTGGATGCATATTTGGCTTTAAACCGTGTTCGATTTCTTGCCATGAATCATTAAAAGGCGCTGACAGCCTGCTAACATAATATCTGCTGTCCAAGGTACTGAACAGATTAGTCTGACGCAACACGTCATGTCAAATAGTTGTTTGCATATGGTTATTTGAACTCATCACAAACTAAGAAGAGGCGCCGCTTGGTATGTCTTATACGAACAAACAATGGTGTATTCACTGTGTTTAGTGTAAGACTTCCCACTTCAGTAGGAATGCTCTTCTAATCCAGTAGTGCAGTCATAAGAGCAAGTATCCCTGCCCCACATAAATCTGTCAACAATGAAATGAACGTTCGTTGTGTCAACGTTTCATCAGTTAGTGCACCCCACTCTACCTTTGCCGCCCCTTTAAGAACCTCCGCCCGCCCCTTCCACTGTATTTTTAGCGGAGGCAAGGCAGTTCAGGTATCGACTAAGAGGGGCTGTTGTGTTGTCTTTGTGATTTACCTAAACTACAGTAGTACATGCTTTAAGGAGGCATCAATCTGGTCGACTGTTTGTTCTTTTCATATTTTCACTCGAATTGATAACTGCGTGTATGACGCGTGAACTGAATGCTGGAAAACCCTAGACCCATTAGACTACCATCAACCACAATGAGCTGCAATGCCGTAATGGATTTTTAAGACAAACCACAGAGCTTCCTTGAGAGACGAATGAGTGGAAATCAATTTAGCCATAAAACAGGGGACTGGTCCAAAGCTTCTATTCTTCTTTTCTCTGTCCTGAGATTTGGGGGAGTGAACAACAATTCTTAGTCTGTGGAAAATCAAAAACCATCAAGACGGACGGGGTGGTGGAACATCGAGTGAAAAACAGGGGCAATATGCGGGAGCGGGACTTCATGCCTAACATGGAGAGGGGCAAACCTGCCACTTACACAGGGGATAAAAAAGCTAAGATGGCCGCGAAGACCAACAAAAAGTGGGTAAGACTGGCCACTGTTTTCGCCTATGTTTTATCTGTTTCTCTCGCGGCAATAATCTTGGCCATTTACTATAGCTTAATATGGAAGCCAACGGCTTCTTGCGGGAAACAAGTACCTTGCAATTCAAAAGACGTATCTGCGACCACGAACGAAACAGGTACTAATTACACACAGACAGACATTTCAAAAATCAACCAAACCGAGGCAAATCTGACGCACGTTAACAGTGGAGCTGAGGTTTTGGATGTGAATAGCGACCAAAACCCGTCAACTGACTTCAGTTCCCGCAACAACATGCGCGATGAACGCGTTGGGCACCTTCGGGATACAACAACTGAGGATCAAGACGCAGTGGATTCTATAAGTTTAACGAGACAGGCTCAATTTGCGGCCCCCACGGCGACTGCAACAAACCAAGGGCCACACAGAAAGAACTAGTTGGGCCTTCGCTGACCTAGCAGTGGGAGTGTTGGACAAACCAAGTTGGATGTTGAGTTGGATGGAGTTTGATTCCGAGCTCTCAGATGATGGAGTATGAGGAGCTAGGACGGTGTGCGCTCCTCAGACACGCACATCGTTTATCTATAAAACATAGCAAAAGCTCTAATAGTATTTTTATCTGACCTATTCCTATGTATATCAACAATAATCTAACGTTCCACTTTTATTGTTCTGCCTTAATGCATTTATGCCATATTTCAGATAAACATCACTCAAGGTCAAGACTGTTTGCATATTAATATGGTAAATGATAGTCCAAAATAAATTACTTATGTTAGTCATACACAGTGCCATTCATAAGCACAGTGTATAAAAGAGAAATGCATTTCGACTGCAGTGTCAACATGACAATGTTATCTGTAATGTCTTTTATTTAAGATCATAAACATTTTCCTGGCAAGCATTTTAAACATAACAGGACAGCTATTAATGTGCATTACAACTGAATATATCTATATTCTAATTAATTAGGATTCCTTTATGAGGAACCTGCATTGAGTTATGCTCAGGTATGTGCAAATAACCATGTAAATGTTTTCTGTATTTGGCACTGTACATATGGCACGGTACATGCTCGCGCCTGACTGAACTTTTAGTCTAATTAGGCACTTTTTACAAATATAGTGTATCATACGCATATACTTTAATCACTACAAGGTGAATAAATGTCCTTGTAAAATTATGAAGTTTTTTGTATTTTGTAACTTGAAAGCCTATTCACTGATAGCTTATATATATATATATATATATATATATATATATATATATATATATATATAGTATAGTCATAAATGTTCCAACACTGGTATAAAAATGCCTCTGTAAAGGTGAGCCATATGAATGCAACATTCAGATTCAGTGTTCCAACTGCAATAGATTCATTCCCTGTGATTTCAAAGGAGATTAAAATGTAAATGGACCAGGAAATGTAGGAGACATTTAAAGAAACTCCACAGGTTTTGTGTCATTTGTCAAAGCTCTTTTCTGAAAGGTGTTGAGACATGACGGGAGTTGTCTTGTTTAAGCTAAGAAACTGCCTCAGAGCTAAAGCAAGTTTGTCCAGTGTATGAAAGGTTGTAAGAAAGCAGAAATTCAACTGTATTAAAAACCAACCACAATGTAATGTTATATAACACACAATACAAAGTGCAATGCTCAAATACTCTTAACCAGCATAAAACAGAACTAGTATTTAATGCAGGTCATTAAGTGTTTTCCAAAGATTTTTTGTTTGTTTGTCTTTTCTTTGTTTGTTTGATCATATGGCCATCTCATAAACAGTGTGCCAAAATTTAATTTTTTAAGAAATAAAACTTACAGAACCTACCAGACAAAAAAATAAAATTTGTATAGATTTGAATCAATGAAAAAAATGTGTGTGGCACTGTGATCCTAAAAGAAGGCTTTTTTCTTTCTTTTCTGAACAAAATGTTTTGAACTCTGAGTTGCTCATTTTGACCTTTGGCTAATGACAGTTCGTACAATATCATAACTGAAAGTTTCACTGCATTATCAAAAATCAAGCCTGTACAAAGATTCTGTTGACCAGAAAAGAACAGGATGGTCTATAATGAAGAGATGATTTGTGCTGATAAGTACAAAGGACAATATGTAGACTGCCAAAGTCAAAACAGAGCTGGAGCCAATCTATCTGCATTTAATCAAATCATATGTTTTATTGCTGGAAGTCCCACAGTGTGTGTGTGTGTATGTGTGTGTGTGTGTAACAGGACACAGTGTTTATCAGCCTCTCACAGCTCACAGCATGGAGCGCATGCTCACCTCAGCTTCTGAGTCATTGCTAGTGAACTCTTGCTACCCTGGCTCTTTGCCAGTGAATTGCTTGTGAAGGAGGTTTATCGACTGATCGCTCTGAAGTCAAAAGAAAGGGAAAAAAGGAAGAACGTATTACACAATCCTGGTCTGCTCTATTTTAGACTAAAAATCTGCAATAACAGTGTTGCAGCCTCTGTTTCCTGGTGCTAAACTCTACAACAGTCGTATTCTAATAAACACGTTCTCACTTTCTATGGCATAATAACTTAATCCAAGAGCCTGTGACAAACACATGTAGATTCTGCACTACATATTTCATGCACACAAAAACAGGAGCTATAGAGACAGCTTCCATCTTTAAACATGTTAAAGTGAAGATCTCTTTGTCTATGTTTAGCTTAATGGATGGAAAGATTGTTCAAATTGTTGTGTGGCACATGTTGCCATCACATGTGGGTAATGAACTCTCTTCCTCTTTCAGAATCTTATGGAAGGCCCTAAAGAAAACTCTCTCTCTCTTTCTCTCTCTCTCTCTCTCTCTCTCAGTGAACAGAAAGCACCGAGTGTCATGAGTTCAAAATGTAGTGTTCCAGAGCAGGCCACAGGTGTATGTAACATAATGCATGACATAACAGGAGACCTGGAAGAGCTGCTTAGCGACAGCAAAAGCCTAGGGAGCTCTGGGAGTAACATGAAGCAAAGTCTTCGCTAGTGTTTGCACTCTTGTTGACATGAATGGGTTTAGCTTTTAGTTTTGAAATTATTTTGAAGTGCTTGGCTGGCTCTGAACACAAAATACAATTGCGAAGAAATGAAGATGAAGTAGGTTTTGCTCATTTTATCACTATTTGTGTTAGATTCATATAATTAATACATGACTAGACTGTTGAGTTCCAGGCTAAAGATGGACTAAAACATACATTTGTGTGGTCAAGTCTTGAAAATTTATGTTTTTTGGGAGTGGATGCTGGACCTTTGTTAAATGAGAAATTGATATAAAGCACTGCAAATAATGTCATTTTTTTATTTTGGAAGACGCACGCAAATATTATGTTCGCAGATCAGTATACTCTACAACCAGACCTCTCATTTCGTCCTTTAGGAGAGGAGCCTGTAACAGATCTGCTACACATGAATGTGAAGTTGGAGGTCAATATAGACAGAAGAACTAGTGAAGAAAAGCCTGGACCCCAAGGAGCAAACTGCCCCAAGAGGTCCTGTTAAAAAAAAAAACAATTAAATGAGTAGCAGTAGATGCTCTGTTTCAGTGGAATAAAGGGGGAAGGGGACTGTCTCCAGGGCAACAAGTCTGGAGAGGGATCGTTGTAAATTAATAAGAGCCTATTCCCTTAGGAAGTCCACTGAAGACAGGCAACACCATGTTATGTAGCATTCTGTTTCCAAAACAACCTTAGAATATTTCTTATATTCTGGACTTTCTATTTGGCAGGACATAAATGTGCTGAGCTATAGAATTGTTGAAATAGAATGAAAGTGAAGTAATAAAAGTGCAAAAGTGGAATTTGGAATCTGCCATTCAGTATTGTTTATAGTACTGTATGCAATCACACACAGGTCTTTTCACCAAATGCCCTACAATTAAGACATTTTGCCCAGAACTTGCACTTTTAACATGTTGTGAGGATGTGGGAAAAAAAGTAACGTAATAGAAACTCTGCAACCTTTTGGAATAATAACGTATAAAAGACATCCCATCCACATGAGAGCACAACTATAAAATGATATACACCTTAAAATAAATTAAAGAGCTTCCCTCATGTTAGTCTTGGTTTCTCTCACTGTTGCTTGCTGTTGTAGTTGAAGGGAATTTTTTCATTTGACTGTTTCTCTCTGGGTCCACAGTAGCTGCTTTGCAATGGTGTCAATTGTAAAAATAACTGCACAACCTTGTATTTTAAATCCTTAACCTATTTGGAATAGTTGGCACTTTTAATCATAGTGTTTTGGCCTAGGTCTGATAACTATACCACTGAAATAGGTCTGATGGGTCTTTTCCACAAAACAGTATCACGTCAGTATTTGTATATTCATGTGTGACCGCAAGTCAGGGTTCTGAATGAAAATTCAATGTTTGATCAAATTTGAGGATAACTCCATAACCTAGTTAAGTATTTTAAATAACTTCCAGTTATTTTACAGTGCACCTCAAATACAAATAATGATTATAAAACAGGTACATAGATTATTAAAGTGGTTTGTAATAATCTTAAAAATATTAGAGTAGGTATTAGAAAAAGTGTGTGGACCTACTGGTAACTGCCAGACTACAGTTAATCTTAAAAGTCAGTCTGGTTATATTTGGACACACAAAAATGGTAATTTGTTTTTATTTATGTAATAAAATAAGTCTAATAATTTTTCATAGTCTAAAACTCATCCATTAAATTTTATCTTGACGTACATTTACACAACACACATAGCTCACAGGCTTGAGTCTGATGATGCATAAGTGGATTTTGCAGGGCAGGCTATGCTGTTGCTGCATTCCAGAATGAATGTCTGGTATCTCATGTTGAGTCTGTGGTAGGTTTCAAAGTGACGTTTGCAAACATGTCTGTTTACATAACTAGGTTGCTAGTGAGCAAGAGCAGAGTGGTTTACAGTGGTTACTTAGTAACTGAGTCAATGTGAGGTTAGCACCAAGGGGCTTCTTGTTGAAATTGAAAGACAAAACAGTTTTAGCAGTATTCAGGGCAAGTCTGTAGCCTGTGGTTTATTCCTTTAGCCTAATATTTACACTGTTTGGGCCTGGGATGTGCTAAACCTAAAACTGTTTTTTGGCACCTAGAGAAATGTTAACATTCAGCCTATTTGCAGGAACATGTCAATATGTGACATGGCATTACCACTGTAGTACATCCACCGTAAGCCACTGTTTCTCCTTGATTAGTTCTCTTTTTCATTTTCAACATGACCTAATTTTTGTCATTTTGTTTAAAAATTCTAACAACTAGGTTATATGAACAAGGTTATTGATGGGTAAGATTATTAGGGATATTAAACTTTTCACGTGACCATATGGATGACATTTCACTCGCTTGTGTTGAATAATCAAGTCACAGTTATTTGTAGTCAAATTTTGTTTGTAAGGGTTATGGATTTTCTAAGAGTTCTTATATCAAACTCATAGGATGTGAGTCCTATGGGTTTGATCAGGGGAGTTCAGAACCTTCAGAAATTCTCCTGAAAAAAGAAAAGGAAAAGTGTCCTTGAGCATCTGGAAAATTTAATATATGTCTAGGGTTTTCTAGAGCCCAAAAAAGTCATGTTCTGATCACAGAACAGTCAGCATTCAGCAGATGCTCAGAAAGTCCAGGTAGGGGTAAAGTACTTAGTGGAGAAATTGTTTTAGATTACTCTGAACAGGTGATATCCTAGCTGCAAATCAGAATATACTATGGATCTCTTTCTAGTTATTCAGTGTACATAGATTTGGGGAAACTCAAACAACCAAATCAGCAAACCCAGATCAACGCAATGCTGAATACTGACAATTTCTCAACTATCAATATTTGGTGTCTTTTTTTATAAGATTAGGCTGCCTCATCATCACTATAACAGACCAATAGACAGTAAAAATAATTTAAACAACTATTTATTAAAATACTTATTAAACTATACCAACAGCATTGCGCTTTAGGGCACACAGTAAAATATAGTTCAAAAGATTTAAAGCATTCACATTCCGCACACATATATCATGTTGTAATACGTATTTTAGTGTAGGAGAAAAACCTACCTGACAAAGACAGTGATTACTGTAGGTCTTAAGATTACATGGACATAAAGTCATTATATAGTACCTCTATGCTGTCATACATTCCAACAGAGCATACATTCACAGTCATTTCACCACTTAATACACATCTATTCTTGTTTGTTCCACAAAAGCAACAAGATATTTTGGACTTTATAAATATTCATGAGACAGTTAATTGGGTTATATTTTCCTCTTTGCTAGTTTGAGACAAACAAGTGCTGAGAACAGAGGGCCTGATTTACTAATGTGGGTGGGTTGGGGGGGGGGGGGGTTGTAACTGATTTTAAAGTGACAGCCCACATGAACTGTGGACTTTTGCTGAATCCTCAAATTAATATGCAAATTGGGATGTTCCTGTACGAGAGTATGTTGTTATGGGTAGTTGTGCAAAATAGGGGTTGGCATAAGCAAAAAAGAAATAGATGGATTCTAGCCTTTAATAGGATTAATTGTCACTGTTGGCAGCTTAATGGCTTAGAGCTTTGAACAGGCTACGTAGGTGAGACAGGTGCAAACTTCCAGGCATCATGTAAAGACTGTAGTTATTGCTGCTAGAAAACATGGCTATAATTAAAGAGCTTGGCCACCTAGATGGAGAAACGTCATTGTTAGTCCTCTTATTTGGACTGGTTAGAACGATGATTCACTAGCAAAGCAACTCAAAGTAAAGCTATCAATTGTTACCTACGTTTTTTTTTCTTCTTTTTTTTTCTTTTTGCACAGCCACTTAGATTGTGATGAACAATAAACCAGCGATCTGTCATTCACTTCAGACACTTGCACCAGTCATATTTAGAACTAATACAAATGATCTGTTCAAGTAAGTTCAAGTAACATCACATTGTTGTTATTATCATTATTGTTGTGTTGAACGTCAGAGTGTCATATGCAATCACGTCATTTCAACAGCTGCCCGGAAAAAAGATTGTTGGCTGCTGTCATCAATTATTGCATCATCCTGAGTAGATCATCTGCAAATAGGGCATTGTTTGCTTGTGCGTTTAAGGTGTAAATTATTATCGTTATTATTATTATTATTGGTAACAACTGAGTAGGGGGGAAATTGCTGTGCCATCAAATTTGGACAATTTTAAGATTGTGTGTTTTTATATACAATGTGTATAAATAATTATTTAAGCCACTTGTTTAAACAAAATACTCAATGAAAATGACTTTTACTTATCAATCAGCACTACAACCATTAAAAATAAAAAAATATATAAATTACATTCATATTTTAAAAATACCTAATTTAAATATTGATTATTCAAAATAACAATATGTCTAATTCAAAGTTCCTACCCAAATGTGAGATAACTGATATCAAAATAACAGCATGTGCTCTGAGTGCAATGGCATTTTCTTAAGTTTTAGAAAACATCAACACAGTATTCAATGTGTAGCTTATGACAACAGAAAATTTGGTAAAACGTGTCTGGCTCTCAGTTCAAAACATGTATTACCAGGTTTTGAACTTATTTTAGAATACTATGCAGTAATGTACAGATGACATGTCAAATGCTGCTTAAGTGGCAGATCAGTCAGACTTAAAATAAATTTACTTTAGGGAGCTCAGATTTAAAGAACTGTGGGCTGAAGGGTCAGCTGACCATTACTTGAATCCACAATATAATCATAAACTGGGATTATTTCAAAATCATTATTAACTTCATGGACCAGCTTATAGAATCCATTTTTATAAAAGACGCTGGATCTCAAAACAAAATCAGTCTGTATACATGGGCATTTTAAACTTACTTTAAGGTTTACTGTGGGCCATATCTATCTATCTATCTATCTATCTATCTATCTATCTATCTATCTATCTATCTATCTATCTATCTATCTATCTATCTATCTATCTATCTATCTATCTATCTATCTATCAGATGTGACTAACAGTGTTTTTGTAGTGGTGCAATACCCACAAAAGAGTGTGTAACATCTTCAATCATTCACTATTCTTCAATGTTCTTAAAAAAATAAAGTGCTTTTAAAGAATTTACTTTTAAGCAGTCCAGAATGTTTAAAATGAATATATTTTAAGCAAAAATTCCAAACAATAATCAAAATTTTTTACTTTAAGATCTAAACAGTGCACCTCAGGAGGACTGGACGCAAAAAATTCAGGATGTTCTTTCATGAGTTTGGTCAGACGCTGAAAAAGCAAAAATTAGTATACCACAGAAACCTGCAGAAATCAGGCAAGTCTATTGCATTTCAGTGCCTTGCTTTGTCACAAGCGGAAATTGCCGTAAAGTGGCACTGTCTGATATAGTCAGAAAATGAATCTAGTAGACTTGTTGGATTGCAAGGAATTGGACTGTCTTTTAAGGATAGTAGTTAATACATTTAAACAATCGACTGATGAACTTAAAAAAAAAAAAAAAACTCACAACGTGAACTGACAAGTGACACAAATGAAACTAGATTAACAGGCACAATTAATATTGCCTATGGTCATCCCCTCCAGACTGGCAAAGTGTACAAGACATTAAAGGCACAGTCAGCACAATAATTAATCATCAGAAGTCTACAAGAATAATGTAAGCAGTGCACAAAATTAGTTTCTTATAAGAGGAAAATGATGTCACTTGTACATAGTTGGAGGGGACATTCAAGTGAATATTCACACGAGTTCAAACCTAGACAAAGGGGGGGGGGGGGGCGCATCTCAAAGAAGGTTGAAAACCCCTGCTCTAAGGTATACTATCATTTTTTGCTCCATGCTTGCATGTAGAGCTTCTGTTTGACATCCAACAACTCCAGCAGTCACACACCTCTTGACTCCAATTATAATCTACCAGTTTTCTTCCAAAGGGGATTTACCACATATTCCAGCATCCTATCACAGTCTAGGAGGAAATTCTGGCCATTTGTGTTCCCTCACCTAAGGATCTCATTTTTGTAAAACAAAGGTCAAGGAGTTCAGAGAACTGCCTAACACATTACTTTAAACTACTATCATCTATTCAAAATAACCAGAAACAACTGTGGTTACTTTTTTTTTTACTTTTTGCAAAACCTGTTAAATCAAACAGATATATATTGACACTCATACAGCTAATTTAGCATTGTCAACATATTGTTAAGAGCAAAAGTGGAATAAACTATTGATGAATATTATTGGGACTTTTTTGCATGTCTTGGTATACATTCAGATCAGGATTTGACTGTCTGAGAGTTCCTCAGTCAGACGATTTTCCCATTCTCCCGAGCCTGAAGGAAAAAAGGGTTAAGAGAAGTAATTATCAGAACAGTACTGCTTTTTGAAATCACAGTCTTATGCAGGCAAAACAGAATTACATAAAATCATGGTTGAAAGCATGGCCCTTGTGCATGTAGTGGTCAGAACACATTTTCCAGGCTATTGTTAAACCACTTCTGAACTATAATGGAACTTAAGTGGATGGTTCAAATATGTGAGGCTGAAGCACTTCAAAACTGAAATGTAAATGAATCACTCCACTCAGCCCCTAATTCTACAGCAAATGAAAGTGCACATCTAATAAGAAATCAGTATATGTACTTGAAAACAGAAAAGCCCACAAGTCCACCTACACTTTGACACCCATTCAGTAGGGATGGGCAAACATAATCCTAGAAGGTTTGTGTCTGCAAGGGTTTGTGATGCTTTTCTTACACGAAAGAGTATGATTGTTTATTAGCTTTATACTCCTTTTACGTCTTTCTTCACAAATTCTTATTTACCCGTAGACAAACCAGTGACCTGGACTGGCCATCAGACATATGGTATATCTGACCAGCTGTTTATCACTTGTCTTTTTCATCTAACTTTGACAGATCTTTAAAGTGTGTGCTCAGAATCACCTTCTCGGTGCTGGTGTTATGATCAGGAAGAGATTTTTCTGAGTCCAAACTGAGCATGGACAGACTGGAGTCAATCATTTCCTCTGTGAGGGAGAAAACACAGAGAGCGAACATAAATTAAAAAGAAATTGTGTTATTCTGTATGGCTTCAAACTGACATTAAAGCTGACCAAAGACATGGCCTAGAGATAGTTCAAAGAATGGAAATGAAAAAATGGATGCAGATAAAGCTTTCACAGAACAGATATAAACCAGAGACAAAATATTTTTGCTGGGGCTCAAAAAATAAATTGCAATCCAGAGTAACCAATATATAGCATTAGTTTTTTGTTCCAAATGATTTTTGTAGTTAAATAACATACTATACGGCTTTATTCAGATGCAGTGTCAGCACCAGTACACACATTATCATGATTGAAGAGGCCTGGCACCACCTGATGCTGGAAGGTAGTCAGTAATTGCCCTGATATTTTGAGTTTACAAATGATCAAAAGGCAAAGTTCAAGTGTTCCAATGATAAAGTTATCACTGATAGTTGAATTATGCACAAATATTTGGTTTTAAGGACTATGTAAGTTAGCACAACTTAAAAAATTAGTTTGCCATTGTACATTACTATTTCAAACTCGGAAACTGAAACTTGTGAAATTGATTTGAGCTCAAGCAGCAATACCCACATTGTCCTTCTTGAGGCACTGTGAATGGATACTGTTAATACAGTCAGTAATCAGATGACCCTAGCACTCCAGTAGCATTTCATTTTCTTCTCTCATTTGCTCATGTCAGAGTTTCAGCTGTAGCAGCCTAGTGCTGCTGCAGTAAGCCTACAAGTAAGTTTTTAATTAGTGTGCGCTGATGAGATTCAGAATTCAAATTTAAACAAACCATCAAAAGGTGTTAAAACAGTGATTAGAAAAAAAAATTGTGTGTTGCATCTTGCTTAAAATACCTTTAAAGAGAAGAACAACTTACTGTTGTTGACTCAGGAGTAGTAACTCACCTGTCTATGACAATGACCTTGTTAAAAAAAATCTTTCATAGCCTTATCAGTAGCTAGTCGTGAGACAAGATAAAATGCAAAATTCATGGTAAACACAATATTTCTGTCATCAAACCTAAAAGCAAAGTTTCAAAGTAAAGCTTGTTCTCAGTACTATGAAGTCTTAGGGACATCATCTTTAATAAATGATGATGGACCCACAGGCCTTCCTACCTGTACTCCTAGAGGTGTTGCTCTTTGTGTGCTGGAGAGTCTGAATCATTTTCTTCTCCTCTAGGGCAGACGCATCATCAATATTCTGTGAACTGGAACTCTGACTAAGTGTTATGACAGATTCACTTTCTGCAGTTTTGATTATGGACACCGCAGAAAGTTTTGGAAGCTCTATCATCCCTTGTTCCTGCTCTGATGAGGGGTATCTATTTTGGATGTCTGTGACGGGGCCATCTGTTAGAGCCAATTCCTGGGCTGTGTTGATTCCTTCTTGTTTGAGCTGTGATGTTTGATTTGGCTCCTGATCTCCAGGGTCTGTTGTGACATATAAGGCTCCTTTTGAAGGGTAGAGTTCTTGTTCTGAGGTTCCACAGTTTGAGGGTTGCTTGGAAGCCTCTTGAATGAAGTTTTCTGAGAAACGAACCTTCTTTTCAAGGCCTTTTTGAGCGGCTGTATCAGTGATCACTGTTTCTGAAGGAAAAGATTCGCTCACTGTCACACTTTTAAAATCAGTAGGTGCAGAAGTGTCCTTAGATATAACTAGCTTAATAGATTCCTTTTCAGTCTCTGGGCTCCCCGTCTGTAGGGTGAGGTCATCCACTTGTGGATCGCAGAGGGCATCTAATTCCTCTAAAAACTCCTTCAAATTCACCTCAGAAACCTAAACAATCAAATCAGTTTCACAGTTGAAGTACCAGAGATGGAAATATTCCATTTCTCTTTTGGGAAATATAATAAATTCTGACCTGTACTTGCTCCTCTTCTTCTTTGGCATCCCATCTGAATCAAAAAGAAGTGCAGAAATTACCGCGTGTTTCAAATTAGGTAATAACTACAGTTCGAGAAAGATGATGCAAGACAAGGAGGGTGGAACAGTACAAACTTACTAAGGGAACATCACTTTGTTGAATCTTTCTGCTAAAAAACAAATAAAAAACTAAGCAGAGTCTAAACTTCTAGAGTCTTTGTGCAACAGGTATATAACAGTTTGGATACACTAGGATGTTTGGATACAATGAGAAGGAAAGGAAGATAATTAAGGTAGCACATGTGAGTGGATGTGCTTCTGTAGCACAAAACCCCCCACAAGACTTAAGACATAAACTTAGGACATAAACTCTACTCAACTAATTAGGGCAAAGAAAGTGGGTCAATACTGCTTACAGTATCATTACAGTAATACACTACTTCCATCTTACAGTTTGACATGATTCACAATTTTTCCAGAAAAACAAAAGGGCAAACACTTCAACTTTTTACTTTTTAACCTTTTTTACTTTCAAATATTAATATGTATACTTTCAATGCTAAATCTTAGTTCCACCAGCAACGCCTCTGTAATATGGGTATCTCACAATTTCAAAGGATTTAGTCCTAGGATTTATTTGGATTTAGTCTGAGCCTTGGAAAATATTTTGCTTCCTGTAATTATGTGATCTCAGCTGAATGCAGTGCAGGAGTCTCTCACTTTCTGGCTCTCCCAGTCAGGCGGTCCTTG
The DNA here is from genome assembly GCF_902362185.1 of Chanos chanos. NCBI lineage: Eukaryota > Metazoa > Chordata > Actinopteri > Gonorynchiformes > Chanidae > Chanos > Chanos chanos. The sequence goes on from NC_044495.1 coordinate 17,699,111, forward strand.
CCTTTAGCTTTGCTGCTCACCACTGGAACATTCTTCCCTCTCTTATCTCGGTGAGAGACTTGATGACCTTGAAAACATAAAAGTTTTTGTGGATATATAGTTTTTGTGGATATATAAAATTGATGTTTTTGAATTCAACTAAAAGTCTTTGGATAAACATTTAAAGGCTTGCTGGGGAAACAAAACACCTTAGTACACTTCAAGACTTATAAATAAAAAGTTGCTTTAAAATATAAGATACTGATTTCCATGATGAATAAAAAGGGTTAACCCCTCCTTTTACAGACCCCTAAGATTTAGGTATTTACCAGGAAAACTCATAGTGAATCATTAGAGAATTGCTAGAGAATTACAAAGATATTAAGCACTAAAACACTATAGCTAAATTACTATAAAAAGTCTAGTGTTTTAAGCCCAATCTTTAATATTTTGTCCTATCAGCTTTCTTATATTTCAGTATATATGTGTGACAGTTTCGATAATTTGTCACCAAACTAATTAGCAATTTGTGGCTTCATGCGTACATTACATTATTTGAAGTTACAAATGGCTGATGTCATATATGCTGTAAGTAGTAGTATATTTGTTTAAAATGCCCCTAATCTATCAAATGACACTAGACTCTCAAGGGAGGTGGCACTGACTATGATCATGTTACCAGTCTCTTAGCACAACCTTCACAAATGTCCTTTTCCTTTTCCATACAAGTAATGTAAATAATTACCATGTATAAGTTAAAGAGGAATTTAAAAAAACTCTCCAGTTTTGTAAGTAACATCAAAAGGCACTGTCAGAGGAAGTGATTTTCCTGTAATTCTTTATCTCATTTTGTCAGCAATCACTCACTCTTATTAAAATTCCAAAGCAGTAGACTGTACTGTTAAAGCAAAATTTATGTCAGCCTATTCTGATGATTGGATTTAAATATTTGCCATTTCCAAGAACATATCCAATAGTATCGAATAGTTCATAACAAGCAACTGTAACAACCTCGCCTCCTCCCTCGCCAGTCTCAGTCATTCCGCGCTCAGCGTCGCCAGTCTACAAATCACCGGTCTGATCACTCTCCTCCTGCACACCTGCCCTCACTTTAAACTCCTCCTAAATTTAAACTCCTCCGTCGGATCAGTCAGCGCAAAGTCTACACTTTCCCAGTGTCTTCTGAGCCGTGTTGTGTTTCGTGTACTAAAGTTCCTAGATTATCTGTTAACCCGTTTGTACTTTCTTCTAGCCTCCTGTTAACCCTGTTTGTGTTGAGCTTCTTTTGCTTGTTTGATTTATCATTAAAATCTCTCAGTTGTCCGCACTTGTGTCCAGCGCCGTGGGACTTACAGCAACAAGTAGTTCATGGTTTCCAGGACACAACTTCAAATTCTTAGATGAAACTAAACTTTGGTGCTTCCAACCCAAAACAGAGCTAAATACGAGGTAGTTCTTATGACTACGAGATGAAGTTAAAGATGTAAGAAAGTAAAGGTTTTGCTAAGTAATTAGCTATAGTGTTTTAGTACTGATCTCATTTTTTTCAAGCAATAATTACCCATCCTGTTAGGAATTGTAAGAAAAAGGGTTTCCAAAACATCTAATTGATCCACAGGCCCCCGATATACTTGACACAAGAGGATTCCTTACTTCGGAACTCTGCGGGTGATTTCAAGTGGCTTCCTCTTGAATTTTTGCCTCCTGCCAACCAGAAAGCATCACTGACCATCGTCATTAAGGATTGTATTTTCATCCATATAATATGCTTTGCAAAAGTGTGTGTGAAAAGCTGTTCTTCCTGCATCTACAATTTTTCAAGCTTCAGCAAATTAAAGAACAGGAATCAACCACCTGTCTAATCCATCGATTTGCTCACCTCTGTTGTGTGTTCCTTGATCATTTTTGCGATCTGCTTTCTCAGAAAACCTAAACAAAGCGTTTGTTGACAAAAAGAAAAAAAAAATCAGAAAGGTACACATTTAAGTCAGTTAGTCAGGAGGAAAACTGTTAATAAAGTGTACAAGCTGTCAGCCCCTGAAAAAATGATGCAAAGCTAAAGCAAAGCTGTAAGTTTATACAGTGCCATGTAAATTACTTTTCTGCCCAGAACATCAAAATAGTGCTATTTCAAAATTAAGCTCAAGGCTCGTAATTCCCCTACAATTTCACCACTGTAGCATGTGCATTTTCTCCCGAATCTAAATTAGGTTTTCATCCACCCCTGCCCATGACCCAAATAAGGAAAGGTATTCCAAAACCACACTAAAAATAGTCTTTCATCCTTTGCCTCTCACAAGCTGTATTTCAACAGGAATTTTATTTATTCTTGATCTAAGCATCTTGCTCAGTACTCATGAAAACATCCAGACTGGTATTTTACTCTAGCCCACAGATATGTTATATAAGGTGAACCCATGCTGCCATTGAGAGTTATTTAAGTGAGACTAAAATGAGATACCACATTGCACTTATGCACTTACACAGTGTGATATAATATGTAGTACTAGAGGTAACAATAAAAATACCTATCTATCACAACAATAAAACTTAGCTTGAATGTGCACATCTGTGTGAATACACTTTAGCATGTGTATGTTTGTGTTTGTATTTGTTTTATGTGTGTGTGTGATGACACTGAACATATACTTTTCAGCAGTATGGCTGTAAGAAAGTTTCCCAGGGGAAATGATGAAATGATGATTTTGAACCAGTGTTGTTAGTATAGATGAACTACTTGTAGTACTTGAATAGTCAGTAGGACAAACAAAGGAACCTTTTGGAGAAGCATCGCTTCCTAAGGCTCTATGAGATCATTAAGTGTAGTGCCAAAGATTATTTGATTTGGTCTCTCCTACGTCAAAGTTATTATGTTATTATGACCTGATTGGATTTAGCCTTGTTACAGAGAGCTAAATCTGCATCACAAGAAAGATCCATTTACATCAATTTATGTTTCATAAGAATGCCTGCGCTTTACAATTACATTTCCAACTTCAATTTCTTGTTTCTCTCTTGTTGAGATACTTGAATGCCAAGCTTGTAATAAATTCATCCTCAAGACATTGTGTGTTATAGCTAAAAAATGACAGGAGAAATGGTAAGCTTTCATAAATGTTTTTAAAGAATGTGTCATGCTGTTTGAAATTTCAAACAGCCAGAAAACCAGTACATATGATCATAGGAAGTGTATCAGAGAATCAGTGTCTGCTTACAGATCTGGCTTGTCCATGTCCCAGGCTCTCCTCCACTGGCCTTTAGAGTTTTTGTGACGTGCAACACGTTCCCTGTCAATCTGTTCTCGTTCCTTTTTCCATAGTAGGTACTTCTTCTCTTCTTGTTGAGATGTGGTGTCATCCAGGAGTGTTCGGCTCTCAGGTTCCTCAGCTTCCTGGGAAAGAGGAGTAAAGCAGCAGTGATTATGTACCCTTGCCCTAGTTTTTAACCCCCCCCCCCCCCAGGGAAAAAAAAACACATTCAAAAGTTTATCTTTACTGATGTAGAAGATATTTAAGATGATGCCGCTGTGTGCTGTATGACCAAAGAGATTGTTCATGGGAAGAACATAGCACACTGTAGTAAACAAAATATATAATAATTATCAAATGATCACACAGTAAGCATTAGATTATTTGATAACGTGACTTTTAACTAATCCACTGACCTAAATAACTAAATGTCTCTTGAGTTAAGAGAGAAATAGAAACAGAGAGTGTTAAATATTTGAACGTGTAGGCCAATGGGATGTAAGTAAACATATGAACCCTTTGTGAGTACACAGAGGAACATAGTGTCCAGTCAAGTCTCCCATGAGGCTGGAGAATGTGCACTAAACATTGCCTTCAAAGTCTCATACCTTAGCACACTGCAACGGGTGTGTGGTGACTAGGCACTCGCAAGCTATTCATTCACACAGAAAGGTGTTTATGCAACACATTGGTGGTGGATGCGTGAACATGTCCATTAACTTCTAAAAGGTCTGTCACTCTACAGAGATGTTACATAGATAACAGGGACATGACCTTTTTCTAATTTTTTTTCTATTTTTTTCATGGTCATTGTAAAACTGTTGCACTTAAAAACTGATTAGATTAGGTCTGCATATCCATCTATTCCACATGTAACCTCTGCACTTTAATCCAGTATTATAGGCTGCTCCACAACACTGAAGAACATTAATTATACTCACACAGCTCTATTTGAAGGAAAGTGATATGGACCTAACAGCGAACTGAACTCTGTAACTGCTGTTTTAAGCCGTGAGCCTAATGATACACCCTACATCCAATGTTTTCAAGCCCGGGACCTAATGTTACAGAACATTTGTTTGGGCTCATTTCAAACAGGTTCTATCCAGACAGCAGCAGCTTTAAAGTAGTCTGTAAATTAACAAAATCTAGACACTAAAAAAATCTGGAATCAGCGACAAATCCAGAGAGAGTGTTTACTTTTTCTCTGGACAAAAAAAACTGAATAGGAAGATTGTGAGTGTTCTCTCTGGAGTGTTTTTTTTCTCATCTTAAGTGGAGCCTGAGCTAAGAGAGAGCCCCTGAGGTAAACATGTACTGCATTCTCTAATGTTCAGCCACAGCCACTAGCTCTCCTGTAAGCCCCTCCCTGGCTCCTCCCCAACCTCTGCTTCCCGTAATCACCAGGGATTCTGGGTAGAATCACCAGAGGTGGAGCTTAGCCAGAACTTCAATAGCGACATATGGTGATGTGCCGTATGGTGATCTATTATTTTATTAATAAAAAGTGCTACTCTTATCAGTGCAGTCACATGATTCCTAAGGGGACAATATCAGTCTTCTGAATCAGTGACTCTTATTCATGTAAACGGTTCTGAATGGATGTATACAGTGTATAAACAGGTATTTTTGAGTGTTTTTGCGCTTGTCCAAGGCTCAGGCTACACTTACAATAACAACAGTTAAAAGAGGCAAGTCATACTTTTGACCACGCTCATCAGGACAAACAGAAATATTTAGCAGTCAAGTCTGAAGAACATCTCTTGGCACAGGGTTTTTACTTTTTTGGTCACATTTGACCGCTTTTTCTCTGTCGAATCCCCTGAATCTAATATGATTGTACAAACTGATTTTTTTTTTGTTTTTGTTTTGTTTTTTCTTTTTTTTAACACTCAGAAAATGGGATTTGGGGAAAAACCATGACCACAGGGATAGCTTGAACGAGTCCATGCAGTGCCAAGTGGCAAGGACAATAAGTAACTTAAATTCAGTAAGCCTTTAAGAGGTTCATTTATCTGAAGTTTATAGTGAGGACAAGAACATGTGGGCCTCATGATAACAGAAGGCTGACAGATACAGAATCTTACCTCATGGTGGGCAAAACCCTCTGGGAAACATTCTGTCTCTTCCTCCTGTCCCCTCACATCCTGCTTGGCTCCATTTTCCTGAAAGAAAGAAAACACTCAAGTGAAACAAATCTCTGAAAAAGTATTTTTATATGTAAGTAACGTATGGCACATAATATGTGGTTGTCAGTTAGGGGAAAGACACAGGACTAACTTACCAGATGACCACATTTCAAACAGGTGTCATAGTTAACTATATGAAAAATATATGTATAGTGCAGCAGTGGACCTTGATTAACTCTTAAACATTAAAGCTGTTTTTTGATTATTCTACCAGATTTATCAGATCATTTAATTAATTATAATATTTCAATAGCCTGTTAAGTCTGAAAATGCATTACAAAATTTGAGTTAAACCTCCCTCTTTATAGTTAGAGCAGTATCCATGCTTTAACTGAGAAAATAATGTGATTTCATTTATGAGTGTTGTACTGCCCTCAAGAGGACAAAATGAGTAGCATGTAGTGATGTTAAAGAAAAAAATCTAAGAGGTAACACATAAAAAGTATTTTTAAAAAAGGACAAGACAGCCTTACATGCACTAAATACAATTACACAGTAATTCCTGCACTACTGGCAAACAGTGTCACCCTTGATTTTATGGGTAAATTGTAGTCTGCACTTTGCCCAAGATCACCACAGCAGCAGAGCATAGTTGCGTGTTGGCGTAACCAGACTTTCTTTTATCTCAGTCCCACTGTACATTGCAAATCATGTCCAGGATTTCTGCTGGAGACATTTTTGAAGTGTTTTTTCCTCCATCTGGTCAAACTGAGACACCCCATCTCAGCCTGTGTTTGGCAGCTTATGTTTGGTCTTTGAGTAGCATCCATGAGTCTCTAATTTTAGAGCCAATGAGAGTAAGAGGAAATCCCTCCAGACCACTGACACAGCATTCGGGAGAACACAGCTAAACCTTTTTTGGTTTTTGCCTAAGTATTAAAAGACTATCAAAACCTTAATATTTTCGTACAAATACAATACATGCATCTGTAATCACATTTCTGTAATATAGCAGTCGTTCTCCTGTGGGCTGTGGGCTAAATGTACCTACTATTCTAACCTGACTGGCTACATTTTGAAATTTTGATATTAACTGGTCAATTAAAAACAAGTGCTACACTGCTCTCAGGTATCAGAGAAAACTTTTGGCTGAAATGAGTTATCATTGATCAAAATACCACCTCTTTGTCTTCTCATTTATCAATTTGAAAGTGACCAGGTATGATCAAAACTTTCTTTACCTAACATATATTAAGCTGAACAAACAAACTATGTGAGAGTTCTGTTAGAATAGACCCTGACAGTTGCTAAATAAATTCATTTGGCTTATCAGGTAGCCACAGGACATGACTCAAGCATAAATGTGTTTATTTCTGATACTTATGGAGGGTGACATGACAGATGTAATAGCCCTTGGCTTCACTCCCAAAGAGCCCATATCCATGGCTGCTATTTCAAGCGTGTTCCTAAACACTTAGCAGTCTGTGGTTTTTTTTCCATCATTTCTATAACAGATGCTGTTTGTCATTTCTGTTATTAACTTCTCAATTATAACAACAATACAATTAACCCCCCTGATCTATGTCTGACTCACAGCCATTGCAAACTCTCATCACATGCACTTTCTGTTTTTACCTCAGGTCAAAATGAACAATAATATACGCATATTCCTTGACATACAGCCACAGCAGAATAATTGAAAAATACATCTGTAGGAAGAAATCTGCTAAAAATCACTGTTAAATTGGGAATCTGTTCAGAAGAAGGATGGATGATGAGATTGTACATGTGAACATAATCATAAACACATCACTACAGTTTTTGTGGAACCCAAAAAAAAGTCAGTGTTACAATCTGACAAACGGTGTCTGCTCTGTTGTCCCTGTGTCATAAAACTTGCCATCTTTCTTTTGTTAGGATAGTTGGGATAACAAGACTGAATTCAATTTTTCAGTGTAAACAGCTTTGTGACAAATGTAGCCTGCTAGTTAACCTTTCATTGAATGCATAAATGCATATCTTCACCTTTAACCTCAGAGGAAGGGACTTTTGCCATCTGTGATGCTTATGATGGTTTTGAACAGTTTTTGAGATATATTCAATGTCACCATGGACAGACTCAAACATCAGTCATCAGAAAGCACTTAGCTTAGCTTAAACATGGCCCCTGTGCATTGTTCTTCACATAGTAGACTTCAGTAAGTGCAAACTGACAGTTCTGAAACTGGCATAGGTGCTCCTTTCTAACAGGGATTTTTTCTAAGGGGGAACACTGTTGCTTTCATTACCCAAAAACCACTCCCACGTGTGAGGGACTATCAGGTATGTTTGGATCCTCAGACTCATTAAGTTTGTGGTAAGTAGTTACCTTACGGCTCTCCGTGTTAACGGTGGTGGTATCTCAGACAAAAACCATCTTGAGAACACCACTGAGAAAGGATGGGGCAGTGGCACTTTTGTCCTGAGTAACTCCACCCACTACCCAGGAAAGCAGAAAACCTCCAAGACATTATGTAAGGCTCAAGGCTGTGTTGTGGCTTTTTTTAAATATCCATCAACAAAATAAAAGTGCATGTCTCTTACGTCAGTGGAGGTGTGCCAGATATATATATATATATATATATATATATATATATAGACATCATACCCCACTCACACATACACGAATGTGAGATATATAGGAGACATATTTCAGCAGCATAATTCCCAGTAAAACTTATTTGAGTGAATGTGCCTACATTCCCTGATTTGTCTAACAGAACAAAGCTAAAGGATTGACAGTATCTCTAGAGATCAACACAATGTGATGCTTTCTGACCTGTAACTAAAAGACAACTCATGCTATTACTGATCATGATGTCTGCACAGAAGGGGCTTACATACTTGCTGCATCAGAATGCGCAGAGCTAGTGGTCTGGTATGAAGGGACACACACACACACACACACACACACACAAAATGAGTGCTTCATTTTCAGGCACCCCACTTCCACCTCCTCCTCATCTGAATAATAAATCCTATCAGAATAATGAACAGCCAAATGCTAATTAGATAATTCGGTCCTTTCAGAATGGTGGGAGCGATGCATAGGGGGAGGAGAGAGAGTCAATGAGAAACGGTGTGTCTGTGTGTATATATAGAAAGGATAAAGAGTAGTAACACTTTATTTTAAGGAGGAGGACATGAGGAGCAGAATGAACAAGAAAGAGAGAGAGAAAGCAAAACCAATGGAGTGACCTCTTTCACACAAAAGTTCAGACACTGAAGACTAAAAATTCAACAGAACTCTGTTCTCTTTATCATCTCGACTCAAGAGTAACAGCTGTTCTGTTTTTCTCCGGTAGGGAAGTCCCATACAAGCCCTGCCTCTAAAATAGTAGCATGCTTTCACAGTATAGCGTTGTTATGATGAAGACAACAGGGTCAACACACAATTGTTGCTTCAAACATTTTGCTGTTGTCGTTTCAAAAAATTCCACAACTTTGGTTGCCTACCACTGCACCAAGCCAAGTTTACTCGTCTGTGTGGCTGCAAGGTGACAAGAACTGTACTGGAGCCAGTCATTAATATAGCATTCATGTACAAATAACAGCATTTCTCAGTATTTGTCACTATTTCTCACTGTCACAAATAACAGCATTCACTCACTACTAATAACAAAAAATGCCCTGTATAGAAGAAAATAAACATGGGGCATCCATTATGACATTGTCGTCACTGTCTCCTCTTTTATTGTATTTTCCTAAGTCCCACTGTTATCAATATGCTCAAGAGGGCCAAAGGTTGTTTTAGGCTGGGATCTGCGAGTCAGGCCTGCCAGATGACGGTTCCAGCCAGAGCAGCTGCTGGCAGGGACAATATGTTCCCATGGGGAGCAGTCTGAGAACTTGCACATGGTGCTCCACTGGGCAAGACTAAAGTCTTGCTTGCAGAGATTTGAGTATGATAAATTACTCAGAAAAAGAGCAAGCATTGAGTGTTCTCGGCTTGTCCCTATATTGCCTTCAGGTACAAAAATGTTTCCTGAATTTCTTTCTGAACTGTAATGTAACTGTAATTCCTGGAACAATGGATTAGTTTTCTAAAGTGCCCCATATCCAATATTAGTATAAAGTGGCCTCCATCCTGAAATGGATCCCATGCACAAGTGAACAAGAGAAAGATATATGCATATAGATAACATGTAGATAGTCACATCATACACATCAGCACAACATGGATACTACAACATAGTAGGTTGGTACTTGCTTTCACAGCTGACTTACAGTGGAACCCAGCTGTGCGTTGCTTGGAATCAGATTTTGTACCACATGCAACTACGCAACTGCATATGTTTTCTTATTGATTTGTTTATTTGTTTGTTTTCAGTTCAGTTCACACTATTCTACACACTTCCAGGCACACATACACACACACACACACACACACACATTAAAATGGTCACATGCGCACGTAACACTTCTGATATGAAAACATGAAGCAATACTAGAAATAGCTTCATTGTCGTCATTTAAATGGAGGGTTTATGTTGGGCATTAGAAAATAATTCTTTTCTTAATATCATAATAATTAATCATATAAATTTTATGTGATTAATCATTGTCCTAGGGATCTTAAAGGGAGTGTTCCTGTCTTACATTGCCATAAATTCAAGGGGATACTCACTAACCCCAACTTTAACAGGAAGTCATTTATCTAACACTTGACACTAGCATTAAACTGACCCAGGAAACAATAACACATCAAGCAAGAAGTTACTGATGCCATCAACATAATGTCCAAAGACAGCTATAGGTGGGAAAAAAATGATTTTATCATAGCTTATTTGATTGAAGCCAAAAAATTGCATAGGTGTCAATAGATGCAGCCTTGCAGCTATGGAGAAGAGCAAAGTCTACTTCTAAACGATCGTTCATGAATCAGGGCATCAGGGATGCTGGCCTTATTGATGTGTGGCAGGCATACTATGAATCACTGGTGTTCTGAGAGCATTGGATAGGATATACGCAACAAATTTCCTTCAAATGTATGAATTTATGCATTATTTATCAGCTTTGGATAAAAAAAAAGGATCCAGTTAAAAAGAATTTGTATTTTTGATGTTTATTCTGAATAAAGTTCTTAACTCTATTTCTATTCATAGAGGTCATCAGCTAGCTATTTACAGCATAGTATCTAATTAAGAAATTCTTCTGGCTTGAAGTTAAAATCACATTTCTGCTCTTTTGTACAAATTTACTTGTGTGCGCATCTTTTAGGAAAAAAAAAGGGTTATATTTGTGTTAAGAACCTACTTCCTGGGTTGTAATCCCCTAGCTGGAGTAGTCAGCCACATAAATCATCAAAGTTCAGGTTGGTCTGGTCACATTTGCACAATTCATTCATGAAGTCCAAAGTTTTGCAAAACCACAGATGATGACAATTAGGGTTAAAAGCTCACCTGTGTCCCCTTGACTCTCTTAGTGATTGGAGTGTGCTTTCTTCTTTCTGTGCCTTTCTGCCCCTCCTCTGGCCTCTCACTCACTACCCTTCTACCCTACAATTACAACACAGATGACTAAGTCACAGTGTGCACCACGCTGAGCAAACCATCAAGGTATCAGTCCTACGTAAATGCCCATTTTAAAGAGAGGCCACTTCCCATGGAAATGATATGTTTTCTTGTAATCGAAATCTACTTGACTCATTCAGTCTTTTCAAATTTGAAGTCACTGTAGCCTTGAAGGTAAAGTCCTGCATTTCTCCACAGGAACTGCAGTATCACAACAGCATCGTGTATTAAAAATCTTTTGACTGGACCAGGGTCAGGGTTATTATAGTTAATGAAAACTAAGACTAAAACTAAAGCTAGCAGTGAAAAAATAATTTTCGTGAACTGAAATAAAAATAAAAGCACAGTTTTCAAAAACATGAAAACTAAATAAAAAACGCAATGAGAGAAGCAACACGAGTTAAAACAAAATAGAATTGCAGGTAAAATCAGCTTTGTTTTCATTTTTGTTTCGTTCTCTTTATTCCTTTTTCAGCTTCTATAAATCAATGTTTTCCTCATAATACCTAAAAACTAAAACTAACACTAAAACTAATTAAAAACTAAACTAAAACTAGCCAATACCTCAAAATAAAACTAAAATTTAAACTACTCATAATTTATGCACTCATAAAACTAACTTAAACTAAACTGAAATAAGAAACCAAACTGAAAGACTAAGTAAAAATAAAAACTAATAAAAACTTCAGAACTATAATAACCCTATAATAAGTGGTTTTCCACACCAGGTTGTTCAAATACAGATAAAACACAAACAAACAATAAAATTCATCAACTGGACAATGCTTGCCTTTGTGTTTCCCATCATGGTGACAAGGAGTTGCCTTCTCTTGCCCCTGCCATGGCCAGTCTGCCCCCCGTGCCCTTCTTCAAAGCTGTGGACCACTCTGGGGCACTGTGAGCTCCCTGTGCCCAGTCGCCTCTTAGTCACAACACGTGGCTCCTGCCCCAGGACAGCATTTAAGAAATGAAGTGCTAATTGCACTGATTAAGTTATAACTCATGAACAAACCTGCACTGACATCAATCCTGTATTAGAAAGTGAGGAAAGGGGATTAAGGGAAGGTCCCACCTTGTATTGGAGTAGATTAATAATTACATTTACACGTGTTCCCCAAATGTGCTAATGGAGATTGTAATCAATGATAATCGTTCTTTTGGTATCTTGATGTTAGTTCATTCATTTTGTGATGTATCATTCTACGGCTGCTCACTGATATATAATTGTATGCCATTCAGTTCACTTGTGGTATTAATGGCAGCTTTATTTATTAGGTACTCAGCTGGCGTAGTGATTACGCCGTGTACCATTACTGGAATCGCAAATTCCAATCTTAGCAATACTGTCAGGTGTTACAAAGAGTATAACTGGCTGTGGCATGGGAATGCAAGCCTGACATGGTGCTTGGTTATGTCAGCCTCTCCTCTACAAGGAGATGCGTGTAAACGAGGCAGGTGAGAGAACACAGCAACTGACCTTCCACGTTTCACAATATTTGTATGCCAGTAATCATTCACGTAGACAGCCAGCATCCTCAAACAAACATCATCTTTACAGCCTAATTGAGATGAAAAACCAAAAAAGGAGTTTGCCAGCACAGGGCATAGGGGAGAGAGAGAGTAGCACTTACGCTGAGAGACTTGTTGACGGTAATAGTCAGGTCCTCACTATTACCCTTCTTCATCTGCAGCGCCATTCCCTCCTTCTCCGCCCGTTTCTTATCCTCCTCCACTTCCTGAACAACACATTCAGCAGGTCCATCCACTAATCACACATTCCATATGTTATGCTTCTTCTGTATACAAGGACTTTAATCATCACAAAATTACAATTTCACAAAGTGTATGGTGTGGCAAAATACTTGTTTCCCAAAAAATAACTGTCAGTAAATTTTATTCAAATCTACACAATATGATAATAATATAAAGTAATTAGTATTGGGAAAATAGTAAGAAAACTGCCCCTACAATATTAAATTTTACCACATAACTACAGCTGCTAAAATCTAGCAGTGTGACAACATACAATGCCAGAGCAGGCCCCTTGCCACAGGTTGTAAAAGTGATGCTGACCTGGTACCGTTTCACAAGGGCTTCATTTTTCTTCCTTAAAGCTTCTATTTTTTTATCTAGCTCTGCATCCTTCTGCTCCTTCTTCATCAGCATGATGTCTGTGGGGCTCTGAGAATTTAGACAGAGAGCTCACACACTGAACAGCATCACGAATGAGCAGTGTTGATAAACATCCAAATGAAAGTTAGCAGCCCAAATCACTGGGTGTGCACACAGAAGATGGATTAACTGACCAGTGCACATTCAGCTTTGTCAGCTTATTTTATTATTTTTTCTTTTTTGGAACAGCATTGGCTCAAGTGAAATAATAGAAGCAAAGAATATAATTTAACACTTTGCAAAAACTTGTGTGGACCACAGTATATACACTGCCTGGCCAAAAAAAAGTTGCCGTTTGGATTTAAATAAGCAGATACTTAACAGCCTATGATTGGATAATCACAGCAGTGATTAATATGCTTCAGCTGGCAACAATTCTTTTAACCCTAACTGATGCAGTGAGTAGCTTCTCATTTCTTAAACAACCATTTTGGAAGACATATCCCGTGGCCGTGGAAAAGATGTTACTGCGTTTCAGAAGGGTCAAATTATTGGCCTGCATCAAGCAAAGAAAACAACTAAGGAGATTGCTGAAATTACTGGAATTGGGTTAAGAACTGTCTAACGCATTATGAAAACCTGGAAGGATAGTGGTGAACTGTCAGCTTCGCGAAAGAAATGTGGCTGCAAAAAACTGACAATGTGATGACAACTCACAGGATTGGGACTGTATCGCCACAAGAAAATCATTTGTTTGTGAGGTTAATCAGGAAAAAAAAGGCTTATATTTGCTAAGGAACATATAGATTGGACTCTGGAACAATGGAAAAAGGTCATGCGGTCTGACGAGTCCAGATTTACCCTATTCCAAAGCGATGGGCGCATCAGGGTAAGAAGGGAAGCGCATGAAGCGATGCATCCATCATGCATAGCGCCCACTGTACAAGCCTCTGGAGGCAGTGTTATGATCTGGAGTTGCTTCTATCGGTCAGGTGTAGTCTCAGCAACATTACGTGGCAATAAAATTAAGTCAGCTGAGTATCTGAATGTAATGAATGACCAGGTTATCCCAGCAATGGATTTTTTTCTTCCCTAATGGAATGGGCATATTCCAGGACAACAATGCTCAAATTGTGAAAGAGTGGTTCAGGGAGCATGAGGAATCATTTCCACACATGAATTGGCCACCATAGAGTCCTGACCTTAACCCCACTGAAGGTCTTTGGGATGTGCTGGAGAAGACTTTACGGAGTGGTTTGACTCTCCCGTCGTCAACAAGATCTCGGCCAAAAATTAATACAACGCTGGAGGGAAATAAATGTTTTGACGTTGCATGAGGTTATCGAAACAATGCCACTGCGAATGTTCACTGTCATCAAAACTAAAGATGGTCCATCAAAATATTAGAGTGTGCGACTTTTTTTTTGGCCAAGCCAGTGGCTTAGGAATTTGTATGTGTGTGTGTGTGTGGGTATGTGTGTGTGTGTGTGTGTGTGTCTGTGTGTGCACGTGTCTGTGTGTGTGTGTGTGCACATGTGTGTGCATATGGGTGCATAATATGGTTTGCATATAAGGAACTTGCAATGCAACCGCTTCACTCTGTGCATCTTCTGCAGGTGGATAGTCCATTACTGGGGTCATGTACCAGGGTGCTACATGATAGCAGAGCATTCTAAACATCCAAATGACATCAGCAGTAATGCCACATGACAGCATGCATCCTCACGCCAAAAGGAGCCTTCCATTCAAGTGCCAATGAGCTCACAGGAGTGTGAAGTCCAGAGACTGGAATACCTCTTTACCACTAAAACATAATATGCAAATCACTCAGTTGTGGTTTAAAGATTATGCCCTGTTTATGTACATTTAAAAGACACTGATTTTGTTTGTCAAAAACACTACCTTCCTTACTGACATTGTAAACATAAGACAACGGTCTTCTTCTGAATACAGTGAAAACAGAAGAGGAGAACTAATGCAGTCAAGCACTCCACTTAGTGTCTGAACAGACCAGCCACTACCAAGCAAAGTCCATTGTTTATGTGAATAATCCAGGGCCACATTTCTCAGCACTGATGTATCCTTTCATACAGCAGTCTACAGCACTAGTTTGAAACAGGCTCTGTGTTCATTTTTCCCTGTAGGGGGACTCCATTACAGGGCTCTGGGATGCCTGAGTAATGCTGTTACTTTAAATGGCTGCAGAGTGGAACTAAAGGGCACATGTCTAACAACGAGAAGCTTGTCGCATGTTCAGTCTGTAGCAGCCAGAATGGCCTGCTGTTAGCAACAAGGTTTTGACCATGCAAGTCTGGGTTAAACTGCAGTAAAGTCTCTATTTCAGATACTTCAGGGGTAGACCACCTAGCACTAAGCCTCTAAAGCAGTGTTTCTTAGTCTCTTAGTGGAATATATTCTTATATATTAGTAGCTCTACTCTCACAATCTTGATTCATCCTCTGAACTCATCATCAAACCTTTCTGCAGTCCAGTGTGTAGTTACCTTTAGGCTACAACAATGTGGCTGGTGGCCTGTGAGGAGAAACTAACAGAGGTTGGTTTCATTTTGCAATGATTAATTGTCTTTTTTTCTGTAGATAAATTGTGTTGTGTGTGTGTGTGTGCTGAGTGAATCTGAAGATACGTAACACTGCTGTTGAGCACCTCTTCAAAAGTGATTGCCTGAAGCTGCTGTTGTTATTTCAGACTGTCCAGTTCCAGTTCAGTTGTACTCCCACACAATATTGGAGCTAAACCTTCGACAAGCATGCATGGTGCTCAAAGGGAAAGAATATCACATCCTCCCTGGCCTGAGATAAATCTTAAAGAAAAAGAGATATTTCAAGTGCATATGATTTTTGTTCAGTCCCTGACTGATATCTATGCAGAGACACATACTTACCTACTATGTATACAGACACAGAGACACAAGAGACCCCCTTACAGATAGCAGTGCAACAGTACATAGCTCCCAAAACATGCTGTCTGCCTGAAACAAAAAACACTCCACAGTGCAGTGCCAAAACTAACCATAAAGGTAAACTAATTCCAAGGGGAGCAATATTACACAGCTGAATCCCTCCTTTGAAATTTAAGAGAGACATGGGGGAATCTATCCTCCCAGCATTACGGCCACCTTTCCGCACAGTCTCTTAAACACCAAAATCTAACAACTAGCTGAAGGACACCACTGACCACTCTGCTGCTCGTCAAACAGGGAGGGAGGCAAAACCTTACCAAGTTGCCAATCACTCACCATTACCATAGCAACAACAAATGAGTATCCTCTCCCGTCCATGTGACATTCCGCTCACAGCAGAACAATGAGTCACAACACCGCACACAAAAGCATAATAGGGGTGTTTGGACTCCTACTGACACTGCGACACAGACAGAGGGAATGGCTGCCAAACAGCTCACAGAACAATTCTGGAACTGGAATTCCTGGCTTTCACAGAATTTGGAGCAATGTGTTTTTGTTTATTACTGATTACGTTTCAGACATAATCCGGGCTACATGTAAAGTAAAGGGACTGTATAACTTTCCCACATTCCTGGTCTGATTAGCATAAAGAAGTAGATTGACAGCATAATTTCATTCCAGAGCCATGCAGTGAGAGACCTGAATAGAGAATGATGCCATTGATTATAAACAGTTGTGCCTTCTAAGATACTGGCCAAAATTAATCACAAAAAAACACACACACACACCGATATTGTTAGCATTTTAGACGTCTTCACATGTTAAGAACTGCATGAGAACAATTCTGGTCCTGTATTATCCCAATATTAGAGCTACAGAAAGATTGTGCTGTTGAAAGGACAGAGTATGAATTAATTTCTCTCCTGTTCTCTCCCTCTCCATCTGATGATCACAGCACATAAACCCAAATACATGAGCCTTGACAATCAGCTGACAGTCTTATGTCCAGACAAGCTTATCTGCTCCACAGCTTGGGGCAAACTACCTCTCCCTTGTTCTCTTTCTTCTATTCTCTCTCTCTCTCTCTCTCTCTCTCTCTCTCTCTCTCTCTCTCTCTCCCTCTCTCTCTCTCTCTCTGCTTCTCTGAACCAGTAGCACTGTGCTGCCATGTACTTCCTATGAGACGTCTGGCTATGGAAGCTAGTCTACGTCTGAATAGAGAGCTACATTTAGTTACAGTTACCATCTACAGTCCCAGCAAGAGAGCAGGAAAAAAAAAGTGAAAAAGACGAAGAGCCAGAAAAAAAAAACAAGCAACTGGGTGAGACATGTTCAAGACAGAGAAACAGAATTAAACAGAGAGAGAAGGCAAGAGAGAGACAGAAAAGGCACTCACTGCTCTGTGCATGTCAGCGGCAAAAGCTGGGCTCGTTCCAAACGCTGGACAGCTGAAGCAGCACAGCAGACTGCATGGAGTCCGTGATCATGCCTTGATTACAAAAACCAAGTTGGGCTGGCTGCCAAGATGGGAAACAAACGCACAGAGCACCACTGTTAACGGATTTTACAGCACCCGCCTGTTCGCTCTTGGTCTCTCTCTAGCACTTGCTCACAGTTAAAATTACCCATTACACCCCCTCTCCCTCTGTGTCCCCTCCTCCTCATGCCCTCTGTTCTCAACATGCTTCATGTGCACATATTTCATTTAAAGAACTATCACAGCTTTGTATATGACTGTATGCTTAAAATACATCATACATGGTTAAATATGCTACACTATCCTAAAGCAATATACTATAAGCATTTTCTTCTCAGTTATACCACATACAATCATACCA
Organism: Chanos chanos; assembly: GCF_902362185.1. Lineage (NCBI taxonomy): Eukaryota > Metazoa > Chordata > Actinopteri > Gonorynchiformes > Chanidae > Chanos > Chanos chanos. Next base: position 17,716,892 of record NC_044495.1, read on the forward strand.
GCTATAAACAACAAATAGAACCCCAAGCAGCAGTTAAGGAGCAAAGGAAAATGAACCTTGAGTATGGACTTAGAAAAACTGCCTAACTGCACTCCAAAAACCTCAAAGTAGATTGGTTACAATGAGCTCTGTTTTGATTGTCAAAATGCTGTTGTTCAGCAACTGGAAGAATCTCTTGTTCAAAATGCTTCAGATGTGGCTATGTAAGCTAGTTGTATTTGTATGTCATTATTTTTGCTGATAGTATTGTAAAATTGGGAACATTTAGGTCAACTGCTAAATTGTACTTGTTGCAAGGGCATGAGTTTCAGCTGGGTAACTAGTGTCATAGGAATTCCTATCTTATATCGAGGTTTCCTTTGCACAGCATATTTCAGTTTCATCAAAAGAACTACTTATGGTGCTATTATAGGCGTGTAGACTAACTGACACACTGAAACAGTAATTACAACGTGTCTTTTGCAGTCATTTAATTCACCAGGAGCTAATTCAGGTAAGGCTTGCTCTATTATCAACCTCCAGACACCATCTCAACACTTGTCTTGGACAAGGGGGAGAAAGGAATGTGTCTTACTTCAAGCCCACTGGATGAGTATGCTCTGAAGGGTACAAATGTTGACCTTGTAGTGACAGCCTAAAGCTTTTCAGTGCTCTGTTTTTACTTATTATTTACTTTCTTGGTTGCTAGTAAATTATAATAAGGTAAACTAGCTATTATGTTATAGTGTGTTATAGTATAAAAACTCCAGCTAACAGTCTCTAAACATGATAGGGTTCTGCATTATCTGCAAATTAATGTATACAGCAGGCCATACCCTGACCGCACAACCTGCAAAACAATAAAAATAGGAAAATTATTTGTCTTGCTCTCAGTTCTGATGCTCATCAGAACAGACCATGCAACAGATAAACAAACAAACAAACAAACAAATAAACTTTACAAATTATTAATGGTACCGCCTCACGTAATGTTTTACATAAGGGGGCTGACTGTTAGCTCTCTCCTGATCAGCATGAATGCACTTCGTGCACATCACTCTGAAGAAGACTGTCTGCAAAATAAACTAAATTGTAAATTCAGTGTAAGAAGCTAAGTTGGTTTACTTATCCATCCATGAATGATCATCACCCTCAAAAGCTCATCATTGTTAGACGAAGGTGGCATGTTGACCATAAGGCTCTTGTTGGATGCCAGTATGAATTACAACCCTGACAAGGGATATGTGAAACTCTGAGAGAAATCAAACAAAATATATTTACTTCAAATGAAGACAACAGTGTAGCCTTGACAAATTTCATTAAAGCAACTCTAAAGCATAGAATTTCTTTACAGGAGTTTCTATACAACTAATTCTGTACTGACATGACAGGTAAAGCGTAGTACAGTAATGATTACTTTCTACAAATGAAAAGAACCTATATTTTGACCCTGTCTAACTGACATAAAAAGAACTTTTACCCAGCCCATCAGCTATATTTATTTTTTAGGTGATTTGATGTAATTTTAGATAATGTTATTAGACCACATGATGAGACAATAAACAACAATAAAATTTTGATCCATTCTATTCAAGATAGAATGTACTGGTCATGACCATGGACTTGGGCTAACTGTCCAGTAATGTCAATTTTGCATGACAGCCTCAAGTGTTTATTTATTCTCTTCATTGCCTAATATACGGAATGTTGAAACTGAGCTTTCACTTGCATAATTACAAAATTTACATACATAAACACATGTCTGCTACCGTGGAGTAAGTTTCAAATTATACCAGCTAGCAAAGATTCGTTTAAAAAGGGGGAAACAAGAGAGGGAAAAATATCAGATTACCATGTTCACTGAACAATAGAACGTAGGTACTTCCAGGATAAATGTTTATGTTTCTAAAAGTATGTGTGATCGTCTCTTGTTAACCACTCCATGATGAAAGCTAATGGTATTTATTTTTCTTATTTTGAACATTTGGAAGTGCCAACTACAGCAGAGCTCTTTCTAATAGAAAACTTCACAAAGCTGAGACAAGTCTTAAATGTGGTTCAGTACCTGGGGAGGTGTCCATCACAGCTGGCCATTGACTTGTATAAGACTATGTTATGTCTCTCTAGCAGCAATTCTGGCCTTTTATGATGTCACCAAACTATCTACAGTCAGCATGGACATCAATAGCTATGATTTGGTTTGAGTAATGTGGAGAGGTGAAACGAGTGGCATAATGCTCAAATATTCTGACAGGTAGAGAAATCAGTCACATCCAAGTTTAAAAGGAATGCTTGGCTGTAGTGTGACTTTGTGAGCAGTTTTCCAAATACGTACATGCTTGTGATAACTCCTAAGACAGAGTAAATAACTAAGCATTTGAACTACACATGACAATCAGGTTTGTCAAGAAAAGGTGTCCAAAGTATGCTAAAAAAAAAATTCCAGACAGCATCAGGATGAACATCTCATCAAAGTTCTACTACAACGGTTTGCTTTGTTGTTTATTTTAACTTGTATTGGTATTACTTACTTTTTGCAAGGCATATATGTTGTGTAAATGTTGTGCAAATAATATTTTTATGTACCTAAGTTTCTCAAATCAATCCTCTAAGTATATCCATACACTTCAGCCTCTCCCACTAGCCTCTCCAGATCACTTTGACTTATTATTGGCTACACTGACTGTAAGGAATCAGGACAGCCCACCTTAAACTTGAGGGTAAACTTCTTGACTATAACTGCAGCATCAGAAAACATGCTCCTATTCACAAAAGACACTTCTCTGATAAATTCAAATGCTGATTACCTCAAACCTCAACCAAAGATATGATAATGAGTGTCTTTCAGCATTGAGTTCACTCACTAATATCAGTGCTAATTAGGCAGTCAAATCTGATGGCTCCTAGACACCACTCAACTTTGATCAGCATTGAGGATATGAGAAGATTAGCCCAGGATACCACTGTTTGTATCTGGATGGTAAGAGACCAGGCATGCATGGACATTATTTAGGTGTCTGATCACCTTGTAAGTAACAGGCTTATGTCTTATGCCAGTGGTTCTCAACTTCAGTCCTGAGGGCCCCCTGTCCTACATGTTTTTTAATTCTTTATTATCACAGTTAATTAAATTAATCGAGGGCTTAATGATTAATTGATCAGTGGAATCAGGTGTGTCAGTCCTGAGTTACAACAAGGACGTGCAGGACAGGGGGCCCTCAGGACTGGAGTTGAGAACCACTCATTGTCTTATGTCACCTATCACATATTTCAGAATTTTTAGCTGTAGTGTTGTAGGGTTTACATCATTGTGCAGACTCTTTAATTACAACCAAACCACTTCGCATCTTTTTGGCAACAGGTACCTCACTATATTCTTTTCCTCCTGCTGCCAGTAGAATGGTTTTTATATGTTATTCAGAACTAACTGTCTATTGTATTACTGAGCATTAAGAATTTGCATATGAGCTGGTCAGATGATGCTTGTGCTATGTGCTTGTTGCGACTTTACTTTCTGCTGTGAAATGTATTCGCTTTTTTGCTTGACATTCTTCACAGTCGTCTGCGTAACTGTGCAAATTTCAAATGTTCTGTGCTTGAAGTTCAAATAAAGCAGTTGTCCTCTGAAATACTAATTTTGGTTTGCTCATTGGATTTGGATATTGATGGCATGGATGTAAATGTTTATTTTTCTGGTCATTCCTATCCATAAAACTGCCATCAATATTTTTTTCTTTTTGTTGGTACGTCAGAGTTTATTCTTTTGAACTTGTTCACTTTTAACCAGTAGATGGAGTACTTGAAACAACATGAATTAGCTTTTTTTTTCAGGTTAACACAGACACTTTTTCAGGATAGGGGGGTCTAGTTCTCAGTTGCTCAATATAGCAAAAGAAACTAATACATTTTAGAAGTGTGTGGGGATTAGGAGTCATATAGACAAAACTAGACATAACGCACTTTGAAGATTGATGACCTTAAATAACTGAGAACCTTATATAAATAGCTAACATAAATAGCCATGCTGAAATGCTGCCTTAAATACAGTTTGATTATTCTGACCTTTGTTAGATGATAATAATTGTTTGTCATCTGACTTAAACTGGATCTGTTCTGTCATATGTGTTTAGGACATTTATGATTTATGGTCATAAGCCACATCCACGCTGTGGGACGTTACACAGCCATGTATTTTTCTATGGCCATCTCCACTTTTAAGCCATTTGTTCAGCAATACACACATCTGAAAAAAGGTTTTCTGCATGACCTTCCCAGTGTCTGATTACGCTGTGGTTGGATTATGATAACATATTTGTGTAAGTAAGATTTGTGCTCTAAAATATGTTGCATTTAATGCAGAAATGTGCAAAGAACATTATTAATAAAAAACTGAAAAAGAGTTTTATTTCACCTCAGTTTTTTAGATTCTGAAGTCTCATATACCTTTGAAATAGCTGTGTGTAAGGGATTGCAGAGAGCACACATTAACAGTGGCTGTTATAGCTCTCACCTTTGTTTTTGTTGAAGTATTCTGCAATTAACACACATACAAAGATCAGATTTCAGTGAGTATGAGAGGGATGTTTCTAAGAATTTTCATGTCTAAATATCTTTTTGTGCTAAATATGAATATGAAACATTAGTGCAGTGGTGCTGTCACACCGCAATACAGGTTCTGAGGTACATTTAGCTTAAAAAAGGTTATCAATGGTTATCAATGAGGTTATCAATGTGCAATGCCCATCTTCTGTTTTGACACACCACACAATAAGAATATAGGAGGGGCTGATTTGTTGGATTCTCTGATAACCATGTACCAGATAAAGATAATGGAGGTGATGTCAGAGTAACCTTCATCATCTCATGGGAATGTTCTATGTATGGCTGCTTTATCACAGAGACCACAAAGCATTAGTCAGAAGAAAAAGAGGTCTGAGAGAGTTCAACACATCAGTGGCAGATGGTGTAAGCAATCAAGTGACATACGGTCAGTCCAGTTCTACGGGATGATATGAGCAGGCAACACAAGATGCAATCAGTGCCACATCCAGAAGTAAGGTGGGACGACCTCACTACAAAGTCAAGAAAGGACCCTGTCTGAAAGAGAACTGCGTTGCTCAGACAAGGCTGATGTGCGAATATTGTGGACCACACTTACATTTCATGCTCAAGAAAAACTGATCACGTGACATACCTGAACACAAAATGAAACCCATTAAAGTCTAGAGAAATTAAATGTAAAGATGAGGTAGTACTGAGGACGTAATTGCATAAATTGATAACATCTTAAATCCAGGTGCTCAAAAGTTGTTCATTTCTGAAAGAATGAAAATTTATTTAAATTATTTAGTAATTAGCACAAAAAAAAATACATCAGTATTAATGCTGTCTTTTTTTTCTTTCTTTTTTTAAAAAATCTTGGCAGATAATATTTGCTAGAACCACAAATAATACAATATCTAAAACAACTTTAGGTGGTAGAGGTGTGATTTCATTACTTTAAAAATAATAAAGGGCATTTTGAAATTTTGAGAAAGATTTATCCCTGTGGACCAAAGTCATATATACATGAGACTTATTTAAAATTAAGTCAAACTTTACAGTTCACCGAGAAAAAAATCGCAATTGTTTTTGGATTCAAAACCCGTGACAAATTATTGTTTAATAAATACTTGTAGAGACTTGAAATGCTAAAAAAAATTCAGTAACATGCCTTGTTTATTAATCAGCTAACTCACCAGCCACGTCTAGCTAATTCTCACACTTCCATCTCCACCTCCCCCTGATTCAGTCTATCATTACTCAGCCTCACTGGCTTTTTAACATCTGGCTAATTCAGCTTCTCCACTGTTTATCACGTACACCTGGTCCTTGATCATGGAATCATTAGATTTCAGTATGTGTTCTCTCTTTCCCTCTGTTATTCGCAAAGTCTCTCAGTCTACTGAGTCACTAAGTCTTGTTATTAAAGTCTTTTAATGTTTACCGTTTCTGAGTTCTGGACCCTGCTCTGGGTCCTGGTTCTTGATTCCTTGTCTACCCTGCTTACGTCTCATATTAGTGTATTACTGAATCTGGCCCTTTTCTGTGATTTGATACTAATCAGTGTTTTAAATGTTTAAAGTTTGCTCTGTACATGCATCCTGCTTCTCTGACGTATCATTACAGTACTAAACGATTCTTCAAAAAGCAAAAATTTGTTCTCAGAAAGTATTTCATTGTTGTTTCAAATAAAATAATACTTAAGTTAGAAAAAAAAAACCTATTAGCACTATAATTGCAAAGTGAAACCAAATGTGTAAAATTCTCAAGTGCCAAAGTGTTGCAAATCTAATTTAGGTTTATCTTAGCATTGGCTTAAGCATTGGCATCTGGCCATAGCATTGACAAGAAAACTGGCTTAAGTTTAAAACAACAATGACACATTAGTATAATGTCTCCAGTCTAGTTAAAGCTCTTGCAAAGTGGACTATTCAGTGCATGAAACAAAGACAAATATCAGGTCTATATCTAAACTAAGGTGGGTCAAACACAATCTCAATTTCTGTTTATAGACCAACAAAAATTGCACATGAAAGCTATTCATAAATGCCTTATAGATTCTAATTGTGCAATCATCACATGTGAGTTAGAGTGTACATTTTAAATAATCTGTTTATAAGAAAATGTAAATAAGTGTTTTGAGGTGCATTGCTGAGGGTTCAGAGGGTGTGATTTCTCTGTTTGGCAGATGCACATCACAACAGGATTGAAAGGTGGGATGTAATTCTTGACATATTACGAATGCACTGGTATCCAAGTGGTTGCATCACTGAGGCTTGCTGAACCCAAATGCAAAGATGAGTCAGCAGACTGAACATGAAGTTAAAACATTAAGTTCTTTACCAAGGAGTATGAACGAAAATTACAAAGATGGACACTCTCTAAGAGGAGCAAGAAAACAAGATTCGTGTCTTGAGTAAGTATCAAGACAAAGCAAAGAGAACCGGCAAACAAAGAACTTAAATACACCCAGGAAACGAAAGACAACAAGAAAGAGGTGCAGATATTAAACTAATAATCCAGTGAATTTGAACAGACAACTAGTGCTCACTGGCTCTCCCTGGTGATCAGACTGGGATGTGACAAGTTATGGGTTTAACATGCACTCTGGTCCTGGGAATATCTCAGGGCAAAGTACACGCTTCAGCTGAACAAGGGAGCATAAGAACATTCGGTCATGTAGTGTGTCGCTTTAGCCGTGTTAGTTGAGTAACTGTTTCGAGAAAGCAACAAAAGTTTGGTATGTATATCATATCATACCATGTTGGTGAATTTGAGAAACTGTATTTGAGAGAGTGCAATTTAAAATAGAGAAGGCAATTTAGAAATATCTTTTTATTTATCCTTATACATATGTAATGTATGTATAATAGAATTTACATTCACAAATCTCAATCAATTTCAAGGCTACATCTTTTATGAGGAGTTTAACAGAACCCCTAGTATGTTGCAGTGGAGCAATATGAAAATAACAAGACACATGTTTTACACAGAAGATCAGCTATGTAACATATATAATTTGTGATGCCTTGTTTTTCAGCTTGTTTTCATAAATGGGTGTGTCCCTTGCAATGCAGTTGCAGTCCTGCCCAGTCTAGCCTAGGACCTTCCAAAACTTTATGATATGCTTCAAATGTTATCATCTGCTTTCATGTGTCAGATTCACATTCACAGTTTCAACTCTACTCACTACCCATTATGTTACAGTTTGCATAGTACTGTTTTAACTCAGAAAATAGTCGGCCTGGGATCTGTAGTTTGAGTCTGTAAGGTGTTGGGTGTGTTGTTATGCTACTTTGCTCTCAAGAGCAAGCCAAGACAAAAGTTGTTCCTTCAACAACAAAAAATCAGGAAGTCATGTGCAGTGTTTGAAATAGTTTTCTTACATGGAAAATTTAACTGTTAACACCCCACCTTACTCTATTGGTATGTGTTCACACAATACTATCCAAATAAAAGTATGCTTAATTGAAATGGTTAAATTAAAATGATTCTTCTGAGATAAATTTAGTATTCCTCATAAATGGCACAGTGTACAAACATAATACCCACATTTGATGCTGAGGTAAGTTTTCTGAGCTTTAAAACAGTTGAAATACCTACAGGTGGGTCAAAAATTGAGATGTAAGAAATCTCAGTCAGCTTTCATACAGAATGGCCCCACTGTCATACTACTGTTTTTAAGGGCTCTCAGTGTTTTGTGTACAGCAGATGACTTCTGCTATCCTGAATAAAACCATCATTAGCAAAGTTCAAAGAGTCATCTGAGCAAATATGTTTTGTTCCATGAACTCTGTGGTTTGAATTATAGACTGAAATTTGTTATGGGAAAAATGTCATGAAGAAATGAAAATGTGTAATAAAACAATTAATTACAAATATATCATGCTTAACCGTACATCTTTGGGCAAACTAATACCATAGTCAGCTTGTAGGGATAGAGCATATCATGGACAACACAAGACATGAAGTTCTCTGAGATTATACTGAGGCATCCACACATACAGTGTTTCTAGTACTTATTGTTCAAACATAATATGCCTGGACAATTTTAGGAGCAAAGTTGTCACTTATGTAGACATGTTACATGGACAAATATTTAATTCATGCTTCAAATGAAAAATGTATAATTAGATACACTATTTTTATTTTCATCATAGCTTTGTGGTAGGCTTCCATGACCGAAGCCTCAACAGGTAGTAGTTAGAGGGCTTTTGCCAGCTACAAATTGGCTGACAAATGAATTTGTTGGTAAGCTTTGTTCATCTTTAGTTGTGTTTGTTGTTCAGTTCAGTTTGTGTGAATTTAATTTAAAAAAGACCTTTTTATATGTCAGGTCTCTGTCTCTACCTCCTGGTCTCCCAGCCAGTCACAGCCAAGTTTTATCTGAGTGACAAGCCACCTTGTTGGTTAATTACTGTGTGCACCAGCCCTCAGTTTGTTGCCTCATTATGTTTGTGTATTTATTCTCCTGTGCTTTCCTTTGTACCCTCACAAAGTCTTACACTTCTTGTCAGAACTGAGTCAATCCTAGTCTTCCTAGTTGCCCTGTTACCCCTGTTCCTCTGTTAAGCCCTGTTCCTCTGTTTAGCCCTCTTCCTCTGTTTAGCCTTGTTCCTCTGTTAAGCCCTGTTCCTCTGTTTAGCCCTGTTCCTCTGTTTAGCCCTGTTCCTCTGTTTAGCCCTGTTCCTCTGTTTAGCCCTGTTCCTCTGTTTAGCCCTGTTCCTCTGTTTAGCCCTCTTCCTCTGTTTAGTCCTCTTCCTCTGTTTAGCCCCTGTTCCTCTGTTTAGCCCTGTTCCTCTGTTTAGCCCTCTTCCTCTGTTTAGCGTTGTTCCTCTGTTAAGCCCTGTTCCTCTGTTTACCCCTTTTCCTCTGTTTAGCCTGGTTACTCTGTTTGGCCTTGTTCCTTTTGTTAGCCTTATTTTCACCGTTAGCCTTGCTGTGCATTGACCTTAGCTTGTTCTTGACCTGAGATCTGCCTAGCCCCCAGTAGCCAGTTTATAGTCACCAGACCTTGCCTGTTTATTGACCATAATTTGGATTACAATTTGTATTTCAGTAAAGATCTGACTGTACTTGCATCCAGCCTCCCTCTCTGTTCGTGACAGTAACATTAACTTGAATTTGTCTCTTTGCTGTGGCAAGTTTCAGATTTTAAAGATTACACATACCGGTCTGCATATTCTAGTCACATAAAATAATGCCACAGTAAACAATAGATAATATCTTTTCATTCCTTCACACGAGCACCTCATGGTAACACCTGTGGTTACATGTTGAAATAAATGTAGCATACCTGGTCATTGAAAATTAACTGGGTTTTTCATCTCCTCTGAGCCATATAATGAGCCCCTCCTATATCTTTCTCTGTCTCTGTCTAGTTTCTCTTCTGCCAGTACCAAACAACCACGATAGTCCTGAAAAACCAGATTCTATCAGAACTAAGTAACTAACTAAGTAAATATATGTGTATATGTGCAGTTCACATGGAACATGAGCTCTTGACATTTTTTTTACAGTGCACCGAGTACTGAGTGCTGTCAAAGCCGAGTACTGAGTGTCTGTGTCATCTGAGGATCTTACAGAAAAGTTATGAGTCTTTGCAATGTTGCCCTCAGGGAGAAGTGTTTAGAATATTTCTCTGGCAAAAAAAATAGGTCAACAGATTATCTATTGACAACCATACTTGTTTACAGCAAAATGAAAAGAGTTGAATGTGTGTGTGTGTGTGTGTTTAAATAAAGGTTTAATTTCTGCTGTGCAGACATACAAGGTACTACAAAATAATGACATGTAATGGTCACAAAATCAAATGAGTCTCTTCATTAGGAGGTATTCATCATAATTAGCATACAAAAGAGTGCAGCTTTAGGTGCTGACTCTGTTAAGTGAACTGGTTCTGTTGTAAAATGGCATGATTTTTTTCCCATTCATATTTTTCCCACTTACAGCCATTCTTAATCTTGTTGTGTTTAAGGTTAAGTAGTTTTATTTATTCTTTATCAATTGCTCTGCTGCCTTCAAAGTCAACCTTGTCGAACAGGACTTTAAACTGACATGTTTCAGTGTTACTGTATATACTCTGTAAATTGTCTTGTAAATTTACATTATTAGTGTAAACATTGGAGGCGAAGTTTCTGTTTAAAATACTAACTATCACGTAATCCTTAATGCTATACCCCAGTGTGTTCTTTTGCCTTGCACTCAAGAACTTTCGTGTCATATTTAAAATGTTCAGGGTTTGAGTTGATTCGTCCTCTTCTCGTCTGTTCTAGCCGTCTTAAGAGCAGGTTCACAGGTTTGGACATGTAGGGAAATCCTTATGTGTTCGGCGTACAGCATTACACTTCCATGAATTTATTTGGGCTTGTTTTGTAATTTGTACATTCTGTGTCACTGCATGTTGGTTAACAAGAGTGCAGAGGGTTGTAAAATGGAACAAGGTTCTTCGCTTTTTTCGAAAGCATGCAGTCTAGTTACCAGCCCAAATGCACTTATATAGACAAAATTATGAAAACACCAAAGAATATATGACGATTTATTGACTTTTGCTTCATATCAAGTCCAGTTCTTCATGGAATACTCTCATATAGTTGTCATGTTTAAGAATTTTGCAAAAACCATATTGACAAAATAGGGTGTGCTTGATCAGCTGTACTGGTTTTCTATTTGATTGTGCAGGGAACTATTTGGGCTCACTGTTTCTATGTGATGGCTGCCTATACTGTAACAGAGGCACCACTATGGGAACAGACATGGTAGGTTATAGGCCTCCTTTGGCTTTCTCTGTCTTAAACCAATTGGTGTTTAAGCTAACAAGAGAAAGATAACTCATAAACTCATATTATATTCTCTGACTCCATAACAGCATGTCATGTGTTGATATAAATATCAGCTTGGTAAATGTCACAGCATACAGTTATAGCTGAAAACTGGCAAGGTGCAGATTCAGTTGTATACTGAATTTTATGCCATCTGTGACAACAATGTTTGCCCATGTGTAGTCAGAAAATGACTGCAACCAAGACCAAACCCAAGGAATGAGCACACAGACAAAGGTACCACGTGACAGTGGTATAGTATGTTGGGAAGCTGCCAGACTTTATAAAGGCCAATCATGTTATGGGTTTGTACATAGCTTAAACATTTTAAAGACAGCAGTGTAGAAACAATGATATTAATCACTTTACACAGTTTTCATATTCAGTACAACACACAGTTAATACACTTAACGAATGACATATAAATCCCTGAGGTTGCCTACACAGCACTAAACAGACACAAAGATCCAATGTGTGCTTCCAATAAGCCACAAGTCAAGAGGTGGGCTTTGATTTGTAAACTCAGATATTAAGATTCTGATTTTTACTGATTTCGTCTTTTAAAAGAGGAGACATGTCTGCAATTAATTTTGAAATTAATTCCAAACAAATATGTAATTTCTCTTAATTATTTAGTTTCTTCAAAATGAACCCCTTTTTCCATCAGGCGAAAATATTAAATTAGTGAATTAGCTATCTGTCTTTTAAAGGTTCAAAATAAATAGATTTTCATTAAAAGTTGAATTATCTGACAACAGGTTAGGCAGCCTGCCAGACTGCGTGATTTTCACATTGTAGTGAGTATCAGTAAAAACATACATCATAATAATACATGTTTGTTCCTTGTTTTTTTTCCACCAGACGAACTGCCTATGGCAGTATACCTGTCAAAATATTCTAGGCGTTTCCCCGATTAAATCACCCACGCTTGATGGCTCTGTCACATTCCAAGCTCAGTTAGATGTAAATATACTACTCCTGTGTCCTATCTAGCCAAATTTTGTTTTTTGTTTTTTATGGAAAAAAGGTTACCAAGAACTTTTGAAATTTTATTCAGCCACAAAACCTCAGTCAAAAAATCTTGTTTTGTTTTTTTTTTTTCCTAATATTAATAGCGATACTTTTATACATGTTTTGAAACCAACATGAATGTGAATCAAAACAAAGACATGCTACAGGATTAGATTCTCACTATAGCTGAACAACATAGCTGAACCCATAGAATTTAAGTTACACTCCTCAGTAGTCATTCTTTATCTGCATGTTAACTTCAGTATTTTAATGGTGTAAAAAGAATACAAATGAACAGCTCTTTCTTCATTGTTTGCTTTTTGTTCTTGCCATCTTAGTTTAGTATGTTTTTTTGTGACTCCACACGTCTCCAGCCAAGGTGAGTTTGGGACACCAATCCATCTTCAGTTCTATACCAGTGACGGAGGAATGCACTATCTTTATTAGTTTTGATGACTTGTGTCTTACGCCCAACAAGTGCATTCAAAGTATTATCTCTTGACTTGTATGATCCGCCCAATTACTTGTTTTTCTACTATAGGGCGAGGGCTATTTCCTTCTTTCACAATGCGTGTTCTATAAATACATTGAACCGCTGCATTCTAGCAGAGTCTGAAGAGTCTCTGGATCAGGTAAGACACAAATATCTGGTTTATATCTTAGTTTTGAGAATTCAATGCATAAGGCTATACAGTTTGAAAACAGTGTGGACCACAAAAGTGCAATATGGATGCTTGATGTGAAAGGAGGATGTGAGAAATTGAAGTCTAAATACATTTAACTTGAGATGCATAATAACTTATACTACAAGCTCAGAAACAAGTTTACAGAAACAGTGAGGTTATGAGTAACATGCATTCATATCTTTCTTCAGCCTTCAAAATCTCCAGTCTTAACAGAGAAACTTAAAATGAGTGAAGAGCAAGGTTGGTCTGTTTTCACATAATAATCAAGCCCATTTATACTCCTTATGATACAACTATGCAAGAGAATATTTCTGTTTGTTTGTAACTACTTTGTAATTCACAATCTTGAATGAGACACATTAAAACGTAACGAAACATCAGAAGGTTCCTAATTTCTTCTCTTCTTTGCATGTTCCTGTATATAGATAAGCCTGCGGTAAGAAATTTTCATTTTCAAACATTAAAGGCTAGATTCCAATACATATGTCCTTTGTGGAAATAAGAACAAACATATTGATGGAATATATTTTCCTCTCACAGGAGGTTGTGGAAGAGGAGGAAGAATCTGAGGGATCTGGATCTGGATCTGAGGTTGTAAATATGCAGAGTTGTCTTCCTTTTCTCCTTCGTTCTGCTATGTCAATAAACACATATGTATGACGGCGTTGCCACGAACTACTACGTGTCTAACTACAGCTCAACAAGTTGCTCAGTTCATTTGATTTGGAAAAGTCATGTTAAATCTTTCCCTCTTTTCCAGGACTCTGGTGGAGAGAGCAAGGGAAAGGTAACGGCAACAGCAACATAAACAACAACAACAAATAACTGGGCTGTTTTTAATGTTCACTGCATACACCTTCCAGTGAAATTCACGTGTGGCCACGTTCTCCTTTATTAACTGAATTTCTGTCAACTAATAATAACCTACCTATAAAGAAACTGCAAGTAGCAGGTATGCCATCTTAAATTACCGTAATGCACCACTCATCGGTCTGTTGCTTTGCTGCTGTTCACGGCTCCTTTAGGGAAAGAAGAAGGGGAAGGGCCATGGTAAAGGAAAAGGAGGAGAGCATGGGAGAGGAGGGGGAAGAGGAGGAGGAAGAGGAGGGCGTGGTGGTGGTAGAGGAGGGCATGGTCATGAATGAGAACACTCTCCCTCCATCCATCCTGACTCTGCATGGTGGTCTAATGGTCATATGTACTTGAAATAGCTTTAATAAAATATATATTTTCAAGTTTCATTTTACCGTGTTTTTCTGACTCCAGATTTACCTGTCTCCAAATCTGTCTCTGGAACTCCTAAAACTAAATCGGAGAATTATGATTAGAGTATCAGTTACTGGATGCAGTGTTTGTTTATTGTATTTTATTTTTTTACATGCAATAATTCAAAAAATAACAACAAACTTTTTGCACCTGTTAGCTTCATGAATTGGGAACGTAGCTTGAATTATAAACATTAAGATACAGAGCAATTATAGAGGCTTCATCACAATAATAAACAAGTTTAGGCAAGTAGGGCTTTATGTCAGTTTTCGTGTGACTCAGACCAACTGCCATTTTAAGATCAGCATGTATGCCTGCAGTGAACCCAAAAACAGACTGGGACTAAAATGAGGTATGCTTGTACAGTAAAATAATATATTCTGTTAGATCAGTGACTTAATGACTTGATTTCTTAGTTTACCATTTGCTGTTCTCAAACCCTATCCACAAACATTTTGATCTCCTTACTACAACATACCTATCCACTTTTTTCCACACATCTGTACTATGATTATTCTAACTGGTCCAGGACTAGAACTGTTGTGGATTTTACAGAGGCAGTTGTCCTAGCCAAGACTGTGCAACCAAGTACTAACTCTCGAGTGCTAATAATTTTGTCCGGGCAATTAAGGTTTCAGCAATTTTGAGTACTACTGTACTAACTGTTCAGGCATTTGGCTGTTTCCAAACACAAGCTCTTAGTCTCAGAACTGTGAGTCAAATGTATGGTTTTACTGCTCTCAGTTACTAATGCATCAACAAAAGGTATTTATATCACATACACAATCCGTTCACTGACACCCACAAATAACAGCCTTTTTTTTTAAGTGAAAGGTTTAAGTGAAATTCTCTGAGATCAGGGCAGTTTTGTAATAATTTGATGGCTTCACCGATCACTGATTCGGCATACTGTAGATTATACTGAAAAACAAACCACAATATCCATTATAGGAGAAAATTTTTAATTTCTTATATGACAGAAAGAAAATTAATACTAAACTATCTGCTCCAGAATTTGATTATCTTTAGTTAACAGTGCAAGTTCACAGTAATTCACAGCAAATCTCAATTCATCAAAAGGACAGAGTGCAAAACTGAACACATGACAATGGTCAGTAAAATAAAGGTTAGTGTTCTCAATTCATGTGAATTTTAATACATTGGGGTAAAAAAGTGGTATGACACAGAAACCTGAAATGGGTGGACACAGTGGTGTTTTCTGAGCACTCACAGTGGAAAATGTTGGTGTTCAGTTTAACAAACTGTCATGAAGGAATGTACAAATTATACTGTGCAAACCTGGAGATATAATAGGGAGAGAGAGATCTTCATCTTTGATTTGTAAAGAACCACAAATTTCATGATAAACACAGGGCAGAGACAAACAATTATAGATGAGAGCTATTGATCACAAGAGGAGCAATCTCCAGGTCTGAGGACACACTCCATCACATTTCACTGGAACACACAGAGGGCTGAACACAACCTGTACAGAGGCATGAAGGCAGAGCACAGAGCAGAAATACTCTGGTTAAAAAAAAATAAAAAAAAGGACAAGCAATAGCTTTTTATCTACGTGTTTCAAATAATCGTAGGAACGTGACTCTTCCTTAAATGTCATTTGTTCCATACCATGATTCCAAATGAGTTCCGTTTAAAAGAGCCCATTGACCTGCCCTGTGACAGGGTCCAAGTCAATGTCATAGAAACACGGCCTTGTTGGGAGACCTGGCATGGTGGGCATCTGCATTAGGAGACAGGAGGGAGAAAGAAATTATGAAGGGAGAGGCTACATCAGAGCTCCTAATAACAACACATTAAATACCAGAATCTCAGAGAACATACATTTCTAGCTTTGACAAAAACTCAGCTGATGACTTCAGCTTCATTTTAATGGGAGAAATTTCCCATCCTGTATTCTACAGAGCCTGTGGTTGCACAGAGACACTGTTCTAATGGCAATGCTCACCGTGCCAACCAGTGGGTAAAGGAAGCCAGCGCCCACACTGGCACGGATGTCTCTAATAGGCAAAATGAACCCAGTGGGCACCCCTTTTCGCTCTGCATCATGGGAGAGGGACAGGTGGGTCTTTGCCATGCAGATGGGCAGATTCCCAAAACCCTTCCAAAGAAAATGAGGAAAATAACATCAATTTTAATATATCTGCTACTCAAATCATCAACTGTGTTAAAAACACATGGTCTTCACCAAATCACTTTGCACGAAACATGGAGAAAATGCCAAGCACTTGGTAGTCTAAAGTGCATTTTTCAAATAAACAGGCCAATAAAAAAAAACTAAATCTGCACAGAAGTATTTTACTGACACCTAAGTCTTGCTTGACGTGACAACAGGTACTGAGCCTCATCATGCCATTATTCTTCACAGCTTGCCTCAGCTATCAAGGGGACAAGTAATTCTCCCCTGGCTCTAGCTTTGCAGTCCCGTCTCTTACCTGTTTGGTGTAGAGCTCAACCTTGTGCTGGGCCTCAGGCAGGAGCTCAATGTCATCTGCACCATAGATTTTCTGGGCAATGATCCTGATCTTATCGACGATAGGAAGCTAAGGAGTAACAAAAAATATATATAACAAGCGCAGATATCAGTCATAATTTGATTTGAAAATTACTGTTAAGAGATCAGTGTAGTTCAGGTGCAGAAGTTCAAGTCAATGCCTTGAGGAAAATGCGCAAACTGTTAGACTCCTGCTATTTACCCATGGCTTCTGTTACCTCAGTATCATAGAGGAACCTGAAGTTACTGGGTGCCTCTGCTGCCTTCTGTACAGCCTTTCCAAGTTCCACAGCACCAGCGCCACCTTCTGACCAGTGAAAGCAGTGCACTGCATCAAATGCACCAGCCTCTTTAGCCAGGCGACAGATTAGATCCAGCTCAGCATCTGTGTCTGTCCTAACATAACCGCAGATTCCAGGTTCAAAGGACAAAGGTTTAGTGAAACATTACATAAGTGTCATGTATTTTAAAATGTAACACAGTTTCCAGGACAATTTCTCTAACTCGACTTAATGTATTTCCAATAAAAATTTTCTGATCAAATTGCATCTCGCCCAAGAGCCGTCTTAATGACTCTCTGAAAGAAAGTTTAATTGTGAAAATGAACTGTAGTGTGTTTCAACACAAAGAGCTTACTTAAAAGCATTGACAGCCACCACCACTGGAACACCAAAGGCCTTGGCATTCTCCACCTGTTTCCTCAGGTTACTGCAGCCTTTCTCCAGCAGCTCCAGGTTCTGCACCATTAGAGGTCATCAGTACACATTACAACACAGTCATCAGTACATTCACATTAGAGCAGCGCTTCACATGTGACATCTGAGCTTCAGACTAACTCCTAACCTTTGCCGAAATGGTATTAATCAATTAATGGAAAATTAGAAATTTTGTATTTCACTAATGGACTTAAAGTGAAATGATTTTCAAAAAAACCCCAAAAAAACCCACAAATTTTGTTAGCATGCACTGCATTTCAAAATTTTTATCAATAATTAGCTGAGATTAAAAAAAACCCAAAACACTGTAAATGTAGGAGCCCACGATAGGATTAAAGTTACAGGTTCATATTTGTGTCTTTATGTAGGCTACACAGTTACATTGTGAATATACCATTCTGCTACTATATGCTGAAAAACGTATGGTGTTTAGAGAATGCATAAAGTTGTAGATAAGCATTGCTATCCCCTGAATCAGAGTTGGGGAGAATGCTTAGATGTGTCAGTTACACTGCAATAACCACATCAAACAGCAGAAGTGTACTGTATTGCCAAAAAAATCAGCACTACTCCAATGTGTTGATGTGTGATGCGCTGAAATTCTTACCTCTTCCACATATTCTTTGGGTAGTGGCAACCCAGCGGTGACCTATGGAAATATAAAATGAGCTTATTCCATACAATTACAAACCATAGTGGACATGATCTCTCTCATAGCCAGCTTGAGTAAATACATCTTTTGAAAGAAAACCTAAGGTGGCAGAGGAAGTAGCTAGTTACAAATATGCAGTCAGTGAGAGGACATTTACATAACATTTATTCATTTTGCAGACGCTTTTATCAAAAGCGACTTCCAAGACAGGCCGCGTACAATCCAAGCAAATAGCCATTAAGGAGCTGACTGCTGCATAAGTGCAACCGCCAACTTCAGTATCAAGCCAGATCCACATGCAACGTAAGTAAAAGGAAAATAAGAGCGTAAGCTACAAGCGGGTCAAAGAATCCACATGATATAAACTATGGCGTGCAGAGAAAAAAAAGCATACAGATCAGTATAGGCATAAGTGTAACTGTAAGGAAAAAGAAGGCAAAATTATTTCTATAAAATGAAAGACAAAAAGATTTTCTCGGGACATGTGTCTTCCTGAATTAAGATATGTGCCTTGAGATTTACAGACACATGCACTCAATCTGAGAGTGATGTAAGCATCATTTGGACACACATGAAGTCTTTTAGTCAGTGCTTACAATTTGAATCTCAAGGTACAAGGTTGCTCACAACTGATGAAAAGTAAAACCCTGCAGACCCAAGTGCCACTCACCGTTGGCCCTCCTCCATGCATCTTCAGCGCGCGGACAGTGGCTACAAGCACAACCACATGGGGTCGTAGACCTGAATAACGGCATTTGATGTTGAAGAATTTTTCCATGCCAATATCAGCTCCAAAACCTGCCTCCGTAACTACCAGAGAGAAAAGAATCACGTTCAGAACATTAATTTCAGACACGAGGGATTGACATCTTACTGTCTTTGACATGCTTTGTACTCTTACATGATTTTGGAAGAGACCATAAAACAGGAGTCCACAGAGGGGGAAAAAAAAACAAAAAAAAACAAAACTCAAACAGAAGTGGAGTCAGATTAAGAAGGAATGGCAAACTGGCCTGAGATCACTTTGAAAAACATTGTGCATAACCAAACACACCTGAAGAATAAAGAATAAAGCCTGTGATGACGAGCTGATTACACCATCCCATAAGGTAAAATAAAAAGATGGCAATAGAACACTGATATGACCCTACAATACTGTGTGGACCTTTTTGAGAAGACCTCAAAACAAAACAAAATACACTCTCAGTCTCTCTTCTTGAGATTTATCTACTGACGCCCTTATGTTCTCATTTACCAACAAATCCCTCTGGTCCAACCAACTTCAGGGCTATTTTATCTGCCAAGATGGAGGAGTTGCCATGAGCAATGTTTGCAAACGGGCCAGCATGGACAAACACAGGTGTCCCCTACAAAGCCAAAAACAATACATATGTGTCAGTTAAAACATCCAAGCCAGTCTGCCCCTTTTGAAAAAAAAAAAGATAGATAGGGTTATGTCACTGGAAGGGTGAATGCAAGGGCTGATGAGTTCCACATATGAATTTTAAAAATCAAAAGGCAAAAGTCTAGGTCCAAAGGATCCTCTTTGGATATTGGATTATTATGAATAAATGCTGAATTTAATATTGAAGCATTCTTTAGCTTACAAAACAATGGCAGACACATGTACTGATTAAAACCAGTTTTAGAAGGTGCCTTTTAGACATAATTCAAGCACACACACATACAGAGACAGAGAGAGAGAGACAGACAGAGAGAGAAAGAGAGAGACAGAGACAGAGAGAGAGAGAGAGAGAGAGAGAGAGAGAGAGAGAGAGAGAGAAAGAGACAGAGAGACAGAGAGAAATGGTGTCTGTCACCTCTAATGTCTGCATGAGGTTGGGCTTGATGGCATCTCTCATCAGTACTGTCAGAGCTCCACATACACCCTGCAAGAGACAAGGTCTCAGAGTGTATACACACACACACACACACACACACACAGATCAACAGCCTACACAAACTGATTATTACTTAACTTAATCACAATGTGAAATGATAGCAAAATAACTAATTGTAGTGTTTTAAAACTGTACAGGGTCTCTCCATTGGGTTAGCCTCTGTGGATCAGCAATAAGTCTGTGAATAAACATATACTCGGCCAACTCTCATTAAACCTGTAACTTTGATCACTTCAGGTAGCGTTAAAATGCCACTCTTGTCACAGTGAGAGTTAGTGTACTCCAACAAGATGTCATATGTATTATACTCAAGGCTAAGTCTCATGTATAACTTGAGGTTTTTATACATCCAATCATTCCAAAACATCTAAGTATTAAACCCAAACATAGGGCCACACACTTTACTTAAAAACACTGGCTCCATTTTAAACCTCATTAAAATGTCAGTTTTCTGTAGCGCTAACCAGGTCTTCAGTTGTGACTGGTTCTCCACTGCGGCTTGTAGCCACCACCATCTTCGCCAGTCTCTCTCTCATGTCCTCCAGACTGCTGGTAAGGGCCAACACTGCCATAATCTCACTGGCGACTGTGATATCAAACTGGGCCTGTAAGCGAGGTACAAAGGGTCAGTAATTTAAAGTTGTGGAAAATTAGGAATTTAACAAAGGACATTTCTTCTTGGGTGACCAGAGGTCCAACAATCTAATATTTTTCACACTGGACTATTCAAATCAGGGGAAAACATTTGACCCAGTCTAA
This sequence comes from Chanos chanos, assembly GCF_902362185.1. NCBI lineage: Eukaryota > Metazoa > Chordata > Actinopteri > Gonorynchiformes > Chanidae > Chanos > Chanos chanos. The sequence continues at coordinate 17,737,740 of NC_044495.1, forward strand.
ATGCTTCAGCATTGAAAAGGTCTTATTTCAATGGTGACTTTACTGTTATTTGATCAATGAAACGGAAACATTTAGGTGAGGACGACACTGTTCTACAGTGTGTGCAAGGACGTACAGTTCTAGTGTAGCCTTTCTCGGTTGGGGACTGGCCAATTGTGATCTTCCTCAAGAAACGATCGTTAGTGTCCAACACTAGGAGATAAAAATATTTTCCTGAAACAACTTGGCAAACACACATTCTAATGTATTCCTTCCTTCTCTATCAGACCACAAGACAGAATTATTAGAGATAACAAAACAGTCTGTACACACAAGAAAAAAATAGCCACGAAAATTCTCATTGCTTTAAGACAAGTGTGTCTATTGGTTTATGGTGGTATGTATCATAGCATCATATTCATATTCATAACTCAACATTTCTGAGACCTTAATTGTAGCATCCACACCAAACCTTCGGCCCTACTGTACCTCTCTGCCAAGTGACTGAGTCAGGGTCAATGTCAAGACGGGCAAAACGAGTGATCTCTTCCTCTGTCAGAGTATTAGGGTCAGTCTTCTCTATGCCAAGTCTCTGAACGCGTGAAGGAGAGAAAAAGAGAAGCGTCACACACAGTTAATTCACTGCCCGCACTCTAATTTATTCATCCAAACTGAATGAATAAATGAAGACAGAAGAGAAAAACAAATGTTTTAAACAACTGCAAGTCCACCACACATTAAATTAACTTTAAATGTAGTTTTATTTAAGTTAATTGTTCCAAATCAATTTGAAAGAAAACCAAAACACACCTGCAGACAACCAGTGAAGCTAGTCCTAATAATTGTAAGATGGCATATTGGTTCATTGTAAATTTGTGTAGACAAACACTCCTACCTTCAGTCTGCTAATCTGAACAGGGGAAAATTTCCTCTGTCCTCCGCTCAGAGGCACCAGGCGGTTATAGAGTGCCTGCAAACAGCGATTCGAGAGACAGACAATTACCAATCAAAGGTAGTGGAGAAAGGGAGAGAGAAATAGAGCGTGAGAAAAGAATGCCAGTACATTCGGTCATCCTGCAATCTAAAACACAACAAATCCACAAACATAAGTAACTACGGTAGACTATATAGAGTACACAGAGCATATTAAGGCATGCAGTGGGATCTCCTGATGAGTGCTTACTTTATCAGACTGTGTGGCCTCATGAAACATTCGGGCATCAATGGCAGCTGCCACCAGATTATTAGCAGCTGTGATGGCGTGGATATCTCCTGTGAGGTGCAGGTTGAACTGAAACCATATAATGCATAAGGATCATGACAGATATTAATATTGATTTAAAATAGCTGGAAATTAGCCTAACATCATAATAAAACTGAAGTTTAATGAAATTTCCTAATTAAACAAAAACAGTCAGTCAAATGACATCCTGTCCTGGGTTTGCAAAAACATCAGTACCTCCTCCATGGGAATGACTTGGGAGTAACCACCACCAGCAGCGCCTCCTGTGGAAAGTTTAAAAGTTTAGCTGGAGTTTTGAAATTTGCTGAAAGTGCGCCAAGTATAGAGAGAAATTCTGCTAATCATTGATTAAACTGACCCTTGATGCCAAAAGTGGGGCCTTGAGAGGGCTGACGAACACAAGCAAACACATTGAGTTTGAGATGAGCACCCAGTGCCTGGACCAGACCAATAGTAGTGGTGCTTTTTCCCTCTCCCAAAGGTGTGGGAGTGATTCTGGAGGGCAGACATACATTCATTTCATTTTTCAAAGATTCATTGAAAAATACTGCATAAGTACACAGAAAAAAAAAAAAATTCTCATTGTAGATGAATGCATCTAGATGGGACATTCTGTATCAATAGTTGACTTCACATGTCTTCTTGCTCTTTTGTAATGCTAATGAAAACTGTGAGATGGTAATGTTGAATAAAAAAAAAAAAAAAAAGGATTTCCACATTAATGAATGTTCTCACGGTCACATCATACCCAGTGACAACCACATATTTTCCATCAGGCTGTGCCTGCAAGCGTTTGACGGTCTCCAGTTGTACTTTTGCTTTTGTCTTCCCATAGAGCTCAACTTCATCTGACAGAAGGCCAATCTCCCTGGCCAGGCAATCAATGGGCTTTGGCACACAGGAGCGTGAGATAACAATGTCACTGAGTGAGGAAAACAAACAAATAAAAAGGTAAATGAAGACCATCAGAAATTTGTTTCCACTGAAGCAAAAGATCATCAAGGAAGCAAAGGTAGCAGCAGTTTTGCAAATCCTATTATTTAAGTGCAATGAAATCTTATGGATAATGTTTTTTTTTCTTCTCTGTGAATGGGTTCATAAACAAAGATTGGAAGCAAGACAAACCTTGGGACTGGTTTCTGCAAGTTAAGCTTGGTATAGGTTATATTCCACTTCCCCGGTTCATGCGCCTGAAGAAACCTCTTAGCACTCAGAACCGTGTTCTAGTTAAATGGAAAAACACACACACGCAAAACCAGAATCAGACAGATCAGCAGAACAAAAATTTAGTGTTATTCAGTGGACTTTGGAACTGAACAAGATGAGAAATAAAAAATTAACCCACACTACAAATCAGAGGGGAAAATTCAGGTGTACTCCATTTAACCCAAACAATAAAAAACGGTGAAAAAAAACAGTGATGTCAAGCTCACATTAAGTAGCCTAAGTATGTCTGTGTCTTCTCTGAATTCTTACACAGATTAACAGCGAGAGAACACTACTGAAAGGTTTTGAGCATCAGACAATATCATAGACCTACCTGCATAAGCATGGCAACAGTCATGGGACCAACTCCACCAGGCACAGGGGTAATGAATGCAGCCTGATCTTTAGCGGTGGCATAATGAACATCCCCAACCACCCGTTTCCCACTTGGCTTTGTGTTGTCTGTGAGAGCACAGAAACTTGACATTACATGCAGAAAAGGATAAATCACATTCGGAAAATAAAACATACAGTATAGGGCAAGAAGTATGCAGACATCACTTCTTATTAGTGAATTTGGCTCTCCCAGGCACATCCATTGCTGTCTGGTGTATAAAATCAAGCAAACAGTCAAATAGTCTCCATAGACAAACATTAGCGGTAGAATGGGTTGTAATGAAGACTGCAATCATTTTCAGTATGGGACAGTCATAGGATGGCACCTGTTTCATATGAACTGTACATGTGAGTATGATTTAAAGATTAAGCATCTGCAAAGAACACAGTTGCACTCAGTTTTGAAACGGATACACACAACTTTGTAGTTAACAAATAAACTTTTAAACTTTACTATCATACAAAGCGTCTTGTCCAAATATGAGGAGGCCAAAACTGCATGCTGAGTCAGGCTAGTGGGCTGGATGTTACCTACCAGGAACATGATTGATACCGCAGTCAATGACCACTGCCCCCTTTTTAATCCATTCTCCCTTCACCATCTCTGCCTTCCCTATACCTGTGACCAAGATGTCTGCCTTGCCCACCTAGAGACAGGATGAAGAATACCATGATCAGATGACTACATTTCAATTTAGCAGTCAACTACACAAAGCAAATTTACAGCTTTTTCCTGAATTCACTGGATGATAGACGTAAAATCTCCTTTTCACAAAAGGGCATCGGTCAAAGGGACTGATTAGGGCATTAAGCACCATCAATTTTTAGAGAGCCTTGTTGATTTTGTTCGTTTTGTTCGGTAGCTATACTTTGACTCCCAAAGAACAAACTTCTGTCTTTAGGAGTCAAAGTACAGAAGGTCTAGAAGCACAAAACTGTTTTTGCTAGATTTGTTTTCAGAGGGCTCATCACTGAAGCGTTCTGCTGTTTCATTATACTGAACTACCTCTTTATTAGGTACATTTGGCTTTTTAAAATAAACTGCATGTTACACAAATGACTCATGGACACTACAGCATGAGTATGTTAGAATCAGCAACCCTATTGGGGTTTCATGTTTGTAACAAACAGTGGTATACCACTTAAAAAAAAAATCATTCACCCCATAGCTCCTCTGCGGTTGGACAAAGCCCATTTTTGAAAGATGGCCAAAAGTAGTGAAAGTGTACACTAAACAGATTAAGATCCAAGAGGCGTTAATCCTTTATTTAGTCATACAGCCAGAACCACTTCACAAAAAACGAAAATAAAGAAAATATGCTAAGACTGCCGTGCTGGGATCGAAAGGACAGGAGGAGCTTGTTGTCGAAACCCTGTAGCAATTTGAGGTTAAGTGTTTTGCACAATAGTGACAAACAGAAATCCCAAATAGCCTGCCTGGGATTCAAACCAGAAACTGTATGGTCCCTGGTGTGAAGCCCTAACCCAGTGAGTGGTCTCAGCTTGATACGTGACAGTAAATTCAGCTCACTGCAGTGGCCCTCCCAGTTACCCAGTTACCAATCAACTCAAGCATCAGTGAAATGAGACTGAAAATGTTATTCAAAGAAGAGATTCTAAATCAGCCAGATTCCAGCCACTTCAAATAAAGATAGCAATGAAGTATACATGGGCAGCCCTATGTTGTGGTCTCTACTCTTTGTAGAGTAATGCTTTGATGAATTCATGCTGTTCTTATGAGCAAGGGGTGCAGTTTTTACCTGTACCCAATAAAGCGGCCAAAGGTATATTTCTCCTTCCTATTTCAGGCAAAATTCGTTAACTTCCCCTCTCTGGGGTCATCAACTTGGATGTTAGGAAATTTATTCAAGAATTTAGACAATGTAAATGGAGTAAACACAAAGCTATTTGTTCTACTGAGTTTGTTAATCATTTTCTAAATTTTATTTTTATGGGTCTAAATGTCGGAAGTATTCTTCCATTACGCAATTCTATGGCGGCACTTAGAACTGAATGACTATGTTCATGCATTTGTATGTTCATGCAGAGTGCATGTGCAACAGTAAGCAGTCAAAGGTTGTGAGCACGTTGCAACTCCTGTTTGGCTTGAACCTGTGTGCGCTAATTGCATGGCACAATGTTGGCAGGATTTTACCTCAGCAGCAAGGTCAGCCGTCTTTGAGTGACAGGTAGTAACTGTGGCATGGCTCCAGAGCAGAAGGTCATGCATTGGTGCTCCAACAATCTTGCTCCGCCCAATAACCACAGCCCTCTTGCCCATCACAGACACACCTGCACACAGGATGTTATCAAGATCATTCTCTGACAATCTCAGAGAAATATTCAATGAATGACCTCACAACAAGAAAAACTCCCCCACTCCCACAAAATCATTTAGTTTACAGCTGAAATTCATGTATGAACAGAGGCCAAACATACTGGGTGTCTGCATCACTATTTTTTTTTATTCAAAAAGACATCCTTTTGGCAATCTAACAAACAGACTTCACTTTAAATGAAAAGACGCATCCTGAATAGGTCTATGCTCAAATACCATGTCATGCCATGCCATCCAAATGCTCAGTGTGGTTCAGTTCTCTCGTTCCACCACCAGCCCAGAGCTGCATTTCTTGCATAATTTCATCCATCCTGACCCCCCTGCTATCCCCCAACCTAATTTGTCTCAAAGACTCACGTGGTCCCCTGCCCTGATGAACTGAACACCCACTTCTGTTCGTCAACTAATTCTATTCAGCCAGGCAATACAATGGTGCAAACAGTCCCTAACACAAATACTGGGTCATGTTTCGAATGGAACTATCTTCTGAATGCAAAGTCCTGTTTAAATTAAACTTAGTGTACATTTAGTAATAGATTCTAGCAGACAATCTTTAGACAGTAGCTGTTAGTGCAACCAAAGGGCCTATTTTCAGCTGTATTTATTAAATGCATTACCCTGTTCATACTACATTTCAGCTGCTAACATGAAACAATAAACTTGCACCCACTATCCCATCAACAGACAAAAACAAAATCTTCCAATGCATCAGTTTCTGTCTGAAAATAAATAAATAAATAAAAAACCCTCAAATAAAACATAAGTTCCAAGCTCACAGGTTTCTTCTCCTCTCAAAAGGTCACCTGCACAGCTCCCCTGTCTCTCTGTGACACCACTAACCTGTATGCCTGATAAGCTCCATGCAGCCATTTGGAGTACAGGGAATGAAGCAGTCTCCCAGGTCCCCACGAGCCAGTTTTCCAGCGTTAATACTTGTCAGGCTAGAAACACACATCCGAAAAAAGTAAGCGATACGTATTAACCTAAACTGGCACATTGAGCTTTGGTAATATTTCTAACTTAAACTCAGGTGAGCTCTACTTTTAATAGATCAAGACACTGTGTCTTATTCTAGGTGTGTGCATCATAGTCATTTAACAGTTTCTCACCCATCCACATCCTTCTCTGGGGCGACTGCATTGGTCACCTTCTCCGTGTCAATAGCGTGGACTGAGTCGAGGGGTAACTGTACTATCAGCCCATGGACACTGGAGTCCTCGTTCACTTCCATGATGCTATGCATGACCTTTACATGAGACAAGCATATAAATATGTAATGAGTAGTGGAACAGCTGCATTCGGTATAGGACAAAATAAGTAGACTGAGAGATGCAACATCGATGAGATTTCTGAGAAAACCTGCTCATACAAAGACATTTGTAGTGAGATAACACACTCTCAAGCTTAATGCAGGAATTCTTTACTCACTTCATCCTCAGTGGCAGTTCTCGGAAGCCTCAAATGTGTGGCATTGATTCCAATCTTAAATTCAATGGAAGGAATAGGAAACAAGTCAAACACAAGCAGAATATTATGTGCTCCAGAGGAATACATACACATCAGAAGGTTGTGCGCCCATTAAAAACAATGCGCTGACTAACGCTTTTCTGACTAAAAAAATAAACAAAAACAAAGAACGCCGTTGAGACTTCAAAATCTACGGACAGGTGAACAACTACTTTTGCATCGCAAAACTAGAGAAGTGTGTAAGTGGTTGTTATTCGTCTTTTACAGCAAATTATGTGTCATGTCATACAGCATGTATGCTTAAAAAGTTCACTTAAAGGTTTACACAGGAACACACAAAACCAATAATCGTCCTGAAGGATGAAAGCCAGATTCTGAGGCTCTACATTATTGTTGCTGCTACTCCCCTATTTGCCCATACCTCTGCAGCAGCTTTGAGTTTCATGCTGATGTACAGGTTAGAATCCTCTCTGTTTCCCACCTACAGCAGAGAACAAGAGGTGCATTTTATAACCCAAATGGTCATAGCTAAGTAAGCAGGCTTACAGAACTTTAAAAGAGTCTATAGAGTAATCCCTCATTTCACCCCAGGATGTTCAACATGATAACACTTCAGATTTGCTGAGTAATATTTTCAAACAGGAAAATGCTGGTTAAGATTAAAAAAGGGTCAACAATGTCTGCTTTCATGAGCATTATTCTGCTCTTCATTCAGCTATCCTAAGGAGATTATAAATAAATCATTAACAATGGTGTAAAAAAAAATGCAGTACATCCATTCAAATGCATACTTTGATCAGTGTGCACACGGCAGAATGTGCAAATGAAAGTGCGTATCAGCTGAGCATGGTTGAATATCAAATAGGGAGATATCCAATAAATGTTCATTTAATGTTTACAGGCATTGGTTCATCCCAACTGTTTTATGAACATCCTGTCATCTGGGCATGAAGTCAAAAACCTCAGAAAAAGTTTATAATAGATATGTAAGTTAATAGAAGCTTTACCTCTTTGTTCAAAGTATGCTGCAACTCAGCCATTACATTATATTTTCAGCCATCATATAATGTGGTTGTCACAGTAATGCAAAAACCAGGATGTTCTGGGATTTTTACAAGATTTATTTATTTTCGAACAGCAAAATTCCCTTGGCTCCCATGTGAAGTTCCATAATTTGACACAGAAAGACATCATGCACTTCTCCTTCATATTAATCTCAGAGTAAAATCTCCCTTACTTGTAAAACCACCAGGCCCGGTCTGAAGTTGGGATCCTTAATCTTCATCTCCTCTACATCCTTCTTCAGCCTCTCTCTCACCTTGCTGGAGACAAACAAATGGAGAATCAGAGAGAGAGAGATAACCATGGTCATGCAGATACTCACAAGACAGACACTGACCATACTAGCACTGATGTTGCATATTTAATTCACACTGTCACAAGGACAGGGAATTCTCTGGGACTGCAGAGACTACAAACCTTTTTCTTTAATCCCTCATAATCCTTGATGGAAACTAACGGAGAATATCTTTTGATTAGTAGTTTAGTGGGGGCCATCAACAAACTGAAACCAAAAGATCTGACTGTGTGAATGTGTGGGGACAAAAAAGGAAGCACACGACAGAAATGGAAGTTGAATAGTCCTCAGGGAGAGGGTTGCTCTGAATTAGAAAATACTCATACTAAACTGCACCCTGAGTAATGCAACAGATTTAATGGTCTTCTCATCAGAATCCTCAGCTCTACAAAATACCCATTAGGTCAAGACCTTTGACAAAAATGCTACCTTATTACTTGGTACTAACACTCTATAGTCCTTATTCATAAAACAAATTACTGTATCAAAAAAAAAGGCAGAGTGTTGAAGCAAGCAACCTCTAGAAGCTAAAGGCCTAAATCCTAACATGATAAGCATTTTTCAAGAACTGCCAAAATCCAGTTAGAGGAGGATTCTCACAAAAATGTACTCTGATCTAGACCACTGTGTTGCCATGAGGAATCTGTCCCAAGCAGCTGCCGACATTATCTCTCTGTGATAACCTGGTTAGGACAAAGGTCCTTTTTACAAAGAAATTCTCAACTTGTACTAAAACACACAAGCAGACATTTATCTGGAAGAAGTGCCTTTAAACAGAGTAATAGGCAAGCATGATCCTTATTTTACCCCTCTGGCTTCATTAGGCTGTAGCACAGTGAACTAGGCCTACCCTTCACATGACAAACTCTGTATACTGAATTTGTAAGCCAATTTCCATGCCATTTTCAGCAAATTATCCATACGAGGGACCAAATTATGAAACCACAGTCTCTTGCATCTTGTGACAAGCATAAAGCACTTCAGTAGAAATAAGATCATTCTAGATATTGCTAATGCAATACAGCATTATGCTTTTCACAATAAGACATAACCTCTTGCTGCAACCTTTCTTGGATCAGTACAACCCAAATAAATTGTGAGGAGCTGCACAAGCACTGATCTAGTTGGGCACAACAGATTTAGGTGCTGCAGGACTTAACTGGATAAAAATGACTAGCAGGGGGGGTACATGAATTGGATATAAAGGTGAAAATATCCAAAACACTGAAGGAAGATTTCCAAAAGTAGATTAAGTGCTCCATAAATGCCCCAGTCACACTGTAAAGCAGAAGTTGTTATCTGTATAAACTGAGCAATGGAACTATGCAATCCTGATTACTACATTCCACTTTGAACCAACAGGTAGTTTTACTGTTGTCAGGTTCTGACGACTGATCAGTTTGCAACACATTTTACACTTAAAAGAGCTAGGTGCCAGAATGAGTTGCTCCGCTATGCACCAACTGTGGCAAGTCGTAGTAGACGAGGCAACTCAGTGTACATGATGCACAAAAACTACAGGAGTTTTGTAAAATCAGTGACATATCCAACACGTCAAAATGCAAGGCGGACACGCATTGCATACCCATTATACAACATCCAAGTAACATACATTCTTGACGTGAGCAGTCTAATTTGTGTAAAGGTTAGACATTCACCCTCGCACATTTCCAGAAGAGATGTCAGATTTAAATCGCTTGTATTACTAAGGTTCTAAAATAAGCTGTGTTTTAACTGAGTTTGGGCTGATCAGGGACTTCCTTGCACTCTGCACGTGGTAGCCTGATCATGGACTATAACTCTAACACTCTACATCTAATGAGGGGCTTCATTTTAGAAACACTGAAAACCATTTATGTACTTGTACAGTGAAGTGGACATGTATTTTCATAGCGACGCTAATCCAAAAAATGCCTTGCTTACGAAATACCCGTAAATCACCTCGTGAACGTCCTTGGTTAAGTGTGCGAATTTACCATGATCAAAGTAAATCTATAGTTTACAAGAAGCAAGTATATTGATAAACTCACGCTGAAACTTCTTTTCCACTGATGATTTGCGCTGACATTGTATTTGCTCGCCTTCCCCTGAATTACTCACGCTGCTGCTTTCCAAAATACTCCTTGCAAACTTCCTCACTACGTCGAAAACTGTATTTTAAACACCGCTTTGGTATCATGTGAAGAAAAAAATCCTAACTGTGTCCATGAATTCGAGCGAACGTAGCCGCTGACGTACTGTTCAGGGGTGGAAATATAAATGCCAATCAGAAAGCGTGTTTGAGATCACAGGTTTACGCGGGTAAACGTGGTCCCGGTTCAGACTCAAACTAATGATTGGGGAAATGTGTGCACCATCTAGTGAACTCGGTCAGAGTTGCACTCAAACAGTTAATTAGATGATGTGTGATCCTTTTGAGAACTGAGTATGTGTAGCAAAAAGAAGAGTAAAACAGGGCAGATCGACCAATTTTTGTTGATTTAATCTAGTATGATGAGTCTAAAATCTAAAAGTCATCAAAATGCAATGCAAAAAACTGACTTAAACTGAAATATAATTTAGTCAAAAGACTAAGCCTAAAACTAAACTAAAAACGGGTAGCAAAACAATGTAACCAGTCGTCCTTAAAAATCCGTCCCTATGCTTTAACATAAAAATGAGAAATGGCAATAATATAAGAATGATCTCTGCTTGCTTAGTATCATATATACCCATTATAAATTGTATATCAGATGTACAGTTTAGATCAAAATGATTCATACCCATGCCAAATTTTGATTTAAAGTGACTTTTACTTGACCAATAGGTTTCATCTGGTTGGAAATGACAAACAAGTGACAAAAGACGGTAAGACATTGTGTCGTGTTAATGATAAATTTGAACTGTTTCTAGGGTGTGTGTTTTTTTTGTTTTTGTTTTTTTTTGTTTTTTTTACATTTTTATTAAAAAAGACATGTCAAATTATTCATACCCCTTGGAATTGTCGCAAATTTTTGAGAACATTCAAGCCTCTATACCATTCCAAGGAGGACTCCACTTCGCCAAGACAGGTACACAAAAGCTCGCCTAGCCTTTGCAAAGCTATCCTGGACAAAGAAGAAAGCTTTTGGTCAACCGACCACAGAATTGATGACTAAAAGCTTTCTTCTTTTCTGTCTTGGAGAAGTGGAGTCCTCTGGTCGGCATCCATGGAGACCAGCCTTGTGCAGTGTCTGCTGGAGTGAGATGTTGGTACCATAATTACTCAGATTCATCAGGATGGCCTTGGTGGTGATCCGTGGATTCTTCTTGTCCTCTCACACTGCCATTCGTGTCAGTGCAGTGGTCACTTTTGGCCTCTCACCATGCCCTTTGGGATTTTTCACAGTGTGGAACTCTTTGTACTTTTTGATTATGCTTTGCACTTTGGCCACTGGCACTTGAAAACACTTAGATATGGCTTTATAGCCTTTCCCCATCTTGTGAGCAGCCACAATGCGCAACCACAGATCCTCACTAAGCTGTTTGGTATTAGCCATGACTTGCAGTTGACTAGTAACTGATTGGGGAACTACTGCATTGGCTGTTCTCAAGGCTTGCATTTTCTCAAAATTTTGCAACAATTTCCAGGGGTGTGAATAATTTTGGACATGGTCTTTTTGGTAAAAATGTAAAAAACAAACAAACAAACAAACAAACAGCAACAACAACAACAAAAAGAAATAGTTTAAATGTATCATTTTTTAATTTGTTTATATCATTTCCAGCCAGATGAAACCTACTGGTCAAATAAAAAAAAATCAAAACTTGGCATTGGTATGAATAATTTTGGGCTTGCTATATGTAGTGTCTTTCACAACAACATGTAAGTTAACAGGTCAGCACTCAGCAGCACTTTTCAGTAACCAGCAGAGGGAACCTTTACCGGAGTGCGTCTTAAATGCATGCGGCAAAAGATTTCAAACCAAGCGCTGTGGTAAAACTGCGCTGTGATATCTTGTAAGGCATGATAAGACGCTGCACAGGTGTCTTATTGTTTACTCATGACCACCCACGATAATGGGTGTATATACTGCCCAGAAGCATAGCACTAAATACTGATATGGTAGGCCTTTAGAAGGCCTACCACCTACAGCATGGATGAGTCTGAAATGACATCTATAACATTCTATAAAACGCGAGATGTCTTGGGGAAATTTGGCTGACCCAGATATTAAATGTTTCATAATTATATCTTTCAATAGGCCTATGCGATTCATTCGCGAAGTTCATTGTGGTTGGCTGTCGTGCCTTAATAGCCATTCTTAAGGTTTTTCCAAATCATGGGCTATGTGTAATGGTATGCGACACTTTTCACCCCTAAAGAATACACAGGCGATTTTGAAATGAAATGTATAAGTTAGTTTATTTGTGTACGACTGGTAGCACGGCAAAACAAAAGCGTTTAAGAGTAAGACTTGGATAGTAGCACATGGATACTCGATGCATGATTCGTAGACACGGTCGAGCACAGCGGGTACTTATGCCTCGTCTCTCTCACGATAACTTTTCCTTTTAAAATATGCCGAGCCAGCACAATAAACACATAATCTGCAAGTCATGCGGTGGCATAGTTTGGGAGTAAACATCCCAGAAAGATAGGTTTTAAGTAAAATTTGCACTATACAAAGGACAGCGGATTTACAGTCACAAGCAGGGTTTCTACGTGTAGAATTTTAATTGTTCAAATGGGGAAACTGTCTCCTTTCTTGAGAAGATTAATCAAAATTTTAGAAGCTCCAGTAGACCTAAAGGCAATTCTCTAAATTACTGTGTCATATGCTGCTGACAATATACGCGACCATCCCATAGACACTGAAGGGATATTTCGATTACATTATCAGTTTCAAACATTAATTTACGTCATGACGTTTTTCTCTCGCCGTGTGACGAAGACTCGTGAACAATGATGTCCACAATGATAATAAGAAGTAGGCTATGTCACATAATATCATTGTGATATTTGAACAGACCACTTTGCACAGTTGGCGCCGTTTCAGTTACAGCGTGTACTGGTTAATACGATTAAGCAATAGTCCTTAGTTTCATAAAAACAGCTTTCCTCATATTGGCCTTATTCTAGTGCCAGTAAAAGCATAAGCATCGCTAAGCATTTGAGTCCAGTGGACTGCCGCTGAAAGCTATAGTGTGTGTGGTGGGGACGAGACTAAGTATCAGTGCCCAAGAAGACGCTTTATAAAAGCGATGTTTGTAAATCTTTCATTCTGTGTGTCAACTATTTAAAATGATAAGATTGCACTTTCAAAGAAATAATCATAGGACATATGTAACAATCTGGATACAACAGAAATTGTTTATTAAAGAATGAATTAGACAACTCTAATGTGATTCCCACTTCACTTTCAAGTTACAGTTGCTCAACAACAACTTCAACTCTATATGCACTTAAATTGCTAACTGTATTTTAAAAAGTTTGACTAGCCCTATATTTAATTCTTATGAACATTTCTATCCCTCTACAGTTCCAGAAAATGTATTGCTATCCCTCTACAGTTACAGCAGTTTTTGGTCAGAGAAGTTTGTTTTGCTATAATTTGTTTCCAAACAAAATATTAATTTAGAGTAATAAACTTTTTATGGAGACATGGTATATCAGAAACATACGTTTTGTAAGCAACCTTTTTGGAGCATAAAAATGTTCTGTATTCAGGAAACATCACTAAAAATTAACTCAAGAATAGGGCCATCGACAGAGTTGCAGTCCGAAGAAAAAAAACTATTTCTTAGTGTGTAAATAAGCCTAAGTGCCTTTGGGACACCTTTCTTTTACAGATTCAACTTTTATGACAGCAGTTGTTATATTCTCTATTACCAGGGATTGGTACTGAGTGGTAGATTTCAGCTGAACTCCATGTTATCATAAATAAATTGGAGAACATGGGTTTTGTAATATAAACAAAAAAGAGGCATATCCAAAGGCTTTACAGTGAGTTTAGTCGTCTGATGTGTTGGTTTTCATATATAATTTATAACTGCACAACAGTTGTGTTATAAATTCTGTGATGATCTTTATATATTTCTTAGAGAACACTGTGTACGAAATGTCACTTCTGATCATGTAATTGCTTTGTATGATTATATAATAAACAAGCCAGTAGGATTTGGTGTATACCATACATTTTCAGCTGTAGAAAATGAAAAAAGATATTCCACGCCATTGTCATTTATTGTCTTTGGCACACACTGTAACAAGGATGTGGTTATTTTAAGCGCTTGCTGGTTGTTGCAGATCCTGTGCTCTTATTGAGAGACACAGCTGCCCTGTCCTAACTGGACAATCAAGAGCGAGATTTAAATAAGAGCACCACCTGCCTGTCACAAATTACTGATGGGCAGGAGTAGTAGGCTATACTGAGGGCTCTTTTGCTTAACAGGATTAAAATGAAAGCTTAGCTGCATTGAAGTTAATCTTTAATTCTGGCAAATATAGGGCTTTACACTACTAATGTCATTGCTTGTTAAGGTTATGAGTTTAAAATGTTATTGGAGATTTCCAGCTAGAAATGGAAAAGCATATTCCTTTGAATAAACATTTAAAATGCCCTCATAACACAATTGTAAATAACTAAATAAATAAATTAAAATTGGCTTGAGAGAACAGGCTTTGATTAATACAGTTATTTAAACACCCTTAACTAAACATTCAGTTCTGATTCTACATTTATGGCCAATGAGTCAATAAGAGACAATCGACCTGAAACCTGCCTCTGTCTGGTAAGTCCGGTATCACTGTATTATTTGTTATATATATATATGTGTGTTACATATGTTATAAATATATGTGTGAGCGTGTGAGTGTGTGTGTGTGTCTTTGCATGCGTGTGTGTGTGCGCGCGTGTTTTTAGGGTTATGCCTTTTTCTTTGCTCTGGGTAGAGGTAACAAGCCTGCCATTTGAAAAGCTTTATTGCTGGCACTTTGGGATCTCACCAATTCCCTAACCCTAAACAAATGCATTCCTGCTGAGGTTCCTTGGATTATCCTCAATTTTTCTGTCCTCACTTGCTGAAATCTTGTCCACAGGTCATTAACTGGGTTTTCAGCAACTATTTTGCCTTGGCTTTTAAGATACTTAAATGACAGCTGATTTATGTTTGGTGTCTCTTCTATGTTTAAAATTTATGGTTTCATTTCAACTTAATGGACACATTAAATAGGCTATATGTTATTCCATTAAAATGATTACAATGACATACTCAACACTTTGTCACTATGTTTTCTTGATTGTTCCACCGACAATGTGTGGTAGCTTAGCCTTCTAATAATACACAAGGCTACAGGAAACAAAAAATATTGTCATTATATTTCAAAACATGTAACTGCCTAGAGACATATGTTGGTGGATGAGTAAAAATGAAACAAGAGAGATGTTCCTCTTTGCTAGAAGAAGGCCAGCAGTGACATTCTGGAAAATTCCATCTTGTAGAAACAGCTGAAAGGGTAATGGGAATTCTTCGTGTACAAATGGGATCTGCCAGACGCCACAAGACAGCTGTCCGCATTTGTCAGTTATCACTCTGTCCAACAGTAAAATCAGTGGTCTTTCTTTGTGATACTTGATATTTATTGTTGTTATTGTTTGTCTGCAATACCATCACCACTAGTCTTCAATGTCATTGCAGCAGTCAAGTAAACTAGAGTGCAATTTTCTGTAATCTGTCCTTTTATTCTTTTATATGCTGGTGTCTCGGAATAATTTGATTACACTTCAGAGTTGAGATGTCATTTTCCATTTATGGACTGAATATGTAACTCCTATGGATGAGGTTTCTCTGTTTAGTGAGTGGAATGAAAATGAAAAGAGTGATAGTATGGCAGCCCAGGTTGGATAAAATTGAGCCACCATTATTTTTATGTAACTATACATTCTATATTAATGACAATATCTGTGTTACACATTAAATTATGTTTCCTTCATGACATTTACTTATTTGGTGAATGCCAATTTTTTACATAAAATTAACTCTGCATTACTGGAATTAATCTGTTTAATCTTTTAATCCAAAATCGTGTTGAAAATGCTCTGAGCATGTTCGATGTAATTAACCGTGTAAAGAAACCTCAAGCAAAGCACAAATGTTTTTGCATTTGTTTTGAGTCAGAAATAGAAACTCCCCTAATCCTTGCAGAGGAATGGGGTGCTTCAGACCCAGAGGTCAGGATCAGAGTCTGGGCATGAAGGCCCTAGAGGGACAGGACAAGACTCAGGGAAGGAGAAAATAGATTGCCTTCCATCTGTTCAAAAAAAAAAAAAAAGCCTCCCATCCTGACCAAACACCAATACTGTTTCATCCAGTCAAGAGGGTCACATGATAGCGGGAGCACTATAAAGGCTTGAGGCTCCCATACGGAAAACCGGACTTTTCTGAGACACCAGCTGAACTGAAAGAAGGAGTGAGTCTTTGCTCTTTCTGTTTTTTTCTTCTTACGTAGTCTAATTCAGTTCCAGAGCCATGTCTGACACAGAGGAGATCTTGGAGGAGTATGAAGAGGAGAGGGAGGTGGAGGATGAGATAGCTGAAGAGGAGAATCCACTGGTAGAGGAGGATGCAGAGGAGGAACAAGAGGAAGTGACTGAGGTAGAGGACCCAGAGGAACAAGAGGAGGAGGAACCAGAGGAGGTACCTGAGAGCAAATATGAGGTAGAGGAGGAGAGGGAACAAGAGCAAGAACCTCACGGTGAGGAGGCAGAGGAGGACTCTAAGCCCCGGCCAAAGATGTATGTGCCCAACATCACACCTCCTAAGCTGCCTGATGGAGAGAAAGTGGACTTTGATGACCTCCACCGCAAGCGTTTGGAGAAGGACTTCAATGACCTCCAGAGTCTCATTGAGCTACACTTCAGCAACCGGCAGAAAGAGGAAGAGGAGCTGATTGCTCTTCGCAACCGCATTGAGCGTCGCCGTGCAGACCGTGCTGATCAGCAGCGCATTCGTGCCGAACAGGAACGTGAAAGGCAGGCACGTCTGGCTGAGGAAAAGGCAAGACGTGAGGGGGAAGCAGCCAAGCTTCGTGCTGAGGAGGAAGCCAAGAAGAAGAAGATCTTTTCGAATAAGGGCTTCGGTGGCTATTTGCAAAAAGTGGATCAGAAGAAGGGTAAAAAGTTGACAGAGCGCGAAAAGAAGACTAAAGCTCTTATGGAACGCCGGAAGCCCCTTAATATCGACCATCTCAACCAAGAGAAGCTGGGCGAGAAGGCCCGTGATCTCTGGCAGTGGCTACGCCAGCTTCACTCTGAGAAATTTGATCTCGCTGAGAAGCTCAAGAGGCAAAAGTATGACATTAATGTACTGCGCAATCGAGTCAGTGATCACCAGAGGGGCACCAAAACTGCCAAGACCACCCGAGGAGCCAAAGGCAAAAGCGGATCCTGGAAGTAAGTCTTCTTTCACTGAGAGGTGGCGGAGTAAAGGACAGCTATGGTTCTTAGAATTGATGGGATCCCTAATTGGTTTTAAATAACTGTTAAGTCTCGCAACACTCCAATGGGTTCTTCAGTTGAACAACGGCTTCAGTCACATTTTTTTCATTCAACATGAGAACATTTCTGAGAAAGAGCTATCGTCTTTCTGATCACACCATAGTCTCTTTTTGCTTTGTACTACTCTGATTAACAGAAGTCCACGTTATGTGTTGCAGTGTACATTAGTATATGCAGAGTAGTTTGAATGTCACTTTGCCACACGGTGTAGGGCATTCTTGTGCAGATATTAATTCTGATGTACTTGACAGTGTTACTTTACAAAAATATGTATCGAGTGTCTATAATTACACTATATGATATAACACAGATGATGCATGATGTACAGGTTGCAGTAAATTTTAAAAAATGTTACAAACACAAAACTGCAATAAAGATATATTCACGTGCTGTGTCATTTTTCAGTTTATATATAATTCATATACTTTCTCTGATTGTTCTACTCTCCCTAGAGTGAAATTCTACATCTACCTGTCACACACTAGCACTTGAATTACTAGCCTCTTATTGTCTATGTAGGATATCACTAACTAGTAAAGATAATAGTGGAGAAGAATGTCATGTCAATTTAAATGTGGTGCAAGTACGCATCTGAAAGTCCTGAAAGAAATGCCTTTATGATTAGATATGTACTGTTCTAAGCAGAGAAAGTTACATCCATATGTCAGGAGTTCTCTATCTCAGATTAAACCAAATGTTATGAAAGAAGTACACATAATGTTTAATAACTACAAACAGTAAAACAGTCAAAACAGTAAGAGCAACAGACAGCTGAAAAACTAGCAACTACAATTACAATTAATTACAATTGCAATTAATTAATAGTGGCTATAAAATTGAAATAAGGTGCTATAATATAATGTTTTGAAAAAGATTAAAGCATGAACTTTCTATTTCCACATTTGTTTTCTTTTTAAGATGCTGTTATAAAGTAACACAAAAACAGTGACACAAACAAATGAAAATATAGAAAACAAAAAATTAAAGCTTCAGAGTTTGACAAATATTCAATATGGTGAATTAAACGAAACATAGACAATATAGACCATGCTATGGTGCATTATTAAAGCTGCCTTGTTGTCATCCCACAGTGGTTAATGAAAACATTTGTGCCCTATCTGTGTTTTTAGTCTGTGAACAAGCAATCATTTAAGTCAACTGAAAAAGATTTTTGAAAAACATCACATTCGGTGCCAAATGGAAAACTTTGGCTCCTTTTTTTTAGAAACATAAAACAGCTGAAAAATATATTTTGATTTCTTTCCAAGATAATATTTTATAATCAGAGAAACATAATAAACTGCATTTGTTTTAAACAAACAAACAAAAATATTAGAAAAAATGGGTTAGCTGCACTTTATGTAATTTAAGAGAGAAATGTCAGAGACAGCAGCAACCAAAAGAAACCAGTATTCTGTTCAAACTGTCTTAACAAACCTCTGACTTACTGTACACTCTTTACTATGAGGATCCACGATGAAGGATCTACAAATCCCTGTTATTGCTGCTGAGCATCTTAGGATAGGATGTTCCGATGGAACGCCCATATCTGCACACTATGATCTCCAGCAGATATTCATCCACCTTCACCACGACATTTGACGTCCGCTCAGTGGACATGAGGAAGACAATGGTGAAGAGTCCGACCTCAAATTCAGGGCTGACTCCGATGAACGAGCTGCCCACAGGCTTGACCAGGCCCTTCCAGCTGAACTGCAGGTTCAAGACGTGATCATCCTCATCTGGCTGCAAGGAATCAAGCACAGACGCCACCAAACATTACAAACATTCACGTAGGTGAGGCAGTACTATGCAGATTGGGCACTATTTCTAACTCTTGATTACATACAATACATTGGTACAGGGTCGTGAAGTACCACCTGGCTTATGGTGACTTTACTCTAAATACTTCTTTGCTGCTTGACACCGAGCTTAACAGCTACAATATGGTCACTTTGTATACTTCAACCAGTTCTATTACTTTACAATTAATGAATAGTAAAATCTGGCCAAATAACAAAAAAAAAAACCTCTGAAATGAAATCATCGTAGCAATAAATAACACGATTAACTAAAACGTTCAGTTCTAAACCCCCTCAGTATGGAAAAGGTCATAAATATGATTCCATGTTCATACTGTGTCTTTGTTGTCTCTGGCTTTGTAACCCTTATAGTCCACATGGCCATGCTTCTCCTGCAGGTAAAACTGAACCCAGTTATGGAGGCCCATGATCTCCTTTCCATGTTTGGTCTCACCAACAAATACATGCTCAAAACCACATGAATCAGCACTGTGGGGAACAAAAAAATGAAGATGTAATGTATATATTTTACATAGTAAAAAAGATTAAGGATTAAAGACAACAAAATACTGAAATAAGCAGAATATATTTTTGTGCATTGTATCTTTGTGTTTCAGAATAAAGCTAATTGCAATGACCCCATAAACAGAATAAAATAAAAACATCTACAGCAATTCAGATATGAAACCAAAAAACCCAAAATCTCCCTGTGGTGGTTACCTCAACATTTGCTGGCCAGGTATACATCTTCAGGAACTAATTATTTTCCAGTTTCTCTGACTTATTTCCAAATTCTCTATGCATAACCAAAATCAACAAACAGCACCAAAATTCTAGAGGAGTTCTGATAGATTTGTGAAATATCTATGTGCTCATAACACATACTGCAGCAAATGTTAAGCAAATAACAAACCTTTGAGGAACATATACTCACCCTCCACTCCGGTCTCTGTTATACAGTCTGAACCATATCTCATAGAGTTGATTCTTAAATTGCCGTATCTCAGGATGAGCCATGCCCTTACTGACCAGGTATCTGTAGGCACACTGTAATGAAAAAAAAACAAAAACAAACAAAAAAAAAAAAAGAAAAAAAACACTGACAACATGTCCATACTCTAGTTTAAATGCACGTGAAATAGTCGCAAGACACAGAAGAAACTTTCTATGATGAAGTCACTTGCAAACAGTGGTAAGATACAAGAAAGACAGTGTTTAGTTGAGCAGAGAAATCCATTTCACATTTAAAGGAAAGCATGAACTACAGAACTTCATGGGAGACGATTAAACAAAAACCAAAGAGAAATACAAACAATATATTTGTATATTCTTCCCCCTAAAGACCTTTACATATTCTACTCTGACTCATAAAGAGCCTGTACACATGTCTAGGCACAACTGCACTTTTTGGCTTGACATATTTAAAATTCCTTAAATTGTCTTTCAGGCTAAACATTTAATGTGAATCCCAACACAGAGTTTTAACTGGTATGGACTAGACTAAGCAAATAGGATGCAAAGCAGGAGGCACATTTAGGACCAGTAGGGAACCAGACAGTGTACCTGCATGACTTCTGTCTCAAGGATGGCATTTAAGAAGGAATTATTCTCCTCGACTTCCTGTGATGTCACCTGTTCAGTTACACCCGTGGACATTTCATAGTTGTCCAAAAGATTCATGAAGTCTGGGGTATGGGGGATTGGGGGGCAGGCAGGTTGGAGAGGAAAAGCACCCTAATAACATTACTATTATCATGATGTGGAATCTAGCTTAATGAGTAGTGTCTGTAAGTTAATTAACAAAGCAGGCAACATCTTGTAAACACACAAACACAAAACTTGACACAAAACACACACATAACACAAGACGCTTACTAACTTAATATTTGAAAAAGAACTGATTCTGCTCTGGGCAACACTTCTGGAGAACATATAAAGTGTAAAGCAAATGGAGCTCAGTACTCACGGGCATAGGTAGGGATAGTTTTGAGCTTCTCCTCATTGACATAAGAGAACAGAGGTGACCTGGCCCTGTCTCTGGCATAGTTACTGCCCTGAGCAACATAACCAGCCTTTCCCTGAAAATATCACATTTCATTTATGCGGTTTATTCATTTTCACACTAATTAGTGCGAGTCAGCGAAGCCTACGGTTTTAATCCCATTAATATATACTACAGTATATGTTCCATGTCAGCTCCTTTTACGTAAAACATCTTTATCATTTCTTTATTTCAAGAACATAAAACACAATCTATTCAAAACACAATCTACTCAAACACACATGAGAAGTGCTATCAGATAGAACCAATGAGACATCCAAACTGACTTTCAAGGCTTTACAAACATTACATTGCAGGTCTCTTTTGCAGTATAAAAAACCTAATTTGTTATTATTTTGTTGATTGTTTTGAGGTTGGGAGGATGCAAAAATGAGAGAAGTGGGGTTACTTGCTGCAGATGTTTACTTTCCCTTACCTGCAGAGAGATGGTATAGTCCTTCCCCGGCTTCAAGCGATTCACATCAACCTTCCACATTTGGTTTAGCACATCTGAGAGCTCCTGGTTTATATTCTGGCTAGAATTATGCCACAAAAACAGTAATAGACATTACCCTTCGGATTCATATAAAAAGATAAACTGAGGTGCTTATAAGCTGAAAACAGGTCAATATTCGCAAAATCTTGATTGTATTTCAGAATAAGAATAGTTGTCACACTAGACACAGGACAAAAAGACAGATATTTCCTGACCAGCTAAAGAGATTACAAGCTTGATCAAAGGCCAAACTATGGTGGACTACTCAGTGGGTAGATACAATCACATGGCATTCTAAATAGATAACACTAAAAGGACCAAGGGGATTTTTCAATTTGTTGCTCTGGCAATATGTGGTTTCATGTGGTGTTGCTGTCTTGTAATTGGTGCCATCTTTGTCTTTAGATCAGTTTTCCTCTTTATCCCAGTAGTTCTATCTCCACCATCACCATAGTACAAGGCACAGCTCAGATTCTTCCCAATGAGCAATATGACAAAATGAAAAACAATGTTTCTGCTACAAGATTCCAAGACATAAAAATAAAACCTACATTCCCATTAAATTTAAGGCATTTTGTTTCTTAATATAAATTGATAAAATGGTAGGAAATGCCACCGGGAGCCATTAAAACAGGGTTCAAAAGCAGAGCTCATCTGAAACACAGACTTGTAGTAAGTATGTACAGCTGTGCACCCGAGCCACCACCCCATCACAAAGTTAAATTGGAGGGTGGGTGAAAAGGCAGTGAGGAGTGATGCTTCTGTCATGTGGCTTTACAAACCATAGCGTAGTTTAACGACAAGCCATAGCTTCTTCCGGTTTCTTGAATTCTTATTGGATTTTCGGTAGACATAAATAAATAAAGAAAGTAAAAAAAAACAAAAGAAACGCTGAATGTTTAGATATAGCGAATAAGCACTGATTGGTGTTACTTTTCAATCTCATGTTGCCAGAAGAGTATTAGTCAACACATGATCGTTTCAAATTTGCATTGCAATAACTTCATAACGTCGACACATCATAGTGAAAAAAGAAAAAGGAAATAGAAAAAATAAAGAAACAACCGCATTACAATGGCAGCAGGTAGGTAAGTCGTTCTAGGTTTGTCGAGGAAAAGAAATCTTACCCCCTTGCCATTGCTGCTTTGTCCACGTCCACACAAAAACAGACAGTGCTTTTTCCAAGAAATAAACTGAAGTAACATTTATACAGTTATTCGATCTGTCAATCAACTGCAAAGGCCTCAGAACCTAGCCAATGCCAGCGGTGAAACCACTTCTGTCTTCCCAGGTCCGGCCCCGAAACGGATGTTTTAAAGTAGGATAGGCAGAAGAACGAAAATGAGGCGGGTCTGTTAGGGTTTTTTTTTTCCTTTTTTTACCCTATACGTGTCAGGGCGCAACAGGAAGGGAAAACATAATGTTACTACTGGGCACAAAAGCAGTGTAAAAAAAAATGTAAAACATTTTACTTATGTAAGGTAGGGTGACCATATTTTGGTTTTCAAAAAAAGGACGAGTGTGGGGGGACGGGGGGGCTTAGGAGCGGGATGATGCGTTCCCCTCCTAACTTACGGGGAAATTTAAGTTATGTCACTTTCGGTTCCTGTTGTTGCGCATGTAAGCCTGATGCTTGACAATGCAATGTGAAACTGCATCTGTACTTAACTGCCCCAATACATAGCCATACTCTTTAATAAGACAAATAACTACTAGCATAATAACAGGAGCAAGATGACCTGATTTCTTTCCATTCAAGTTTTGGTGGCGTTACGGCTTTCTTAAGGTCTCTTGGCTGTTGCTGCGGTGTTAACGGTAATGAACAAAATGCAGTTTAACCAATGTTTATGGCATGATAGTGTACATGACCGTCCATTGGATGGCAGGCGAGCGGACGGGACGTAGAGAAAAAAGTAAAAGCAATGCAAATGCACACACAATGAATGGCGACTGTGGAAAACAAAAGCCAAATTCCGGACATTTTTGGCGATTTAGAAATCCCGGACTTTTTAGGTCTGCAAAAGAGGACATGTCTGGGAAAAAGAGTACGTACGGTCACCCTATGTAAAGTGTTCGTCCAAGAGGTGCACACTAACGACAGTTACATTCATAAACAATAATTACTTTTAAAATGTTTCAAAAATAGATATTTTCTTATTTAAGCCATCAGTTAACCTCCCAATGCTGCGATCGAGGATTAGGCATATAATATAGATTATCAATGATTTATTCTGTTGTAATTCCTGTACCGTTGTTGTTTTTACCACTTTTTGTATACTACATTAAAAGTGTGAGTTGTATTGAAGTAGTAGGTTATACTTGTTTGATCCTAGTCGCATCTAAAATGCAGCAGTGCTTCAACATTCTAATCAATACAAACATATTTGACTTTTCTTCATCCTTATGTCAGTTTTTCTGTGAAGATCCTTCTTTAACAGCAGCTCAGATGTTCACCTTCAGCCCTTTTAAATGGCCATATTTTAGTGAATTAATGGATTCAATAAATGTAAATGTAATTACCGGTATGCTGCAAAAGAATTCTCAGGCAAAGGCCTTTTCACGATTTATTCTACACTGAATGTGTGTTAACTGCATTAAATAGTGTGACTTGAGCAAATGATGTAAATGTTTCTAGGATGACAATGCTTTCATTTGATTGTACAACTAACGAGGTATCGATCCTGGCTTATCTTGTTATTTTCTGTCTTTGAACGGATGCGACGTTAAACAATCAAAGGTATCAACGCCATAAAGATAACTGCATTTTATATAATACATTCATTCATTTTCTAAGCCGCTCATCCTAAGTAGGGTCGCGGGGGTAGCTGGAGCCTATCCCAGAGCTCACCGGGCGAAAGACGGGGAAACACCCCGGACAGGTAGCCAGTCCATCTCGGCAGTTTATTTGATGCAGCACAATAATAAATACTCTTTTTAATGTTTTATAATAATGAAAAAGTGTTTGTACTAGCACTTCAACTGTCACTTATGTCACGACAAAGTACAAATATCTAAACAGTTGTTCAAATTTTGTCCAGTAAGAAGAAGAAAACAGAGCACGAGTTGTATGGGATTTAGTATTCTGGCTAGGTAGGATGTTCTTCTGGGTGATCTGAGCGTCATAGCGTCAGAGTAGTTGGGGAATTCTCAGTAATACTGATGGAGAAAAGACAATACAGTATTCACCATGCACAAGCTTACGGGCTGGCTGAGTAAACCTGCCTCCAAGAGCACTAAACATCCAGAATGAACGTATGAAAAAGCCTAGCCTTTTATTTTGAAAATTCGGCGCACATCGTGGATCCACGTCACCACTGATGGGTGGGTGCAACAGACAGCACAACTGTCAGCTAGAAATCTAAAAATTTAGGTTGGTACCAACTAGTTAACAGCGTAACTAGCAAAGGTGGACTTGAAATATTGAACAACATGCTGTCCTACATTTGTAATGTGAGTATACGTTGCGAAATGAATGTGTAGGTCTGTTTAAAGTCGAGCAGTTGCCCCAGAGTCAAATTTGTTTGTGAACCGTACCTTTGACCAGCAGTGGATGTATCTCATGTGAAATGATTTGTATGGTAACTTTGGACGTTGTTTCTGTTACACCGATTAGTTTGTGGAACAACACACTGTGAGCTAATTATAAGTTGTTCATTGTAGGTCAATGCTTTGCTTTGATAGGTTAGCTCTTAGCTTTAGCACACGTAGCAAAAAAAGAATCCTAAAATTCTGTTTGAGGATTGCCATTTTCATGTGTGCACATAGTGTGAATTACTGTTTTGTCTTGCTCACTTCCCTCCGCAGCTCATCCGTTGCAGCTTCGAACAAATTTTTGGTTTTTTCCTGCGTCTTTTATGGTCAAAGCGAAAGCCTGCCATTACTCTCGAGGACCCAAATGTCAAGTATGCGCTACGCCTCATAGATAAAGAGGTGAGGCTTGTCGGAAGTCTCTCGACTCGAGTTTTCTGTTTGCGTGTTTTGGTCGAAAGAGGGAACATAGTGGAGTGCAGTTAAATATACTGAGTCTCATGGGGGAAGCACATCGTGTTGTACCCCTTTCTAATTTATCGGTTGATATTTTTGACAGATTACCTGAGGAATCTTAATGTAATGCGCGTATTATCAAGACAAGATATGCATATCTGCTCTCTCTATACCACAGATAATCAGTCACGACACCAGGAAGTTTCGCTTTGCTCTGAGGTGCCCTGAGCATGTCTTAGGTCTACCTGTCGGTGAGTCTAGACTTTTTAAAAATGCGCTTAATTGATTTGAAGTTGAAACATAGATGTCCTCCGTAAGGTACACACAAATATCCATTGCATTATGGCTAGAAGCTTTTTTTTATCCTGTTGTTTATGTTTAACATTACCTGGTGACGCTCTTTGCAGGGCAACATATCTACCTGTCTGCAAAAATAGATGGAAACCTGGTTGTGAGGCCTTACACCCCTGTGTCCAGTGATGATGACAAGGGCTTTGTGGACCTTGTGGTCAAAGTAAGTTTTGACTGGGAAGCAAAAATCTGGATCTTCAAAAGTTTCTGTCTGTCAAGAACAGTCATACACAGCCTGCTTAATTTCATCTTTATTTCCATGGAAGCATTTTGAAATTCTCTTCATGAAAAACAGTGATAACGTTACACCAGCGCCAAGAGATTACTCAGTATCTTGATTTCATAATATTCTTGTACTGTCAGTTTTACTGGGTGCTCCAATCATGCTTCTGTTTTTAAATTTCTATGTTTTTTTGTTTTTGTTTTTTGTTTAACCCTAGTTTCATTTAAAAAAAATCTTTATATCTCAACTTTGATACAGATTTACTACAAGAATGTCCACCCTAAGTTTCCTGAAGGTGGCAAAATGAGCCAGTATTTAGAGAGTCTTCGAATTGGCGACACCATTGACTTCAGAGGACCAAGTGGCCTGCTGGTTTACAAAGGCAGAGGTCAGCACTTGCCTAAGCCTGGAAAATGTGTGGGAGAGTTCAAAGCATATAACCAGAAAAAGTCAAGCACATGATGTCTACTAAAGATATTTGTGTACTTGGTTACATTTTTAAGGAGATCTTTACATCTTTAAGGAGAAACATCAAATATTAATGCTACAACTGATTTTACAGCTTAAATATATATGAGGACCTTAGAGCACAGTTATTCAGTAATCAATAGTTCTTGATTAGCAAGTGCCTCTTCAGTCTCACATGTGTGCAAATTATTTCACAACTTTAACATTTTTGTATATTGGGTATGCATTGTCTCTGTGTATCAGTATGTGCTGGGTGTACCTTTGATACCGTTCGGAGCAAACTGCTTTTATAAGCACATAATATGCATTTTAAGTTATGAGTTTTTTTGAGATTGTTGTAAAGATTATCTCATGGATTTACTTTTCCATAGGGAAATTTGCCATCAGGCCTGACAAGAAGTCTGAACCTGTTATTAAGACTGCAAAGCAAGTTGGTATGATTGCAGGAGGGACAGGTAAGTAGGATGTATTCAGAATAACACATTGTGGTTGGATATCATTCATA
Organism: Chanos chanos; assembly: GCF_902362185.1. Taxonomy (NCBI): domain Eukaryota; kingdom Metazoa; phylum Chordata; class Actinopteri; order Gonorynchiformes; family Chanidae; genus Chanos; species Chanos chanos. Next base: position 17,765,114 of record NC_044495.1, read on the forward strand.
CAGTCTTGCCTGCTAATACCTGAAACTCATTTTGTTTTCTGATATTAGAGTCTGTGTAATAAGTATTTTGTGTGTAAGTTTTTTTCTAAGAGCATACTCTTTGAAAAATGACCTTTGGTGATCAAACATAATACCTAACACATTGTGATAGTTAAAGATTCAAATTAAATTATAGTCACCCTTCAATGCTGTACTCAGTGTCCTAAGATAGAGCTGTTGTTGAATGCTTTATTTCAGTTAATTTCCAATTACATTGTTGAACTGTGTACAGACAGTTACTTTTGTCAGGGCTGTCAATTCTTTAGCATGTGCTTTTTCATTCTTTCATGTTGTGAAACAGGATCATACATAGGTGGATTGCTAGGGGCTCCCTGATTGGTTGATCTTTTTGTTTGTCACATCAGGTATCACGCCCATGCTGCAGATCATCAGGGCAGTCATGAAGGATCCGAAAGATCAGACAGTGTGTCATTTGCTTTTTGCCAACCAGGTAACCAGTCAGCATCTCATGGGACTCCAACTGTTAGGCACATTATTTTTTTTACTGGTCAGATAAAAGAGAGCAAAGTCTGTTGTTCTCAGACTTTAGGTGATGTTCTGTTACATTATCTGTTTGTTTGTTTTGTTTGTTTGTATTTTCCATTTGAAGTTTGAACCTAAAATTAACCATATTCACCTCCTATACCGCCTCCTCAAACAGACAGAAAAAGACATCCTTCTACGCCCCGAGTTGGAGGAAGTTCTGGCCAATAACCCGTCTCGATTCAAGCTGTGGTTCACTCTTGACAGGGCTCCAGACGGTAAAGAGTAACTTGTGTTAAGCCTAAGATCATCTTACTTATATCCTGTGCTCTCAAATGTCTGGTGTCTCTGTGTGGGAAGTTCTAGTAAAGAAGTTGTGAATTTTGCATCCGAAATAAGAAACTAATTTGTTACCATCTAGTATTTAAAAAGGATATGGCTAGATATAGCCATAAAAAAAGGTATCATAAAGATAAAGATAGTGTCTGGAAGCATTTCTGACTCTCTCAGAGTCACCCATAAATGATATTGATGTAGACATAGAAATGGTGTAGCAGTCATGAATATAAGCGGCAAAATAGTATTATTTGTGGAGGACCAGGAAATCAACTGGATGTTGCTGACTTTCTCTTTCAAACTCTTTTTTTAATTAGACTTTGCAGTAAGTGCGCTAAACCCAATAATCTGAAAGATGAAAAGATGTCAAAAACAACCAATTGTCTTAGAAGTTAAACAAATGATAAGCAATATGTTATAAGTACATATACAGGTTGAGTATCCCTCATCCAAAATGCCTGGCACCAGAAATGTTTCAAATTATGGATTTTTTTCTGATTTTGGAATACTGTATTTGAATTTTGGAGCATTTCAGATTTTCAGATTAGAGATGCTCAACCTGTACATACAGACGTACATATGTATGTGAATATGTGTACATAATTTTAAAGTAATTGTTTATTTTTGACATGTTCCACTTATTAGATTATCAGATTATCCTCCAAATCAGTCCAATGAAGTGTTCACACAGTGGAAGTGATCGCTTAATTGCAGATTGAATGAGCAGAGTACTACGATTCTCTAGCTACAACGAGCTCAAAGCAGAATCAAAATAGCACACAGGAAGTCTTAAAAAGCTGTTTTCTCATTTATTACCATAATAATTTAGGTTCTGCTTTAGATATCTAAAATATTTCAAAGAGGAGGTCATTCAGAACAGTTAACATTGTCGGAAATCTAAACTGTTTAAAAAGTAAGAATTTAATAGAGTATCTGAATTTTCTGAGCTCCCCCACCTATCAAATTAGCCTCCTATCATATGGACAGGTCACATAATTTCTCATTATAACCCTTATTTGTGCAATAGGTTGGGAGTACAGTGAAGGCTTCATCAGTGAAGACATGGTCCGTGATCATCTTCCCCCTCCAAGTGATGATACTCTAATCCTCATGTGTGGGCCCCCTCCAATGATCCAGTTTGCCTGCAACCCCAACCTCGACAAAGTGGGCCACTCTAGCAGCAGACGCTTCACCTTCTAGAATGTTCCACATTCATACCTAACACACAAACCAGAGCTAGAGGCTGCGTTTGGAGAGTGTAAGTCTTGGCTTAGCCTTAACCGTTGTGTGAAACCTTACAGCTATACCATATATGGTGAGAGCCTTACAATGTAAATGGCCCTTTGTTTTCATAAAGTATATATAACAGTTTCAAAGAGTAGTGTTTAAACCTCTATCAGTAAAATATATGGACCAGAAATAATGTCCAGAGTGGATACCATGATTTGTCGACCCAGAGACAATTGAATCTCTCAAGGTAAATGTTTAGTTGAAGGTTAAAAGTCATTGGTTGCACAAGGAAGAGAGAACTACCTATGGCATTGACAGAGCTTAGAAAGACTGTTACCAGTTAAAGCACTTCCATGTCAGTATGTGCCATAATGTCCAACTTGAATTGAATAAGTGTATGTATGAGAATAATGTATGGGTTGGGATTGTCTGTATAATATATTTCCTCTTATTTAATTAGGCAGATGTTTTCATGACATGATCTGAATCTACTTGTTTAATCTGTGACACTGAAGACTCCCTAACAGATTCCATGTTCAGTGAAACATAAAGAAGAAAACATCAGTTTGTTCTGTTTCACTGTGATAATATGGCCTTTTGTGCCTTAGCCCTTGTGAGGTAACTTTTTTTTTGATTCAGTGTATTGCTGTCACAGAAAAATAATACAAATGCCTGCTTAGTTTCAAAGCACTTTTCGTGTGCCATATGCGTATATGATATGTTATATGAACGACCAACGTGGCTTTAGCACTCACCCATTCCATTAATGGGTGTTTCCTTAGCTTGGACTAAAATTGCTCATTCTGATTCATCGCTGCATCTTTCAGCATATTCATTTTATTCCTCAACCAAAACATTTTGGCAACAAAGATGCTGTCACAATGTAAGTGACACTGTCTAGAACCTGTTGATGTCTGTTTTGATTATGGTTGTCCTTGTGATATCCATAATCAAGACTTGCATGAATTTGTGTTGGAAAAAAAAACAAACAAACTGGTCAACAAAAGTAAAATCTATCTTGTATACCAACAGTAGTTGTTCTCTTTTTTGTAAACACTACTTTTTACCTAGTGCAAGTATAATGTTCTCATTTATCAGACAAATAGACAATGAATGTACTTGATTTATGTGTATATTTCTGAGGCCCTTTGAATAGAGCTGGCAGCCTTTATGTCATCAATAGGAGTTTGCTGAACATCAAAAAACAGGAGGGACTGATGCTGAATATTTCTACAGAATTTTATTCATTTTACAGATACAAAAGCAGTACATTCAGCATTCACTGAAATGGATAAAATGTCATAGCAGTATCTGCTGTCTTGTCAAAATGTTCATGTATTTCCAATAAAACACAGCCCCCCCACCTCTCAGATAATGCTACAATGCATGCATAATGAGTAAATTAAGGGTATAGTTACTCTCAGGTAATATAATTTTACCTCAGCATATATTTCAAAAAGCATGCAGAGTTTAAACTTACACTACCTTTACAACAGAAAGAAGGATGGTGATATTTTTTGAACCAGTGTTTGATTGTCCTTTGTCAAAAGTCATCTGACACTTACTAAGACATTAAATGACCTGATAAATAACGTGTCCTGAAAACAAACTACTTTGGTAAGATTCCAATCAGGTCACAGATTGCCAAAATGCATATTCCCCTGTCAGAATTCTTGGTCTGAATTTAGGCTTGTACATAATTAAACTATGGTCAGCTTCGATGTGCAGCATTCAGAGTTCTTTAAACATTACAAATGGTGCCCCGAATACTTTTATGGAGAAAATGCTTTCTAATTGTAGCAATACAACATGGTTCTTCATCCTATGGCACTTATTAAGGCAGTTTGAAAAGTTCACTTGTGTGTTTGAAGTTTTTGAGCAATCTGAGACTTTAGAATCACTTAAAAAGGATTTGAAAAGCATCTCTCAAATGCAATCTGTCTGAGATGGAACATCCAAATGAAATGGAACATCCAAATAATACATGCAGTATGTCAGCTTATTCAGAGGGTAGCTAAGAGTGTAGAGGTCAGCACCAGCCCTGCATGAATTTTGCCTTATTAGTTGAAGTGAAAATCTGTACATTCATGAACACAGAGAAATCACTGTATTAGGGTTGTTGTGTTGTTGATTTTTAGCTAGGACTGGCACAGTTGGTTGTAGTTCACAGTATAGAGTTAAAATATCAATGGTTGGCCCCATCCTTCACACAGTGGAATCATCATCTGTTGCACTGGCATCTGGAGAGCGAGAAGGCATCTCTCTGAAGAATTCATCCTCTTTCAGCATGCTCTAGTGAAAAACAGTAAGAACAACAGAATCATCGAGAGTTAGGAATTGAGGATGGTATAGCATCTAGAACAAAATTCATCAAACCCTGTGGAGTTCAAAAGCCTAGATTACAATGGAAAACAGAACAATTTATGAACGCTAATGTTATATTTCAACAGAGTGTGGTTTTGTTGTTCAGGACACACTAGAGGTTTACAGGAGAAAGTTGTCCATAATTTCTGGCCATTTCAAATTCTGGTCGAGAGCTCATTGAAATTAAAATGAGAGCCAAAATACAAGTTATTATCTCACTCCAAATAAGTTCTGAACGTTTTGTTCATCAAGTGCTTTATGCAGTGTTGACCTATAACCCATTCTTTATGGCACATACTTTTCTGGTGAAAACTATATATTAGCAGTTTACTGCTTCCCTCACCAATATATGTGGAGTGTTTGTATTCAGATATCTTACTGTCAAATTGTTAATCCCCTCAGAAAAAGCTCCTATTTGCCTCACCGTTCCCTCTGAATCCTCCATCTGCGCAAAGAGAAAATGGATGACAAAACTTTGCAATTGGTAAATAATCAGCAGTTATATCAACTGTGAAAGTACTGCTTAACTCTAAACAACTGACTTCTACTATCTCATATAAAATAAGAGGCGCAAGCTTGCAAGTTATTTTTGAGGCATTAGATGGCTTGTGAGTCTAGGTGTTGATTTATGTAATTCAGTAGTCTACCTGTAGCCTGGGTTAATGACTCTCACCTGCTCAAGCTGGTCAAGATCATCCTCATATATCCTGAGGCCCTTCTGGAAGCTGCTGCTTTGGGGCATCTGTACATCCATGGGACAGACATACTCCTCATTCTCATCTTGACGTTTCCGCCGCAAAGTGCCAAAGCTCCCAAAAGACAGTCGTCGTGGCTGAGAGCAGAATGGAGACAAGTGGACATTTTCAAAGATGGGGGAAAAACACATTTGACAAAGGAAAGAAAATGACAGAGATTGCAAGGAATGAAGAATAACAAACAGACCTACCTTAACTTTTGCAGTAGCAGTGAGAGGGGTGTAGTCTGGGTTCTCCAGACACTCCTGTTTGAGAATCTGTGCCTCTGAGCCAATCAGGAGATGGAAGTGGGTGGCCAGGTGACGTCGTAGCAGTGTCTTATTGGGTGGGATGTTAAGGAGCAGGGCCATAGTCTCCACATTGAAGCGGGGTTCCAGAACCTATTGAAAAAATGGTAAATAATTCATTCCATCTTTTCTAATTCACTCCACTCTAATCCTGTATACTTCACATACCATAAGCCCTCCATGGACTCCACTTCCTCTGAGGTTGGGGGCATACTCAGCCAAATCCACTGAGCGTAGCCATTCCATTACTCTGTGGTTGGTCCATTGACAGATCTCTGCTGGGGTGATGTTGTTCTGAACAGATATATATTTAATTTAAGAAGACAGTAGTGCTCTTTCTTTAAATAAACTAAAATGTTCAGCAGTTATGATATTTTGTCAGGAAGACTGTGTGGTCTGCTACCTCATCAGAGGGTCGTCGACGGAGGCAGCTGGGATCATAGTGGTTGAGTCGCAAAACTTGGATGGCTCTCTTGATGCTGAGGTGGTGGAGCACGCTGCCCACCTTCAGGCTCAGCAGGTCATCCTGGCCACAAATAGAAGAGACATAGATTGCATTCCTTTGTAATGGGTGGACAAGCCGCTGTTACTAGGCTTCAGATCTCTATGGGAGAAAGGAGCTCTTCTAAGAGTCGCCCTTTTTATATATTTCCCCTTTCTACTAACTTGGAGTGCCCAGTTACCAGTAATCTCATTATCCTGACCTGGGCATCACCTTAGAAGAGGTTATATTACAACATATTTCCTTTATCACATATGAAGGCATTATTTTCTTTTTCCACACTACAGGTTGCATACTATCAACATGTGACTTAACAAGCCTGACACAGAGTGCGATTCATTTGACTCCGAATGTAACTACCAAGACACTTGACCATCAGTGACCACTGCTGAGTGAGGGAGGTACCTTGGCCCACCAGGGATGATGACTCCTACCCAAAAACAGCTAATGTTGCATTAGGCTTGGCCGGTATCTATTTTTTATACCTTCCTGAAATTTCATTGGGGTATATGGTATGTGAAGGTATTTGTGTGTAAAAAAAAAAAAAAAGGGGGAAAAGGTAAAGAGAATCAGTGGTTGGTTAATTGGCAAGTGGTTATCTAAAAGCCCTGTAATTTTATGACTATATGATGAATATCGACTTCATATGAGCATTTATTTTTTAATGTTGTACAGGTTATTTTCATTTTCTTTTATTCTATATAGTTGTGTACGAGGGAGTACATGTTGATGGCCTAATTGGTGTGCTATGGAATAAACTACAGCACAAAGTATAGGTGTTTATTGTAAGTAGGCTAATTGCATATTAGACACTGTTAGTGAATCTAAGTCGTTCACAATGCTAGAACAATCATATGTGATCTCGCTCAGAAGCATTATATGTCGAGACGAGTAGGCTAATAGAATTTTACTATACCTTAACTGGAAAAAGTTAAGTAAGGACATGCAGGAATACGTCATGGCCCATTCTCTACGACAAGAACATTTTCCTTTTTTTGTGACCAGGATGTCACCTGGTAGCTTTTATCTTCAAACTTTTGTGTAAGTTTGGTTTTTGTGATGTAGCAGAGGAGTTCATCAGCCCCACGTCTGCACAGCCTCTTGATGACTGCCTTCAGAGTTCCCCTCTCAGCCATTGGATGAAAGCCAGGCTTTTAGAAATGCTTGGCTATGTTGCATTTGTATGAGTCAGGTTGCTGTTTTTGACGTTGCGCTATTAAGTAGAGTAGAAATTATGCTGCATCGGTATAAGCATCTCATGCACTGGGTGGGTAAAAGAACGCATCCATGTGTTCTTATTTCTGATAGTTAAAAACCAAATGACCAATGAAAATGCGAGACGTTATCTCAGTATACGGGATACGGGACAAAGAGTCAAAATGCTGTGCAGTACAACGCAAAGCGGGATGCCTGGTCACCCTAACTCAGGACAGCATCTCCAGATCAGTTTAATCGAAATAGGAGTGTCTGTATTTTTGACGGTATTGGAAATCATACCTTTGGGATTTTCTAAATATCCCGGTATACTGTAATACCTTGATACTGCCCAATGCTATGTTGCACAGTCGGGGCTAAAACCACTGACTCTAGATTTAGACTGCTTTTATTGTCATTTCCGTATATGCATGACTCATACATACAGGGGAACGAGACTGCGTTACACAGTGCCACAGTATTAGACTAGATGCACCACTCTAGGACTTCCCCTTTGAGAGTATGAGCTTTTCTTAACAGTACACACTCAGTCAAAAGACAGTAAAACAGAAGTCTTACCACTGTCATATAGTGTAGCATTCGACCATCCACCCTTGCCTCATCAAATTGAGACTTATACTGTGGCAGCCCAATGTCATCAAGCCACCCTTTGTTGGAAAAGAAAAACAAAAAGTCAACCTGATAACTTCTGGCTTGTATTCTGTGATCTACCATTTACTACACTTTTGCTTGATCTCTCACTGCTGTGTCAGCTCAGTACAGACTGATAGCAGTCACTTACGGGTCACCCAGTTGAAGTCCAACTTGCCCTTGGCATCATCCTCCTCTGAACCCATAGCCTGAAGGGCTAATTGCAGTTTCTTTCTATGGAGAGGGTGCTTGATGCCTAACTCCTGCAGGATGAATCACATGTGCTACTCTTGCATTATAGGCATCAATCAACTTTTCTATTTCGCAATCACATAATACATCATTTTACTTACAAAAAAGCTTTAGAATTGACCGCATTGCCTCATTACCATTAATACATGACAGTATTGTCAGAATATACTATATTACAGGACAAAAGGTAATAAGACAGTCTTTTGTTCAAACTCTCCAAAGTTCTTCAAAATGCTATTTCCCACCTTCTCCAGGTCATGTTGTGAGGCCTTCAATAAGGTCTGTCCAGACTGAACCCAAACTTGTCCCTGGTTAACATACATTCCCAAACCCTGCTCCTGGAGCCATTGGCCTACTTGCTCTTTAGTCCACCGGGCAAAAGGAGTATCCAGTTCTCTGATGGGTAAACAATATGCACTGCATTCTTAATCCTCTTCTAACATCTTAAGTCAATAAAACTGTCTCTTAAAATATCGTATTGTTTATGCAATTACTTTTTGTCACGTTGCAAGTCACGTGACCATCCAAGTCTTGGTCCAGCAGTCGCCCTTACGCCTCCCCTCTTGAACTCAGACTCAGGAGTGTCATCAAGGTCAAACGAGGTGGAATGACTTCTTCTCAGTCTGAGCAAGTACATTAAATACTCACATATTAGGGAAAAAAATTTAAAAGGTGAAAGCTATCCTTATCTGATTATCAGCATTACTTGGGAAAACGCAATTTTGCTTCAAGTATTCAGATGTTGCATGAAACTTACATTCCAAAGAGCCTCCTGATCCCTCTTGCCTTCTTTTTGCTCTCAGTAGCAGCCGTCAGTGTGTGTTTGTTTCTCTCCTGTGGTTTGTGGGATGGAGCTCCTGCCAAGTCCAAGTGTTCAGTCCCTTGTTGTTCTCCTTCAGCTGCATAGATATTCACAAGTAACAGGAGCAATGTGAGTACACTTCCCATCGTCTCTACCAAATACACACATAGCGACCAGCTAATCTAAGTTGCTGATGCAAACCAGGTTTCAAAAAGGGATTTCTAAATTCAGAATTCCCCTTAGAGATATTTCCAGCTGGAGTGCAATAAGAATGAAAGGAAGTCTGACCCTAGCTCTGCATTCAGAGATAAGTTGTCCAAAACAACGATCCTGCAGGCTACTGTTAAGCAATTTACAAATTTATTGTGGCTAACAAAAGGACACTTGCATGCTGAAAGTGCTCTTTACCCCAAAATCCAAAGGAAATAAGGACAATTCACACTCAGGTAAGCACAGTTTTGGCAAAGTGAAACTGAGAACACACATGTTCCTGCACCTTCACAATTCATTTCAATGTTTCCATTAGTTCCGAGCAGCAGCACTAAACATAATCTCAGACAAAGAAGTAAACACACTAAGTCAGTGATATCCAGACTCCCTCTTTAAAGCACATAAATGCACTCTTAGGTACAGAGAGAACACACAAACTTTGCAAAAGACAATAAGCAGGTTCTCACCAAGGTTTGGGGCACTAGCTGTTCTCTTGCCACCTCGGAGCTTAAAGAACCCTCGACCAAAAGAAGCACGAGCTTTCTTGCTGCCAAAGCCATCACCATGTACTGGTTTGGGCTGAGAGGAGGTTGAAGCTGACGAGGTGCTTTTCCTGCCCATGTCTCCCTGTACTTCAGACTGGCAGTAAACAAATGGAAAAGTGGAGTGTAGGAACATACGTGCACTGAGACACTAAAAGAATTTACAATATGTCAAAAGTATAAAATGAAAGACATCTGTTTCACTCACATTTTCACAAAGTAATAGTCAATAAACAACATCTGAAGTAAAGAACTGATCATCCAATCTCCTCATAAATTATAGATATAAATTGCATAAATATTCACAAGTATTTTTACAACCATCACGAGGATGTTTGTAAATATACTTCTCAACATCCCACAAGTTCTCAACATCCCACGGGCATTACAAACAATCTTGTTGCTTACTGTAGTGACACAGACAGTGCATCAATAGGTGTTTAGTTGTTGAAACTTACTCCCAGCAGGGGGAAGCAGATTCACAATTATCTATTGGTGCAGAATATCTCTGGCAAAGGAGGTCTCACCAGAGCCCTCAAGAGATTCAAGTCCACTTCTGATCAGGACTCCTATATAAAGAACTAATATCACATCTCCCCCTCCCCCTATATCCCAGAGGGAAAATGACTAGACTAATAAGATCTGCAGATACGCCTGGGCCTAAGCTATCACAACAAAGCTACAGACCCACCTCTACATTTCTGGTCACATGATCAGTACGTCCCAATTTGTAAGCCTCCAGAGGACTGCAACACACAAAACATAAAAAAAATAGTACCATTCACAAAAGTAGCCAGAAAAGGTAGTAAAATAAAATAAAATAAAAAAAATTGAGTTTTTTCTACTTTTAAAATTGAATTTTCATGAAGCCTGATATTCTGTGCTAGTGTCCTGTGGGCCTCCATGGGTCATACATGAACACAGACAGCTGAATGGTTTACTGAAGATACAGCTGAGTTCCTCAGCTGCCCAGAGCACTGAAATAGAGGCTAACCTGTCTGTGACTTGCTGTATCGCCCTTCCCTGCTCCGCATCACAGGGAACATTTGCTGTGGCTGTATATATTACTTCTTTTTCTGGGAGAAGTTCAGTGCATGGAATCAGCTGTGGCTTTTTTGAAGAGCAAGGCCAGAAAAAAAGACAGGATGTATGAGTGCTTGTGTCTATGGCCATTCACAAAACAATATGTTTTCATAGAAAGTTAACACCAAGCTTACAGGGAGAAGGTATGCAACATTCACATGGAAAAATACATTCATAATAATAGTAATAACAACTACAATAATTATAGAAAGTGCCATTCCAATTCTAGTGGATGGTAGTCAGCACATTGTATCTACTTCTATGATACTGTGATTTCCTGGGAATAGCGACTAAAAGGGGGCCAAAATTAAGTTTTTGAAAGGAAGTCTGGAGAACATCCTGTGTATGTAACTGGGGTGACAGAGGAGGCCATACCTCATCAGTCTCTTCAGTGCCTCCCAGGGAGACTCTGTCAGTATCCATGGCAACAACGTCTATGACTGAGCAGTCACTCAGGCCTTCCCTGCGGCCCGCTTCCTTAACTTTGTCTGAAAGGGAAGCAGTCATGCAAGTAAAACAGTGCAAAAAGACCTTTGTTTAGCAGTTACAAAGTGTATTTTATCAGTGCCTAAGGATAAACTATATTGAACAAATGAGTTCTCAATTTAAACAGAATAATAGTGACAAACAAGTCACTATTTCTTGTAATTAAACCTACAAAAATAATACACATTATTACCATACTACACCCCTTGGACATACTACCTTCTTGCTCCTGTGCTGATATCACCATGCCTTGGACTGTCCTGTAGCGCATTAGAGACTGCTGGAGTTCCTCAATTTTACAATCCTGAAAAAAATATTGTACTGCAAATGTAAAATTCAACCAAGAAACATTCACAACAACAACAATATAACAATATAATAATAATAATAATAATAATAATAATAATAATAATACACACACACACACATACAACAAAATAACTAAACAAAACTACGCATGCCACAAACCTTTTAACATTTATCTCATTTTGCCTGCATATTGCCTTAAGATGTGTATCATTGCCTCAATAGATTGCATTTGTTTATTGTTTAGCCTGAATAGCACAGCAGTGGTAGCGTTTCAGTAAGAAATAATTACTTTTTCATCATTGACCACCATCAAAGATTCAATAGCCCTTTTCATCCTCTGCACTTCTGCATCTGCAAAACAAATATTTTATGGAAATCATTAGTAAATTACAGCCTGCTGATTAAACCATTTCACAATGTCAACCACTTTGACTGCAGATTACTAAGGTATAGTTTATGCTGCATTCTGTTATCAACAAACAACAGAACAAAATCATAATTATGTATGAATATAAAAAAGACATTTTGTAGCATTTAATTTATTTTTGCTCCACTTGAAGAAGTGGGATGATAAAAAGCAACCATATTCCATATTACTGAATTTTTATGGCATCCACATTCATGACAATTCAATAGCTTCCTAAGTCTATGCGTTAGATATGAGCATTCAAGACATGTTTTGCATTATTATATCTTTAAGGTGCTATTTCTTCTTTGTACATTTCAGTTAGTCTGAATAGGAAATGATACTTTCAGTTTGGCAAACTTGTTGCATACTTGTTGTTATGATGATGCTGAACTACAACAGACAGAAGGGTTACTTAAAGTATGTGCCACATATCATGTGAATGAAGGGTGCTGTCATGAAATCTACATATATAATTATGTAAGCAAACAGTAGGACACTACCTCTCTCTGTGCTGTGTGAGCCAACCTGTGTCTTGACGTTGAGTGCAGCCTGTTCGTGTAACCTTTTCAGCTCGTCCTCTCTGTCTTCCAGCTGTCTCTGGAGCACCACTAACTCCTCCTAACCAACACACACTGCATTAAATGATCAATCTAATAATGTGCTCACAAGTTTAATGCATGCTGAAAACGCTCAATTGTATGTCTTTCAACAGTTGTGGAAAATAACAAAATCTGAGAAATTTCTGAGTGAGTTTTTGTCTCATTAACCAGATGTCAAAGTATCATTATGCTGTGTGGAACAATGTCACACCAATGCACCCAAGATTGGTGCTGAAATTTTTACAAAGGCTTCTAAAAATACTACAGACAACAGTAGGGGGAAGAGCATAAACACAGGAGCAGGTGAAAGATGGAGTCATGGAAAAGATGAAGTGACATCCAATACTAATCAAAACCACAAGGGCTAACCATCTCCACAATTTTTCACCATGCACTTGACCGTCTTTGCCCACTAGGTGGAAGCATTTTGGTGGGATACAGCCCATCAGTGGAAGAGCAGGAAACAAAGGAGTGAGGAAAGTAGAGCAAGTGAAGGTGTTATGTTTAAGGGGAGAAAAGAAAGTTACAGCAATGTATGCAAAAAGGACAGCCAGCAACTTTTTTTTTCTCCGACAGCAATGGCAACTCACTCTGGTAGACATCAGTTTGGTCTCGTACTGCTGCCTTTCATCCTCCAAGCCAGCTATCTGGACACGCAAGTCATTGACCTCCTGGTAAACGTCCTAGTGGAAAAAGATTAAACTGTCTGTGAGGTATCAGAGACACTGTCTGTGAGATATCAGCAAAGCTTTGCGAATTTGTAAGGAGGCCTGATCACTAAGACATGATCATACTTTAAAATCAACCTTCAAATTTTCTTTAAACATGTTTATAAAAAGGCTTTTAATTTGTTGCCATTAAACCACTGACTGCATTTTTTTTATTAAGCAGCAAGACCTGTGTTACTTTTCTGCTGCCATATTAAAAAAAAAAAAAAAACAGTAATTCTTATTTTTATTTGAACTCTTAAAAAGGTCAATGCTATTTTCAAGCAGTTATTACCAAAAAGCTAGTCAATGTTTTTTCAGACACTTAAAATTAATCCCATATTTGACTTCAGTCTGGTATTATGAAACTGACTTCATTCTTTCCGCCCCCAGTAGATATAAGGTTTCAGAAACCCATACAGGCCTGAAATCTCCCCTCATTTTTCTGTCATGAACACACATAAGCATGGAAATGCTGAATAGTTCCATTGTAGGCTTAACTCAGGCAGGGTGAGATGGCTTTATGGCAGGAAATGACTTGTAGAAATCTACGCTCTTAGCCTAAACCAGGAGTGTGCTGAGTTAAGGCAGCTAGGAATGGCACTAAGTTACACAAAATGATGACCAAATTAGTTGCAGTAATTTCACTACTAAAAAATGCGCAATTTAGAAAATATACTATACATCCTTCCAAATTCATTACTACTCAAATTTAGATGGTTTTCACCTAACCACAAATCACAGACTAGGACTTGTCTTGAACATGAAAAAAAAAAGAGGGGGGGGGTGGCAGGGGGGTATTTTCTGTGATTTATTGAAAGTAAGTCAGGTAAAGCTTCAGTAAACCCGAGGTCTCCTATCCTGGTTCATTTCAAGATTGGGTGGGTATCCAAAACCACAATAGAAAGAATAATTTCCCATGCTTCAGAGCTCACCTCACCATCTCAGATCTTCACAGTGTTGTAAATGCTGTTCCATTACCTCTCTGTCTACGTGCTCTTTCTCTACTGTTGTCAGCTTCAGTTTCAGACTAGACACCTCGGTCAGCAGCTCCAGTTTCTGAGTCTCTAGGGCAGACCGACTCAGCAGTTCCTGTATTACACACCCAAAGTCACAATTTCTCCATATGTCTCTGCTCCCTCATAAAACCCAGTTTTCTATACAGAATAGTCTGCCATTTGTTAGTTTTTTTTCCAAAATGTTGATAATTCAGAGTTCTCTCACAAATTGTTTAGTGCGGGTTTATTTAACTGCTACAGTGATAGAAAGCAAAATACAATGGTTGTCTTGTTTAAAAATGTCAATTGCTCACCTGCTGCAGCATTTCCTCTGTGGCATTGAGTTTCTCTCGATGTTCTTCAAGACATACATCAAGATCCCTTATCTTTTCTCCCTGAACCTCCACTTGATCTGTTAAAATGCTCACCTGGAAGCAAAGTATTATGGGGGGTGGGAGAAGAATTAACACCACAACAACAGACACAAAGGCAGTTAAGCAACATATGTAAGACTGCAGATATGCTTTCAGATAGACTTGGCATGGTGCAGTTCTGATTCTGCACCACACGTTCCCTCAGACAGATAAATATAACATTTCATAATACACATTTTTCAAATTGCGTTTTACCCTGGATTGCATGTAGCACAGACATCATTTTTTCACACACACCTGCAGTACAAGACATTCCTTGTCACTTTCCAGGCGTGAGAGTCGCTCTTGGTAGCCTACATCCTCACCTGCAGAGCCATGGCCATTCATCTGCATTGACAGACAGAACAGCAAAACAAGCACTGATTAGTCATGATGTTCTAAATGATATCTGATATAAATAGTGCTATCACGTCCTGTAGAGGTGTGCATAACCCCTAGTGGTAAACCTTTTAACAATCATTCAGGCCAATTCAGTTGATTTAGCCTGCACAGTTATGTTCTAGCAAAGTTTTCCAATTACATCATGTCCCTTGATGTGTCATAAAGTCACTGGATCGCAATACCTAAATGTGTCTAGTTAAATCTTTCAGCGTCTGGAAATAAAAGTGACTGCTGACAAAATTCAGCAAGGACATTTCTAATGCATTTCAAGAACATGAAATAGATTGAAAGGTAATGATGGCATACACAAAGTCATGGGCAATTAGGGATGTTCAATCTGCATGCCAGCAAAAGCTGTTGATTCCAGTTCCTTTAATCACTAATATAAGATTTTCTTAACCACTTATGTCAGCTTAAGCAGAAAAGAGGTCTTCACCTCACTGGTTCTAAAGAGCCAGCACTCAAACACAAAATGAACAGATTAATGAATGACCATATACAGGCAAGTGTCAGACCAGGCTGACAATGAAATCACATGCCTGAGACCCTTGGGTCACATGGCGGTCTCAACACGTGAATGTGTGCAATATGAGAGACATGTGAGTCTCTTGATAGCTTTCACATGCAAGATTTCTTTATCCAAGGTGAAGTGTTTTACCAAGTTTGTCGGATTAAGGTTAAATGTATGGAAAAAATGCAGTTACTGAGTGAATTGTGACTGTATTAAAAGACAGAATTCACACAGATTTAAGAAACTGAGATGCACAATAGCACAAAATATTCTTTATCAGTAATTTACAAAACAAAGAAAACAGTAATGAGGATATCTTGTAAATACAGATCATCATTTAGGATCTTTAAAATAGATATAAAAGAATATTCCAAGAAATATTTAGGTCTAATGTTCCACTGTGAACTGGTCACGAAATAGTTAATTAACACATCAGCATAGATCTGGCTTTTGTAGTACTTTGGAAAAGTCATAATTAGTTCATGCTGGGAAGAAATGTTTTGACACAAATGAAATTGGTGATGAAAGTTAACAGAAAAGAACAAACTGCCAATTTAAATAACACAGTAAGGTCCATCAGGCTGAACTGTACGGAACAAGTGGGTTGGTGCGGTAAGGGAGATTCCACTGAGTTAAAACTATACAGAAACTTTAAAGCAAATACACAAATACAGTCTAACTGAACTGCTGTTTCCTTACTGAGGGCCAAAATGTAGAGTCCTGTGTAGAGTTGCATCTGCCTCTGGCGATACTCACAATCCTGCATATTTAAACCACTTTATCCCACAGATCAACAAAATGTCCTTTTTTTCGTTGCAGTAAACCTCTCCCACATGCATTAGTGACCTCATTAATGAGTGCACTTAATTTACTCTGGTTGTAAACTTCTTGGAGTAACTAAGAGTAACAAATAATGGGCATGCCAGGAACCCACCAGTCGTCCCTGCAGCCACTCCACAAGTGCCTCTGCTGTAGCTTCAGGCACCTGGCAACGCAGGCTTTCCCTCTCATCAGTATCCATCAGCTCCAGTGCCCCCCGCAGGTCCTCTAGGAGATGCAGTGCTCTCAGTGTACCCAAAAAGGGTGAGGATGGTGACTGGCAGTCAAACAGACCATTGGAGTAGTCCATGGCCTTGGAGCCTTTTACAGATGTGGGAAAATATTTCATACAGTTCAGAAATACTTTGTGGGAACTGAAGTCAGATTTCTACTGAGCAAAGTAGAATATTTATATCGTTAATACTTTAGTAAACAAATAAGCCAATCATTTAACAAAGTAACAAATCACTATACACTTAAATAGAGGAAAACAGAAAACTTGTTTTTTAATTAGCATGGTGATCAAATTGAACATGCTTGTCAGTTTAATGAAAATGCTCACTCAAGGAAGAAACAATAGTTTATGAGATATAATTCATAAGATTTCAAATGATCATTTATAAGGCCTCAAACAGTCTAAGACATGGCAGAAAGAGACAAGATCAGTCTATAGCCATGAGTTAATTCATCCAAACAAAAGACGGGGAGAATAATGACTTAAGAATAATGGCTTGACCGCTGCTGCTGCTTGGGTCAGATGATTGAGCCTCTGGCAATGTCGGCTCTGTAATTACAGGAGTCAGTGGAAAAGCATGAGCTCTAAAAACTCTCCCACATTCATCCAGCAAACTCTTTTCTCACTAACTGATGTTCTCAAGGACAGACAATATTGTAGAGGGATCGTGAATAATCACTAGATTTTGATCTGCGCTGAGCAGTGGAAAAAGTATGTAATGTCTAAGGCTAGCCATAAAGCACAGACAGGAGGATATTCCATGTGTGTGCGTCTAAATGATTTATGGTGTGTGCTCCTTCACTGTGAAAGTAAGATCGAAATTGGTATAACTGGGATACTGTTTGCTAACTTTGATAAGGGCTCTTCCCACCCGCATGCATGTGTCTTTTGTTGAGATATTTTTTTTAACTGTATTATTATTATTATTTTTATTATTATTTTACCTGCAATGATACCATCCATTTGCTCCAAGGCTGCAGCCAACATCTCACTTGCATCAGTCATCATGGCCAGTCCGCTGTAAGGATGAAATGACAACATTTGGCTATTTTAGGCAGGAAAACTGAAACTAACGGCTGACAGTTACACTATGAGTTGTATATTTACATTCATAAATTTTAAATTATTAGCTAACACTTTTAGTATTATCATTAATACATAACATTTATCTGTACCTCATTGTTTTGGTTGAAACAAAATAGTTCAGACATCTTGAACTCTGGCTCAGCCAGATGCACTGGGATATGCTGATGCCAACATACACACGCAAACACACACACCTCATATACACACACATATACAGTCACGCGCCGCATAATGTCGAAGCACAACGCATTACTCACACATGGTGACGTTGGTGTAAACAATCCTACTGCACTGCCAGTCATATGAAAGTATAGCACATACAATTATGTACAGCACAATAATTGATAATTGTAATTTACAACTATGTTACTGGTTTATGTATTTACTATACTGTACTTTTTATCGTTATATTAGAGCAGGGGTGGGCAAATCCGGTCCTGGAGGGCCATGGTCCTGCTGTTTTTCTTGTCGACCAACTAAATACAGTCTCTGATTGGCTGAAGAGCATGCACACCTGTTTTCAAAGTGAAAATCAACAGGTAGCTAAGAGGTGAAAACAAAAACCGGCAGGACACCGGCCCTCCAGGACTGGATTTGCCCACCCCTGTATTAGAGTGGACTCTTTCTACACATAAAAAAAAAAGTTTACTGTAAAACAGTAGGCTGGGCTAGCGTAGGTGTGTAGTAGGCTATACCACCTAGATTTGTGCAAGTACACTCTATGATGTTCGCACAACGATGAAATCGCCTAATGACGCATTTCTTAGAATGTATCCCCGCCATGGAGCGACACATGACTGTATACACACACACACACACACACACACACATATATTAATTCTACGTTACACCTCCTGTTCTATTCGGCCTCATACCCCTTAATTCCAA
Source organism: Chanos chanos (assembly GCF_902362185.1). Lineage (NCBI taxonomy): Eukaryota > Metazoa > Chordata > Actinopteri > Gonorynchiformes > Chanidae > Chanos > Chanos chanos. The sequence continues at coordinate 17,783,706 of NC_044495.1, forward strand.
ACCTTTCCAAAATGAATGTTTTGGTTATTTCTTTTCCCATTCCCTAACATCTGGAGTTTTAATCTCCTCATGCAAATGGAGGATTTATCTCTGGAATAATGTGAGCTCTCCTCTCCAGGATCTTCTGCTTCCATGGGATGGTATGATTGGAATTCCAAACTTCCCAAACAAAGCCAGGAGCCAGAATTCCCAGCCTCCTATTCACAAGTGCACGGAAGCTCTATTGCTTTTCATCACTGTTTAAGACATCAAATAGCCAAACATCCTGCAATTATTGTTTCGGGTCACTTTTGTGTTTTTAGACATATGTAGGATAAAGACTGGACACACAAATCACTGTATGAATCCACTTTGCCGCATGATGATTATAATGTGGATTTTACCATCTTCTGGTGAAACACACATGCACTGTACAATAAGTAAAATCTGGAATCAAATCCCATCAGTGCAATTCACTGGAAAGATCAGATCACAATGATAACCACTAGAAATCTGCTACTAAGAGAAGTTCTTTCTCTTTTAGAAGAATTGTGAATGGAATTTTCCTGATTTGATACAAAAAAAATCCCAGTACACATATAGTTAAAAGTAAGGTTTTGCTTCTCAGTGTCTAACACTTAACTCCATGCATGACTGAAAAGATTTGTTAAATTCCAAATGAAACCGTTTAGCATCTTACTAGAAGCTCTTTATTAGCATGAACCATTATTACCAGCATGAGGCAGGACCAGCTCCCTACTCAGACAATCTTGGTAAGATTATCTGAACTGATTGAAATTGCAGATCAGCTCCTGCACGACCAGGCCAGTAAAATTGCCACGTCCACAGTTAGACCATTTATACTCATTACAGTGTGGCTAGGGCAACTGATGCCCTAGTAACACTGGGGGCTTTGTAAATCAGTTCCTCCACTCTCCTTTATGTGGGCTGGGACATGGTCAATGGTCTCTCCTATGGGCACAGCAGCAGATGAGAGGAAAACGTTTTTCCATGAAGAATTCAAATACATTCTATACTAAGGTAGTGAATTGCTCTTGAGACCTATACTAGAGTTAACATCTATTCTGCTCCTTGGTCTTTGGGCTTTCCTGTATTTCTGTGATCTTTTTGACTGATTGAAAACATTTATTGTGTCCCAAGTGGGAGGGGAGCTGTGTTTGGTCAGCTGCTTGGATTATATCCTTAGGGAGCCAAAAAGTTGGGGATATTTCAAACTAGGATCAGCAGTTTTTTGGAAACCCAATATTTACGTTATGTAGTACCAGCTAAAATGAAAGCTAAGCACATTTGAAGAAGGCCTGTACAATGTCTTTGACACAGTTGTATTTTACCCTGTTTCAATTGTTCTTACTCAAAGACAACTATGTATTTTTTGTGATAGATGCTTCCATTTTTATCATTTGTTAAAGATCAGATTTGTCAGGCCATAATTTAACTCTGAGATTTCTAATGCACTAGTCAAACTCAATGTTCCATTAACTAACAGTACTGAAACCACAAAAGAACAATGGTGTTCACAAAGCCAAGCTCTCAAAGCTTGCCCCTCACTCAGCAATTCTGTTTTTGTGAAATATTAACTGGGACTTGATCTTAGGTTGTGCCAGTGAGGGTTAGTCAAATACTCCTCTACATCTGGATATGAGCCATTGCTTACTCTCCATAATCTCCACTGCACTTTCCAGCTTTATAGGCTGAATGTTTTAGTAAAACTCATAATGAAAATGTCTGCAGTTTGTCATCATAACAGTGGAGATTCACAATTCAACTATTCAAACAGGAAGCAGCTACATCTCAGTTAATGCAAAAAATTTCTTTGATTTCTGAGTTGTTCCTTTTTGGTTCATTTTCTCAAACCAGACTTTATCTATGTACCAGGCACCAGCTTCCTTGTGACCTAAATGACCTGTTCTAATAACACCACAATTCCATCCCCACCAACCCCCTTCAGATTCCTCAAAAACTCCTCCAGATGTGCTCCTTCTCACATACCTCCTTCTACACCATACTGCAGCTATGAGACTGCTTTTCCCTCAAAACAAAGATGTCTGACTACCCCCCACCCCTTTTTACCTTGTTTTTTTTCCCCTCCCCAACAGAACTAGCTTTAAATTATACTCATTAAAAACAATAGCATACTAACTCAGGCCTCAAAATGATTGTTTATGTCATTGTATAATTTCGTTTAATGTCATGATTGCTTTCACTGTACAAAGGTAGAAGTTATTTTGGTTTATTTACATACTTTGACATAGTAGGCCAGATGCGGAGACAGGGGAAGCGTAGTTTTAAAGAAAAACAATCCAATGCTTGAGCCATTACCCAGACTGCACCTCTTACTGGTCACATGTATTCACACCAGACAAGCATGTTTAAGACCTATGGAGCATACCAAAATCCAGCTGTGATACACATGTGGCCTTCACAATTTAAATAACTCATGCTCCCCACCTTCTAACCAAACTACAGACCCTTTCATAAGTGCCAGTGGTGTGTGTTAGGCACAGTTACATTTTCGGTAAGCAGTTTCCCAATAATATTGCAAACTTAAAACAAAAAATAAACAACGCAAGGAGATATGTACTTTTCAGTAAAAACATTGTGTGATGTAGTCTAGAAATTTTGCTATGGAGATACGGTATGCTTTTGTTGAACAGTGCCTGTTAGAGACATCACCCACACCAAGGACCTGACGCTGTGTCCGACACAAGACACTGAACATAACTGGCTCTTTGTTTTCTCTGGGTCACATGGCGTTAGGGGCACACAGAAATGAACATACACGCTTTTCCCAATGAACCTGTCAAATGTAAGTCAAAACAGACTAAAAGCAGCAGATTAAGTCTAAGCACGGCTGCTGTTGACCAAGAATACCGTACACTCACCCTGACAGCAGTCATACTTTCTTAACTGGTATGATCATGTGGGACGTATGTTCTTATTGGTGAGAATAATGTGTATGATCCCTCTGTTAAATTTACACTCTTTTATAATTCTGGATTTCCTATTGTACCATTAATTGCTTCATGACTAAAACAGTCTAAGATATTCTGAGAGGTAACAAAATGAAAAAAATGAAGACTTGTTCTGATCTCTATATTTCAACAACACGAAAACGATTTTTTCCATGGCCTGTGGAACAGAGTAAGCAAGGAATGATGCTTGTCAACATGGCTACAATATTAAAACAAAGCTTTGAGCCCCTTTGGCCTTTTCTTCTGCTTGCACACTGAGAGTTGCTCTTCTTTTCATTTATATATATGTGAGACTAAGAATGTGGCTGTAGTATACCAGAAAGGAAATGGCTAACCCAAGTTCCCACTGAACTTGATTCTGCCCTAGGGGTTGGTAATACTGGAGACACGACTGAAAAATGCCTGTGTATCTCAATTTTTTCCCAGTCAGGGAGACCATCACACTACACTGAACAGCGAGTATGCTTACCACAGAATAAGACGCTCAAGTTAAAAACACAGACCGAAGAAAACAGTCATTTCTTCAGCTAAAAAGTTCTCTACTGATGGCTAATTTTACTTTTTTTTTCCACTGCAGGAAACATGTCATTGCTCCCTTTTTGTCACTAGAGACACTTTTTTTGCTCAGTTTCTTACAGTAGCAATATTCACATGGTATCTAGGGTCACACCCATGGCAAAATCTTGCCTGCTGAAATACAGGATCAGCAGGCTGCATTTATTAAGGTATTTGTGACATATTGGTGTGCTAGTTTTCTATATTTAAACGAAAGAGCTCATTTTTAAATTGTCAAATGAGACAAGCAGTCTCTGGATATGGCAACTCATATAATCATCGCATGTAGAGTAGAACCTGACCCACTCCTTATAGGATGCTTGTGTATGTGGTGGTACAGCTGAATTTCTAGTTAGACTTGTGAATTACATTTTAAGCACTACTATATAGCTGTGTCACATAAGTTGTGGTGGCAAGACAAACAAAAACGGTTGTTTGAGAAAAGAAAAAGTATTTGTACTAACTTTATATATCTACATTTAATATCAGGTTTCCAGAATGAAGGTGGGTAGCATGAGGGATCACCAACAAAGCGACCACATTACATTATCTGGGTGCCATGGCCACCAAATTACAGTACCTAGAGAATACTTTCATACTTAAACTGACGTATTTTCTTAAGTGTTTATCCGTTTTTCACCAAGAGTACGTTTTAGCGATTGTAACACGAGTACTCTTAACGAACAGTTGGTGAGAAACAGACACAAAGCAGGATGTTTGTTTCCTGTCTGACTGCTGGACGGGGAAAACAAAGTGACTATTAGACTAATCCGTATGAACCAGAGGAAGACAAGTACAGCAACAATAGAACTTATGACTTCATGCAAAGCAATTAACCATTTATAAACAGGACTACGAATGGTTCTTGGCCCACTATAATTAATGTATTCAACTCGATCCATGATTGAATGAAGGGAAATGCAACCTCAGATACAACTACGTCCAAATGAGTTACTTCTTGTGCGTACCACTGCATGCGTACAATTCGTTCAATTGTAGGCTACTCAATAAAACTATGATAAAGGCGTCAAAATATTAATTGAGAATGCAACTGTGACAAACAATCTCAGCAAATAAATAGTTCTTCGTTTACTTTGTTTTTGTCTCCAAACTGAATTACAAACCGCCTTTAAGCACACAAGGAAGATTATTTGACAGCTATTCAGTGCGTGTATCTAATTATGATGAAAACAACAGAATAATTCATCTTACTCGGACTGAAAATTATCAGACGTAGAGAAGTTAGCGGAAAAATAAATCCTTGTTCGTGAAGCAGAGAGTCTCTCTATTCCTCGTATTAGTCCCAAATATTTCCATGCACTCACGATGAAGACCGCTGAAGTGTTCCATACTTCAGACAATTGGAGTCGAGAAAACTTTCAGCGTAGAATATTCTGTGCGCTTGCGTTGCTACAAGCCAATCACAGTCCAAACAAAATGAGAGCGTTCATACTAGACCATTTGCGTTAGTATCCGATCTGGAAGCAAGAAGTTTCAGTTTGCCGAAAGTAAAATCGAATCAATCTGAAGGATATCTACGGAGCATTATTACAGGACTTTAGTGACTTAAGGTACTCAGTTAACCATATCCTTTCCTTCACGTAACAGTTTGAGTATGACGAAATAGGGCTGAACTATCCAGATCTGCGCGAACCTGCTCAGAAGCGCGATGCTCAACAGTGCAGCAACAGCAGCAACTCAGATGGTTAAATTATAACCTCTGAATTATGCCAATTTGTTTGGGTTAATGTTTTTATTTTGCGTTGTTATTTCATAATATTTCACCCCTTTCAATCCGGGGAACAACCAGAATGTTACGGTATTCTTCTAGTCCTGCACAAATCAAACCAAATAAAATCTCGACTGGAGGATAGTTCGAGTCAGGTGTGGTCAACAGGTCTCCACCAAAAAACGTCAGGATAGCGTTCGACTCACACAACCAGCAGGTCAAACCAGGAGGAAGTGTTCTCAGTCAAGTACAGTGAGCTCTGTTAGCCTCGCCTCTTTTACACTCTACAGAGCTATCAACATGCGCAGTTCCCTCTTAGTGAGAGGAAATCTCGAGAGCATATCAGATAAGGATGTTTTGTTGACATTGAGGTTAATTAAAGCACTGGGAAATGTTTGTGTGAGTGCTAAAAATGTTGAGGGGATATGCCCACTGTGAATGTAACAAAGTAGTAGGCGCAAACTTCGTCACCCATTACTGGGGCCAGTTTTTGGATCTTGCAATGCCACCAGCTAGGTGGCTGGAAACTGCCTGACCAACTCCACAGACCTCACAGTGGACATTTGGGTCATGCTAAAGGACTTAAGCACGCTATCCCCTTGTACACTTGACCCTTTAGAGCAGTGATTCTCAACTCCAGTCTTTAGGGCCCTCTGTCCTGCACATCTTTGTTTTAACTCTTCATTATGAAGGACTGACACGCCTGATTCCACTGATCAATTAATCATCAAGCCCTCGATTAGCTCAATTAACTGTGACAATGAAGAGTTAAAACAAAAAGACTTGCAGGACACGGAGCCCTTAAGACTGGAGTTTAGAATCTCTGCTTTAGAGAGCATTCTGGATGTCCAATACCAACAGACCTAGAAGATGTCCAAAAACATCTGAACATGCTGCTAGCAAGCAGGTATAATAACTTAATCCATCTGACAATGCATGCCCTTCATTGTGGTAATCAGGAAAAAGAATTGGTCCGTGATGATGTATATTGACTATCACACACTCATCAGGAAAATCATCCCCAACCTATATATTTCCTTGTGAACTTATGATGCCCTGCATAGTCCCAAAGAAAGCAAATGGTTCCCTGTGTTTGATATAAGAAGCAAGTATAATCAGAATAGAGTAAGCCTTGAAAATAAGGACAGGGCAGTGTTCATAAGCCCTCTTCGGTGTTTTTAGTTTGAAAAGATGCTGTAGGGGATCACTGGACTGCCTGCAATACTGCAACATCTACTGGTTGGGGATATGGTCTTGTACTTAAATGACCTTCTTTTTGGACAGACATTGGAAAAACACAAGGCTCCAGTGCCTAAACCTGTCACTGGATAAATATCAGTTGTGCCAAGCCAGACAGCATGTGTTCTGCATGTCCTGTCCCAGTATGGATTAGCCAGAGACCCCTGAAAGAATGAAGCTGTAGCCACCAGGGAACGGCCAAAAGGCTGTTTGATCGTCCTTAGACTTCAATGAATATTATTGGTGATTCATCCAGATTTGTGCCATGATTGCAAAACAGCTTATTCACCTAACTAAAGCGTAATATCTACACAAAGAGAAAAAGATGCCAAACACAAACTGAATCCACCATGCTTAAAAATATCTGAAATCTTTGATGATCAGAGGGATGTGAGAAGGTTTTCAGGGAAATTATCAACCAGCTCATCAATGCGTCTGTGCTAGTCTTTACTGACAATGCGAAACGTTACATAGAAGTCACATGGAAGTCAGTCTGGATGGGCGGGGTTTAGTATTGTATCAAGGAGACTCTGGGGATAATGTTAAGATTAGCACCATTTGCTAGCATAAAGTTTACAGTGTCAGAACAATGATTTTCAATACAAAACCATTTGATTTGATGCATAGCAAGTTGTGGAAGAGAGCGAACTGGTTTGATAGCAACAACTTTTGCTATCAGGGAGGTAAGAGCAATCAGAGGACCTCTATATGCTCTTAGCTAAAGCTTTCATTAATGTTACTTAGAAATGTTTGCTGGCAAACTGACATGTAAGTCAGCTAGGCCAGCAGTTCTCAGTCCTGCCCCTGGGGGACCCCAGCTCTACATGTGTTCCATTTTCCCCACTCTACCTACCTGACAGTGGCACTTTTGATTGGCTGAGCACACCTGGTTTAATCAAGAGAATGTTAATCACACCAATCAGGTGTAATTGGAACAAGGATAGATAGAAGACATGCAGAGCCAGGGTCCCCCAGGAGCAGGATTGAGAACTGCTAAGCTAGGCAGTGACCTGATTGTGCACTCGCAGGTGATTGGATGGGACACTTACATTGCTGCAGACCACATTAAGCACATAGAGGTGGTGAAGCATTCATGCTGGATGCAATGAGACATCACTTTCACTTTGCCTTAGAAAAAACAGCTGTAAAACAAGGGTTTGTAATTAATTTCTCTCCTTGTATTGTGTGGCACCTCTCAGTAGTCAATACAAAGGGACCTGCAAACTCATCATATTGCTATGACATCAGGGTGATTTACTTTTTATTGTCATCAATAAATTCAAGACTGCTTAGTAGTAGAGAAAGGGGTTATTATTCTTTAACGGGTGTTATAGGCTGGAATTGTGAGACCTTGCTTTGAGTGAGATTTAATGAATAGCTCCCTCTAGTGCTAAAACAGGGTGTTCAAACTTATTATACTGTTTAAAAAAAAAGTAAAAACATCTGTAGAAATTTGAAAGTAAAAGATCTCTTAGCAAAAAGTGTATGCATAGAACAAGACGAAAAGTTTATACTGTACTTTACATGTAAAATATTTATGTAAAAATGCCTGAGAAAAAGGAACAGCTGTTGTGAGCATGTGAGCATGTTATCTTAATTTTCCCAGCTAGATGGCAGCAATGCAATTACCTCCAGAAACCAGCCTGTACAGAACTGGCCTCAGAGCTGCAGTCTGTGACTGTCATTTAGCCCAAAGTCTGTCTGTCACAGTGTTATTGACCTTTCATTTCTCATGTCAGAACATCACAGGCCAACACACCTACTAATATCTCCTCATATTCGTACTATGTCCAAATTCGTTTAATTTGTGCAATAGTTATACACATAATTAGTCATATTTGTTAATTATATTTGTATTTTAGCATTTTCTATTTTAACATCATAATTTTAAATTGAAAAACAAATATAACCTTAAACTGAACTGCCTGGTACTGTATGTAATGAATCATTTGCATTTCTTTAGCTGTAGTAGTATTTTCTTATCAGAAACTGAAATATCAGTTCTGAATACTCAGATATCTATTCTGAAATATTCTAACACAGATGATGTGCCTCATGAAATTATCTATGGCCTAAGTTGCACTCAATAAATATGCGTAAAATAAAAGTAGGTCAGAAATTCACTCTGTAATCGAACATTTGAGGAAAAGCATGAAATAGGAAGACATGTTTGATGGTCGACGTAACTTCTCATCATTGCTGGTTTATCACCCCGTTCTTTTTGATCTGGAGATACTTTTGTGACCATGGCAACCTGGCTCACCATGTACCATTCTAGTGCATGTTCCTTGTCAAGGGCAAATAAACTCATGGATTCAAGCCACAGGGATGAAAGATTTGGTCGGGTCAAGTTGGCTAGCTCTTGATCACAGTGATGTGGCAGAGGTCCAGCCAAAATCCAAACTGGAGGTGAACCATGGATTTAAAGGGCAATTTGATAATGAACTCAGATGCAATGTCTAAACTGTAGATGAATGAAAATATTTAAAATAGATGTACAGTGTAAGCATCTATGTAGGTCACCTCTTGCTCAAAGATCACACTCCTTGTACTACACACTGATTCACTGACTTTGATTTTACAGCTGGTAATGTAACATGAATGAAAATGTCTCCAGGCTTGGAAGCCATGATGTAATTCAGCAGGATTAGAATGGACTGAAAGAGAGATGAATGTTGTCTAACATAGTGGCAAACAATTTAACTGCTTTTCATTAAAAGACAAGAATAAATAAATAAAAATCGTAAAAAGCAGTATTAATGTGAATGTACTGAGCCCCTAATTAGAGTGAACTCTTCAGGTTTTGGAGCATGCAGGTTTTACTTAATCATTCTCCATCTTGGTGTTTTTGTCACGAGGGTGGCTCTCCTTTGCAGCTGCATTTGTTATATAATGGAGTTGACAGCACGTTAATTAGCAGGCATCAAGCCCACATGCTGAGTCCCTGGGGTCTCCCCTGTTGAGCCACCAACCAGTATGGTTGCTACAATACTCTGGTAAAGCTATGTGCTTGTAATCTCTCTTTTTTTTAAAAAAATGTGTAAATGCATTGGAGGAGAAAATGAAGATAACAAAAGCTGTGTTATTTCCACATTAATTTTCATTAGATTTTGAGCACATAATTTTTTGTGTACTGTGTAATATAAAATGAGTGTTGCCCATAATCAATAAATGAGATGGGAAACTATGAAAAGAAGCAGTGTTTCATAATGTGTGTAGTTATGATTTACTAGTAAATATGGCATGTAAGTGCTAATTGATATCAGTTAATGATACATAGTGTTTTAAATTGATTAATCTCTTTAAAGGCTGTCTGATATAAATTAAGACTATAATCTCTCAACACAACCAGATCTGAATCTGGCGTGGGTGTCAAAATGAGACTATTTCGCATGGATGAGAAACATGTGGTATTGCAGGGACTACTTTTCCAACTGCTCTTGGATGTGGAATAGCCTTAAAACAAGGCTTTTTAAAAAAAAAGAAAAAAAGAAAAGAAATACAGAGAGTGCTACAAATAGCCTCCATTGCATGGTATTGCCACGTGACATCCACTAATTATCTCCAGTCGTCAGAAACCAACAACAAGCAGGCCAGGGCACAGCAGGAAAGAAGGGTGAGAACAGGCACTTAGTAGCAACTACTGAAGAGGGCCATCAGAGGAACCCAGTACCAGCACTTAGCTACAGGAGTGATATGGACTGAGTCTTCAGAGTGCACCCCGGTCACTTCACTCATTTTCAGTCAAGCCCTAGGACATCCCACTGGTTTTTCAGTGTTGTTCTCTCAGCTTTTTTGTGCTCTGTGAAAGTATCAAATATTGCTCAAAACACTAAATGAAAGGGAAAATACAGAAGCATCTCAACCTCTCAACTCCAAAACTGAGCCTCTGGTCATTATTGTGAGCTTCTCTATCCCATCCCTTTTAAGATGACCTCAGCAGTAAGACCCACTGAGATCAGAAAACTTGGATTAATACTGGGTGGCAATCTGGCATCCACTGACCACCTCACAGCAGTTGCAAGGTGTGCTTTGTACAAATCAGGAAGATCAGGCCCTTGTTCTCCAAGCTTGCAGTGCTGCTTCTAATTCAGGTGTTGTTCATTTCTCGTCTGGACAACCGCAATGCTCTCCTGGCCAGCCTCCCTGCATGTTCAGTCCATCCACTCCAGAGAATTCAAAATTAAGTAGCTTGCTTAGTTTTTAACTGACCAAATAGTTCACATGTCACTCCTCTCCTTGTCTCCCTCCCCCAGCTACCTGTTGCTGCCCGCTTCTGGTTCAAGAGCTCGATGCTGGCCTTCAGAGTGGCCAATGGAACCACACCTGTATACATCCAATTTGCAGTCAAATCATATCTCTCAGGGTCTGCCTCAGCGAGTGCCGACTGAGCATGAGTTAAGGTCTCAATCGTAAATTTCACACCTAGCTCCAAAAAGGTGGAACAAGTAGCATCTCTCCATCAGATGCACAGTCACACTGGATACATTCAAAAAACACCTCAAAAACTCACCTCTTTCAAGCCTTTCTGACCTCTTGACCATTAACTGCACTTTTCTATATTTTAGGTGTGAGGTCTATGCTTATTAATTAAAGAAAGTATATACCAAATAAAGCACCAGATCCATGCACAGTCCTCAGAATAGTCCTTGCCAGTAGCTCTTTTGCAACTCACTTTGGAAATAAGCATTTCCAGGAGGACTTAATGTAAGTGTGAGTGTAAATTAAACTGTACAGAGGAGACACTGGCCTTGCAGTTCAATTTGTTTAGTGAGAAAGACTCTTCAGTTTGCATAAAATGTGCCACAATACACCATTTGACCTGTTATAGCAGTGGAATTCAAGGCACACACACCACAGTGGATGTATGGTTATTAGTCCATAGTAACATGTGGGAGTGAGCCTATGCCAGGAAAAGTGACATAACTTTCCTAAAAAGCAGTTAAGAGGAGGGATCAGTCAGAACGATGCAGCCTTGAATGACTCACACACTGACTCATTCTGATGCAGTAGCACAGAGGGCCACCGTGGAAGCTAGGGGATCAGAGCTCAGAGAAGGTCAAAGTCTCACAGAACGAATCGAAGTTTAAGAAATAGGCTGTTATCTATTTGTTTGTTTGTTTATCATTTTTTTATTATAATGAGTGTCCAGTGATAAAAGCTTGATTGTTTTGTGATTGGGATCCATTTCAATTTGATCTGATGATGATGGAGTGTAAAAGGGTATATGTTAGAAGTCAATCAAAGGTTAAAAGTTGGATATTGTCTGAATTATGTGATTATGACTGGGTGTCAACTGACATGGGCTCAAAAACTACCATAAAAACTACTACCAAACTGAATCTACACCTCTTGGACCTGATTTGACAAAACATTTATGTTGTGAACTTCACAAAGTGTGAGTGCTTGGGCAACCATTCAAAAACACTTGTAAAACCAAGGTCTAAGAATGCACATTTTGGAGTCATGAGTGCAAAACCTGTACCTTTGAGCACTGAGAAAACCTATTTGATCTGAAAAAATGTCTTTTTCTCTTTTCCTGCAATGGAATGGCTTAACAATTGGAGACATCCAGGAAAATTACAAAATGAATCCAGGTTCTTTCCCGAATACCAAAATAAAGTTTAAAATTTTCTCTCAAAGTGACCAGAGGGACTGCATAATATCTCACTAGGTAAACTTCAAGACATGTATAAGACCATTCCAAGAGGGACTGAAGGTGTTCTGAAAACAAAAAGTGGTCCATTTCTGCTTATGAGTTTGTAAATATTCAGTTATTGTTTAGTGTTATTAAACATTACCTTGTTGCCGCCCTTTAGGTTAGCATGTAATTGTACAAAGTTGCATTTATACTGCAACCTTAAAAATACATTCATAGTATCTGTTACTGAGGGCTACTTTTGATGAACACTGTAAATCTGAATACTCCTTATGTTGCGACAAGGTATACAAATTTGTGCAGTTAAGACAATGACATGAAATCTTCCTATAATATTCATAATTGAATAAGCACAGATTCAAACACTATGTTTGCTGAGCAACTGGGTCCATATGAGGACATATCCTCAGGTGCACCTGGATAACTTAGCAACAGCCATTCCCAAACATAGTATGCTCTTTCTCTTCGCCAGCACGCATGCACACACACACACACACACACACACACACACACACACAGCCCATCTGTAATTGGACATAGAGCTTGAGGTAATTATTTGATAAAAATAGAAGAGAAAAGAATGAAAGTGGTTACAGTTCCTCACTCTCAAATATCCAAACAGAATTTGGTGCTCAGCTGTGAATAAAGTAAAGGTAATAATCAGGAACATCATAGGAATGTATTGAATTTCCCTTGAAAAGTCTGATTCCCTGGCTGCTTGGCACGTGTGATTATTTTTCTGTAATCCTCATAGAGATTTGATTGACACAAATAGCTACGTTCGTAATGAAAACTAAATTGTTTATATTGAAGTACATGAGCAAAGTAAATTGTCAAGCTAGAAAGACACTGAGGGATGATAATTTACTAACGACAAAGGTGTGTGATTCAGTTAGTGGTTTACAGCCTCCATTTAGGTTGTGTGGGTATACATTAAACAGAGTTTTGCTCTTCCTGCAGTGATGTTTTTAAAGGTATAATTTTGCCCACTGATTAACTAACTAATAATTTGCCAGTACTTGAATAGCATAATAATTTTTTAAGCTTTTGAATTTAGGTGTTATGAGTAACTGTTAAGCAAACTAGTAAAAAAAACATCCTTTGCTAAGTATTAATTTTACTGCCTTTATGACTGATTGACAGTTAAATTGCATTTTATCGTTGTCTCACAGCTTAGTAATCAAAAATTGAGAGCCAAAGTCAATACCAGTGCATCGCGCTTTAGAGGTTGGAATTTTTCAATTTTTCAGGTGTTGGTTTAAGACGCAGATAAGAGCCCACACCTGACAAACACTTGACTTCATGCTAGAAAAAATGGCAAAACCTCATTTTGCCAGATACTCAATATCTGAAATGACAACATACTCCCTATGCTACAGCTCTGCTAGAAACAAAGTCTCCATAAAAGAAGAAAATCAGAGAGGAGCTCTTAGAGATGCTGGGGAAAAAAGAAGCCTTGTCGTTTTATATTTATAAATTGCTCATTAGAATGTTAATTGTTCTGATGTTTCTTCGACTTAGTCAAAGTCTTCAATAATCCTTTGTGCAGCCAATTCTTTTTTTTTTCAGATAAATTCAGTAATCTTCTCTAAGGAAGAGAAGTCTGCCACCCAGCATGACAATGTTTGAGTAGACAAATAAGTTCTATATAAAGTGATAATTTTGTCTGTGGATATTTCCACAAAACCTCTGGTTATATTGGGTTTTCTGACAAGCTAAATGTTTCCCGAAACCATCTATTAAAACCTGCTGCAGATGTGATAACTGAAGATTAAACTGACAATACATGTATACAATTTTGATGAAGTCATAACAGTAGTATGTAGAGGTGGTTAGGAATTAGCATGGCTGCATGTTCATGTTTATTTATAAAAGGACAGGCCTATTTCCCAGTGGGGCTGCAGTTATCTTTTGGTTAAGTTTGAATAGTTGTGTGGAATTACTAAAATGTACAGTTTTATAACAATTAAGAGTCTGTATTGTTTCTATACACATATAGAGTTAGATGTTGTCATAGCATTTCCAAACTGATATATCTTGTTTTAGAACCATTAATTTTGTCCTGCTGATGCATCTGATGTTCAAAGTGCTGTGTCACCTTTTGTTGTTTCTTTCAATTATATATATTTGGTTTTTGTCTGTCTCTTTGGTGCTACTCACCTCTGCACTTGGAAAAAAAAACCGAGAGCCATTTTGATAATTATGTTCTGCAGTGATTTTCTGGGCAGGATCAAGACTTCCCACATCACTTTAAGAAGAGGAACTCACTCCGACAGATCACTTAATCAGATATTATCTAAGAACATTGTTATTGCTGAGATAAAGAATTGCTTTTAGTTAGATGTAGACAGCAGTTCACAAAGTGGATACGTGTGCTGGCAGAGCTCAGACTATACACCACACCTAATGCTCTGCAGAAATTAGCCCATGCTGCGCGGGTTTGATTACAGCTTTTTCTTAATTCTTTTTTCATGTTTGCCATGTCTAGCTTCGGGTTGCTATTTTCTTAGTTTCAGTAGTTGCTAGCATGTCAGCCTCTTACATGTTACTGCGTGCAATCCATCAATTGAATATACGAGGCATATCCAAGCTAAACTGCTGTAACTCAATCATTATGTAAATTTTAATTTTTAAAAGCTAGAAAGATATTCATTGCCAGAGAACATACCCACCGAATCATATAAATTACTGAGCTCACTGCTGTACAAGTTGACCTTGTATGTTTTCAGTACAGGCAGACCTTAGCCAGACATTTGCTGATGTTAATCCAAAAGATATTGCAGGCGCACATGAAATCCAGGTTGTTTGAAATATCCTTGTATGATTAATCTTTGTATTTTTACAAAGTTCATGTGATGTTCCATTAGCACACATTAGTGGAGACCAGCCTTAATTGTAGTCAGGCTGTGTCTGCTGAGTTTTAATGGCTTTAATGGACAATGTGATAGTCCCCTTTCCCTCAACCAGTGGTGGCAAAGACTAAACACTGTGCATTCTTGTCCTCTGAGAGCTATGCAAGGTGACATATTTGTATGATAAATGCAATTATGTTTATATCAAAGCTTGCATCAGACCACCTGCTCAGAGCTCACATTGCTCATTTGTTGTTAATGAAGCACTCAGATGTAAATGATCTTGAGCCTGTTATTGTGTCTGAAAGAAAAAAGAGAATTATCCTGCAGATAGAGTGTGATGGTAACTTGTTTTTAAAAGTCTGTCTCTAACTGCGTGATTTTCATGTTGTTGACATTGGTAGGCTGTATTCCAAAGCATCCACAGGTCCTGGTTTCACGTATTTATTTTTCCAGCTCAAAAACAAGAATTTCTGAGAATGTTTATTAAAGTACAATCAAAGGCAGTTAAAGGAAATGAAAGGAGCCACAAACAAAAAAGAAGACAGAATTAGTGCATTGTATGTACCCTCACGTCCAGTCACTCATATGAATTACCACTGAGGTGACACAGTGTAGCTTTCATAGTGCTGTGCATTCTGCTCAGATCACCTGACAATAACGATGCTGAAGAGAGAGGACGGCAGCAAACCAACAAAGAAAATGCTAATTAAGTATTCAGTCTTTGAGTTTCAGTGGCTTTTATGCTGATGACTTTTCATAGCTTAGGAGGATGTTGAGTGGAAACATGTGTAAAGAAAACTAGTGAAAACATATCTATGTGCATAGTCTTTTGAAGACTGGCATTCTTGTTTCATTTTTCCTAAATTTGCTTTCTCTTTGGCCATAATACTCAGTGTTTCAGAATTTAGTCCATAAAATGGCAACTGTGGACTTCATTTGATGTGAAATAATCTTGGATGCAATGCCAGACTGTAAATGTTTACCATTTGTAATCCTCTTAGTGGCACCATGTGGTTCTCAGGCACATATTACAAGATATTATGAGATGCTGGGGGGAAATCATATGCATGCATTATCCTTGTCAAATGACTTTAACTGATTATATAACAAGAATTTGATATTTGGAGTTGTTTATAGGTGCCTTTGTGTACCATGGGGGAGTTCAGCATGCACACATGTTCTTGAGGCCACTTTCACCTACTAAGCCTTCATGCTGATGTTATTAAGATAAAGTGAACACTGTAAACTCTATGTGTTTAAAATCAGAATGTAGTACTTCAGTTGGTCTGTCAGTAGTCAGCAGTCTCCAAAACATTATCCACAAATATGCTGTGTCTAAAACAAATATCTGATCTGAATGCTTTAGCTTGGCTGAAGTACCCTGCTTGTAGAGTATGCACTTTATTTCTGTGGAATTATATTGTGAAGGGAAGTGGCTTTATATGTATATTTCTAAAATCTGGAATTAATACAAGTGTTACATTTTAAAAGAGGTAGAGTTCTTGTGTAATGTGGCACTTCTGTAAATCCAAGTTGTTGTGAAAATGAATCGTCCTTTTGTGTGTTATTTAGATCAACACAACCTATATAGCTTCATGACAAGGAAGCCCTTACCATGGACATTGAAATATTTAGACTCCACGTGAAATAAAAATATAATGCTCTTTCTTGGAAGTCAGTTTATTGTTAAAATACATTCCTAAGTTGAGTTGTGAACAAGTTGGAATTGTAATAACTCAACCATTCAATAAAAATAGAGCAACAAAACACACTGAAATTATAAATATGAACACAGACTTAATAGTCTGCAGAGGGCTACATACCTCCAACTGAATCTTCTAGCAGTGGCTGTCAATGAAGAATTTTATCATCTTATTTTATTTGCTGAAGACAAAAAGTGCTAGAGCACCCTTTTTCTAAAGAGTAATCATAAAGTAGCAGATCCTCTCAGGTAACATGAGCACTGTAAGAACTGAGGTTCAAAATATGTTTGATGCCTGTGCTTGCTCACTTAGATCATTTTTTCCATTTGGGTTTGGGGGACTCGTGATCAGAGGTTTCCCCAGATTTAGTAGATTCTGTGGTTAGTAAGTCAGCACAGAGATAACTTGCAATTGTCCCAAGCTGACCCTATAAGAAGTCTTTGCTAAGTGATAGAATCTGTGTAGGTTAATTCTCCTTGTTGGTTATTTTGTCTGAAGCTGTGCCAATGTCTACTGGAATCTTTATCATTAAAAAGAAGCAGATACTTGTCATATACTGGAATTTGTGAGCTGAATTTGTCAAAGTCCAAAAGATAACACATACCCTCCTAAAATACATGATCAGAGACCCCAGGTTAACACAAATCCTCCTAAAATACACGTCAAAACTGTTTGCTTGCTTGCTAAGAAAAGGTCAGCTTTGAGTAACGGTATATTATGCAAATATCATGCCAAATACTATAAACCCTTGCCAAACCAGAGTTTCTTAAAGGTCAAACACTGTCTAGACATCTCTCTTCTTCTTTCTCACTCCCTCCATTTCTCTCCCCCCCCTCTCTCTGCCCTCCTATCCTGCCGTCTCTCACTCACTTGTTCTCTCTCTTGGTAAACCAAAAGTTTTAAGAAAAAAAAAATACTTCTGTACTTTTGGGTAATATCTTTTGAATTATGCAGATATTATTAAAAGATGTCTCTACAGACGGGAAAGCACTAAGGAGATTAAAATATCTTTACAGGGATGAGTTTTTTTTATATATATAATTTAAAAATATTTTATAATGTTTTATTTTTACACTATGGTAATAAAACTTTGAGAGCACCAATCACAGTTAAGGAAAGAGCTGAATGCGGTCCCTTCTGGGGTTTCCATTTATGGAACAATAGAGTCTTATCTCCTTTTGACATTTTAGAATCAGGTTAATTACCTTATTTATGTCATTATCTGACTGGTAAAAGGAAGGTCCAGTGAAGCGTTAATGGTACAACATTTTCCAGGTTGGCAACATGGTGAGGACTGGCACTTCCCTTACTCTAATTAGGAGGGAAAGAATTCAGTTTCAGAAGAAATTTATTATTTAAACACCAGTGAGAAATAGCCAGTTGACCAACTGATTTATTTAAGTCAAAGTTAGAACTGGAGTTTGAGATGAAATTAAAGGACTGTATTCCATGAGATTCACTGAGATGAAATTAAAGAACTGTATTCCGTGAGATTCACTGAGATGAAATTAAAGGACTGTATCCCATGAGGTTCACTGTAACTTCACATGTTGAGGGGTAAGGACAGTTTGACAATACTTTGCACGCAATGTGACTGAATGTTTTTCTAAACACTGCTGTTCACATGCACTTGAATGCAATTTCCACTTAAATTTCAAAATGCACACTGAAGTAAGTTAAAGAAAAATTAAGTTTCTGTGATTGCACACACACTGTGAACAGTGAATTTGTCCTCTGCATTTAACCCATCCAACACACCAGTAGTGAACACACACACACCAGACGCAGGAGCAGTGGGCAGCATTCCTCTGCACCCGGGAGGCATTAGGATTAAGTGCCTTGCTCAAGGGCACGCAGCCATGGATGTTGGGCCTGGGAATCGAACCAGTAACCCTCCAGTCACAAGCCCGGTTCTCTAACCTTTAGACCATAAATCAAGCTTACAACATTTTCACTGAAAGATATTATAAGCAAATCAATCCAACTGTTATGTGTTTTATAAAGAGTTATGTTTATGTGTTTTTTTTTGTGAAATTGCAAAATTTAAAAAAAAGAAGAAATCATTTACCAATCAATTATTGATGTTGATAGAAACATTTTATTCTATTTCCAGTGATTCAACTGTACTTATTGTAAGCTTTGAGAAGAGATAAACTTTGAAATCTAAGAGAACCTTGGGACTATTCTACCAGTGAGTTTCTGACTGACTGTCCAGATATCTCACTCACTCATTCACTCACTCATGATCTAAGCCACTTATTCTAATTAGGGTCGCGGGGGATGCTGGAGTCTGTCCCAGCATTCATTGGGTGAAAGGCGGGGAAACACCTTGGACAGGTCGCCAGTCCATCACTGCTGTTCAGATATAAGAAATATTAAAAATTAAAGAAATATTTTGGTAAGGAACACTGATGTGAGTTTTTAAAGGGATTACAGTATGGAACATTCAGAACATTTGGTTCTGTCTTCATGCAATTCATTCATGATCAAATTAACAAGCACACACCAATCACTCATTTCCACAGATATCTTTACCCTTTGATGTCAACAACAATAATTGGAACAAAAGTTCAAAAAGAATGACCCTGAAAACATAATTGGGTTCTGTTATAGACTGTAGTACTGGAAACATGGAGCAGAGCTGTAAACCTATGGAATCGTGAACTATTGAGGCATATCTGGGAGCATAATTTAAAATTTGATTCCACTGAACAAATATTGCTTAGTAAAGAGGCCCCTGCGTCTTTTAGATCCCAGTTCTGCTTTTAAGGGGTTACACTACTCCGTGAAACTACCTCTTAAATGATTAGAAATCATCTCACAGTTAGTACTGGATATAGCTTATATTGTGCTCATGTCACATTATGCCATGTTGTGTAACATATGTATATGATTTCACTAAAAATGTATTTATGCCTTTAGCCATACTTGTGAGAGAGCAATTTTACCACAGCGTTACATCCTGAAATACCTGTTATAAGCCAAAACATTAGATAGCTTGAAGGGTGTGGGGGATGAACTCCCTACAGAATGCCCATCTTCTGTTCCTACAGTTACATTTAAATGTTTCAGGATTTCAAACATGGGCGATTTGTTTCACACAGACTTGTGACTTGAAACAGTTCTTTGCGATAGGTAGACCAGTGAGTAATCACATATTACTCAGCAGGAGCTTTTCATTTAAATGTCTAGTCTTGGAGCAAAAAAAAAAACCTTGTGATTTCTGCAACACTCAAGTGGCACTTCAAATCAGACTGAACCAACTGGAGCCAGCTTATTGATGAAGTTGTTCTACCACAGATGATTTGGCATTTATTAAACGGACAAAAAATAACCGTACAGACAGTTTACAGTGTTAATCTCTTCATAGGACAAACAAAGGCTGTTATGTCTCAGGAAAGTTTTGATTTAAAGTTTACATTACAATTTATACATGTTCAAAAAAACTATTTAACATCATTTGCTCAAGACAAATCTTTATGAATATTCTTAATTCAGAGTAATGAAAATGGTAACACATTTTGAACTCTCTGATGTGTTGAAAATATTTGTTCTACTTTTTCGTACAAAGATGAGGATAAGTGGATGATTGTCAGACAGATTATTGCTTGGTAACATGAGCTTCATTATATCCCTCTGTTGCTGCATTTTCTCTCTTCAATGAAAGACATTTCCTGACAAAAAAAAATTAGATGAAGCTGTTCCTCAGGTTGTTCTTTGAGTCAGTCAGATGAATAAACAACAAACGTGATCAGTTAAACACTGATTCAATATGTCAAGATGCACAATGTCCCAGATGTGAAGAGAGCCTGAAATGGCATCAAGCACTGTAGCATGGCACTATAGAAAGCACTGTATCCCCAAAAGCTTAATTCACTCGATTTAAACATGTCAAAACTTGGGCTCTGATTTAGATTTTTGACAAAGACAAAGTGGAAATGGTTCAGAAAAGTTCTCTTAGGTCTGAGGAACCAAAAAAGTTAAGATTTCATCATGTGGAGGGTTTCTTTGTGCTGCCACACAAATATGTGAGACAGTCCCAAAAGGATGCATACTTTACCTTAATACTCAAAGGGTTTAGAATCATAACTGTAGAAAAAGAAAATGTTTCTGAAAGATTGTTTTGGGAGCAGTTTACTGAGACTAAATGTTCTTTTCAAGTGCTCTGCAAATAGGTCCTTTGTGTTTAATATATATTTCACTGTTTCACATAGGAGTGGCATCTAACAGTTTGTATTTGAAATGGTATATTGGTATTGCTGATGCTGATTTAGAGGAGATGAAATGGATGGTCTAATCTGCTGCGAGGATCAAAAGTATAACTTTTGAATCAGAGTTGGGTCATTAAATCTGAATTCAAAGAAAAAAGTGAACCACAACAGTTAACATTGTTCTCAGACAATTTACACTGGTCTTTATTTATACAGATGAGTTACAGATAGATTAGATAGGCATTTCTATAGAATCGTTTTGACCCCTGCTTGAAAAATTTGGTAATTTATGACACCCAAAAAATGAAGTGCTTCATCATGAAATGTTCAGTAAAAATAGTTTCCAACAGCCAGTTTGCCCCAAAATCCTCTCTTAAGATAACAAAGACAAATAATCAATCAAATCCCTCAGACGTTCCTCACCCCACACAGAGCTTGACCCCAGTATACATTCATTTATATCAGCGCTCTATGGTGGTCAGAAAGTATGCCACTTTGGCTTGGGGTATTGAACATTAGAAGTATTGAAATTATATAGTTTGTAATAAAGATTCAAGAGAAGAATTTTCAGAAAACCAAGGCCAAACTGAATGTTTAATTTTGCAGTGTTACATTGTGAGCTAAAATAAAGCCTGACATTCACATGTACAAATCTTCTTTTTTGTTTTTTTCTGCTAATGGCAAATCTTAAAGAAACAGAGAACAGAGAGGAACAGGTAGTTATGATGGTTAGAAAATGGCAATACCGCACTAATGTCTTGCCTTACGTAAAATCTTTAATGATTTATTAATCTGTGCTGGAGAAAAAGACCACCGCCGTCCTCGTGCCGAATACATGAGAAAGGCCGAAGAAACAATATTCCAAGTTGCATCTTCATACGATTTGATCGTAGAGAGCTAATGTTCAAAGGTCATATATCATTGTTCAGTCCCTGAATCTCAATGACTGTTTTTTTGTTGTAGGTCTCACAGTTGTGTAGGGCAGTCATGATACTGTATGAACGGATAGTTCACAGGTCTCTCTTTACTACCACTCTCATACAGAATATTCATTCAGCTGTTCAGACAGGTTTAGCAAATGAAATTATTCATATTCTTGGGCTAAAAGTAAAACAACGTATTTGGTTGCACAAACGTATCTCCTGATTGTTGAACATTGAGCGTTATTGTGAGGTTGGGGAAGCCTTGTCCTTTAGTTGACTCCTCTTGAAGGTTTGAATTGAATTCAGATCTTGTGACCTGCAGTGTCTACTTGTTCTGTTGTAGATTTGCGCATTGGCACTGTCTCTAGGGTATGCCAAGAACCCTGAAGGTCATTCATTAAAAATGGAATATATACTATGACTTTTCAGTGAAGTAAATGATACCCAGAGATATCAGAGCTACTGTGTATTTAAGCCAAAACAAACCACTCTAAGAAAACCGCTCTGCTTTACCACTGGAGAGACTTTAATCCTATTCATCATCTCTCTACTGTTATAGAGAAATGAGGATCTTTTCAGTGTATACTAAAAGAAAGCCTGCTTCTGTGGAACAGCCTTCTCAGCATGTTCAATGGCAGTAGACTGCAATTTTTTCACACACACACACACACACAGACACACACACACACGCATTTTCTTGTTTTGATGAAAGATTGGTTCTGGGTCTGTTTGAGAAGTTGCTTGGAGTACATGATAGCCATTGTTACCACCCCAAAGCCTTTCCAGCATTTTCAATCACACTTTCACCGTGTCAGTCTCCTGTTGTTTCATGAGTCTAAGGCAACTTTTGGGAGAAGAGCTTGCTCTTTCCTTGTCGTATTCCCCCTGCGTAAACATGCCTTGAATGGTCGTGAACAGTCACCACTCCATGATGGTACATCCCATAATCTTACCTGCAGAGTTGACTTTGAGGTCTTTTGAAGGCATCCATGAATATTATAATTTAACTGGTTCCTGTTTATTCCCTTTCCCTTGGATCATTTGAAAGCCTGTTGAAGCTTTCTATATTTGTTTTCTACAGATACAGTTGCATTCATTCTGAAAGAGATATGATGATCTCACATTTCAGTTTTGGTTTACTGTGCATAACATCCACTTAAGTGCTTCCCTAGGCTCTACTTTGAGTACTTTGTTAGCTGAAATTGGTTTTCAGTTCGACTCAGTACAAAGAACCATATAAAGGGACATTCCAGTGAGACTAAGCACTATAGTCTCAGGCAGACTGAGGGGTGACATGAGTAACATTATGGAGGAAAACTCTCAGTTAAGTCAGCTGATACTGGATTTTCCACACAACTCTGCCTTTACTTTCAGATGTACATGTGACTAGAATGCACACATAGCCCATTATGGATCATTTAATCCTAATTAAAATGCTGGGTTGACATGTCGGAAACCATCACATTTTGTTCTTTTCATTTTTTCTATTCTTGATCATTTGTTAATATGAAGAAAAAAAATCCCTTGCTCTGTTCTTTGCAATCTAGAAATCTTAGCCCTTTTTCAGTCATGTTGATACATGGATGTAGATCACAGCATGGGATTTAGAACAGTAATGGGATTTAGAAAGAGTCATGCATGCCTAGTGCCTATGAGATTAACCCCTGACCCCAATCAAGTCTAATCATTTAGGAGGCTTTGCCAAAGCTTTGCAACTGCAGCAGAGCAGCTAAATGATCAATTAAAGGCATTAACTGTTTCCCATTACTGGACTTGTTGCATGAAAAGAACAAAGGCAAATTGATTATTTGCTGGAGAACACCTAAAATGCCCTTTCTGTCATAGCAAGTGGTTGCTCACACCACAATGTCTGTTGTGAAGCGTTCAGAGGGTACTCACGGTATCAGTGTCTGTTGTGAAGCATTTAGAGGATATTCATGGTATCAGTGGTGTGCTTTAAGCTGGATCACAGCCATTTTTTCATGTGGCTGCAGCAGTAACAGCACCCTCAGTGCTGCAAGTGTTAGCTTGACATTTGGAAAAGTGTCTGTCAGGCAGTCAGGAAGTACTAAGGGAGAAGACAGCCAATCATGGAAGGCCTGGCCGGGACCATAGGTTATCCCCATACTATTCTCTTCTGTGTGAGTGGATTTTAAAGGTGACTGGAGGTTAATTAAGAAAGAATGTGTGTGTGTGTGTGTGTGTGTGTGTGTGTGTGTATGTGTGCGTGTGTGTATGTGTATGTGTGTGTGTGTGTGTGTGTGTGTGTGTGTGTCGCTGATATGTAGCTAATTGAAATTCAATTATTTATGTGCAGCAAAACTGTAATCCTGATGTTATACAAGAAAGAAGCTCTGCTAATGTTAGTGCACACCAGTACGCATGAGGGGGCACTCATATGTGTGTGAGTGTGGTATGTGTGTGTGTGAGATACTGTTCGTGTAATTATATTTGCATGGATTTCAGACCTATTGCAACTGAGACGTATGTACACACTGAGAGAGAAAAACATTTTGAGGAGAAAAAACAAACAAAAAACAACACACAAAAAAACATGTATATGTTACATGGCACAGGTTTGAGGTATAGCGCAAACCTGAGAGTTGGGTGGTTTTAATGACCTGTCTTGTTTGAATTTTTTTAAGATCTACACAATGCCTTACATTTGGTCAGGTTGTTCCCCATGCAGAGGACATAACTTGAAAGTATTTGTTGCCCAATTTCATATGTTTGATCCACAGTCAATAAAACAAGCTGGGAAGAAAGCAAGATAAGTATTCATAGTGCATCTTCCAAAAATGCATGAGGCTGCAACTGAATAGACCTGTTTGTGGACTTCAAATATTAAATGAAATATGATGGAAATGTGATTGCATAAGTGTTTAGTAACCTGATCTGTGAGTCAGGAACTGGACCTTTTTTTTTTTTTTTCGATTAAGAACTTTAATCCTGTATAAATTAGGGGAATGCAGTCACTGAGCAGTTGTGCTTTGATGTGAGAGGCTGTGTTTTAGTGTTATGTGAAAATGGCTTGGAGTGGAACTGACTGACTCCTTGATTGACTTATCCATGTGAAAGCCAACAGCTGCCAGGCTGAAAATACAGCCTCTCTGTCACAGTCTTCTGTGACTTTTATGGCCAGGCCCATTTCCTTGTGCTTCATTAAGAAGACAGAATAGCATTGAGAGTAAGTGACTTTTCCTTCTGCTGGATGTCGGTGAGTTTGAACGTTTCCATCCGGATACAGTGTTGTCGTGGTTGTTGAGTCATGCCCCCGCAGGCTTCCGTAGCTCAAACTCAACCTGCACTGAATCTTCCCTGTCAACATGAAGCATGTTTTCTGCACATTATTTCATTTGAGTCCAACCCTTTGGCAGATCCAAATGCCTCTGCTCTTCTTCTTCTTATTTTCAAAAATTATTATTAGTACTAATAGCTGCTGTTTTTCAGAATACACTCGGCCCTGTAAAGGTGGATATTCTGTTTTAGGAAAAATAGCCTTAAGGAATGTACAGTCAACGGTTTAGCTTTTAGACAATCAGACAAAATGTTGCTTAACTAAGGAATCGAGTAGTATTGTCTTTACTGAGAACATGAGCACTGCAACAGATACATTGTAACTCAAGAATGTACATGAACCATCGATTAAAAAAAAGAAAAATGCTTTAGCTTTTTAGCCATGGCGAGGAAAAGCAGAAATCACGAGTATGAATTTAAAAGTAGTAAATGGATTTTATCATTGTTATTCTTATTTATAACTGTTCAATTTTCAGTGCTTAACATTCGAGACCTGTTATAGGGGACCTCTACTACTTTGTTTTGATTAAGATATTTATCTTGATGAAGTTAGGAAACAGAAACCTCAAGCGGTCACTGTTTTGTTAATTTTATTGCCTGCTCTTTTACTCTGATGCCCTTAGACAGACACAAGGTGGACGCCGGGGAGATTTTCTGCCTGGACGATTTCAGCGCAATGTTTCCTCTTGGCTTCCTGTAACCCGTGCTTCTGACCCTTGCTGCTGTCAATCTTGCCAGGAGTGTAGTGCTGACATGTTTATTCCTGCTGTGCTGCATCAGAGTGGCAGGCCCATTATGTAACGCTGCTGCATGATCATGCTGCTTCTGTTGTCGCCTCCATAGGAAATCAACGTGCCCATGTCCCTTCTCATTCTCTTTCTCTCGTGGCATCACTATTTCACCATCACTCACTTGGTCTTGCTTCCTCTTTGTCTGTTCTCGCTATTTAATGGCTTGTCTCTTTCTGTGTTTGTGACATTCCCTCACAAGCTATCTCTTTTTATCTCTCCTCCCTCTCCCTTTTCAAGCTTTCTGCCTCTCGCTACCCACCTGCAATTTCATTCTGGTGTTTTGCTTTGTCTGT
The DNA here is from genome assembly GCF_902362185.1 of Chanos chanos. Lineage (NCBI taxonomy): Eukaryota > Metazoa > Chordata > Actinopteri > Gonorynchiformes > Chanidae > Chanos > Chanos chanos. Next base: position 17,809,933 of record NC_044495.1, read on the forward strand.
CCCTTTCCCTGTTTCATACTTCGACTTTTTATGCTCTTGTTTCATCTACTTAAATGTTTGGTTTGCTGTCTAAAATCTGTGCTCAACTCATTCCCTCACTCCATAAATCCTGTTGGATTTTATGACTATTAATTACTTAACCTTTCTCGTCACTTTATTAACCTGCTTCTCAGGTATAACTCAGAGTTCAGAGTATACGGTGAAGTTGAAAAAATGCCCTAACTGCTGAAAAGCATATTTGTCTACCACTGTGCTGCAGCTGATGACATTTATCTGAAATGCCCAAGACTCAAAATGTGACACCCATGACCTGTAGGCCACCGCTTGATATCCATTCAGCAGGGAAAAGTCAAACCAGTGCAAAAGAGTGGGACGCATTGATCTGACTGAAACCCCACGCTGTTTTCTGCCACAGGTCCAGACATCCACTTTGGGACTGGCTGAAAAAAAGCAAGGAGGTGTCTCGCCAAGTGTCGAAATTCACTGATGTGAGACTTAAGCACAAAAGACTCAAATACTACACCCTACCTTAAAGGTGACACTAACCCTGGCTGTGCTGTGTTTTCAGTGGCCTACTGGTTGGACAAATGTCAGGGTTTTCACTCTCCTTTTCATGCATTACCCTGAAGAAGTTTTAAACCGTTTTGGAGATGGAGAAATCAACCATTATTTATTTATTTATTTGTTTGTTTGTTTATTCATTTTTAAACATCTGGTTCAAAATGCAAAACTCTCATCCTTTTTATAATTATGACTTATCTGTCATGAGAGGGAATTTTGAAATAAAGCAAGAACTTTATATCCAAGACCACTCAACAGTTGATTAATTTAACACAATTTGTCACACATAGAAATGAGTTTCCTGTATCATGGGAAATAATGCAAAATTAATGTTATTAACTTATTATCTTCAACTGGCCATGCTCAATCTGCAGATAAATGCATTTAATAAGGTTTTGTGCAAATCTGCCTTTTTCTGTGCTGGGCGGTGCTCAGGGCATGTCCTTCACATATGTAATATATCAGAACATCCCATGAGAGGTTTTTTTTATGACATCATATGAAATTCATTCAACTTCAGTACACTGAAACTGGTGATAATGCAAAGAGAATGTATTTATATAGCTATGGGCAAAACAAGCCCCTTCTGCTTTGTCCTGAATGCACCGGGGACATGGCACACCTCACCCAGTGTGTGTGTGAGTGAGAACCAGTCTCATCTCCCCTTCCATTATTCATGCTTGGGTTCTAAGCACAAGGGTGGAAAATTAATTAACCTTTAGGGCAACACAAGATGCATCAAACAGCATGAGAGGAAAAGAACCTGAATGGAAAGGGTAAGGGTTGGATTTGACAACCCTGCTCTATTGTGGTTGCCAGATAAACATGTCTCTGAGATAAGACAATGACAGAAAAAGGCACATCTTGGTGAATGCCTGGGTTCATAATCATCTAAGCAGAGCGGTCATCCCATCACAATAGAGACAATGTGAAGAGAAATACCTGTTAAAAGGGTGCCCTGCTCTTCTTTGTTAAAAAAAATAGATACAAATTTAACCTACATATTAACAAACCCACTACTCATGTACAAGTGTCTCAGTTTGACCCACATAGCAATTCTGTAATCTGGTTTCACCCGTCATAAGGATTTGCTTTTTGTTTGAAATAGATTTTGCTGTACAGGAATAACTGGCTGCTGTGTCATGGCGATACACACAAAACAATCAACATTCCTATGGACCACATAAAATGCAATCAGTAAGTAGTCAGCAAGGTTAGATTTTTTTTTTTAAAGATCAGCTGACTCTTCTCCTCCAGCAACAGGCACTCAGCAGTTGGCTTTTCCTTGGAACATCTGGTTAGAAAGGACCTCCAGTTGAGAAATTAGAGGACATTCAATCAAAAAAACACAGACAACAGATGTAGAGCTTCTATTAATTTTGCGAGCAGGTTTCTTAATATGTTAATTTAAAAAAACATGGAAATTGACAGGGATGGATGGTAAAATGCATTTAGTAATGATTAACCAGAAAAAGCAATCACATTTTTCTCATTTCGCTTACTTTTGATAATTGTATAAGCTTGTGCTTTCCCCAGTGTGTTAGCGTCATGATCGTGAAATCTGCTCTTTTCCACACATCCAAAAATGTATAGCTTGCTCAGTTCAGTGTCTGTTAATTCATGTGACAAGAGCATTTCTAAGTGTTTCGTGAACTTAGTAGTAACATCATCCATGGAGTCATGTTACCATATCTCTTAGCTTAGTCCAGCAGATTGGGGGCATAAGTATTACTCTCTTTATGTATTTTATATCCCTAAACCATTACAGACATTGATACCATTTCCTGTCATACTCCAAACAGCAGTGTCTGATTTGCCTGGTTTGCAGAAAGGTTCGATAGTTTGGGTTATGTTAATGATGTAGCTATCTGTCAGTATTTAGATTTGTTAAGGAGATGAGATGTCAGAGAGCCACCACCAGACAGTCACCCATGGGTGTTCTTTAGTCATTTATTTTTAGCTGGTGTCTTTCAGCTACACCATTTAGAGTCTGAATGAAACGAGATAGCTGTGCAGTGCTGGTCACTGGCTGGCTCCTCACAGCGGATCATTAAAAAATTAGAATCCAAGACTAATGAGGGGAGATAATGGTAAAAGCTTCATAGCACTGGAGCCATATATCCTGAAGTAATGACAAATTACTCCAGTGACAGGCCAGACATTTTCCACCCCCATTATGAAATTTTTGTTTCTCTTAAAAATCGTCAAAGTAGACACACTCTAACAAAAACTACTGGCATTCACAAAAGAGCGCAGGACCCTCCGAGTCTTTAATATAAATGCTAATCAAAGCCATGTAGGATAACAACACTGAGAAGAACAGAGAGAGAGAGAGAGAGAGAGAGAGAGAGAGAGAGAGAGAGAAAGAGAGACTCAGTTTCACCCTCTCCAGCTCAAAAGCCTGTCAAGAGCCTGGAGTTCTTTTCAGAAGACGACTGTGCGTGTCATCCCTGGCATTTTCCCTCTGTTATGAACCCAAACAAGAAATTCACATTCAGAATCTGCACAGAAAGCCGGCCAACCTCCATAAATGTGGTCTTACTTGAATACATTGACTCATGGCACAGCACAATTAAGCGTGACTCACAGTGCTTGCCATTTTAAACAGGCTCTGTAACCCAAATAAAATTACAACATTCATTTTGAAGCAATTTATCAACAAGACCTCTCTTGAAAGAGGGTGAACAAAGTCTAATAACCCTGTGCTTTCTTTTACATAGCTGAAAGAATATGCTTAACTTTACCCAGTGCTGTGCACCACTCTCATATTCTTATCAGGTATGAACATTTGCACATATTTTTCCGTATGTTTTCTGTTGAGTTGGCAGGCTAATTGACTAATTGTCTTCAGTTGTTTATTAAGTAGCAATTCAATACTCACTGTGGGAAAACTCGGTACTTGTATCTCCCCCTTAACCAGTAACAGAGCAAATTGGAGCCATGTCAATCTCAAAAGCTCCAAGTTAAATGAGGACACTCCACAGAAGGGAGGACGTCACTGGATCTGGAGATTGGAGTCACTGCTGACAGTGATGTTACATTGAATATTCCTGGCTTTTGGCAGACCCCAGCACCTTTTCCTTACCTGGAAGAAGGTTATCCACGTCATGGTGCTAATGTACAATTTCGGTTCTCAAATAGTAAGGGTGAGAGAAAGCAGAATTCTCTTAGGTGACTTGTGAGCCAGTATATAAACTTAAATCAAAGTGACTGAGATCCGGTATTGGCCACATGACCCTTTACCAATAATACATAACTGAAAAACATATAAACAAGTAAAAAATTGAAATCCCCACACATGAATGTAGTTACAGGGCACCATCCTCACTTCTCAGACACATGCAAGCTTCAAAAACGTATGTTGATCACAGTGTAAGCTACATATATGTACGTATTTTTGATTATATTTGATATTAATACAGAGATTTCAAAAGTTTAACTTGCTTTTTTGTCTGTCAGAACACACACACATGCACACGCACACACACACACACACTCACACGCACATGTACGCGTGCACACGCACACACACACACACACACACGTAACAAATACATGTGGATGCCAGGGTGTAACCTTAATGGACACCCCCAGAGCAAAAATCGAAGATGCCATAAATCAACTATATACATGTAAAACTGGACTTATTTTGGGGAGGTTCATGGAAATAAAATAATTAAAACGAATAGTGAAATAAAATTCTTGCCTGTACATACACCCATTCAGCGGGAATTTCATTACACAATACCAGGACTGACATTTTTGGTCTCATGCCTCAAACTGTTGGAGCTCAATTTTAAAGTTCAGTTTCAATTCATTTTGAAATTCATCTCATACTCCCCTGCTTTCTCTTGCTGACAGTGGCCTTCTCTATGCCATGAAAGCAACATTTGCTGCTACAATTATCACCAGCCTCCTGGCAGCCTGTCTGCCCTGTTCTCCGCTTGTGTCAGACCCAATCCATTTCCTTAGACAGGCCTTACCGATAACATTAAATGAGAAACCACCAATTTGCGGCTCTTTTCTTTGCTCAGAAAACAGAATGTGGTCAGATTGTGCCCTCCACTGTAGCTCATTGTCCCTCTTGATATCCTGGGGGTCAGCAGCTAGTGAGAATAATCTGATAAGATCGACAAGTTTGACCTGAAGCTTCACACTGACAGACTGAGAATCGCAGCGGATGTTGTTTTCCTGACATGCGACAGTGGTATCTGTAACTCTGTCAGGGAACATATTATGTTCAAAGTCTGGTTCCCAGCTTTCTGCTCTTTCCTGCAGACAACAGGGAAGTGATAATGTTACATGTATCTTAATAAGGGAATCTAATTCTGTGCATAATGGCAAAGTTCAGTTAGGTAAAACAGAACAAAATCAAAGAATAAAAGTTAAGGAAAGTCATAAAGATATTCAGTGGTTGTGGTGAATTATGCTGCCATGTTACATATTGCATACAGAATTGGTGACTATAGCAGCTTGGTGTAGAAAGATTTCAGGGTCTGTAATTTGATGCTTTATGTGATTAATACGTCTGTTCTTATTGGCAAAGTTTCCCATCCTTTTGTTTATTTGTGTGCCCAGTTATATGTTATTCTTTCTTAATTAATATTGCTTTAACTGCAATGTATGAGAGAAACACTAAAAACCATTCATTTTGAATTTTTTTAAGCTGCTTATCCTAATTAGGGTCGCTGGGTATGCTGGAGTCTATCCCAGTGTTAATTGGGCAAAAAGCAGGGAAACACCCCAGACAGGTCCCCAGTCCATCGCAGGGCAGACATGCAAACAAACACATAGGGGCAATTTAGTATCTCCAATTCGCCTGACTTCCATGTCTTTGGACTGTGGGAGGAAACTAGACCTCCCAGAGAAAGAACATGTAAACACCACACAGAAAGGACCCTGCCCACCTGGTCGGGAATCGGACCCAGGGCCTTCTTGCTGTGAGGCGACAGCGCTACCCACTGCGCCACTGCACCGTCCTTTTTAAGTGCACACACGCTAGGGACAATGAGCGCACACACACACACACACACACACACACACACACACCTGGAGCAGTGGGCAGCCACAGCCGCAGCTCCCAGTGAGTGTTTGGGGGTTAGGTGCCTCGCTCAAGGGCACTTCGGTCGTGTATATTGAGGGAGGGGAAAGCATTGTTCATTCACCCCCCACCCACATTTTTCCTGCTGGTCCAGGAATCAAACCATTAACCTCTCAGTCCCAAGCCTGCTTCACTAACCTTTAGGTCACAGCTGCCCCCACTAAAAAATAATGTTTCTCAGATGGAATCTAAATAAGTCATATTTCATGACATCTGTTGATTCATTAATATAATTAGATAGTGAGTGGTGTGCAGGTAACTTTGATGAAAATTTTTGAATCGCCTAAGCCTTTGTTCTGTTAACCTAATCAATTAAAATGAATTCACCCACTTTGTCATTGTAAGACGTGTGCGGAGAGCAGCACCACTGTGCAGAATTGACAAGAACAATGTGATCATCCTTCCCCCTGAATTAGCGGCCATTTGGAGAATCAGTAACTTCACTGCCAGAGCCATGCTTTCAATCCCTCTGTCCAGAGATCTTACATAAGCCCTGGCTCCTTACATAACCTGATGTACCTGCTTACATAAGACACATGGAGGATGAGACAAGGCACTAGTTACCTTTTTAAACAGGCACTGTGCAATTCCTCCATAAATAACCTTCAGACAACAAAGCCAGAGTTTTGCTCACAAGTTTCCTTTGAAGGGAAGACTGGAGTTCCAGCTAATAGCTTTGATGCTGAAACTCTGAGCCAGGATATGTGAATGGGCTCTCTGTGTGGTGGTGGAGGTGGTTCAGGTGGGTGGATATTGGTAGAGTAAATATATCCATCGATATTTTATTCCCCTCATGATTCATTTTTTCTCACTGAGGCCAGTTTTTCTAAACTGGTGGGGGTTTTAAAAGAGGACTGAGGCATCTGAACAGGCAGAGATTATGTGTGCTCGACTCTGTAAACATGACTTTTTTTCTTGGGTAGTGTTCTACTGATGATCGCCTCATCTTGATGTGATAGGCTGAATAAAACTGTGGGTTTCAACAGACAAAAGCTATTTTTGATAAAAGCGTTTCCCTTCATGCATTTTCCACCATTCATTTGAGCCCACGACCCTCGAACAGTTCGTGATGAACACTTCTTAAGCATAACTGAAATAAAAATTCTATGGCTTTTACTGACGTCATTTGAAAACATGATTGATTTTTGAATGCAGAGTCTAAAAGTTTAAAGCTTAAAGTTTTCAATAGGGTTTAATAATAGAAACACTTGATAAACCAGCCCTTTCTAAAATTTCGAAGAGCAACTTACCCATTCAGATTGTACATGAAAGCATGTGTGAAAGAAAGATTACAGGTTTCACTTGAATCTGCACATCAAAACATGTCAGACCAGTCCTTGACAGCCTTACGAAGGTCATCAGGAACTCGTGTATTTAAACAGAATGCATATGAGTTTTGCCTCTACAATGCTGTACACTTACTTGGCCCCAAAAACGTTTATTTGCAGTATCTCAAAAAATTCTTGTTTTATTCCCTTTAAAAAAAAAACACTAAGAGGAAGTAATTAAAACACTTGATAACCCATGTTGGCACTGCAAGCACTCTCTACCAGAGCAGTCACTAAAACACTTGTACCACAAACATTAGGCTCATACAATAGCCTGTGAGTGCTCAT